>NC_050074.1:97679226-98305118 GCF_009764565.3 Dermochelys coriacea | reverse complement strand
AAGCTTCAAAACCAGACTCCAACGAGAGACTGCTGAATTGGAATTAATTTGCAAACTGGATACAATTAACTTAGGCTTGAATAGAGACTGGGAATGGATGAGTCACTACACAAAGTAAAACTATTTCCCCATGGTATTTCTCCCTCCCACCCCACTGTTCCTCTGATATTCTTGTTAACTGCTGGAATTAGCCTACCTTGCTTGTCACCGTGGACGGTTTTCCTCCTTTCTTCCCCCCTGCTGCTGGTGATGGGTTATCTTAAGTGATCACTCTCCTTACAGTGTGTATGATAAACCCATTGTTTCATGTTCTCTGTGTATGTGTATATAAATCTCTCCTCTGTTTTTTCCACCAAATGCATCCGATGAAGTGAGCTGTAGCTCACAAAAGCTTATGCTCTAATAAATTTGTTAGTCTCTAAGGTGCCACAAGTACTCCTTTTCTTTTTGTAGTGGAGAAGTAGCTCTGAGTTGTTAGCACAGAGATGATAGTTGAAGCTATATTTTGAATGGGATTACCTAGAGATAAGGTGTGGAGGGGTTAAAGACTAGAGCTCTTTTGGATGTCCACTGAAAGCTGGTGTAGTGGAGATGATGAAGTTCCTCTGAATGAAGTGCTGAAGGTGCAAATAAAGAGGTGGGACAACCAAGAGAGGAATGTGACTTGAAATCTGAAGGCGGACAAAATTTTTAGAATGCAGTGGCTTATGGTGTCCAACACAACCAAGAGGTAGAAATGGAGGAGGAGCAGGATGGAGTATAGGCCCTGAGATTTGGCCAGGAAGAGGTATATAACATCTGAGAGCCATTCCAGTGAAGTGCAGAAGATGGCACCCCCTCTGGAGGGGGTTTAAGATGGAATTAGAGGAGAGGGACTTGAGACAGCAGTTAAAGGCTGTGTTCTATGAGTTGAGAAATGAAAGGGCTAAGTGGGGGTGCTAGTTGGAGAAGCAAGAGGGGTAAAGGATTTTTATTTTTATTAAGGTGGCAGACTTATGCATACTTATTTTGAGAGGGGCATGAAATAGAGGAGAGGGAAAGGTTGAGGATAAAGGTGGGGGTGAGGATGGAAGCAAAGGAGCTCAGGAAATGGGATGTGATGGGGACCTTGGAGTCAGTGGAGGGGCTAGAGGAGGCGAGCAGGTGGAAAATCTCAGTTTCAGCCATGGAGGAAGGAAATGAGGGGTGAAGACGGAGGCTGGGAGGCTACATCAGATCTTGACAATTTTTCCTTTGAAGAAATCCTGAGCTGAGTGGGTAGAGGTGGCGAGAAAGGGGGAGAGGGATTAAGAGAGATGAAGGTGGCAAAAAGACAACAGGGTTTGTGAGTATGGATCTCAGTTAGAGGGCAGAGAAGTTGATGCTTGGCTTAGGAGAGGAAAGAATGAATTTGTAGTGCAGGAATTCTACCTGGTCATGTGTCTTCCACTGGAAGCACTTTGTTTCACAAGGGCAGTGCAGAGGAAGTTGATAGTGGGGGGGTGAGCCAAGGCTAAGGTTAGTTGACATCTCAGTTACTGCACGATCCTTTTCTTTGGCCTTGACAAATGCAATCTCATCTTGTCATATCCATTCAGAATCCTGTTACAAAGATAGTTTTCATTGACCATCACTTTGATTGTGACACTCCTCTTTGTGTCCCTCTACCACAATGTTTCCCTTCTCTATCGTATCAAACTTAAGCTACTTGTCTTCGCTTTCAAAGCCTTTCACAGTCTAGCTGTAGCTCACGAAAGCTTATGCTCAAATAAATTTGTTAGTCTCTAAGGTGCCACAAGTCGTCATCCTTTTCTTTTTGCGAATACAGACTAACATGGCTGCTACTCGGAAACTTTTCTGTAATGTTTAAAAAAAAAAAATTAAGAATGGCTAGACTGCGGTTGCTCTATCTCTGCCTGCCATGCTTTTAGGGTTCACCTTGAATCATGTTTTCAAGCTTTTCTCTATAAATATGAGGGATAGAAAATAACTTTATTTACGAAAATTGAAAACCGGGTTCTCACTTAATCACTTGTCTCGAGGAGCATAGCTTTCTGAAAAAGCATCCAAACATTGCAAGACACTGAATAAAATTGAGAGCTGACAGCTCGGAAGGTAATACTTTGCATCAACGAAGGCCTGCAAAATATTTGCTATTAACATTTTGTGTGTGTTAAATGGTACTAGTCTTAGTTTCTCAAGTAAACAATTACATTTGAAGGAATTCAATTCAAGCTAACAAATATATTTCCATGTGCTCTAATTACTAAGTCACGTGATCTGCCATCTTTATTTGGTATAAATCTAAAGAACTAAATAATTTAGGCCCTGTTCTGCAGAGACACAAGCATAAGCTTAACTTTAAGCAAGTGAGCAGTACCACTGAACTCGTGTATATGTGGTTTGTTTGTTTGTTTTTGCTGGGTTGAGACCTTCTATAGGTCTCAACCTTCTAAATAACCTTCTAAATAACACAACTTCAAGGATTTATGTTGCTGGTTTAATGATTTGATTACTGTCACTGAAATTGTCATTTGATTAATAGTGTTTCCTACTAGAATTTGCTTTGTGATTCAGAAGAATAGATACTGTTTCAAAAGATAAGCTGAAAGACCAAAAAAGGGAGAATTCCAAGAAAAATGCATAGCAATCGAAAGTATTAAAACAAAATTATTATTCAGATATTGTTGATGTTATAGGTTGTTACTGTGTGCCATGAAAGCTTTGATACACTCCCTGGTGGCCATAGGTATAATCCAATCATCTGATCGAAACCTTTAATTTTTCTGTAATGCACCATGTTACTTCCAATTGTATTAATGTTAGAATTTAAAATTAGATGTTCATAGTTTCTAAAGGGGAACGGGTATTAAGTTTACATGGACTACTTGTGGAAAATGTTAATAGTTTTTTAAATGAGACTAAAAGGTTTAAAACAATAATAAATTATCTAACATAGTAGGAATAACATGCTTTTTTAAAATATAGTATAATAGTCAAATTGAAAGGTTGTTTTTTATCTTTCTTACAAGTATGTGTAGAAACTTCATTGTATTTAGAAATATAGATTTTTGTTGTTGTTGTTGTTGTTGTTGTTCTGGGAATCATTTCTCATGCATTTCTTTAAATTTACCAATCAGTAAATGTCTCATTTAAATATGTTCGGAAGGATTATGGAACAAATAAGGCCTTATTCTGCAACTCGGGTGTACCATAATAGTTCTAAGTCAGGTTTCAGAGTAGCAGCCGTGTTAGTCTGTATTCACAAAAAGAAAAGGAGTACTTGTGGCACCTTAGAGACTAACAAATTTATTTGGATGCATCCGATGAAGTGAGCTGTAGCTCACGAAAGCTTATGCTCAAATAAATTTGTTAGTCTCTAAGGTGCCACAAGTTCTAAGTCAGGACCACTTTGTATGAGTAAAGGTGGCTGGACTGGGCCTTTACTTTGTTGTTCAAAAGAAAAATATCAATTTAAATTATAATTAATTAAACAGTATCTTCCTTTGCACTACAAGTAACATGAGCTTAAAACTGACAGTTTTAAAGATCAAAACTACCCCTTCCACTATTAATGCTAATTATTTATTTTTCTGTATTTCACTTACCTTGAACTATGAATGTAGAAAAATTAGTTTCACTTTCTTAAAGTAGCTACCTTCACAGAAGTTGTTACCAGCAGCAAGGTCTGCTAGCACAGAAATCTTCACACATACATTACGCTACCAGCAAGACAAGCACTGCAGTTGCTGACATTACCATTCAGAACTTGAGGAAGGAGATGATCACAGCAAAGCCTATGGCACTGCAGAGCTGGGTTGTTTAGATACCAGGTCCCAATTTCAATTCCTGATTGGTTTGTTTTTGTTTTTAAACTTGTTTTTCTTGGGGGCAGGGATGTCTGGATGTGTGTGTTTGGATACAGCTGCAGCTTGGAAAGGTGGCTCTGGTCTTGTGTTAAGGGATCAGAGAGCTAAAGAAGTCAGGGATGTTCCCCAACCACTCCTTTCTCCCGCTATAGAGTGGGAACATGGAAGTGTAACCAGGTGACAGGTTTCAGAGTAGCAGCCGTGTAAGTCTGTATCCTCAAAAAGAAAAGGAGGACTTGTGGCACCTTGGAGACTAACAAAAGTATTTGAGCATAAGCTTTTGTGAGCTACCGCTCACTTCATCAGATGCATTCAGTGGAAAATACAGAGGAGAGATTTATATACACAGAGAACATGAAACAATGGGTGTTACCATACACACTGTAATGAGAGTGATCAGGTAAGGTGAGCTCTTGCCAGCAGGAGAGCGGGGAGGGGGAGGGCAGTTTGTTTCATGTTCTCTATGTATCTATGTTCTCCATCGGATGCATTCAGTGGAAAATACAATGAAGTGAGCTGTAGCTCACGAAAGCTTATGCTCAAATTTATTACTCTAAGGTGTCACAAGTACTCCTTTTCTTTTTGCAAATACAGACTAACACGGCTGCTACTCTGAAACCTGTCATGAATAGTTCAGTCTTTCTTTTACACAGCTTGTGCCTTTGATCTTCAGATCATATAATAAGTGATTAGTACACAATGGCCCCCACCTCAAGGTGTAGCTTCAAAAAGATGGATTTTTGCATAACTGGAGATGTGGAATTTGCATTCACCTCCGTCTGGATATTGCCCTGGAAAACAGCTTTGCACTCTTTGTTCCAAGAGTCCATTCTTGTGTGGGGCACTTCAGTATACTTCTTTGAACATCCAGATCTCAAATCTGTAACACATAAACCATTCATTTAATACAATGGACCCCAAAGATACTTATTTAATTAGGCTTAAGATCTTCCAAGGATATTGTAGGAAATTGCCATATTTGTCCCAAATAGCACAGCAAACAGATCTATGTTAAGTAGATTAGAGAGAAGGAGATGGGCAGCAATGGTTCTGTGTCAAGGATTTGTTTTGATATAATATGTGGGAGTTCCAAAACTTAAAAATGGAACAGGCATAAGTGGGTCATGCAAAGACTGTTTAAAAGAAGCTATATTAGGTAATTATTCACTGTGTTCTGTGATTGGCAGAATAATTTTATTTGGTGGGAGAGTTATTTTTAATGGCATTGTATAAAGACATGCACTGTTAACTAACTACAGCTAAAGTCAGAATAAAATAATTCTGCAGTACACATGTAGCTATATGAGATAACATACAGAAACAGTTCTGTATTCAGTAGGCTATACGTCCATGCAGCTCTCATAGAATTTAATAGTTGGGTGTACATTTTGGAGGACAGAAATAGGCCCAATGTGTGTGTATGTTTGGGGGTTTTTTTTGTTTTTTTTAAATGCAACCTCATGCATTAGCTAAGATGTATTTCCATGATTGTGGAAAGCAACAAATAAACTGAAAAGTAACAGGTGCAGGGGATGCAAACCTTTTTCAAGTGGCCATCTGTAGTAAGACACTAATTTCATCAAGCACTCAGCAGTGAGGAAAATCTGTATGAAAATCCCCACTAGAGTTAATTAATCTGCAGTTTCTGTTCTGTTAACATAGCATCTGTGTTCTCATATTCACTGCAATTTTCCACATAGTATGCACCATCTGACATAGTGCATACTAATGTTTCTAGCTTTTGCTTTCTGCCTAAATATAGATTCTCGAGGAACAAAACATTAGTGTTTCAGTATACTCACTGCTGCATAGGACTAAACACAGTTTCCTTTCTAATGAAAGGAAATAGCTTTCTGTAGGGATAAGAGTGAACGAAGGGCAGGATTTCCTGTGGAAACTCATATGCATGAAAGTAGACTGTTTGAATGTAGTGGCAAGAAACATTATTTAAACTAAAAATATGGACAGTTTGTATTACATCTATAAAGGACAGATTTTCCCGTTCTCTCCCCCCCAAAAAACCCCAACCCAACCCCCAATATTATGTTTATTGTTTTCAGCATGATTAATATAGCTAGTATGAAATAGTTTTGGAAAAGATGAAATAACTGCTTTAGACCACGCTTGAAACTACAATTAAAACTGACACTTTTAATGAGTCCAAACATTCTGTATTGCTAACCAGTCAAGTGGTTGATCATTGGTTGTATGGTGCTGTTTGCTTCAAGGAATTGTTGTGTTTAAAATCCATATGTCCTTGAAGTTCCCGTGTTTTCAAATTGGTATTTAAAGCAAATTAGTATTTTGCTTCAATACCTGGGTGGGCTGCTGGAGGAGGATAGCAAAGGAAGAGTCATACTTTGCAAGCCCTAAATATATTTACCTTATCAAATATCTTTCAGGGTCAGATTTAATACTAAATCATTTTTTTTTAACCATGTGGTGGGACGAGGGCAAGAGGTGGTCGCCAACCCCATGCACATCAGTGAGAAAAGGTAAATGCAGTCCCAACCTTTTCAGCACTAAGTAAAATTAATAAAAGGGAGATTGCCAGGGCAGCTGCAGGTGGTGTGTGGGTATATTTTTAAAATGAGCAGTATTATATATTGAACAATTATATTTTCACTCTAAAATATACTACACTGTTGTCTGATGTATGTAAAGCTTACCTACCTTTCAGCAAAATGCTGGAAGTTCGGGTAGCTGAGACTGAGAAGATCTCTCAGGATCTTGTCTCAAATCCTAGTCTTGAACCCAGGCCCACCGGGAAGCAGCCTTGGCTGTCACGCCATGCCAACTCATCCAATGACCAAGGAATTCAGAGACTTGGGTGGGCCAGCCTCCATGATTCTGTGACCTGCTGCCTGATTGGCCGCATGATCTTTACCCTGATTGGTTAGTGACCATATATAAATTTCTTTCTGGCTTTGATTGAGGAATAGGCCATTGCCAGCTACCTTGCTGTACATGCCCCTTGGACTGGATATCCTGGCTATTAGGACCTCTTGTGTGAACTCTGACCCTTGATCTGGGCTGTCGTTTGACCTGCCTGACCTCTGGGTATTATAATATCTGGAAGAAATAATAATAATAATAGTCATCCTAGAAGATGGGGCCAAAATACAGCACCTGGTTTAATAGGATCCGCTAATTGCCTTCAGTTTAAAGGGGGGCAAATGATTTGGTTTTTTTGTTTTTGTTTTAAAGTCTTTTAAAATATAAAGCCAGTAGCAATTAGGACAAGTGCTGAAAGAAACAGATCTCTTAAAAAAGAGATTGCTACATAGCAATACTACTTATTTAAGTCAGCTTAAATGTTTTGCTTCCTTTCTTAAAAGCAATAAAACCAGACTGGTTTTCAGACAAAAAAGAAAACAGCACAGACATTTTAAAATATGTTTTGTATGTAGCAGTATGAACAAAAAGGAAGACATTGCAATAAGAAGATACAACGCTGCATAGGAAAGGAATTGTAATTGTTGTATAGATTTCCAAGAATATGAAGCTATGTGTATTCTCTATCATGGTTTTGATTAGGAAATATCTCAAAACAAATCAGTCAGTCTGTGTGTTTAAATACAGGAGCTTAGGAAGATTTGCATATACATTTTTATCTTTTCTGTAACTAAGCCAGGTTTCAGAGTAGCAGCCGTGTTAGTCTGTATTCGCAAAAAGAAAAGGAGTACTTGTGGCACCTTAGAGACTAACAAATTTATTTGAGCATAAGCTTTCGTGAGCTACAGCTCTCACGAAAGCTTATGCTCAAATAAATTTGTTAGTCTCTAAGGTGCCACAAGTACTCTTCTTTTTTTGGGGGGGGGGGGGGCGCCATGTGGCATAAGGCTTGTGGGAATAACTGGAATGGACACAAGAGTGAGTTATTCCTAGGGAACAAAATGTACTAGTCAGTGCAATGACATCCAAAGAAGAAGTCCCCATGGCTGACAGTTGTGAATTGAAGCAAGATGTGAGAAAACCAGTGGGCCAAAGATTTCTTTCCTTATTTGTAAGGATGAGGAAGTGGGAAGGTGTGGTGGGAGAACCATCCTTACAGTGACAGTAATGTTCATCTGTTCAAACTAATAAAAGGCAGAACTGCCCCTCTTTATTAATGGGACCAAGGGTAGGAGAGGTCCCATGTACTAAGTGCAAAGAAGACTTGGGACATTGCACCACCACAAAACAAAATGCATCGGGGAGTTGCTGCAGACTTAGGCATGCTGTGTGGCTTGTGAAAGGATAAAAGCTAAATGGACTCTGCCCTGGATAGGAAGTTAAAGGAGGCAAAGGATATGTCTCAAATTAAATAAGACCCATGCCTGGCCCAGGTTAGCTGACTCAGGCTCAGGTTGCAAGGGCTAAAAATTGCATTTGTAGTCATTAGGGCTCTGAAACCTACCCCCCTTGTGGTATCTCAGAGCCTGAGTTCCAGCCCAAGCCCAAATGTCTACACAGTAATTTTTAGCCCCCACAGTCTGAGCCTTGCAAGCCCAAATCAGCTGGCCTGTGCCACCCACAGCTCTGCCGTGGGTCTGTTATTGCAGTGTAGATGTACCCAAAGAGCCAGATAATTGGTTCTGAAATCCCTGGTGTCAGGCTGTGGTTACTTTTCTTCTCCTCAACTCGCCTTCTCCTCAGCCACCATTTGATACTGTCTTGCATGGTAGGCTGGCTTACCTGTGACTTGATGCAATGTTGTAGGCCACTGTTCTGGTCAGTTTATGTGCCCTCTCCAGCCTTGTGTGACCTAGCAGACTGTGTATTTGCTGCTTTACTTTGTATATATCTGCTGTTTGGTGCTAATGCTCAATGAGAGGTTCTAAGGGAGAAGCAAATATTTCCTTGTTTTTTATTTTCTGTTTTTCACAATTTATCCTTTTCTTTACACTTGGTGTGACAACACGCTTCCCAGAGACTTGCGAGAGTACCAACAGTGTAATACTGCTGAGGATGAAGAGTGAATTTGAAAGGAGCTTGGAATGCTCAGTGGAATGACTTTTTTTTTTTTTTTTAAAGACCAAGGCAGAAAGTAACAACATTTAAAAAAACAAACAAAAAAAAACCTGTTTTTTTTTCCCCCCTCTTAGTGGAATCTGTGTACCATGATCCTATTAAAATATGTACTGAGCAATATTTTTGCTAGAATGCATTTACATTTAAGAAAAAAAAGGTAGCGAATTCACTATTAGATTCACCTTTATTTTTACCTTCTGAAGCATCAGAGACATCGAATTAGGAGATTAAAACTTGGAGCTGTCCTCTCATTTTACATGGAGGCACTGAAATACTGTAGGCTCTCTGGAACCAAATGAGGCCACAGCTGTCACATGGTATTGTTTAACACTGCTTGAAATGTCAAATAAAAATGTATTGCTGTTTTATTTTCTGAGAATAACTGACTTGTCCTGGAGTTCCTTATGTGGTCTGTATACTTGTGTGTAACTATAGCACCCTTGGGGCTAAGATGGAGTCCACTATCAAGGCAGCTCTGGCCAAGAAAAGGCACGGGTAGGAACACAGCAGAGAAAGTGTCTTCCACCCCAGGGTACCAGTTCCGAAGAGACACGTGCGCGCGCGCTGGAATAGTACAACAAAAGGAAAGGGAAATATTTATTTGCAGAGGGGTGAATGGAGAAAAACAACAGGGGGTGAAGATTGGGGGAATGGTAAAACAGGTTTGATCCAACACGAGGACCCAAGGGCTCCGTAGTACCACAATATAAAAGGAAAGATGTCAAGCAATGCATCTACACTCAAAGTTCAGAAATCCTGGGCAGAGAGTCTAGGGTGCTCCTGGTCATCTTTAGTGCCAGTAAAATTTCCGCAACAAACCCCTCCGGTAACCTCTTCTGCCACTCCTTGTCAACGCACACAGAGCGACAGTCTCCCCGCTTAACTAGCTCCAGCCTTCCTCCTTGTTCCCAATGCAAAGTTACAAGCTTCAGCACTCTGTTCTGCACGACAGTGATACTGGGTCCAGCTCTGTGTTGTCTTCCTCAGGTGATTGCTACCTCGCATGGTGCTTTTGCTGGCTCCCATCCTGGGACATCCTCAGTTGGCCATTCTGTCCCTCCTGGGCTTTGGGCTGGTTCTCGGATGCTTCACTCCATGAGGGTGTGGGCCTGCTCATTGTAGGCCCTCTTGTCTGGAGCTACAGACACACACCCCCACCCCTGCCTCTCTCTATTTCTCCCACCCCACCCCCAAAACAACCAGCACTTCCTCTGCCTCAGGACAAGGTTTTAAAGGGGCTCTGCTCTCTATACCCCAAGGGAGTTACCTGTGTTACTCTGAAGTAACTTTTTTGCAACCTATACATTTTTGAATGTATGGATATTGTTAGGGTGCTGCAGGTGTTTCAGGGAAGGTTTTTCACAATATATACTGTAGATAACTTGACTGCAAAATAGTGGAAAGGACCAAAAAGAGCGTTCTCTCTTTCAGTGGTAGTTCTGGGAGAGAATCGTAGGCAGGGTACTGAACTGACCAGAGCTAACCGTAGCTCTATATGTGTTTATTGAGGGTATATTTGAAAATACCCCTCTGTGCTATGTAGTGGCTGGGCAGGCTGTTCAATTAAGTCCTCTCCTTGCTGCCTGGAGGACCACTACTGGAATGTCCTCATGAATTTGTTAACTGAGGGCAGTGGTATGATTGCTCACCTCTTCACTCAAGTCCTGCTGCTACTTTAGAGTACCCTGCAGGAACGTGCACTTATGCTCTAAGGAGGTCTAGAGTGCTGGAGGTGCTGCCCTGTGTGTATCCTTCATTAAGAAGAGCTATTTTGTTCATTTAACGTGTGTGGATAGAACATAGAATTTGAAGGAAGATAAATGTATTGATTTCGTGCCCCCCCCCCATTTTTAAGGTGGGGTGGTGGTCCAGCATCAGTACTCCCACCGCTGCCTGTTCTTGCAACAATTGTCTAACTCGAGGAAATGTTTTAAAAAGGGAATATTTAAAAAAAATGTTCCTGCACTTTTGGTTTAAAGCTTCGTCTGTTGCGGTGAATTGAAACAATACACTAAAAATACATTCCACGATACTACTCTACATTTTGATATACTTGATCATTCCCAAATTGTAAAGAATATTTGTTTCAATTCTTATAAACACAGGAAGCATAAACATTCTTAGACCAGCAAGACCAAAGTACATGGTGCTAAGTATTTGCAGAGACAAAACCATATGTGGTAATCCTTCAGGGTGATATTTTCAGAAGTGTTCAGTATTGGCCTAATGCTTAGATGTAGAGTAACTGTGCATGTCTGGCTAGGAATTCTGAGAGCCGGGATCTCCTGCTTCCTTGCTACTATAGCTTTTGCTGGCCTTCTCAGCCTCTCTGCCATTTTAGTACCGCTGATAGCCCCATGAATCAGTAATGGGACAATGAGTAAAATCAGTGACTCGGTAAGGGGTACAGAGTTTTTGGGTTAGTTTCTTCCCCTCCACTTGTTTTATGGTCAGGCTGAGAACACAGCCCTCAGTCTTTACTCAGACAGAATTCCCATTGGTTCCTTGAGTATAGATTAAGTAAGAAGTGAAGGATGACTCTTGGTTTCTGTCAATCTGGTGAGGATTTACTGTGGAATCACTGTTGGTTTCTGAAGATGGAGGGGTGGGGGGAAACAGGTGAGAAGGTTTTTTGTGTGTGGTTTTTTTTGAGAGTTCATTTTGCTAAAATGTTCCAGTCAGCTCTTGTTAGTATCAGTACCATCTTTGTTCTCTGTGTTTGCAAACATCATCTATGATCAGGTGAGTGAACTGCTCCCAGACCGTGGTCAGTGCTATAAATAGGCCAGCCAACAGTGATGAATGTATACTAATTGATCATGCTTTTATCTGCAACAGTTTACAGAATGTACATAAAACACAGCTGCAATAAAAGCTTGTTTAGTTAGCAATCTTCAAAAACAAATAGGAAATGGTGAGAAGTGAGAAGTGTCATTATTTACTTGCTCAAATCGCTCATGGTTTTTCCTGATTTTTTTTTTTAGCTTCTGTGACATCTCAAATGAGCAAAATAGAGAAGAAGAAAAAACAGCTTCATTTATGTAGCATTAGTAAATGTGTATGTATTTGTTTATCTAAGATAAAGTAAGAAGATTTAGATGAATGAAAAGATGTCCATAAATATCCACTTATTTAAACTGCTTCACAATTTAAAATTCTTGTGCAGTGGACATTAAATCTACATATTGCAATGGAAAGTGTGAACCTTCTTTGAGAGTAGAAGCATCTTGTGATACTGGTTGCTCTATTTGTGTGAAGTAAAGGAATGGCATGATGTAATTAGAAGATTATCTAATTGCATATCAAATTCATTAATTACACCACAGTTCATGCTCCTTGCAGTTAATGAACTTGTTTGTATATATTCTGAAATCGTTGTTAATGTAAATCTTGCCTTCTAATATACCCTATAATAACGCTATAAAATTAAGTAAAAGTTTATGCAAATTAGAGCTGATAACACATCTCATCGATTTTTCTTATCTGCCCCACTCCCAAACTCCCCCCAAACTTTATACTGTAGTACATTCTTTTCTCTTCTAAAAATCAAAAGTTCTAAATACCTTTGCATGTATAAATTCACTTTTTTTTTTTAGACTTTTTTTCTGGTACATGATTTAAAGGTGTATCATGTCTGAACCAATACATGAATATGAATGTACACATGATGCTAGTAGTTAGTCTGAGACCCTGATCCTTTAAAGGGATCCACATGACCCTTACTCACGTATAGAGTCCCATTTAAGTCAGTGGGATCTGCATGTACAAATAGAGATTTGGGGAATTTAAAACTTTGTAATATCAATTTTTAGGTTCATAATATTCCTGACTTCATTCTGAGGGCCTTGTATTAAATGTTCATGCAGGATCAGATTGTATTCTTTTAAAACAAAACAAAATGCAGTGTTTAGATATTTCAAACAAAGGAAAGGGAATATGTGGGATGAACCACACTGATTTGAAAAGCCTCAGGCTTGCCTCTGAATGTGTTACGTGGTCAATTTGACTTGAATCTTAGATGTAATGTTTGAGTAAAAGACACAAGTGTCTGTTTCTTGCGGTCTAAGTTTTCATAATGTTAGCCATCACCAGGGTATCCAAAAGTCCTCCATGAAAAGTAAACAAAAATAATAAAACTGTTTCTCCCCCCACCCGCCTCCACACTCATTATATTATACTTCACTTAAATAAAAATTCCCTCAGATATTGATCATTACATTGAGCAGAATTCTTTTAATTTTAGTATTTTATTTTCCAAAATGATTTTTATGTGGATTAATAAAGCTTGCAAGTGATTTGTAGGACTTATTTCCCCCCAATATACTTTATTTACAGAATCTATAAATGGAAATGTGCTCTAGTGAAAAACCTGTGTCAACGAAGTCTGATTTATTATCTATGTTGACTAGAGCAGAAGGTCTAAATATGACCCAAGCAATTGCATTTGAAATGCTCAAATATTATTTAAACACACACATACCCTTCTTCCCACTACAAATCCCCAAACCTCTTGACCTTGAATGCCTTATTAATTTTAAGGATTCTTTTTTCTCTTTGCTTTCTTAAAATAATTAATTTTATGGCCTTAAAACATTAAATGTAAACATCCTTAGTTTGCAATGGGGTTAAACCAGACAATCTTCTGTCCCAGCTCCACCTTGACAGGTTACGCAATATTAAAACTAATCTGAACACTTTCAACTAAATGAAATATCAAACTATGCTCTTGTCAAAATGTGTCTGCTTTGATGAAATTTCTGTTGGGAAAGTTTAGAGAGAGACTGAAGCCTTGTGGGTAGGGCACTGGCCTGGGATGGGGAAGGCCAAGTACAAGTCCCTGCTCTGTCTGATGAACGGTGATTAGGGATGAAAAACAGCTCTGAATCAGGCAGAGTGAGGACTTGGAATCTGGGTCTCATACATGCTAAGCCAGTGCCCTAACCCACAGGCTATAGAGATGGAGATCTAGATATTCAACTGACTGTTCTCATTTTATGAGAAATGAAAACAAATTTCAAAGGTTGCCTCAAAAGTGAATAGTCATCTTCCAGACAGCTCCACTCAATATCTAGGATTCCAGAGTGAAGTGAAAGGAGAAGTAAAAAGTGGATGGGTGGGTGAGTGAAATAGAAGTCTGTTTCTCCTCCTCCCACCCCATTCCAATGAATCCAGGATAAATACTTTGGAGTTGTATATAATAATAACTGTCTTCTTTGGTAAGGTGATATGGATGCACATTTGTATCAAAGTTCTTAGACCTAAAAAAAAGTAGCTATGATTTTTTATAAATACTGAAAACTTTTTGAAAACTGTATCTTTGTCCTGTAGCTAACCTGTTTTTCCCAAGATTATCTGTTACAAAATCTAGTAATACCTTTTATTTGCCTTAAATTTTTTGGCAAATGTTACATCAACAAATAACTTCGTATGAATGTTCCACAGTTAATAGTAAATCCCAAAACATAAAGTTTTATATATTGCCAGACAAACTTGAGCCCTGACATTCAAGGAAAAAAAGTTTATCTGATTAGAATGGAAGGTTCAGTCTCTGGATTTATACTGTAAATTCTAAAATATTCATGTGGGTTGAGTAGTGTATTCCTGTATCAGTAAAAACCGTAATTAAATAGCCAGAAATACAAGCTAGTACCATAATTCCCATGGTCTTTTACAGATACAGCTCTTACAAATGGCAATTTGTTTTTCCGAGATCAACAGTATCTTGCTAAATGTATGGAAGTTATTTGAGAAATGTTTCATACTAATAAAGTTAGTCCAGCAATCAAAATAAAGCATTTCGTACATTGTGTAGAACATGTTTACTTGATTGTAATGCTTAAAGTCTGAGGGATAAAAAAATTCTCCAGTGAGTACAAGTCTAATCATCTTGATGTTTTGGACCTTCAAGTCAATAGCATTTGTGCAATGGGATTTACTGGCAAAGATCTGCAGAATTTTAAAGTTTAGAACTTTGAGGAATTCTTGCCATAACGGTTTTTAATAAGCAATTGTAAACTGCACTTTTTGGAATTATTTGCTTAATGATATTTGTGAAATTTCAAACCTAAATTCCTAACCTCTTTATTACACAGCCCTGGGAGGTGGAGAAGAATACTTCCTTATATCACTCTTGTCTCAAGAATTTTGAAAATAGCCTAAAGAAGTCAAGCACCCAATTGCCATTGCTTTTCATTGGGGCTTGGGCTTCTAACATGCGTAGGCTACTTTGAAAATCCCCATCAAGTTACTTGAGGACTTTCTCTGGTTTATTTCATATTATCTCCCCATACTCCATCACTCATGTTCCTATTACACAAAAATTGCACACAGCTCTGCTTATAGAATATTTCACACATAGTGCTGATGCTGCCAGGAGCCAACTATCTTCATCTCCCGTTGAATTCACTTTGTACCACAATAATATGTCAGCTTTTATCCTGCAACAACAATTCATCTATAGTGCCGTGTAATAAAGTCAGTCATCTGTAGGAGATGAGTCCCTAGTCACTAATCAAAATCAATAGAGTTAAAAGCTAGGTCTAGCCCACTCTGTTTGACTAATAGTGCATATGATAAATTTGTCAGAATGTGAACCGGGAAGCTGTTGTATAATCATACTATTATGCACAAAAGGCTATGTCTGGAAAATGCAGAGCCTTCTCAACTTTGGTTTCCTTGCTGGATATGGCCCTTGGAACATAAAAGCCTGATTGATGATATATTATTTCTGGTTCACTTTTTGACAGTTTGTTATATGCAGCCTGAGTCAAACAGAGAGGACTAGTGTTAGCTTTTAAATCTGGTGATTTTGATTGGTGATAAGGGGATTCATGTCCCATATTTGACTTCATTATACTGCACTGTGCAAGGCCTACTGTTGTAAATTACATCTGACACATCAGTAGTAGAGTGAAGTGATGTAAAGATTGCTGTAAATGTTGGTGTATTTATTTGGTTGTTAGTGCTTAAAGCAGAGATTAATGGGAAGATTGTCTGAGCATCACAATCTTCTGGAGTGCCTTTTAGGGTGTGTCTCCACAGCAGCTAGGAGCATGCTTCTCCAATGTGATTAGACAGATGCACACTATCCTAACCCGTGTCAGTTTACCCATAGTGGGAAGTATGCTCCAGGCTGCTCTGTAGATGTACCCTTAAGGTTTGCCATCTCAGTATTTGAGTTTACAGCTTGAAGATGGGGAGAGTACTTCATCCAAAGGAAAATAATTTTACATTTTAAAGTATCTTCGCTACCTTCCCAGAATATTAAATAACATTTCATTTCTTGAGGAGAGAGAAATTTAAAAATACAGGTAAAAATATGAAATCCCTAAGCCAGCTCTCAAGAACTGTTAAGCAATGCCAAGGAAACGTATGACATAGAATCATAGAATCTCAGGGTTGGAAGGGACCTCAGGAGGTCATCTAGTCCAACTCCCTGCTCAGAGCAGGACTAATGCCCAATTTTTGCCCCAGATCCCTAAATGGTCCCCTCAAGGATTGAACTCACAATGCTGGTTTAGCAGGCCAATGCTCAAACCACTGAGCTATCCCGGCATAGTTCATGTCATAAAAGCAGTGAGAAGCCCATAGCAGCTAAATATATACATGGAAATCGTTATTTCTGCTCCAAAAAGAATTAGATCAACATACAGTTATTAGCTTGCCTAGTAAACTGCCTTTGGTGGTGCTAAGGAACAATATGATCCAACTTGTTTGGGTAAAATTAAGCAGGATAATATACAATCATTCAACTGTGTTAGTTTTACAAATGTTATATATTTTATAAATATACTCTACAATTCTGTTAATTTACAGTATACGTTTATATATGGTTAAATATCACTTTTGAATGTAAAAATGCAGGGAATGGCACCATTATTAGCACAATAAATCTTTTTAGAAATATGTATTGATCAGAAGTAAATTAAATACATTTGTGGTAAATCTCATTATTTTGCAGTTAGTAAAAAGTGTCAGCCTTAATGGTACGCTATTTTTTCCACTCAATTTTATATAAATATTAGACACTTCTGTAGCTATTATACTGATAGTTTTCATAAAAACAGTACTTAAAATGGTTGGGTTCTCTGTTTATCTCTAAAGTCCCATGTAGGGCACGCTATTTGCAGGGGGAAATTTGGATGATCTCATAGATCTTTTATAAAACTCTGTTTTCTATGAGTGGTGAAGTTCTACTTCTTACAAATTATTTGCAAGAAATGTAAAATTTTAAATAAATACTATTTCAATCATGGTAGAATGTTAATTGTCCTCATGCTTTTTCTTTATTTATTTGCACCTAAAATTTGCATTCTTACATTAACATTGCTTATAACATTTGCATTCTTTCCTGGGCTTGCATTTTTGTCAGCAAGGTGTAATGCTGATTGTAGCTTGTGGCAGTATAGCTAACACCTATGGATAGCTTTTGGCCTTCAAACTCCAGTGCCTCAGAGAGTTTAGTGGTTTTACTCAGTGTTCTCATTTGTTATGTGACTATGAAGTGTCAAGAACTGCCATCCAGATTTTGTGAGCTTCACCAATTCTATTTGAACATAGTTTAGCAGCTGCCTTTTTGGTACAACTCTGAAGTTGAACAATGTGTGAAAATATCAGGTTGCAAGCAGATCATAACAAACCTTTCTAATCTCTTCTGAAAAAGAGGCATCTATCACACTTTTTTCATAGGAAAACTGGGTTTTCTGCAAAACCCATCTAATGAATGAAGATCTACAGTGTGACTGGTCCTTTGACTGCCTTAATTGATATTCCAGAAGGCCTTCACCTAATCTGTAAGGTCCACCTTCTCCTACAAATCACTCTTCCAGAGATCTACTACTTCTGTGACTCCTACATTATATTAGTCAACTAATAATGGGTAGGGTTGAAGAGGCCAAGCATAATTCATGTGTTTATTATATAATATATAGTTACAAAATTGTATTTATTTAATATATCCATATAAAGATGTTTTGATTGTATCCCTCTCCTCCATCCTTCATGTGTTTCTTATTGTCTTGCCAATATTTGCAGGATCAAGGTATATGGTCTAATTTAGACACATGAGTAGTCCCCATGATTTAAAATTAAGCACATGAATAAATGTTTATAAGACTGTGGTCACAGATTGCAAGTGTTTTGGAGCAAGACTTTGTCTTCCTTTCACGCATATAACAGTGCCTAGCATATTGTGAGTGCTACTAGAGTACACACAGAATAGTAACTGTGAGTTAGGCGCTAATTTTAATTTGTTCCATAAATGATTTACTATCTTAATCTGAATACTGACAAAAACGCTACTCATTCTCACCAAGAAAAGAGTGTCCTTGGCCTTGTATAACACACGGTGGTGAAACATCCTTAAATACACTACAATACCTGAAGAGGACTTGTTCTTTCTCCTACAATAGAACATTGTACAGGTCTTAATGGATTATTTTGCCAAGTTTTGGTGAACAGTGCTGCCTGTATTTTGCTTTTAATTCTGCATTTCAAATTCAGCCTGCTAGTTGGTGTTAATGTAAGTGGTTTTGTAAATCACAGGTATTCTTATCTGTAGATTACAAATGAAAAATGTGAATTAAATATGCAACATTTTAGATTACAAGCTTCGGGATCACAAAAGACTAATTTAGAGAGAGCTTGCTATTCCAGAAGTGTGATTTCCCACCCCCCACGACCT
The DNA here is from genome assembly GCF_009764565.3 of Dermochelys coriacea. Taxonomy (NCBI): domain Eukaryota; kingdom Metazoa; phylum Chordata; order Testudines; family Dermochelyidae; genus Dermochelys; species Dermochelys coriacea. Next base: position 98,286,575 of record NC_050074.1, on the reverse strand, counting down.
TTCAAAGTAGAGTATTTTGAGAACAATTTTCTTATAAAATTGAAAAAGTCAGTAATGAGTCTGCTGCTCTCAGTTATGCTTGTGCCACTCTGTTTTAGAAAATAAAAGGGAACACTTACACCTGTGCAGCATCCCCGTGAAGTTAATGTGGCTCTGTACAGAGATGAGTCCCCAGGCATAAATCAAATTACATACATGTAATTTAAAGCGGAATTTGGTCTCAAGTCATTGGTAAGAGATTTCTCTGGTTTATACAGCAACTTCTGCTCACCCTTCATGATTTTATTAGATTGGACAAAAAAATGCAGGCATATTTTAATCTCTTCTCTGAAAGGCACCTTTGTTTGTAAAAGCTTCCAGAGATGAGGAGGGTAGACGTGACCTCCCTTGGAAGCTTATTTCAGAGCTTAACTACCCTTATAGTTAGAAAGTTTTTCCTAATATCTAACCTAAATCTCCCTTGCTGCAGATTCAGCCCATTGCTTCCTGTCCTAACTTCAGTGGACATGGAGAACACTGGATCACTGTCTTCTTTATAACAGCCCATCACATATTGGAAGACTGTTATCAGGTCACCCCTTAATCTTTTTATAAAAAAAAAAAAAAAAACAAAACTAAACATGCTCTGTTTTTTCAGCCTTTCCTTATAGGTCAGGTTCGGTAAGCCGTTCTTCTTTTTTGTCGCTCTCCTCTGGGCTCTTCCCAGTTTGTCCACATCCTTCCTAAATTGTGGTGCCCTGAACTGAACACAGGGCTCCAACTGAGCCTCAGCAGTGCCGAGTACAGTGGGATAATTACTTCCCATGTCTTATATACAACACTCCTGTCAATACACCCCAGAATCATATTAGCCTTTTTTACAGCTGCATGACATTGATGTATTCTAATATTCAGCCTTGAGGGAATTCTTATGGACATATAAACTCCAAGGGTATTTTTAAAAGATTTTCAGAGTCTGTTTTGTCTACTTTCCTATCTGTGAAGAAAGAGCAAATACACTTTATTTACACTATTTCTCAATATCATGTCTGGCATCCCTTACTCTTCTAAAACTGAGAAACAAAATAATTGAAAACTACAATAAAGAAATTACAGGATCATCATGAATTCAAATTTGTGCCTGAGAGAATCATTTATTCTTGCTCCTTGCTAAGTATTAGTGTGTGTGGTGTTAATAATACAAGGTAAAGGATTAAACTGTTTTTGCTAACACATTGGTTACTCAGAGAAGCCAATATCCTTAAATCTGGCAGTATGATTTGGTTAAAATGGAAATTAAATTGGAAACAAATTAGGATTTCACTAGGGTAGGGATAATGTGAAGATTCATATATATGTACCAATTCATAAGTCTTAAGTAGAATTGTGGGAAATATATATTGGCAATTATTGTATTAGAATTACATTTGGCTAGGTTTCCTTGCAGAGTTGGATTGTGGAAAGATGAGAATCACTGAGTTGTTGTGGTTTTGTGATTTTATTTATTTATTTTATTTATTTATTTTTGGGTAAGAAATTCTCCAGGGAAGGAGTAGGACTTATAAAGAGAGAACGAGCATGTATATATTACTGTGGATGCACACACACTGTAAACTTTTATTAGCTATGTGTATTTTTAACACCTGTTATCTAAAATACATTTTTATTTATCAGTTTGTTAAAGGGCTATGTATAAAATAGTTTGTTACATAGTAGTCCATAACACACAAAATAGAGAATTTAGAGAAATCACAGCAATCTATCTATATTTGACTGCGAGAAACTCAGTGCCAAATGTGATAGGTTATATAATTTCATTCAGAATAATTTTCTACACAACTAAAACAATTTCTGAAACTGACAAATATATTGCTTCTCATTTGTGTGACCTAAAATGCAAGAAAATTATTATTTCTAGTAAGGCAAAATCATTGGTAACTTCAGGAGGTTGGTCTTCTGTTTTTAAACTGGTATAAGAGGTTTAAAAATAAGTGTTATCAGAGTTGTAAAAAACCGCTCTTTCGATGAGAGAACATTGGATGGCTAAGAGGAACATGCTTAGAAAAGGTATTAATGTTTTGTGTTGACTAATTTTTACATGAATATTAATGAAGTTAGTGTTAAAGGGAACAAGATTACTACTAACATGACTGGGAATGGATTGTTTTATTTATTTTTCTTTATGTATGTGTCTTGCCAATATTCTTGTCATTATCCTTCATTTAGCCTTCCTGCAGTGCACATAACATGGATTATGCAAGCCCCGGAGAGAGTGTGACAATGGATTCTGACAGCTGAATATTTACATTTTCAAATTTTTGTTGAAAAGCCATATGCAGTTATGTTAATAAGTAAAAGTTTTGTACTGGGCAATTACTAGTTTTTTACTTTTTGCCAATACAGTCATCAGTGAAAGAGAAAGGGGCACGAGAATGTATTTTGCTAATTGAAAATGTAAATAAATAGCTGCACTCATACATTGCAGATATTTAGTTATTTTCTTTATATTTTTGGCAAGCATAGACTATAAATAACGGTGATTTGAAAGCCTATTAGAAAGTGCTACCTTTGTAAATCCTATAGTATATCATAGGAGGGGATTTAGTTTCAAATCCTAAACTTAATTTGAAAGCTGTAAGAACATTAATTAAAAGTGATTTTTCCATGATATGTTACAGTGCTAAATGCATCCTGTTAAGAACCATGGTTTGAGAATGCTATGTTTGTTTATATTTGGTTTTGGTTTAGAATATTCACTGTTTGTGTGGGTTTTTGGCCAGCTGGTTGGAAATCAGTAACAACAAATCTACCTCCTAATTGGCAGTAAGAGGCTTGTGTCTAGTCGTTTGATCAGATGACTGCAGATCCTGACTCAGTTTATTTTATTTTCACCCATGCAACTCGTATCCAAACTTCCCTAGTAATGGCATTTCTCTGTGATCCACTCTACAAATTTGTAAAATGAGGACTATACAGAGGTGTTATGAAGTTTAATTAATGTTGCAAAGCCCTTGAGGATCCTGGTATGAAAAGTGCTACAGTATATGTTCATATAGCAGGGTGGGCAAACTAAGGCCCGTGGGATTGCCACTCCAGTGGCACTGCGGGGCTAAGGCAGGGTCCCTGCCTGCCCTGTCCCTGTGCCACTCCCAGAAGTGGCCGGCACTATGTCCCTGTGGCCCCTCGCCTGCAGGGACCGCCCCCCACAGCTCCTATTGGTCGGGAACGGGGAAACACAGCCAATGGGAGCTTCGGGGAAGGTACCCATAGACAAGGCCAGTGCGCGGAGCCCTCTGCTCCCCTCCCATCCACCCCAGGGCTGCAGGGACATGTGCTGGCTGCTTTTGGGAGTGGTGCGGGGCCAGGGCAGGCAGGGACCCTGCCTTAACCTTGCTATGTGCTGCTGCCACCCTGGAGGTGCTCAAGATAAATGGCACCAGGCCGGAGCCCACACCCTGAACCCTTCCTGTACCCCAACCCCTGACCTGAGCCCCCTGCTGCATCCCACACCCCTCCTGCACCCCAACATCCTGCTGTACCCCTCCTGCACCCAACCCCCTGTCCTTAACTCCCAGCCCTGAGCCCTCTGCCACAGCCCGCACCCCTCTTTGCACCCCTGCCCTGAGCCCCTTCCTGCATACTGTACCCCACAGACACCACACACTCCCTCCTGCACCCCAACCCCCCTGCCCCAGCCCTACGTTCATGGCCCTGCATGCAATTTCCCCACCCAGATGTGGCCCTCAGACCAAAATGTTTGCCCACCCCGGCCTATATGATTGATAGATTCCTTATAGTGGCTGTTTCTGAATTATCCTTTATTAATTGCAAGTAGGGTTTCAGATTTCCAGCTTTAATAGACAAGACACTGATAAAAGTTGTTTTTAAAAAAAAAAGTGTAAAAAGAAATATGAAAGAAACTGGTATTTTTCTAGTGTATTGGATAAACACCAGAAAGAATTATTCTGTATCTGAGAGTCTGTCTACATGGAGCAGTAATGTGGACTATAGGGGTTGGGGGAGGGGGGGTTAAGCATACAAGCGTGTTGTGCATTAGTTGGCCCATGTCGATCCAGTTGGTTCCCTAGCACACGTTAGCATCGTTCTGTTTGAAATAGTATGATGCTAAAGTGCACTGGGGAACATTACAAAGAGATTACTTATTACAGTATATACATAGAGAGAGCCCTGAAGAAACCTGATTTTTGGGCATCTACATCAAACTCAAAAAAATGCTAAAAGTAAACCCCGAAAAATAAACCCTGAAAAAGAGAAGCCTCACGTGCAAGTACGATATACATACTGATTTAGGTCAATGGGATAAAGGTTGTCATATAAAATATAACTTGCTATCACTATTTTTTTCTTTGAACAATATTTTTGGGCAAACTTTGTTCCTTTACATGACAACGGAATTCATGAGAGCCTTGTGACTATTCAAATGCAGAAGCTAGGATAGAGTTGCTGTTCATAGTAGTGGTAAAGAAAATGCCTAATGCTCTCACAAAGTGCAGTATTTTACTGTTGCTTCCTTTTAAAATACCTGTATTTTAGCCTTTTCTTGTTTTCACCCTTCCTCGCTAGAGTCTCCTGACTAATATGAGATGGGGAGGGAGTGTTGCTGTTACTCTATTCTCTTTGCCAGCCTGTTGGCTGCTGCAAAGTGTGTTTTTTCTTCTACTCCTTTCCCAGTCTCCATTTTTAAGTGGTGATCCTCCAGCGTCTGATTCTACTGTTTGTTTCTATCTCCAAGCTGTAGCAAAGTAAAACTGACTTGATTCTTGCTAATTTCACTACGGTCCACAGGATATAATAGCAGCAGTGGAAAACAACAGGACTGTTCAGTATCTACTGTGACAAAGTTCCTCCTCTGCCTCGGTGGGTCCTGTGCTTATTGGCGGATTTGCTTGCCTCAGAGATTCACGGCAGCCCTCAGTTTGGCCACATTTGCTAGTGGCTCAAACCTGCCATTCACTCAGCTAACCTCATCACTGGCCAGCATGGGAAAAAGGAAGGAGAACAATCTCCGCAGTCTCTGCTGGTCCACTATGGGGTTCGGGGAACAGCCCAGAGACCTTCCCCTCTGGTGGAACCCACAGTCCAGGTCAGCTCTTTCTGTGTCTCATCAGGAGTTGGGAGGAACCCAGGCCTGCTCTCTACTCCGGGTTCCAGCCCAGGGCCCTGTGGACTGCAGCTGTCTAGAGTGCCTCCTGGAACAGCTGAGCGACAGCTACAACTCCCAGGGCTACTTCCCCATGGCCTCCTCCCAACACCTTCTTTACCTTCACCACAGGATCTTCCTCCTGGTGTCTGCTAATGCTTGTACTTTTCAGTCCTCCAGCAGTATGCCTTCTCACTCTCAACTCCTAGTGCCTCTTGCTCCCAGCTCCTCGCACGCATGCCACAAACTGAAGTAAAGTCCTTTTTAAACTCAGGTGCCCGAATTAGCCAGCCTGCCTTAATTGGCTCCAGTAAGTTCCTTCCTTGCAGTTCTGGAACTGCCCCGATACCTTACCCAGGGAAAATGGACTTGCTGAATCTGGGATTAATATATCTGCCTTCAAAAAAACACTCTCCTCTACCCATCTGGCCTGACCCTGTCACACTACTAAGCTGCAGTTTGGGAAAGCTGTGAGCAGCAGAGGAACTGTATTGATTTATAGTCTGTTTACATTTGGAAAGTTATCTTTGCAAACATAATGGCTAGAAACCTAGTGTTGGTTTTTTTTTTTTTAAGGAAAGTTCAGATTCTGCAGAAGTTAATACACTTTTGTGTAGAAAAGCTTCCCATAGACCTTTTGAGTATATTTTTCTCTTTTAACCCTACTGTTTTGTCTCCATTCACTTTGAAATCTGGCTTACAAACACTTGAACATAGTGCATAGGTTATCATCCTTTTGTTTGTCAACTGTTACTGTAAATTTAGTACAAAATGCCATGCTAATTACTGCTATTTGTTGTGGACTTTTCTTTACCATGATCTGTATTGATTAATATTTAAAGAGCAACAATAAGAGCACAAGGTCATTGAAAGATTAAGTTTGAATTTTTTAAAATCAAATATATCCTGTAATAAAAAATTCAAGGAATTTCAAACAAAGCTTTAAAGATACTAGATTAAAAATCTTAATCCTAACCTTTAGTTTTATTCAAATCATAACCATAATGATCACATTTATGTACCTAATAACCAGTTTTTGGTAACTACAGTGAAGCAAAATTTGACAGGAGGGATTTTAATATAAATATTGTAAAATTAGCAAATATAGTCCCCAAAGGAGCTAAAACTTACTATTTTGCTGTGTTGAAAATCGGTTGTAAATGGAAACCGTAAGATCTAAAGATGTACCATAGTACCTGGAAGCTCATCCTTGGGAACAAAGAGCTTTAACATGGTTAATTTTATGGTTGTGTAATTTCAGGGGAACTTTGAGTACCAGTGGCAGTTACCCAAGTCCTATTTTAGTGAGGTTAATCCTTTAACCCACATAGGATGCTCAGAAATATTTTAAGAGGCACAAAAAATAATTCTTACCTTCTTTTCAAACACCACATAGTCATACTGCCCCTTCTCATCTGTGCTCATTTTCAAGCCTTGTCTACAGGGGGAGGTTGATCTGAGTTATACAACTTCAGCTATGTACTTACATCTAGTTACTGCGGGGTCCACGCTATGCAATGTTGACTGGAGACGCTCTCCCATCGACTCCTCTTGTGTGTCTTGTTCAGGTGGAGTACAGGAGTTGACAGAGTGATTGGTGGTCGATTTAGTGGGTCTTCACTAGACCCGCGAAATCGACAGCCGATGCATTGATCATCGCACGTGGATCACCCTGGTAAGTGTAGACAAGCCCTCAGGCTGGCTCTCAGTGATTTTTTTACACACTGATTCAAGATTATTTTTACTTCTTAAAAAATGAAGCTATTATTTAGCTAAAAATAAACTCCACAAATCCAGAATTTGCCTACTATAATTTACTTACTTCCCTTCATTCACCATTGGGTGAAACTGAACAAAATATTCCAGGCTGTTAATTGGAGACTTCTTTCCTATCTTATTTTTTTAACTTGATTCTTTCTCTAGCATTTTAAAAAATCTTTTTTAAAAAAGTTGTCTTATCTACTCTAATTATGTGCTTTTGCAGATTATTTTGTTCATTTTCTCTTGGCTGTTATATTAGCTTTTTTTTTTTTTAATAAAGAAATGGAGCTAGTGGGAAGAAGAGAGGCTACTTATATGTTCATTTTGAAAAGCTGTTTTCAAGACCTTACCAACTCATGTGGTATCCATGTGTCTGCAAGCTTACTGCTTTTCTTTATGATCCTGACCGATACTGTAACCAGCATGACATAAATAGACTTCAAGTGGAAACTCAGCATAAAAAGAGCCAGTTTTGGTGGGACTCAGAATTCCAGGAAAAGGTCAAAATGGTATTTAATTGAAGGGAGCTGTGATGCGCCGTGCGTATATCCTGTTATTTTTACAAAGCTTCCACATGATTTTAGAGTTTAAAAAATAACAGTTGCATCTGGTGGAAGGTGTCTGTTTGTGGTTCTGCTTGGTCAAAATTTGCACAATACTGGGTGGAACTATAAGATAAAGATATAATCTCAGAATGCTCCTTTTCTGCTTAATTTTAGGTGTTATATTTAAAATTTGTTTGTGGTATTTATACACAGCCCTTAATAAAGGCAGACCTCCACTGCAGCTAAGGGAGATATTTTGTGTGAGCTAAGGGAGATATTTTGCCTTAATTCATTGAGCCCACCAAAATATTTGGGTCTGCATTTATTAAGCGTGACTTATATAGCATCCTAGGCAGACACAGTGCTTTACAAACACACTGTAAATAAAGGCATGTTAGGTGTCCTGAGGAGTTTCTACAATTTAAGAAGACACAAATGTAGGCAAGACAATAATTCAGGTACATGTTTGTTGGATGTGGGGATTTACTGATGAGATAATGAAGATAGGAAGCATTCCTGGAGGAAGAAGATTTTAATGGAAGGATCTGAAGAAGAGAAAAGGTGCTAGATGGACTAAAAGAAGAGTGTTCCATTCATAGGATGCAGCACGAGAAGCTAAGAGTGGGAGGAGGATCGGAAGTGTCAGATGTTGTAGAGGGAATGAGATCAGGGATCTAATGGAGGCAAGATTAGGTGGGATGTGGAGGTTGTCTGACCACAGAAGGTTCAGAAAGTCAGGTAAGTGAGGTGGTCTTGATACTGTGAGTAGAGTGATGGGAGAGGAAGAGGACTCTAGCAGGGGCATTTTTGATGGATTAGAAGGGAAAGAAATGATAAGCAGGGAAAGTCAGTGTGGAGAAGATTACCACAGTGAAATGTGAGATATGCATGGGAAATTATTTTAGCAGTGGAGAGTGAGGAAAGGGTGGTGAATTTTTGGTCATATTAAAGAGGAAGAAATGATAGGATGTAATAAGAGACAATATGGAGAAAGTTTAGAAATTAGGGAGAGCAGGTGAAAAGCCAAGTGTGACCCCAGTAGTGAGCCTGGGGGACATGAAACAAAGTGTAGTTTTTCCTGGAGATATAGAAGGAAGAGGAATAAGGAAGAAAGATAAGGTTTTTTTGTTTGTTTGTTTGTTTTTTTGAAAGACTTGAGATGGTGGATCAACATCCAAGATAAGATGTATAAGGTGCATTTGGAGATGTGAGAATGGACTAAGAGGAGAAGGAAGTAGGGAGGTAGAATAGGGAATCATCCATGCAAAGGGGATGGTGGAAATAGCAGGAGTGGATGGGGTCATCTAGAAAAAGGAGAGGATAAAACCATGAGACAGTCCAACAGCTGGGAAAGGAAGATGGGGAACCACTGTAGGAGATACTAAAGGAATGGTCAACAAGATAGTGAGAAACAAGAGAACACAAAATTAGCGAAGTGGAGAATGCAGAGGTAGGAGGAGGAAAGAGTAATCAACAGTAATGAATACAGAAGAATAAAGACAGAGAGACTTTGACTTTGGTGAGGATCGTTTCAGAGTCCAGGTAGCTTGAGCAGACAACAGGCTAAAGAATTTTGAAAGCATGTTCCGGTATTAGAGTTCTCACAAGTGATTTGTGCACTGCTGTTGTCACTTCCTCAGGCCTTCCCTGTTTCCTTGGGAACTAAGAAGGGAATTAATCTGGAAGTTCTAAAGCTATGCACAAGACCTTATAAGATTTTTTTTTTCTAGAGAATTGTCTTCATCTACTCTTTGTCATCTGTTCTAAGAAATGACAGTTGAGAGCAAGAGTCATTTGAAAATTTTCCACCTCTTACTTTTGGTCTGTGTTGTAATTAATCAAGACACTTTTTAAACAAAATTAAATCCAGCAGTTAGACCTCGTGTTGGTTCAATATTCAACTCTCATTTCCCATTAACTATATTGTCTTCCTGCTGCCATCTGGTGAAAAAATTTGGGACAACAGCTGGTGAATTCTTTACTTGATTTGCATTCTCAGGAATAATGTTCTTTGTAGTGACATGAGCATGAGAGATGAGCCAATATGTTTGTAGTTGTAAGGTAACTACCCAACAATTAAAATATTTTAGACATTTTCTGTTTCTAATGAGTACTTCTAGTTTTATAGTTTATAATCATAATGAGCTGCTGAGAAGAAAAGGGGTGGAATCAGGAAAGATTTCTACAGTCTTTTTTAATGTTTTAGTTTCAGCTTTTTTAGCAAAGAATTTGGGATCTATATTTAGTGTAGAGCTGCCTTAATATAGGATTTCTCCCATGTGACTTTAATCTCCATTGTTTTTTAGTTTAAAAGGACACTGTGAACTCACTGTTTTTAAAATAATGTACACTATATCAGCTAAGTGTCTTTTTCTGTATACATTTTTTTCTTTCTCTCTGAAAGACTGAATGAATTTTGAGATTGGATTTGGCAAATAAACATCTCTCGTTAGTATTTTGAAGACTTCTGTAAATCCCATCCTGGAAACATGTGTTTGTGGAATATGCTCACAGAAGCACCACTCAGGGGCACTCCAGACTTGGGCTATTTTCAGCTTACCCAGAATAGTAACAGCAGCTTCCAGGAAAGCTAAGGAGATTAAGGAGAACTTTTGTACCTGAAGCAGCTCATCCTCACAGGGGGATGAGTTGGTCCAGGATCACATCTACTGTGCCAATGGCAGTAGAACCGTAGAGGGAACATCTGGACTTCAGCTGGAAGCGTACTTCCCAGCATGGGTAGACAGACACACTAGCTCTGCTCAAGCTAGCAAGCAAAAATAGCAGTGTAAGCAAGAGTGGCACAGATGGCTAGTCAGGCTAACTATCCAAGTACAAACCCACCTGATCCCCCCTGGGTACAAACTCAGATGGCTAACCTGAGCTGCTGCTGGTGCTACCCCCAGCTATGCTGGTATTCTTAGCACACTAGCTTGAACAGAACTAGTGTGTGTCTGTCTACTCGAGCTGGGAAGCATGCTCCCAGCTGCAATGTAGACATAAGCACAGAAAGTAGTACTAAAGCAAGGCATGGTCCATGGTTGATTAGGGAGGAGGGTCAGACAGTGTGGTACAAAAGGGAGTCCACAAAAACAGGACACACATTTTTATAGAGTACATCTACATTGCAGATGGGAGCATGCTTCTCAACTTGGGTAGACAGAAGCCTAGCTCACTAAAAATAGCATGAGGGTAGCATGAGATTACCCATTCTGTAAAAGTTCTTGTCCCCCTGTTTTCACTGGTAGTAACTTGAACAGCTTTCTATATCAGAACAGCTTTCCGCTGCACTCTTTTGATCAATACAGGTAAATGTGGATCTTGCTCCAAGAGCTGCCTGGCCCACTGACCACACCTGGGTGCTGATCAGTGTGTGGTTGGAGAACGTTGTCTTCCATGACTTCTCCTGAAGTGGCAGGAACATACACCTTTACCAGGAAACTTCACAGAGGCTGGAGCATGTGGGTATTTGCTGGACTCTGACCCAGTGCTAGGAATGCATCAAGCACTTGAGGCTACTGTTCAGGCAGGCAAAAGACTCCAGCAGGAGTCCAGGAAAGCTCATTGTACATGGCCCTCTATGACGAGCTGGCCCAGATGCTGTCAAGGGCTCTCAGCACAGAACCTTGAGTGGCTCAGAACTACCACCTCAACCCTGCTGGCCTCGTTGTCTGATGGGATGCTGATGAGAGTCAGGGCAAGGAGGCAGCGGGAAACTGCAGAGGACGCCCTGAAGGAAAAGGAGTATGTGATTCTGCAACTCTACCTGGAGAAACGGTTGGGAAAGCCCGCTCAGTGAGCTCCAGGAAGATCCTGAGCTGGGCAGGAACCAGAACCGGAGGCTGGTAAGTTATAATGGATCCCTACCCTCCCTGACAGTACCCCCTCCCTTTTGCTACATTTCTCTCCCCTTCCTGGACCTTTAATTCATAAGTGGCCCCCAATGGAAGACATGGCTACAAATCAACAATTTTATTGATTTCCAGTGGACCTCTGACACATTTGGCAGAAGCTATGTCTGAGAAACAGATTATTAACAAAAATAATTGTGCCCCACTGTCTGTGCATTTCTCAGCCAGCATGCAGGCAGTGATGATCTGGCCTCAGACGGGGGAGCAGATTTAGAAAGGTCCCAGCTGGGGATGGGACAGTTGTAGAAAACTTTATAGCTGTTTGTCTAAAGTTAATGACAGCTGTCATTTGTCCCTTAGAAGAGTACATAGTTTCAGTGCTTCTTACCATTCCCTTGCAAACAGGAGCTGCATGGAATGGGAGGGTTGAGGTGGAGGGAGGGTTCGGTCCAGGAAAGGGAAGGGAAGACTATGGTTGTCTGAGGAAAAGTTAATCACAACAGTCTTTTTCTCCCTTGAAAGATTACAAATTTTTTTACCATCCTTGTCTCTGTTGCCTGGCTTCACCCTGCACCGAGCCATGCTGTACATCCTGTGCAGAAGGGAAGAGATGGTAAAATGATCCGGTCTGGTGGTTGGATAAGCAGAATGTGATGTCCCTGTGCTGTAGACAGCTGAGGGGCTTGTCGTGCTGATCTGAAACTTCAGGGAACCCAATAAAATTGTTTTGTCTGTCTGTGAGGTAGACTAATGGGCAGAAGTGTTAAATGACTGTTTCAGTTTTCTTAGTAACATTGGATGTCTAACACAGTGTTTCCCAAACTTGTTCTGCCGCTTGTGCAGGGAAATCCCCTGCCGGGCCGGGCCAGTTGGTTTACCTGCCGCGTCCACAGGTTCGGCCGATCGCGGCTCACAGTGGCCGCGGTTCGCTGCTCCAGGCCAATGGGAGCCACTGGAAGCGGCAGCCAGTATGTTCCTCGGCCCGCGACGTTTCCAGCGGCTTCTATTGACCTGGAGCCGTGAACCGTGGCCACTGGGAGCCACGATTGGCCGATCCTGCAGACGTGGCAGGTAAACAAACTGGCCCGGCCCACCAATGGCTTTCCCTGCACAAGCGGCGGAACAAGTTTGAGAACCACTGGTCTAACATAATGAATGACAGTGAAAATGAGGTAAGATCAAGGCTAAATAGAGAAAGAAATTGTTAAAAATTACTTGGACAAGTTAGATGTCTTCAACTAACCAGGGCCTGATGAAATACATCCTAGAATACTCCAGGGAGCTGACTGAGGAGGTATCTGAGCCATTAGTGATTATGTACAAAAAGTCATGGAAGATGGGAGAGATTCCAGAGGACTGGAAAAGAGCAAATATAATGTCTGTCTGTAAAAAGGGAATAAAGACAACCTGGAGAATTACAGATGAGTCAGTTTAACTTCAGTACCTGGAAAGATAATGGAGCAAATAATTAAGCAATCGATTTGCAAACACCTAGAAGATAATAAGGTGATAAGTGACAGTCAGCATGGATTTGTCAAGAACAAATTGTGTCAAACCAACCTAATAGCTTTCTTTGACAGGGTAACAAGCCTTGTTGATACCGGGAAGCAGTAGATGTGGTATATCTTGATTTTTAGTAAAGGTTTTGATACTCTCTTGCACTGCCTTCTCATCAACAAACTAGGGAAATACATCCTAGATGGAACTACTATAAGGTGGGTGCATAATGTGTTGGAAAACCATTCCCAAAGAGTAGATATCAGTGGTTCGCAGTCAAGCTGGAAGGGCATATTGAGTGGGGTCCTGCAGGGATCAGTTCTGGGTCCAGTTCTATTGAATATGGTCATCAATGATTTAGATAATGGCATAGAGAGTACACTTATAAAGTTTGTGGATGATACCAAGCTTGGAGGGGTTGTGAGTGCTTTGAAGGATAGGTTTAAAATTCAAAATGATCAAGACAAACTGGAGAAATGGTCTGAAGTAAATAGGGTAAAAGTCAATAAGGACAAATGCAAAGTACTCTGCTTAGGAAGAAACAATCAGTTGCACACATAGGAAATGACTGCCTAGGAAGGAGTGCTGCAGAAAGGGATCTGGGGTCATAGTGGATCTCAAGCTAAATATGAGGCAACAGTGTAATGCTGTTGCAAAAAAAAACAAAACAAAACAAACAAACAAACAAAAAAAAACAAATATCATTCTGGGATATATTGGCAGGAGTGTTATAAGCAAGACATGAGAAATAATTCTTCTGCTCCACTCCATGATGATTAGGCCTCAGCTGGAGTATTGTGTCCAGTCTGGGCACCACATTTCAGGAAAGACAAGGACAAACTGGAGAAAGTTCAGAGAAGAGCGACAAAAATAATTAAAGGTCTAGAAAACATGACCAATGAGGGAAGATTTAAAAAATTGGGTTTCTTTAGTCTGGAGAAGAGAAGACTGACAGGGGACATAACAGTTCTCAAATACATAAAAGGTTGTTATAAGAAGGAGGGAGAAAAATTATTCTCCTTAACCTCTGAGAGTAGGACAAGAAGCAATGGGCTTAAATTGCAGCAGGGTGGAGGTAGATTGGATATTAGGAAAAACTTCCTAACTGTCAGAGTGGTTAAACCCTGGAATAAATTGCTTTGGGAGGTTGTGGAGTTGTCATCATTGGAGATCTTTAAGAGCAGGTTAGACAAAGACCTGTCAGGGATGATCTAGATAATACTTAGTCCTGCAATGAGTGCAGGGCATTGGACTAATGACCTCTTGAGGTCCCTTCCAATCCTACCTTTCTATGAATCTGTGATTCTATCTTTGTGCCCATTTCACCATTGTTAGGCAGGCAGAAGGACAGGATTTTCTGGTAATGGTGGGGTGGGTGTTTTTGTGGTTTGCATCTCCCTTTGAATGGAAACACCGTACTGTAGCTGAGAATATAGTCAATTTCCAGTTGAATTGCCTCCCAATCGTGTAAACTTTTCTGGTGTAGTAGAAAAACTAGGTCTTGAAGTTCAATGGTAGTGCAAATCTGCTTGGTCCACCTACATAGCTGACCAAAACTCTCCATTCAGCAAAATATAGGGGGCTGACAATTAGTAGAAACAGCTTTCTGGCATAGATTGCCAGATCTCCTCCACAGGACTGGAAAGCCATGTCCCTTTTCTATTCTGGTGCCTTGAAACCCACTATTTTCTCCAAATATTCACCAGTCTTTAAAGAAGAAATTGAAGGCTGTTAACATAACCCTTGGAAAGAACTGCAACCCCCACCCCAAAAAGTTAGTACATGTATCTTACCATTCATAGCCTCTGCACTGTCCTCAGGGGCTACAAAAGTTATCTGAGAACTAAGAATAGTCTAACAGTTGCAATCCTGGAATGTGGCCTTCTACAGCAAAGTTATGTTCTGTGGGGGGATTTCTTGTTTTCTTACAAAGGAAAAAAAATTTTTTGATGCTACTGTTGTCTTTGAATTGGCAGGGCCTTTGGCTCCTGAGAAGGAAACCATTCTACCAGGAGGGCAGGAGCAATGCCCCAGAGGCAGATGATGAAGGACCCTGGGAGGACCTGCTCATTGGGATGGACAGCAGGAAGCAGTAGCAGTTAAGAACACAAACTGCACAGGAGGATCGCATTGACGAACCAGTTCATGGCAAAGGAGGCATGCCATGGGGAACAGAAGCATTCCCTAAATGAGAAACTGACAGAATTGAAGATAGGGTCCATCTGCTGCTATGACTACTGCCCCTGTCTCTGAACTGCCACCATCTCCACCTCTTCCAGCTGCCCCCCAGGGTGTTGCTGAGATAGAGGACCCAACCCCCACTTCCATGAGTGATCAAGAGGAGTCTGCAGGAATCTCAGTATCAGACCAGCACCCAAAACCTCTTGCAAGAGACACCTCTGAGCATCCAGGAGGAGGAAGCTAACCCTGTGAGGGTGCCTGAAGCCCACCACGTGCCTCCATGCAAGAGACATTCCTTTTGTCCCCAAGAACAATTTCCCTCTCATTATTCCCCCCCCTTGCCAGCAGAAGGGCCATGAAACATTATCATTTGACCATTATTATGTTTGGTTGGTTTTCATCTTCTAAAAAAACATTTCAATTACATTTTCATTATGATACATTTAATAAATGTTACTGTTTCTCTGACTTGTGTGTGGACCCTCCTTCCTAAGTATGATGCATGTAGTATGTTTTCAGGTTTGGGACTGGGGCTCACGATTCACACCACATGAATTGGAAAGGTGTAATTGTCTGGGGCCATCATAGTGCAGACACTTTTTCTGTCTGCCCCACACCTACAACCTCCCCCGACCCCATATCCAAACTTCCAAGGCTACATGGCAGGGAGGGGGAAAGTACAGTTAGTGTTGCATGCTTACAGAAAGCACTGCTAGTTCTAAACGCAGCAGAACTCTAACAACACAGAAAATGGGTAGATAGATATTTTGATGGCTTGGTTCACATGCAGGAAAAATGAAGCACAATTCAAATAACAAAACAGGAGTCTGCCACTACACAATGATTAAATCACCATTCCCCCTCACCCCGACCAATTTCAACTTTAGTAGAGATTAATTAGTGCTCCATGACAGCTGCTAAGTATAGTTAGTGCTGCTCATAAAGAATGGTTAAAAAATTGAGTGCTCCTGATAACACAGGTAAACAAGTGTGAACAGTTAAAACAAAAAAGCATTGTACAATGACAGCATTACAACTTGGCCGCCACCCTCCAATGCACATGCTTGACCCAAAGGTGTTAACCCAGTGGAGGTGCCCTGTTGTAATTGTCTATAATGTGTGAATTGTCACTGGAATGAATGGCTAATGACCTTCAGTTATGGAGGGGGGAAACAAAGTATGTAACCCAACATGTAAGTGTCAGTGTTCCCGCTCATGCTTTTCTGGAAGCTGCACAGGATGTGAAGTTGTCCCTCGGCACAGGTAGATGTCATTCTCTGCCTCCTGGCTGTGCCAAGATATGTGCAGACGTAGTATTTCTGATTTCACCTACCTGCTGGGAACTAGGAACAGCGTGAATATGGGTTGGAGCCAGATGCCTGGATAGTTTGTAAACCAGACTTGTCTTGAGCCTTGTTATTATGGATGTGCTCCCCTTTATTTTCATGAATGTTATGGAGTGTGCAGCAAGCAACAATTCTATTAATAGCATCCATGTTGGCATCCAGACAGGTATGTAGGCAGCACCAACAAGACTTCAGCCTACCACATGCACACTCCATGACCCTTCTGCAGCTACAGATGGGGTTGGCAATTTTGGAGGTTTCATCACAGGACATAATCTTTAATTTCTGGAGACAGGAGAATCCTGGTGGGTTGATGACCTTAGCTACAGAGGCTGTTACTGAGTCCCTTTTCCCATCAATGTTTGTGTAGTTTCATGAGCCAAATTAGGATGTGGGGTCTCCGAAAATAACTGTTGGCCCAAACACACACAGAGACCCATAGGGGTAAGGAAGGACTTTATTTCCCAGAAGCAAATACAATCCTGATCTCCTCAGCACCCTAGCATCATGAATCAGTGTTTCCTGTGTTGGTATTCATGACTCTGCGGTCCACTAAGGCTTGCAGAATGAGTGAATAGTAACTTTTTCAGTTCACATACTCGCTCCTTTTGGTAGGCAACATATTGGGATATGGAAACCCGCATCCTGTCAAATCCAGCTATTATTTCTGGAACTTTTCTAATGGCAACCAACTGTGGTTAGATCACATTGTTAATTGCCTTGCAAACCTGCACAACCCCAACCCCAACAGTGGACTTTCCAATTCCAAAGTGGTTTGCAATTGACCTACAGTCTGGTGTTCACAGCTTCCACAGGGTAATAGC
This sequence comes from Dermochelys coriacea, assembly GCF_009764565.3. Lineage (NCBI taxonomy): Eukaryota > Metazoa > Chordata > Testudines > Dermochelyidae > Dermochelys > Dermochelys coriacea. The sequence continues at coordinate 98,269,430 of NC_050074.1, read as the reverse complement.
CACTTACCTCTGCACCAGTATGATTTCCTGGAATCGAGTGTTCTGGCATGGGAGGTTTGGTACAAGCTCATTAGACAGCTCGATGAATGTCTGTTTCCATATTCAGAAATTGTGAAGCCACAATTATCCAAGGTTATCCCAGGTTGCCAAAATGATTTGATCCTACTGCTCCATGCTGGTTTTCCTGTCCTAGAAATGGTGGCCCACCCAGGGCATATTGTGGCAATAGCAGCATTCACGATATCTGTACCATAGTAGCTAAATGAATTGTCCTTCATCCTTAAGATCAGTCATTTTTGCTGCATCAGAAAGTTCTGCACAAATGCGATCAGCATGTTGCCTATCGCCTACTCAACTAAAGAAACAAACATTTGTCCTGTGATAAGGAGCAGGAACAGAACCGCGGCATCATCCCATTGCTTCATGTGTTCCACTCAGTGTGGCAAGTGGAGTGATATGATCAGTAACTGCCGTTGTCATATGTATGAAGCCTAGGCAAGGGACAATACCAACAACACACAACAAAGTCATTCATAGAATATCTCCTTGTGACACTCAGAACCCGAGGATACCATCCCTGAAGTGGTAGTGCTAATGTTGTGTAACAATGGTGGCAGTGTGGACATGGGTACACTCATGTACATGGCATTATACCCATGTCCAGCACAGGATATGTGGACACTTGGTGTGGGTATGGGGAACATGTGTGCACATGTACACAGTCCAAGTAACTGGGTACGTGGGCCAGGGCAGATACAACCTATGTGGAAAGAAATTTCATTTTTAATTACACTCCATAGATTGAGGGTATAATTTAGTATGATGTAGAGTGACTAGACAGCATGTGTGAAAAATCGGAACAGGGGGTGCGGGGTAATAGGAGCTTATGTAAGAAAAAGACCCCAAAATTGGGACTGTCCCTATAAAATCGTGACATCTGGTCATCCTAGTATGATGTGCCATTCTTAATCCACATGAAATGCCATCTGATCTCTGTGCAAATCTATGAATATCAAAAGTAAATTATGCCTTTATATGATAGCCAATCTTTCAGTTATCATAATCTGTTCAGTAGTTTGTTGTAATTCAGCATCACTTACATTTATTAAATTTTAATTGGTTTATCTTTATATTTTGAAGACTAGATTTTGACCTCAATTCACAGCAACCCTTGTTTTAAACTGTTCAGTACTACTGTTCTTAGGCCCTGATCTTTATATCTGTGCTTATCTTTACTCAACGAGTTGTCTTATTGAAGTCAAAATGAAAAAAGTGGAGAAGCTGCTGTTACAGTGCCGTTTTGACAGAGTTGGGAGATAGATTATAATCTAAGTGTGAACGCTACAGAACATGCTGGCATTCTTTTCTTTTTGTGAGCTCCTGGTCTTGAAGTCTTCATATTTTTGCTTTGGAATTTTGTCAACCTGAAAAAAATTATATAAGGACAGAAAAGAATAGATAACGTTCCTATTACAGCTGGTTGAAAATCTCCAAATGTTGAAATTTCAATAAAAATGTCACAATTCAGCAAGAAGGAAAAATTGTATGTTTTTCACAAAATTGCTAAAAATGCTTCCTATTTTTCTGAGCTAATTGAAAATTTTCTGAATTTGAGATTTTGAGCAAAAAAAGGGGTACGAAAATTTTCATGAAAAATTTCTCTGTTTGACCAGCCCCAATTCTTGCATTATATGCAGAGTTTTTAGCCATGTGTGGCAGAAATATGGAGGTCTTAATTTAATAAGCAAGTTAATAAAGAAGTATAACATAATCTTAATTTTATTTAACTATGTAAGAACACCACTTGAGAGAGAACCCAGCAGACCAGAAATTTCTTATATATCTGAAAGAAGCACCAGCATTATTTGTGTTATACCTGTCGGTAAAGTAAAAGCCATGTATTGAAGTCTTTTTGGCTTTTCACTTCACTAACTTCTATTCTGTGTAACACAAACGATGTTACTTCTTGCCAGTAAAATGTTAGGGAGCCTGCCTTGTGTTTGCAGAACACTACAAGAAATGCCCCTACTCAAGTCTAGCCTGCATTCAGAAGATTAAACAACGGTTTGTATCTTTCTCTAGGTGCTACATGCAGATTTGTAAACTACTGTACTGCCGTAGTTCTATTCAGAGATTACAAGTTTCTGAAAGGGCAGGGCTTTGCATAAATAGCTATGTCCTTACAAATAAGGGGTAATCTAGAAATTCTCTTTTGCCTTTTTTCTTTGAAAGGGCAGCATTTTGCTATTTCTAAATTATGTATTATTTGTATTATTGTACTGCCTAGGAGCCCCAGTCATGGCCTGGCCTCATTGTGCTACACACTATACAAACAGAATAACGTGATAGTCCCTGCCCCAAAGAACTTTTTTTCAACTCTTAACAAAGCCAGAGGTAGAGTTTACTAAAAAGGCTTTAAACCTGAAACAGTTACAATCTACACATCTTTTCATTTATGCTGAGACTGTGTACTTTCTACATGTTTATCTTTAGAAGGAGTTCCAATAAACTTTAAACACAGAAAGTGAATGCTGTTATTTTTCAAGTCAGCGCTCCAAAAGATATCTCAGTGTAGTTCAGTGTATGTAACTTGAAGCCATAATCTCAAATGTCTGAAAGATTAGATTTAAACAGTTTACATTGTTTTTGACATTCAGTTAATTCATAAGTACTTTAAATGCATAAATTAAAAACTATATTATTGCAGAATTGAGATTTATGATTAATATTTTAGCCTGTTCAACTATTTTACCTTAACACTTTGTACAGTGTTGCAGAGGTCAGACATGAAATGGTTTTGGATTACCTTTACTGCATTTATACAGGATCTTTTTCACCTTACATATTTGCACTGTTCATTGGTTATGATCTTGGCAAGAGAGGTACAAAATGAAAAAGGAGATGTGAGTGGTAGAATTCTAGGAGAGACTTGCTAGCTTGTTTGTTTTTAATGGGAAAAAAACTCTCCATTTGAGTTAGTTAAGGAAATCAATGGATATTAAGATATTCTTGTACAAAATGCTTTGCTTCCGTCTTAATGGGTTTTTGTATTTTGTTTTTCAGCCAGAAAATTTACAGAAGAACTGGCTTCGGGAATTTTATCAGGTATTGTAAGAATGATTCCACATGAAGTTCTAAAAATGTATATAAGTTTAGTATAGTTAACAATGAGCCATTTTTATACAAAGAATTTTTGCTCTTTTAAACTGATAGCCATAAGCCATCTTACTTTAAAGAGCAAAAACAAGACTCATGAGCCAAAATGTTTGACTGGATAATAAAATTTAATAAAATGTGACTCTGGTTTTAGAAAATGGTTGGGAGCTTTTAATCTTAGTTGTTTTGTTATGATGAAAGGCAGTTTATGGCATTTTATGTTGGGGCAGATTCTGGGTTCAGATGCTTGTCTTTTATCATGACATACATAAAATGTTGCCCATTCCAAAAAACAAAAGTTTCAACATTTTACAGAATCACTTATTTTGGAATTAACTCGGTCTGAGAAGAGGGACATTAAGGATTCAGAAAAGGGAATATATCTGGGTGAAAACGGGAAAGAAAAAAAAACCTGTTACAGATTGTAGACTTACATTTGTATTGGCCAGTAAAATGTTATGACTTTGCCCTTGTGGAACAGATCTTTATTCTACTGCAAGTTGTCTGATGTTCCTACTGTAACCCATAGAGTTAGCAGATTTTGTGAGGGCCAGGACCTCAAAGCTTTCTTTTCCTCACAATATAAAAAAGTTCAATTCCACTCCATATTCCAGAATATATCATAATCTTGATTTTTTTAAGGATAGCAACTAAGAGCAGAGCTTCTGTTGTTGTGTACGGTTGAAAGAGTCTCTTGTATCTCCCTGAGAATTTACTACTAAAAAACCTTAGTGTTTTCTACCATGCAATATTTAGGATGAGGCCAGGGCATTCAGTCCATTTTTTATTCCCGTTTTGATGTTTGCCAGAAATGGGGCAATTCTTTTATCACAAAGCTTTGATTCAAAATGGAGATTTAGCAAAGATTGACTTAAAAGGTTTATTTTCAGAAGTATCGTAGTAACCAGTACTATCAGACATTTGCAGTGGACATGTTGCATTTTCAGTATCAAATATTTCAGTCGGCCAGAGAGCTGTCCTTTAGGTCTTCACAAAATTCACTGTAATAATAGCTGCAAATTGAAGACAAGAAAATGTATACATAGTTCTGTACCTGTATCATGAATTAATACGGGACACTTATCCATTCCAACTTGGAAAATTTTAAGATGGGATGTTCTGTTTTCTTAGAATATTCTGGGCAGACATTCATGAACGTTCAGTAGCTGTGGCAAACTTGAACTTTTCTAGCCTTGTTCTATTAAGAATATGTAGTTGTATACAGTACAGCAATAAAAATGAGGCATTGCTGTGTTCCCTCACAGGAATAAATGTGTTACTCATTCTAGTCACAAGCATAAGGAAGAAGGAACAGGAGAAAAGCAGTGTATCTTTCTACTTAGTGGGCTATTTAGAGGAAGATTTTCAAAGGCCCTAAGGGGAAGTGGTCTTCCCTTAAAAGTTAATATTTACTGTGGATTTGATTAAATCTTATTGTGGTATATATTTTCTATACAGGAAATATAGTTTTTTGTTCACTGCAAGCTGTGTGCCACAGTAAAATATGCAGATATAAGAAGGGTCCATTCCCCAGACAACTTACAGTCTAAAACAAAAACATAATAGCATGAATTCAGTAAATACTGTGGTAAAGCCAATACCTTGGTATATTACCTGTTTTATTTCTTAAGTAAACATACTTCATCCTATGTTTGCTACAGATTATTTTATACAGTTCTTGGGTAGGGACTCTAGCAGTGTCTCATTTTTATTGCTGGACTATATTCAGCAAAAGTAAATTAGAACTACGCAACATACGGCATTACATATTAAACTCCAATAATAAAACAACATTCTTCATTCCATATTGGAGTATATCTCTAAGCCTGGATGAGCACAAAGCATTCTTCAGTATGATTTATTACTATTATTCCTTTCCTATCTGCCACTGAAGGCAGCAGTTCTAAATTTTACAAATTTACTGCAATCTTATCCATCGATTATATGAATTCTTGTGAAGAATCCTTAGGTTTATAAAGGGACCTTTTGTTTTTGTTATGAAGTCTTGAGATGTGTGCTCACCTTGTAGGTATCTTTGGAAGTGGAGGCTGCTGAACAAGGAACAGTGCCACCGTTCAAATCATAAATATAGAGCTTTAGCAATTTATATTTCAATAGCTATGGCTTACTCCTAGGAATCTATAAGTTCCACATGCCCCTTGTAATGTCCTAGGTAGGATTCAGTATTGAGACTCACAAATAAACTGTAAATTAGCCGAAATTTAGGAGCACTGAAAAGATTTGTCAATTGTTAAAGCATTTGCTCCCTTGCAAAAATATATATTCAAATGGGTTTCAGTGAGTTGGATCCTCTAGACTGGAAAGGCTTCCCATATTACTATTACCTGTATTACAGTAGTGCGTAGAGGCCCCAATGATCCTGGGCCCTGTATAAACCCTTTAAATAAGATAAATCCTTGCCTCAGACAACTCAGGCGCTTAGCTGACATTCTTGCTGCAAGAAAAAAATCTATTTTTAGTTGAGCCATTATACCACCTAATACAGTACTAGTTAATCACATTGACCAGCATGACTCATGGAAAGTACATATTTTTCTCATATAGCATGGAAGGTGGGAGGGGAGAGTTCATGGAGTAGGAGCAGCCATGGCAATGCACCCAACCAATCCCACAAGGTATCAGGTTGTATTACCCTTTTTGTAGTGCTCCTTCCGTCCTGTGCTGTGGAAATCCTACACTTCGGTATAAGGTGGGTGGTGCTCCAAAAGCAGTGAGGCAGTGGAGCCATACTGTCATGATGAGGCCCCAGAGGTATTTTGAGGCATACAGTCTTTGAGTGGATAGCCCTAGGTTTCAGTTGATTCCCCGAGATCTGCAGGCTTTGGGAGCCAAATCCAATGTTTTGTCCGCTGTGGTTGGGGAAGGGCCCTATCCAAATGACCGGATAAATCTCAGCAAGAAGTTTCATAACTACCTCATTGTCGCTCCCATAGGAGGGAGTGGTCTGGTTTGTGATGACTAGTGATGGACATCTCTCAAGGACCTCAGCCAATCCATGTCTTTTGTTTAAAACTGAGAGAAATATAATGGGATTGATTGGCTCAAAAAGTTGATAGTGGGACAGCCTTTCAGCATGAGGTCAGTGGTTTGAATCTGAAGCAGGATGGTAGTGATCGAAAGTCCTTAGCATCTGATGGTTTGTTCTGGCCTGTGTGATGGGAGTCATATACGAACCTAAACAGATTGTAGTCTTAATCCTAATTTTAGTGGAAAAATGTCTTCATTAGAATTTGTGCCATGTTAAATTCTTTTCATATTTAAAAAGTGGGATAAATTCTATTCAAATGAATTACTGATTACTTGCTCGATACATAATATTAGCATTAAAAATAGTTTTTTGCATATGGCTTGAGAAGAAGGATAAGCAGTTCATATTAAGAATAGTAATAGAAAGAGCATAAGGTTTGTTCATTTTCATATGTGCACAGTCATTATTATGTGATCTGTTACAGCAGCCAGATGTCATCTTTTAAACGTGCGGATAGTGTTTATGGTGTTTCAAACACCCTGCTTCTTGCTTCAGACTTGCCTTATGAAGCATTGATAAAACATTGAAAGTACTGAATAATTCCCCAAGTGAAAGCCAAAAGGGGTGTCCTTGGAAGGTGCTTTTTGAAGCTGCTGGGGCAACAGAAGTAATTCAGGGGTCTTGTAGAAAAAGTAAATAGTAGAAAAATCAATGTTGAATTTCCTAATTTTAAATGCTTAAAAGTAACCAACCCTGCTGTTCTAATCTTACTGTATAATTATTTTATGTCGTGATAATCAAAATTTTATCTGGTTCTTGTAGCTGAGACTAAATTATTTAGATGATGAGGTTACAAGTAAGAGGTTTTTATTCTAATAACTTGTGCTATTAGCTTTGTTTTTGCATAGTTAGGGTTTTTTTTAAATATCTGAAATAAAGAGTAGTTTGATTGAGTATCCTGCAGCAACCCATTAGTCTTATAAAAAGTGGGATTTTCTTTCTGTGTTACCTTGGATTTATAACTACATAAATATTCACATAATATTCCCTACAAAGTCGTCGTCCAAACTAAATTAAATTAAAAATAAAAAATTTCCTCCAGATCCTTTAAAACAGATTTTCCTCCTCTAAGAAAACATACATCTAAACTGTTTCGACAGATTGCTGGGTTTTTTTACAGTAGTATCTCTCCTACCTCCACATATTTATCTAAAATTCTCTAAATTTGTTTGCTTATCATGAATGTCACAGTGAAATGGTAAAACTGCTGAGAGTGTTCTCAAGAATAGTGCAGTATAGTTGTTTGAACAGTGATACTTTTATTATGTTTAGTGGGGCTACTGTTTGGGGTGATAATCATAATGAGATGTAGCATGATGAAGCTCTAAAAAAAACCTTTTGAGGCAGGGACTGTTTGTACGGTGCTTAGCGGAATTGGCCTAGGTGAGACATCTAGGTACTAATGCAATAAAAATGTGTCAGGGCACACACAAAATGATAATAAATTGATATTAATAACAACTGTTCACCTTTTTTCATTTTAAATGTTTGGTTGCTTTTGAGATATTCTACAAGATTATATTAATCAACAGTACTGGAAAATGACTTTAGAGTCAGGCTTTTAACACTTCTTTGTAAACTTGGAGCCCAGATAAACCACAAACCACAATTTTTTCCACTCCTTCTGAGGAATTCATTTTGCATATATAGTTGTGTCAACACAGTTTGCATAACCTCTGACAACTGAAGGTTAAGTGCTTCTTCTGTAAGCAGTGAAAATGTTCTCAACAAAAAAAGAAGAGAAATTGCAAGTCTTATTTTCATCTATTTCTAGAAAGCAATGTCCATGATAGAAACAGAACCTGTTTTTGTCTTCTTTTATTACTTTTAATAATTTGTTCTAACATTTTTCATCACTCCAGCCTTCTAATTATCTCAGATAACAAGCTAATGTAGTGACATTTTCACATGTTATGTTTTGCTATTTGAAAAGAAACATTTTTAAGATCGAGCAAATTTAAGATTTAATAAGTTTTTAATAGCATGGAAAACTATCCCATTTATTATTATTACTACTTACAACATGGTGGCTCCCAAAATGTGCTTAGGCACTGGAGAATTAAAAACTTAATAAGAACATTTCAGTTTAATTATCATCTATTAAAAATTTAAATACCCTTACCTATCCTACAAATGAGACCTTAAATTATTAAAAATGAAACAACTTACGAGAACTAATAAACTTTCATTATACTCAAAAAGAAAAGGAGTACTTGTGGCACCTTAGAGACTAACAAATTTATTTGAGCTATTACCTTACCTGATCACTCCTGTTACAGTGTGTATGGTGTAACACCCATTGTTTCATGTTCTCTGTGTATAAAATCTCCCCACTGAATTTTCCACTGCATGCATCCGATGAAGTGAGCTGTAGCTCACGAAAGCTTATGCTCAAATAAATTTGTTAGTGTCTAAGGTGCCACAAGTACTCCTTTTCTTTTTGCGGATACAGACTAACACAGCTGCTACTCTGAAACCTTTCACTATACTGTTTGTCTAAGACATGCAAAAGAGTAAAAATAGTTAACTCACTTTCCTTTGTAGTCAGTTTCTTGACAATTTAATTTTTGTCATAACTAGTACAATATACTGTGTTTCCTGTATTTCAGAGGAATGTTATTTGTTTAATCCTGGTTTGTATTGGAATTAAAAATGAGTATTTGAAATACATATTTTGATCATAGGTTTTCTAAAAATATTTAAATAAAATGTGAACTTTGGATCAAATTTGGCCTAATAATGCCACTATAAATAAATTGCACTATCAGACACTTTGTAATTTGTCTGTTGGCTAATTATCAAGATTTTTGTTTTCCCAAGAGAGTAATATTTCTTAGATTGTTGTATTTTTACAGCCGTATTTCTCCTATCTCCAAATTATCTACACTACTAATAGCAAAAGAAACACAGCAGTCCACTAAATATTCACTTTTCTAATTTTGCTACAATCTGAGGGTCTTCCTTAAAGGTACTCTTTGAAAAATAGATTTAAATATTAATGTTCACTTTTACAAATTGATAAAAGTACATTATTTAAATAAAATACAGTTTTACCAACCACAAGCATTCAAAACCATGAGTCAGGCCCCCAAAATAATGGATTCATAATATTAATACATTTTTGGGAGGGGGAGTTGCCCTTTTTATTTTGCCTTTATGTTTCACGTTTTCAAAGCTTTTCTCTGCAGCCATGCAGACTAGAAATTTACATGATATTTAATGAAAGGATTCGTATGTGATCATCCAACTCCAGGGAAGGTGGCTTTAAGAGAAATGCCAAGTATTATATAAAATCATAAGAATGGGTCATACCAATGGTCCCTCTAGCTCATATCCTGTATTCTGACAGTGACCATTATCAAATGTTTCACAGGGAATGAATAGAACAAGGCAATTTTCAGTGATCCATCTGCTGCCATTTAGTCCCAATTTCTGGTAGTTGCAGTTTTAAGGCCACCCAGACTATGGGTTGCATCCCTGACCATCTTGGCTAATAGCCATTGGGCCTATCATCCATAAACTTATCTAATTCTTTTTTGAACCCAGTTATACTTTTGGCCTTCACAATGGGAATGAGTTCCACAGGTTGACTATGCATTGGGCGACAAAGTATTTCCTTTTGTTTGTTTTAAACCTGCTGCCTATTAATTTCATCAGGTATTATGTGAAGAGATAAATAACCCTTTCCTATTCACTTTCTTCATACAATTCATGACTTTATAGACCTCAGTCATATCCCCCTTACTTGTCTCTTTTCTAAGCTCAACAGTCCCATTATTTTTAATTTTTCCTCAGCTGAAAGCTGTTCTGTGTCTCTAATCATTTTAGTTGCCTTTCTCCATACCTTTTCCAATTCTAATATATCTTTTTTGAGATGGGACCACCAGAACTGCACGCAACATTCAAGGGGTGGGTTGACCATGGATTTATATAGTGCAGTGGTTCTCAAACTTATTTGATTGGGCCCTCTTTCTTTCTGTGTGTAGTGATTTATGCCCTCCCCGCCCAAGTACATACACTGCTACCCAGCTCTGAAGGCAGAGCGAAGAGCAGCGGCTGTTTGCGTGGTGCCCAGCTCTGAAGGTAGCACCGTGCCAGCAGCAGCACCAAGGTAAGGTGGCAATGTGAAAAGTGGTATTCGTCAATATCACTTTTCACAGCAGACTTTGCGTCTCATTGCCACCCTTACTTCTGTGCTGGTGCTGCCACCGCAGAGCCCTGCCGCCTCCAGGTGAGGGAATAGGGGTGGGGAGAAAAGTCCAAGCCTGGGCTGCCTCCCAGTAAGGGATTGGAGGGGGAAAAGGAGAGCTCAAGCCCAGGCTGCCTCCTGGTTTGGGATTGAGGAACGGGGGCAAGGAGAGCCTGAGCCCAGGTGGCGGGCTCCAACTATCAGCTCCAGGGTAACAGTCTTCTTTACCCCACCTCCCTGTTGTGCACAGCCCTTCTGTATGAGCCCCTGACAGCCAGGTCTCTTTAAAAAAAAAAAAAAAAAAAAAAAAAAAAAAGGGGGGGGGGCACCCTGTCGTGCCTCCCTTGACACATTCCTGCACCTCACTTGGGAGGCCTGCCCCATAGTTTGAGAACTGCTGATATAGTAAAAATATGATATTTTCTGTTTTATTATCTCTCCCTTTTCTAAAGGTTCCTAATATTCTGTTAACTTTTTTGATTGCTGCTGCACATTGAGCAGATGTTTTCAGAGAACGATTTATAATTATTCCATGATCTTTCTTAAGTAGCAACAGCTAATTTGGACCCCATCATTTTGTATATATGACTGGCATTATATTTTCCAATGCGCTGTAATATGCACTTGTCAACATTGAATTTTTTCTGTCATTTTGTTGCCAAGTGACCCAGTTTAGTGAGATCCTTTTATAATTCTTTGCAGTCAGCTTCGGACGTGATTATCTTGAGTAATTGTGTATTGTCTGCAAATTTTGACATTGAACAGCACAGGTCCCAGTATAGATCCCTAGGATGTTACTTGAGGTTATCTGAACCCAAAGCTGTGGTAATTAGTCTCTATTTTCCAGGTGGTGTCAAGAAATAAATCAGTGGAGGACACAGCACCTCCATCTGATAAATGATTGGTACACACAAGACTGCTTTCATCCAAAAAGCCTTGTTTTTGAGTACAAAGCACACATCTAAAATAGCAATTGGTCTAGAGTACCCCAAAGAAATGTAGTTACCCATAGTCTGAGGTGGTGTCAAATGACAGTAATAGGATTATGGTGGCCAGCCTTCTGCCTAGCTGCCAGGGTGTATTTATCAGTGACTCTTTGTTCATAGAACATCCAAACTCCTCCAAAGCACACTTTTTAACTAAACTCTTTATAGATTTTCTCCAGACATAATTCATAATTGTCCAAAATACGCTAACAATTTCCCTATCAACAACCAATAATAATTCATTATTCTATCATAATTCAAATGCATTATCAGGAATGCAGCTTGAGCAAAAAAATAAACAAACAAACAAACAAACAAAAAACCCCTTACAAACACAGACAAACAGAATCAAGGTCTGTTCTCCATGCTTCTTCCCTTCTCATGAATCTGTCCTTTCCCTTTATCTATCCCGGTCAGTAAAACTGCAGCTTGTCTTTGTTCTGTTTGAGCCAAGGCCAGATTTCTGACTCTGTTGTTTTCTCACTCCCAGTTTACGAGGGCTAAGTGCACAAGATGGCTGAAAGTTGTGTCAAATCCGGTTCTCTCACAACAGGGGAACCATGCTGTTTACCTTTGTCCATTGTGAAAGTGACCATTTATTCCTACTCTTTGTTTCCTATCTTTTTAATCAGTTACTGATCCATGAGAGGACCTTCTTTTATCCCATGACTGCTTAGCTCACTTAAGAACCATTGATGAGCAACCTTGTCAAAGCCTTTCTGAAAGTCCAAGTACACTATATCAACTAGATCACCTTTGCCAACATGCTTGTTGACTCCCTTAAATTAGTGAGACATGATTTCCCATTACAAAAGCTGTGTTCACTTTTCCCCAGATATTGTGTTTATCGGTGTGTCTGATAAATTCTGTTCTTTACTATAGTTTCAACCAGTTTGCCTGGTACTGAAGTAAGGCTCATCAGTCTGGGTCAGTTCCTCAGATTTGTCACCTAAAAGAATGGCTCATGTGTGGGAATCTTCCTCGTATCATCTGCAGTGAAGACTGATGCAAAGATTTCATTTAGCTTCTCTGCAATGGCCTTGTCTTCTTTGAGTGTTCCTTTAGCACCTTGATTGTCATAAGAACGGCCATACTGGGTCAGACCAAAGATCCATCTAGCCCAATATCCTGACTTCTGACAGTGGCCAATGTCAGATGCCCCACAGGGAATGAACAGAACAGGTAATCTTGAAGTGATCCATTCTCTGTTGCCCATTCCCAGCTTCTGGCAAACAGAGGCTAGGGATACCATTTCTGCCCATCCTTGCTAATAGCCATTGATGGACCTATCCTCCATGAATTTTTCTATTCTTTTTTGAACCCAGTTGTAGTCTTGGCCTTCACAACATCCTCTGGCAAAGAGTTCCACAAGTTGACTGTGCATTGTGCGAAGAAATACTTCCTTTTGTTTGTTTTAAACCTGCTACCTATTAATTTCATTTGGTGACCCCTAGTTCTTGAGTTATGAGAAAAGGAGTAAATAACACTTCCTTATTTACTTTCTCCACACCAGTCATGATTTTATAGACTTCAATCATATCCCCTCTTAGTCGTCTCTTTTCCAAGATGAAAATTCCCAGTCTTATTAATCTCTCCTCATATGGAAGCTGTTCCATACCCCTAATCATTTTTGTTGCCCTTTTCTGAACCCAATTCCAATATATCTTTTTTGCAATGGGACAACCACATCTGCACACAGTATTCAAGATATGGGCATACCATGGATTTATATAGAGGCAATATGATATTTTCTGTCGTCTTATCTATCCCTTTCTTAGTCATTCCAAACATTCTGTTTGCTTTTTTGACTGCTGCTGCACATTGAGTGGATGTTTTTAGAGAACTGTCCACAATGACTCCAAGATCTCTTTCTTTAGTGGTAACACCTAATTTAGACCTCATCATTTTATATGTATAGTTGGGATTATGTTTTCCAATGTGCATTACTTTGCATTTATCAACATTGAATTTCATCTGCCATTTTGTTGCCCTGTTACCCAGTTTTGAGAGATCCTTTGGTAGCTCTTTGCAGTCTGCTTGGGACTTAACCATCTTGAGTACTTTTGTATCATCTGCAAATTTTGCCACCTCACTGTTTACCCCTTTTTCAGATCATTTATGAATATGTTGAATAAGACTAGTCCCAGTAGAGACCCCGGGGGACACCACTATTTACCTCTCTCCTTTCTAAGAACTGACCATTTATTCCTACCCTTTGTTTCCTATCTTTTAACCAGTCACCAATCCATGAGAGGCACTTCCCTCTCATCCCATGACACCTTACTTTGCTTAAGAGCCTTTGGCGAGGGACCTTGTCAAAAGCTTTCTGAAAATCTAAGTACATTATATCCACTGGATCCCCCTTGTTTACATACTTGTTGACCCTCCCAAAGAATTCTATTAGATTGATGAGGAATGATTTCCCTTTACAAAAACCATGTTGACTCTTCCCCCAAAAAATATGTTCATGTACGTATGTGTCTGACAGTTTTGTTCTTTATTATCGTTTCAACCAGTTTGCCAAGTACGGAAATAAAGCTTACAGGCTCTCTTTAAAAATTGGTGTCACATTAGCTATAGTAATTTGGTACAGAAGCTGATTTAAATGATAGTTACAGACTACAGTTAGTAGTTCTGCAATTTCACATTTGAGTTCCTTCAGAACGCCTGGGTGAATACGATCTGGTCCTGGTGACTTATTACTGTGTAGTTTATCAATTTGTTCCAAAACCTCCTCCAATGACACCTCAATCTGGGACAGTTTCTCAGATTTGTCACCTAAAAAGAATGGCTCAGGTTTGGGAATCTCCCTCACATCCTCAACCGTGAAGATCGATGCAAAGAATTAATTTAGTTTCTCCGCAATGGCCTTTTTTATCCTTGAGTGCTCCTTTAGGATCTCGATTGTCCAGTGACCCCACTGGTTATTTAATAGGCTTCCTGTTTCTGATGTACTTAAAAAGTTTTTTGCTATTACTTTTAGAGTCTTTGGCTAGCTGTTCTTCAAATTCTTTTTTGGCCTTCCTAATTATATTTTTACACTTCATTTGCCAGAGTTTAGGCGTCTTTCTATTTTCCTCACTAGGATTTAACTTCCACTTTTTAAAGGATGCCTTTTTGCCTCTCACTGCTTCTTTTACTTTATTTTTAAGTTGAGCCTCTCTGGTGTCTTTAAAAAGTTTCCATGCAGCTTGCAGGAATTTTACTTTTGGTGCTGTACCTTTTAATTTCTGTTTAACTAACCTCCTCATTTTTGTGTAGTTCCCTTTTTCTGAAATTAAATTCTACAGTATTGGGCTGCAGTGGTGTTTTCCCTGCCACAAGGATGGTAAATTTAATTATATTATGGTCACTATTACCAAGCGGCCCAGCTATATTCACCTTTTGAACCAGATCCTGTGCTCCACTTAGGACTAAATTAAGAATTGCCTCTCCTCTGGGGTGGGTTCCAGGACTAGCTGCTCCAAGAAAAAATTTCTTGACACTTTCAATGACTGCATCTCTGCAACCTGTCCTGAGTTTACATGTACACAGTCAATATGGGGATAGTTGAAATCGCCCATTATTATGGAGTTATTTATTTTAATAGCCTCTCTAATCTTCCTGATCATTTCACAGTCACTATTACCATTCTGGTCAGGTGGTCGGTATATATCCTTACTGCTATATTCTTATTGTTCGACCATGGAAATACTATCCATAGTGATTCTATGGTACAGTTTGGTTCATTTAAGATTTTTACTTTATTTTATTCTACACTTTCTTTCACATATGGTGCCACTCCCCCACCAGCATGACCTGTTCTATCCTTCTGAAATATTTTGTACCCTGGTATTACTGCGTCCCATTTATTCTCCTTATTTCACCAAGTTTCTGTGATGCCTGTTATAGCAATATCCTCATTTAATATGAGGCACTCTAGGTCACCCATCTTATTATTTAGACTTGTAGCATTTGTATATAAGCACTTACAAGTTTTTTAACTTTTTAGCTGCCATTACATGATGAAATTGAATGAGACTTTTTTTCATTTGACCAAAAGAAAAGGAGTACTTGTGGCACCTTAGAGACTAACAAATTTATTTGAGCATAAGTTTTCATGAGCTACAGCTCACTTCATCGGATGCATTCCTACATGCATCCAATGAAGTGAGCTGTAGCTCACGAAAGCTTATGCTCAAATAAATTTGTTAGTCTCTAAGGTGCCACAAGTACTCCTTTTCTTTTTGCGAATACAGACTAACATGGCTGCTACCTTTCATTTGACTGTTTCTCATCAGATCCTAGCTGTATTTTATCATCTTCCAGCCTCTCCTCCTCAGCAGGACACAGGGAATTTCCATTAATAAATCCTCCCCTAAGGGATGTCTCTGTCTGAACCACATGCTCCTTTGCACCTGTCGGCTTTCCCCCAGCCCTTTGTTTAAAAACTGCTCTGTGAACTTTTTAATTAAGTGCCAGCAATTTGGTTCCATTTTGGTTTAGGTGGAGCCCATCTTTCCTGTATAGGCTCTCCCTTTCCCAAAAGTTTCCCCAGTTCCTAATAAATCTACACCCCTCCTCCCTATACCATCGTTTCATCCGCACATTGAGACCCTGCAGTACTGCCTGTTTAACTGGCCCTGTGCGTGAAACTCGAAGCATTTCCGAGAATGCTGTCATGGAGGTCCTGGACTTCAATATCTTAGCTAGCAGCCTAAATTTCGCCTCCTGGAACTCTCACCTATCCTTCCCTATGTCATTGGTTCCTATACGTACCACAACCACCAGCTCCTCCCCAGCACTACACATAAGTCTATCTAGATGTCTCAAGATGTCTGCAACCTTCACACCAGGCAGGCAAATCACCATGCGGTTCTTACGGTCATCACAAACCCAGCTATCTACATTTCTAATGATCAAATCAACCAATACGAATTCCTGTCTCTTCCTAATAACTGGAGTTCCCCCCCCCCCCCCCCAGAGGCATCCTCAGTGTAAGAGGATACCACAACATCCTCTGGAAGGAGGGTCCCAACTATGGCATCATTTCCCTCTGCTCCAGTCGGATGTTCTCCTTCCCTGAGACTTTCATCCTCCTCAATAGCACAGGTGTCGTCAGACCTCGGGGTGGGACCATTCTACTGTGCCCCGGAAAGTCTCATCTGTGTATCTGTCTGTCTCCCTTAGCTCCTCCAGTTCAGCTACTCTTGTCTCCAAAGCCCGTATATGGTCTCTGAGGGCCAGGAGCTCCTTGCACCGAAAATGCACACACATGCCACCTGCCCATGGGGCAGGTAATCACACATGCTGCATTGGGTGCAATAAACTCGGTATCCCTCACCCTATTGCTAGACTTCTGCCTGCATTTTCTTTTTACTCCTGCAGCTTGTTCCTTTGTTGTTGTTTTGTTTTTATCAGGGGGTGTTTTTTGGCTTTAAGTTTAAGGAATGGTAAGTGTATCTAGTGTCCCCCCCTTCCACACACACTCTTCCCTCTAAACTCCCTCACACTGTCCAGTGGCCCCATTTTCTGTCTGGCAGGCTTCCTGCTTCTGATGTACTTAAAATATTTTTTGCTATTAGTTTTTGTGTCTTTAGCTAGTTGCGCTTCAAATTCTTTCTTCCCCTCTTTATCATATTTTTAAATGTGACTTGTCAGAATTTATGCACCTTCCCTTTTTCCTCACTAGGAATTGCCTTCCAATCTTTATAGTAGGCCTTTTTGCCTCTAACAACCTTCAATACTCTGCTCTTTAGCCATGGCGGTATTTTAATTGGGTTGTACACTTAGTTTGAGCCTCTATGTTTTTTTTAAAGAGTGTCCATGCAGCTTGCAAACATTTCACCCTTGTGACTGTTCCTTTCCACTTCTGTTTAACTAGCTTCCTCATTTTTGTGTAGTTCCTCTTTTTGAAGTTAAGTGCTACTGTAGTGGGTTTCTTTGGCATTTTTCCTCCTATAAGGATGTTACATTTAATTACATTATGGTCTCTATTCCAGAGTGGTTCAGCTATATTCACCTCTTGGGCCAGATCCTGTTTCATTTAAGAATAAATTAAGAATTGCCTCTCCCCTTGTGGGTTTCCGTGAGTAGCTGCTCTAAAAAGCCATTATTTAGTATGTCCAGAAATTTCATCTCTGGATCCCTAGGGTCCTGAGGTGACATATACCCAATCAATACAAGGATAGTTGTAATCCTCCATTATTTTATTGTGTTTTCTGCCTTTGTAGTCTCTCTCATCTCCCTGAGCATTTTATGATCTCTGTCACCATCCTGGTTAGGTGGTCAGAATTATATTCCATCTGCTCTACTCTTATTGTTCAAGTATGGAATTTCTATCCAGAGTGATTCTATGGTACAGTTGAATTCAGATAAATTTTTTACTTTATTTGACTGTATGCTTTCTTTCATTCACAGTGCTACTCCCCCTCCTGCGCAAATGGTTAACACTTGGTTATAGAGTGCCCATGGTTATAGGGAAGGCAGAATGCACCAGAATCCTGAGTTGCAGTGCTAAATTCACATAGATGAAGGATTTCCCAATCTGTGGCTGCAAGTCATGGTCCAAGGCAGGTGGAACTATGGAGAAAGGCCTCTGGTCTGGTTGACTTTTTTTTTTCTCAAAGAAAAACATCAGGAACTTAAAAATCTAATCCACACTGTTTGAGATCTGGGCTGGCATTATTTATGGCATCCTTTAAAGCAGGTGAGAGAGTGGTGAGGTCTGCTGCTTTAGAGGTGGATGGTCATAGGTCATCTTGCTTGTAAGCAGCTGGGTTACACTAGAAGGTATAGACTTGAAAGCCCATGGTCCTATCTTCGACCAGAGAGAATTTGTTTGGGGTGGAGGTGGAGGCTTGTTGGCTGAAGGAAAAAGAGAGAAGGCCACATTCTGTTCCCTTGGGACTGTATCTCATCCATTTGGGTCCTTTTTAAAGGGAAGGGATTAACAGGCTGTGCTTTGTAAGCCAGCTTTCATGTTTTTTCACTGGAATGGTACAATCGAGAGACCAAGTACATGAGGTTGATGTGTCATAGCTCTCTTCTTTGTACATGGAGATTTTTTGCACTAAGCGTGCAGACAGAGGGCGAAGAGGGAAGACGGCAATAAATTAATTGACTGCCCTCTGAGAAAATAGCTTTGTGGAGTTTCCCTGTTAGGTTTAAAGTTGGAAGACGCACAGCTTTGTGGCTGCTTTGCTATTTTAAACATAGTCTGATTTATTTTCTTTGTGGTTGTTGGGACTGCCAAAAATAAATATAATTATTTCTTCATTACTGTGTTTTTTCCCTTCTTTTTCTTAGAAAGGAAGCCCCCAAGATTATAGCAATAGAGCAAAATAAAAATAACAATTAGTAGCAATAGGAAACTAGAAATATGGGTCTGTTGCTACTATAGACATATTTCTGACTCTACAACTTTAATCCTATGGTTTGAAATGTGGTTGTAGAGAGTATAACCATATGCAGAATTCACCCCATTTACTTTTACTCTATTTTTGGTAGGAGTTCTACAACTTAGTTTGCACAGTTACTACTTTTCTTATGATTATGTGAGCGAACTGACCTATATTAAAAAGTTAATGAAACAAGTGTGATATTCTAAGTATTTGCCAAAACTGCTTGGAAAATATTTTGATGACACAGTGAAATAATTTAAGACTGTGGTTCTTTCATGGCATTATAAAGTATTTTTGAGAATATATATTTGATTTGCTGTTTTCGCTGATATCTTATGTAAAGTCTGAAGAGTTTAGTTAACTGAAAGATTTGCTTCTGCGATAGCAAAAGATTTGATAGCAAAGTGATTTGCTTTCTAATCTAGTGGAAGAACATAAGCTTTTTTGTATTTTGAAAATGCTGTTAGTACTTTAATAATATGACTTTATAAGAAATTTTCCTACATGGTTCCTATGCTGTATTTTTCAGTTTCTAGTTGCGGTTCAGTCAGTGGTTCTCTAACTTTTGTACTGGTGACCCCTTTCACATAGCAAGCCTCTGAGTGCGACCCCCCTTATTAATGAAAAACACTTTTTAATATATTTAACATCATTATAAATGCTGGAGGCAAAGTGAGGTTTGGGGTGGAGGCTGACAGTTCACGACTCCCCAGGTAGTAACCTCACGACCCCCTGAGGGGTCCCGACCCCCAGTTTGAGAACCCCTGAATTAGGTTTTTTTTAGCTGTTGAGGTCCAATAGAAACCCGAGGTAAGCGCCTCACCCTCTCTCGCTCCCCAACCCCAGCCCAGAGCCTGCACCCCAATTCCCTCCTAGAGCCTGCCCCCACACGCCCTCCTGCACCCTAACTCCCTGCCCCAGCCTGCACCCAAACTCCCTCCCAGAGTCCTCAGCCCCTCCTGCACCCCAATCCTCTGCCCCAGCCCAGAACCTGCACCCCATACTCTCTTCTGCACCCAAACTCCCTCCAGAGCCTGTACCCTGCACCCCCTCCTATACCCCCATCCACTGCCCCAGCCCAGAGCCCACACATAAACTCCCTCCCAGAGCCTTAGGCAGGTGTGGGGGGTGGGCGGGACTTTGATCTGTTCTTGGCACCACCAAAAATTATACAAACCTGCTGCTCCCGCATCATAGTGATATCACAAAAAGCAAATTGGCATAGATCAGTAGTTCACAAACTCTGAGTTAGCAGAACTCTTGCTGAAAGTCGTTAGAGAGTTGCCTGCTCACATCTTTTTGTTTTCAGCTGCTTCTGTGAGTGCTTAGTGTCTTTATTGCAAAAAAGAGAGTGTAGGCCTCTAAAAGCATCTGGAAATTATGAGAAATAAGCATAGCTGCTTATTTAAGGGACTGTTTCTGCACTGAAAAGCGGGAACAGGGGCCATCAGGGTGGAGAAATGTACAGGGAAGAAGGGAATGAGGTAACTGGGATAATATATCCAACTGAAAAGAAGACCAGATGATTGGACATCATAGTTGGGGGAGAAGAGAACCAACCTTCAGGGAAGCATCTGCAAGCAGAGAAGAGTTGCATGAGCCAGAAATACATGAGCAGGGGAGTGGTAGGAAAGACAGAAAGGACCACAACAGATGGAAGAGGAAGTGAAAGGGGAGAGAACTTTAAAAAAAACAAAACAAAACAAAAACACCACATGTTGCATTAAAGACAGATGCGCTTGCATAGTTGCCTATTACTTTCCCATGTAAGCAATTCCTGTAGCTGCCACAAGGGTGTTGTGCAGTTGTGAATAGGGAAAGGTGGTGGTTTGCCTAGTCACAGATGGATTGGGAGTTTGTCTATAAAATATATTTTCCATAAATATGTAGTTGATACCTTGGGCAGGTCTGAGACCACCTGTTATACATGATGATCCATCTTTGCATCTCAGGTGATACTACAGCTCAGTCTAGGACACTTGTGTTAATCTAGTTTCCAATGTTTTATACTGTCTTGTATAACAACTTATTCTGCAGTGTCTTCTAACTGTGTTTTGCACTTGAAGTGTTGAAGTAGGTGATATGAGTGGGATAATTATGATGTCACAAAGTGTATTCTGAAAGGGTGTTCTGAAACTATTGCGTATGACCCAATATTTTCATGTCAGTCAATCATTTAGTAAGACTGTACCACCTAAATGAGCTGCATGTGAAGCAAAGTCAGTGTATTGTAACAGAGACTGCAGTCATTTGATGCAGTACAGCAACTCACTTAGCCTCAGTAATACCATAGGCAGCGGCACACTGGTGGTGTTCTAGGTTTTGTTACTTACTACTGTGCAATATTTTTTACTTCTGTTTGGGATTTTTCACATGACATTCTGCTAAAGTATATTGCATAGTTGTTCATTCATTAGAAAGCAGTGATGTAGACATGTAATGATGTATAGTTGTTGCAGGGGGTCTCAAGGATCACAAGATTAACTCTAATTTTTAGTGTTTAAAGAGAATGCAGTTCACACAGCTGAACAGACTCTATAGAGATAAAGATACTTTTGAAATTTTTCTTGCAAGCCAGTATATGTTGTACCACACATTTCATAGATTGGAACATGTGGTCAGGGTGGAAAAGTAAATAAAATAGAGACATTCTGATAATGAGGCATAATTTAATGAGATCCTAACAAGGTGAACAGTTTGAAAAACACTGGTGTAGAACTTTGCTTTAGCCGTATCTCTGGCTGAGGACATGTTGTGGATTATGCTCTGGGCAGGGGGTAAGCTTGAGAGAGTGCATGGATGGGGAAACTCAAAGGAAGGAAATCTGCAGAACCAGACATAATGGAGGAGGGGAATGTATTGGGAGCTAAACCAGAGTGGGGGTGAAATTTCAGTGGGAGAATTGAAGAGTTGGGGCAAACTCCAGAGAAGGAAAGTGGGAGCTAGAGATAGTGGAACATGAGCAGAGGGGAGAAAGGGGGAGGACAGGAAAATGTAAAGAGGTGATGTAGGCACTGGGTGAGAGATGTACCAATATTAGGGGCTTTGTCTTCTATATGCAACTAGTCCCCACTTTCCCCTCCCCCCCCCAAAAAAAAGTGTACCAATTTTTCACACTTGCTATCTGATCACCTTATGTAAGGAATTGGGAGCAGGGAGGAAGATGTGTGTGGCAAACTTAAGGGAGAGCCAAGTCAGAAGGATGGGGAGAAATAATATATTTGACATAGAAGAGGAGCAAGAAACTTGAAACAATTTGTTTACCTTGGAAGTATGTAAATGAGGTAATGAGTATTGATATGCAAATTAGGCTATTTCATCACATGCACAAAATGTCCAGCTTTCCGATTTTGCAGACTTAACAGGTATGAGCAAGAGAAAAATAGGAGGAATGTGGTAAGTGCCAGAAGCACAGCTGAGGAACCCTGTTATAAGGGTGGGCCCCATGTGTCTGGAAGAAATGCTTTGTGTTAATCAGACATGTGGACTTTCTCCATCTGCATTGGATCAGTATTTACAAAATGATCCCTTGGAAATGTGTAGTAATTTTAGAAAATTTCTTGGTAATCAAGGATATGGCAGAACTTGTTAGTCAGCATAAAAGAAATAAAATCTTTAGAGGTAGAATGTTTTCTGATCCATCTAACAGGTGACCATACTGCTTAATGTTTGAGACTAATTAGAACTTTTATTTGTATTACAAAACAAAATAAAAATGCTTGCCTAAAATCTACAGGTCAAATTAACATTGTTGCATGTGCAATTAGTTTCTCTTCTGTGCAGCACAGCATGTACATTTAATTTTGGGGGGAAAGACAAAAAAGCATCTCAGAAAGTTCCTTCTTTAATAATTTGATCTAACTACAATAGATCTAATCCTTACTTTCAACGGAAGACTTTAGCAGAAGGGTTTAATTACAAAAATCGACAAGCCTTAAATGTTTAAAACTGGGCTTTTTTCAGATAGACCTTTGAATTGAGCTCCAAATTCCCCAAGTGAAGACGAAAACAGCTCTCTACTGTATAAATGTAACAGAACCTAGGTGTTCTTGGATTTTCTTTAAGGTATAGCTGAATGTTTCTCTAAGGTATAGCTTCACTTAAGATTTATTTGGTTCACTGACTTCAGTTCAAGTGGAAAAGACTTGAGGGCAGCCTGACTGGCTGAATAGGAAAAAAAATCTGCTCTTTTATCATACATGAGCCTGCAGCCAGCCCTGTTAGTGACATCATGGAAACTTGTGGTATCCTGTGTATACAGTAGTAAGAAAATGTGTTGCTCACATAGACTTGTCTCTTTGGTGCTGTTATGATACAGCAACAAGCTGTGACTTGGCATGCCATTTCTAACAGACAATAATTTAAGTGGCATGTCATTATCATTTCTAAATAAAGAGACTTGAATTTTTAAAAATATGTGTTTGAGTCCAGTGAACGGGGGAGGTGTCAGAGAAACATGCTTTTCAAAACCATATCACCATTTCCCCTTTTAAATTTGTGACTACTCACAGCGAGTTGCATTTAAATCACCCTAAATTTGCTAAATCATTGCTTGAAATGGTATTTATACCCCATATTCTGAATATACCCAGTTCGCTAGACTGAGGCTAGAAATCTTAGGACCAAATCACGTTTACTTTACCCACATGAGATGTCGGAGAGCTTGCTTGTTAGGGAAAGCAAATGGGATTTGATATTACAAGATTATGCAAGACTTTCATATTTTGGGTATCGGGCCCAATATAAGTATCTCCTTTTTTTTCTTATTGCTGGTTCTGACTATGTGTTAGTGTATGGTACATAAATAGATTACTTTTAGATTTTGAAAATAATCACAATACGTTTTAGTTTTTAACATTGCCTATTACTTGTGAAGATGGACAGTATATCAGGCAATGAATTACACATTGTTACCCAGAAATAAACCATTACAGTATATTGAACAACAGAATGATTGCCAGAATTCCTTATTATATTTGTAGTCCTTCACCTTGCTTAGCAAGCGTGGGGAAAATAGCCTTGTCAAAGAGCTGAGATGCCCTCTTTTAGACTACTACTTTTTGTCAAAAAAACAAGTGTGGAAATATGTATAAAAAAAAAACTTCTTGGAGCCAATTGAAATTGTAATGGTTTAAATGCTTTAAGACTATCTGTGAAAAATAGGTAATATTATGTAAAATAAATTGTACGCATTTTAAAATGTTAAAGGCTGCAGTAAAACTAATTACTATTTTTTCTTATTAAAAAAGAATCTCAGTTTTGAGGGGCAACTGTATTGTGTATGTTACACATCGTAATACAATTAAAGACCCGTATTTGTGTACTGTACAATACATATTTTGTACATGTGTGTTGTGTACAGTGAGATAATACATGATGTCAGAGAGAGATACAAAAGTTTTTGAGATTTCCCAAATAACTTGCTTAGGGCACTAGACAGTTATTGGGAGACTCACGTTCAAGTCCCTGCTCTGCCACAGACCCCCTGTGTGATCTTGTGCAAATCAGTTAGCCTCTCTGTACCTTAATTTCCCATTGGTAAAATGGAGATAAAAGATTTTCCTATCTGGGATGTTGTGAGAGTTAATACACTAATAATAGTGAAGTTCTCAACTACTATGGTAATAAAGGACATAAAAGTGACACTTCTGTCTTTAACATGATATGCATATCACCACAATATATGTGTAGGTTGAAGTACACTCATCATTGTAAAATATATATATATATCTATATATCACTGATGAATTTTGTCAATGACGGCTTTCAGCCGTGATTGTGAGGATGATTGCGAGAAGGGTGGAGGGATGTGAATTAAGAGTATTTCACAATGCCAAGAGTTACTGAGGTAGAATTTAAGATTGTTTAGAACACAAGAACGGCCATACTGGGTCAGACCAAAGCTCCATCTAGCCCAGTATCCTGTCTGCCCATGGTGGCCAGTGCCAGGTGCTTCAGAGGGATTGAACAGAGCAGGAAATCATCAAGTGATCCATCCCCTGTCGCCCATTTTCTGCTTCTGGCAAACCGAGGCTAGGGACACCATTCTGCTTGCTGCGAAATTTGGTCCCATTTTGTACAGCAGAGTACACGGGGTCCTGCATGGAAGGTAACCAACTACTAGACTCCCCCCCGTCCCATTGTAAGGGGCTGGCAGCTGAGGCCCTGAAGTTGCAGAGGTCACAAAAAAATCACGGAATCCGTGACAGACTTGTTGCCTTATCTGGGAACACAAGTTCTATAAAAGGGTAAAGCAGAAAGCTTGTTTACAAAAATAAAGAGTGTGTGTATGTGTGTGTGTGTGTGGTGGGGGTGAGTGGGGAGGGGACCTAGTTTCTGGCTGTTGTCTAGCTGGAAAAAGTTGGAAAAACAGGAAGAAGGTATGAAAAATGGGTTTCCCCCACTTTCTCACACTTTTTCCTCCCCTAACCCTCCATTTTCCAACTGGGGGAAATGGTGGCAGGAGGTTGTTTTTGTTTTGTTTGAGAAAAAGTAGTGTGTCAAATACCAAAACTGAATGGGAAAACTAAAATTATTTGGTTTCCAAAAACTGAAACAAAACACACATCAAAATGAAATATTTTAACAATGCTGAAATTTTCTAATCAAAATTTGTGAAAATTGGCATGCTCTTACAGAAAATTTTACAACTTTTTATGCAAAGAATTTTGCCCAGCACTAATAATTTGTAAAAAGATTTGTGTGATAGGTGTAGTTGAGAATAATGTTCTATTTCAGAAACTGGGGTCCTGATTCTGAACTCATTTACACCACCTTTACACCACTAAATTTCCCTTGACTTCAGTGAAGATACTCCTGGTGTGCACCAATCTGAGTTCAGAATAGGTCTTTGAGATGTCTTTTGCTAAAATACTAAGCTATTAACAATACAGGTATAGGGATTATTGGGCCATCGATATCGTTAAATGGCCTTTAGCCTTAACTTCTATGAATTTTAAACCCTGAAATGTTTATTATTCATTATAATGAAGAAATTGTTCATATATTATAATGGAAAACTAATAAAAGGTAATGAAGCAGAGTCAATGTGCTCCTAGCTAAGATTTATAGGTTAACTTGGAAGGAATTTTAGTAAATAATACTTTTTCTGCCAACTCTCTTCTATACTATACTCTCATACTATACTGTTCACTCATTAAAAGATGTAACATATTTTAGGTATTAAGCTTCATATTTGCTATCATTTTTAATCCCTGGAAGATCAGAACTGGAAGAATGTTTCCCATGCCTAAGTGGGGTGAATGTCAGACAGCAAATGCTAGTACTTAGTACATTATAGAGCATACAACATTTCACTAATGTCATTGTGATCGATTCCAAAGATTGTTCTTTTACTCATTCTTCCTGCATGCGAGGGGTTACATGTCAAACATGATACAGCTCTCTGGAACACATTTAAAACATCTTATCTTACTTGTATTTTACTAGCTTATTAATGCTTATTAGCTAGATAATTAAAGGGAGATTATAATGAAGAAAACATTTATATCAATTAAAAAATTTTAAATGGCTTTTTTTACTCTGTGTTTATTATCAATTTAGCAATAATCAGTTGCTAAATATGTTTCTTTTCATTGTAAGACTTGTATATATTTGCTTTACAAGATAAAGTAGTTGCAATTGTTTTCTAATTATGGTAATTTCATACAGCTATCTAAATGGATAAGATCAGTATCTGTTATCTAAAATTTATTTGAAACAATACATGAGACCATGTGATACAGACTAACACGGCTACCGCTCTGAAACATGAGACCACGTGTTGCGAGAGATCACAAATGAGGTCTATTATGAATGTGGGATTTTATTTACAAGCTTGCTTTATTTGGTTAAAAATTTATCTCCAAGCTATTGAAGATAAATAACAGAAATATCCAAAAAGAAAAGGAGTACTTGTGGCACCTTAGAGACTAACAAATTTATTAGAGCATAAGCTTTCGTGAGCTACAGCTCACTTCATCGGATGCATCCGATGAAGTGAGCTGTAGCTCACGAAAGCTTATGCTCTAATAAATTTGTTAGTCTCTAAGGTGCCACAAGTACTCCTTTTCTTTTTGCGAATACAGACTAACACGGCTGCTACTCTGAAACCTAGAAATATCCAAAACACAGTTCCTGGTAGTAGTGGGGGACTTTAACTACCCAGATGTTTCTTGGAAAAGTAATATGGCAAAATACAAAATTTCCAGTTGTTTTTTGGAGTGTGTTGAGGACAACCTTTTGTTTCAGAAAGTGGAGGAATTAACCAGGGAACAGCCATTTTAGATTGATTCTGACCAACAGAGAGGAATTGTTAGTGAATCTGAAGATGGAAGGCAATTGGTGTGAAATTAACCAGGAAATGGTAGATTTCATGATTCTAAGGAAATGAAGGAGTGAGAGTAGCAGAATAAGGACTATGACTTCAGAAAAGCAGACTTTACCAAACTCTGAGAACTGGTAGGTAAATCTAAAGGAAAAAGGAGTTCAGGAGAGCTGGCAATTTCTCAAGGAGACAGTATTAAAGGCACAATTACCAACTATCCCGATGTAAAGGAAAGATAGGAAGAATAGTAAGAGGCCAATATGGCTCCATTATGAACTCTAATACAGTACTGTATCCTGAAAATAAAAAAAAGAATCACATAGAAAGTGGAAACATGGACAGATTCCTAAAGAGTACACAAGAATAGCACAAGCATGCAGAAACAAAATCAGAAAGTCAAAGGCACAAAATGAGTTATATCTAGGAAGAGACATAAAAAGCAACAAAAGGAGGTTCTTTAAATACATTAGGAGGAAAAGAAAGTTGTTGATCTTCTACTAAGAAAAGGAAAGCTAAAAACGGATGACATCAAGAAGGCTGAGGTGTTAATGACCATTTTGGTTCAACCTTCACCAAAGAGGTTAAAAGTGACCACATACTCCACATAATTAATATTAACAAGGGGAAGGAATGCAAGCCAAAATAAGGAAAGGAAAGGTAAAAGAATGTTTAGATAAGTTAGATGTATTCAAGTCAGCAAGGTTTGATGGAATTCATCCTAGGATACTTAAGGAACTAGCTGAAGCAATCTTGGAACCATTAGCAATTATCTTTTAGAACTCCTGGAGAATAGATGAGGTCCCAGAAGACTGAGAAGGGCAAATATAGTACCTGTTTTTAAAAACGGAACAAAGAGGACCCGGAGAATTATAGATCAGTCTGCCTAACTTTGATACCTGGAAATATATTGGAACAAATCACTAAACAATCAATTTGTAAGCATCTGAAGAATAATAGGGTTATAAGGAATACCCAGCATGGATTTGTCAAAAACAAATCATGCCGAAAACAATCCAATTTCTTTCTTTGATAGGGTTACTGGCCTCGTAGATGTGGGAAGCAGTAGACATGATGCATCTTAATTTTAGTAATGCTTTTGACACAGCCCCGCTTGACAGTCTTGTAAGCAAACTAGGAAAATGTGTTCTAGATGAAATTACTATAAGGTGGGTGCACAACTGGTTGAAAGACAAGACTCAGTGGGTCGCTGTCAAACTGGGAAGGTGTTTCTAGGGGGTCCTGCAGGGGTCAGTCTGGGGTCAGGTACTATTCAGTATTTTCATTAATGACTTTGATAAAGTGAAGAGTATGCTCATAAAATTTGTGGATGACTCCAGTCAACAATGTGATGTAGTTGCAAAAAAGGATAATATGATTCTGGGCTGTATTAACAGGAGTGTCGTATGTAAGACACTGGTGGTAATTATCCCACTGTACTTGTAGGATGCCAGCTTTATACTCGCAAAAAACTGAATATCCTTGCTCGGCCCCCATCCCGTCCCTCCTCCGAGTCCCCGCCCTCTGCTCACTCCATCCCTACTCCCTCTGTTGCTCGCTCTCACCACCTTCCTCACTCACTTGCTCATTTTCACCGGGCTGGCTCGGGGGATGGGATGCGGGAGGGGGTGAGAGCTCCAGCTGGGGGTGCAGACTCTGGGGTGGGGCTGGGACCAAGGGGGTTGGAGGGGGATCAGGGCTGGGGCAGGGGGTTGGGGCATGGGAGGGAGTCGGGGTACAGGCTATGGGTGGTGCTTACTTCAAGCAGCTCCTGGAAGCAGCGGCGTGTCCCCACTCCGGCTTCTATGTCGAGGCGCAGCCAGGTGGATCTACGCACTGCCCCATCCGCAGGCACTGTCCCCGCAGCTCCTGTTGGATGGGAACCACAGCCAATGGGAGCTGCGAAGCTAGTGCTTGGGGTGGGGTCAGGAGCCTGACTTAGCCCTGCTGCGCTGCCGACCGGACTTTTAATGGCCCAGTCAGCAGTAATGACAGGAGCCGCCAGGGTCCCTTTTTAATTGGGTGTTCTGGTCCAAAACTGGACACCTGGCAACCCGATGTATTTGGCATTGGTGAGGCTTCGGCTGGAATGCTGTGACCAGTTCTGGGCCCACACTTTAGGAAAGATGTGGACAAACCTGAAGAGACTCCAGAGCACAGCCACAAAAATGATGGAAGAATTAGAAACCCTGACCTATGAGGAAATGTTGAAAAAAAACTGGGCATTTTTAGTCTTGAGAAAAAAAGACTGAAATGGGAATGTGATAACAGTCTTCAAAATATGGTTAAGAGCTGTTATAAAAGAGGACCATAATCAATTGCTCACAATGTCCATGGAAGGTAGAAGACGTAGTAATGGGCTTAAACTGCAGCAATGGAGATTTAGGTTAGATATGAGGAAGAACTTTCTATCTATAAGGTAGTTAAGCTCTGGAATAGACTTCCAAGGGAGGCTGTGGAATCCTCATCACTGGAGTTTTTTAAGAATTGGTTGGACAAACACCTGTCAGGGATTGTCTAGTGTGGAAAAAAAGAAAACCTGCATATTATGTGATCCTTCTTCACTGTGATCTGTTGAAATTAGACATTTTAACAATAGCCTTATCCATCCCTGGGACATTTTTACTGCCCCTCACCACCTGTGTAGGACAAAAGCCTCTCTCTCTTTTCTAAGAGAGTGGGCTATGAAAACTGCCAAGTCTCACTGTGAATCAGCAGCATTAGAGCAGCAGAGAGCATGGAGTCCCAGATGGAGAGCCCCCAACTCCCTGGTATCCAGGATGCAGAGAGGACTATTAATTTATTCACTCTGACTTTTAGTAAGATAGTATGCGCTATAAAGCCAAGTCATTCTCTTGCTGTGTGTTTATACAACACCTAACAAAATGGCCTCAACACTTACTGGGACCTTTGGATGCTACTGAAATAAAAATAATAAATAACATGTATTCAGAATTCTAAATATGCTATGTAATCAGTCTGTGTGCACCAGAGCATGTAAAATAACTTTATATTATGACTATTTTTCTAAAAAAACTTAAATGTAACTCTGGTTTTTTTAGATTTGTCTATCTTAAATTATTTCACAAAAGATAGACCATAAATGCAGGTTGTGTAGACGGATTTTAACGTGTACCCCAAAACACCAAGTCCAGAGTGCTCTCCATCACAAAAACCTTTTATTGTTCAATAGACAATGTTTTAATAGCACTGGATATGTTCAGTTTGAACAAAGGCCATAAAGACAAAAAAAAAATAAGCCATGTTATTAGTGAGTGTTTACCTAAAACGAGTAAATTTTCAGGTGCTGCATATTTGACTTGGTGCAGGAACTTTATTGCTTTATCTAATTCAAATATTAATGAAGCATTACATTTTCTTTGCTATTTTTAAAAATGTAGTGTATTAAACAGTATACCTAATGTACAAAATAATGAAAAACAGCAATATTAAATCTCTGAATATTTTTTATTTAAGCTAAATAACTATGGCTGTTAAGAATAGCAGAATTATTTTTGCTCTCGATTAGGGTTGCCAGGCATCCGATTTGCAACCGGAATGCCCAGTCAAAAAGGGACCGTGGCAGCTCCAGTCAGCACCACTGACCTGGCTGCTAAAAGTCTGGTTGGCGGTGCAGCGGGGCTAAGGCAGGCTCCCTACCTGCCCTGGCTTTTTGCAGCTCCCTGGAAGTAGCGGGCATGTCTGGCCCCTAGGCGCAGGGGTGATCCGGGAAGCTTTGTGTGCTGTCCTTGCCCCAGCTCTGGTTGCGCAGCTTCCATAGGCTGGGAACTGTGGCCAATGGGAGCCTACTGCCTGTGCTTCTGCCTAGGGGCCGGACATACTGGCTGCTTCTGGGAGCAGCGCAGAGCCAGAGCAGGTAGGAAGCCTGCCATAGCCCCACTGCACCGCTGACCGGGAGCTGCCTGAGGTAAGAACCGCCCAGCAGGAGCTCATACCCCCAACTGCCTGCCCCAGATCGGAACCCCCTCCCGCACTCCACCCCCTACCCAGGCCTGAGCCCCCTCCTGCATCCAAACTCCTTCCTGGAACCTGCACCCCCAAACCCCTGCCCAACCCTGAGCCTCCTCCCAGAGCCCACACACCCTCCCGCCCCCCCAACCCCCTGCCCCAGCCCAATGAAAATGAGTTAAGGTGGGGGAGACCAAGTGACAGAGGGTGGGGGCTGGAGTGAGTGGGGGCAGGGCCTCAGGAGGGGGTAGGGGACATGGCAAGGGTGTTCAGATTTGTGTAATTAGAAACTTGCCAACCCTACTCTGGACACTTTTTTATAAACTGTTTCTGTGCTGGGATTTTAATTGTCAATACTCTGTTTATCCAAATGCGTGGGTTATCACTAAATTTGAGAAAGATCAAACAGACAGTGGACTTTGTAGAATAAACCACCTCAGGTTGGTAGGTGCGAATCCTTAAAAGCTCAACGCCATGTCCAAGAGCTTAATTTTACATCAGATTCATGGCAATGGCTAATTTAAGAGTCATGTATCTTTGTTAAAACTAAATTTAACTTAGTGCTAAATGCTAACTTAATTGCAGTTTGTAGTGTGATTGCCAGCAAAAGAGCTGCAGGGAAGAACACACATAATTGCAATGTAGGCAGAAGATTCTAAGTATAATCAGAAGCTTAGCGTTTTTTTGTTTGTCATGTGCTATGTAATTTTATTTCTAAACATAGTGTGATTTTAAAAACATGTGATGAGGTGCATGCACTCTACCCTTCTGATAGTTTTGCTTAAGTAAATCATGTAAGTTTAAACTTTTGTTTGCTGTAAAAATATTGTAGTTCGTTTGCAGAAATTATGTGTCTGTGATCCCTTTATGCTCTTTGCTCCCTAAAATCTGGAAGGAGCAGGGCACCTCTTCTATATAGGAAACAAGTAGGAACAGCCTCTTCCAGACTGAGAGCCTCCCATACACAAAATCAGTTTACAAGGCAAGACCAATATCTTTCTTTTAATTTCACCTCTCTTTATCTTTCAATATGATTTATCACTTATCACTTGCAATGGTGTAATTTAGGAGCAACTTTGCTGAAGTCAGTGAGATAAAACTGGTGTAAAAACAGAATCAGGCCATATAACTTTTTTTAAAATATCCATTTTTTGTGGGATTTAAAAAAGCATTTAGGTGCCTAGGTCCTATTGACTTGCAATGGGACTTGGCACATTGGAAAATGCTACCGTTTATAGATTTGAGCAGTATACTTCTTTATAACACATATTTGAAGTCCATTTCATAACTACTCATTTTTCACTTATTCATACTACTATCCTGTACAAAAGTGTTTTAACATGGGATTAAAGTATAGAAACCATTTAAAGAAAAACATGTTACATCAGTGCAATGCCCTACATACAGTTTAGTATAAGGGTACTTGACTAGTTACTAGTTTCAGAGTAGCAGCCGTGTTAGTCTGTATTTGCAAAAAGAAAAGGAGGACTTGTGGCACCTTAGAGACTAACATTTATTTGAGCATAAGCTTTCGTGAGCTACGGCTCACTTCATCGGATGCATAGTTGCAAGAAATTCTGCTCATGATCATTGCAGATTCAACCAGATCACTTTCAAGGTGACTATGCTGATGAGAAAGAGACTGGTGATGTTTGTTTGCATTTTAGTCATAAGTTATAGTATAGTGCTTTAGAACCAAGGCCATTTTTTAACAATCTTTCTCTCTTTTCTCCATTTCATTGCTATGTGAATTAATTAAATAACTTGGAAGGAAACCATAGTTATATTAGTGAGATACTATTCTCCTTTAAAGAATCAGGTTTCCATTCACTTAGGACAGTGGTCCCTGAACTTCTTACCTGGCACTCCCCCTTATCGCTGTCCACACCTCCTCTCCCCACGAAGCTGCGGCTGGGAGCAGGGCCGTGTCTCTGGAGTGGGGGGACGCAGGCGAGGTAAGGGGGCCGAGGGTTGTGGTGAAGCCTCGGCTGCCAGCTGGGGCCCTGGGCATGAGGCCAGCGGCCGGAGCCCTGGGTTCCGGGTGTGGGGCCAGCAGCCGGAGCCCAGGCCAGGAGCGGAGCTTGGTGGAACTCCCCCTCCACCCTCCGTGGGTCCCAGCCATGCCCCCCCAAACATTCCTCCATGCACCCCACAGTTTGGGGACCTCTTACTTAGTAACTGACCTAGAATAGCATATTTGCTGCTCAAAAGATCAATTCTACCTATAAGTTTTTAGGTGCAGGAACGGAGTGATGGATAATTGAAATCTGAGGCACTAATCTAAAGCAGTTGGTATTCTGTTACTGAAATTTAACTATTACTGTCTTTGGCTCCTGTGTTCCCCACCTGTGTGAAAGCATATGTCGTTAACAAATGAACACCCAAAATCTGTAGTTCTGCTTTAAGTGTGGAGTTTGCACATTTTCTCCCTTGGGGTTGGCAGGCTGGGTAGGCTGGGGTGGGTATTACAGAAGGACAGAAAGTAGGCAGAGAATTTGGGGGCCATTATAGCCCCCAAAATTTAAACTTCAGGCAGCTGAACAGTCAAGTTTTGTGAGTAGAGAACATGCTCCTCTAATTCACCATTTGTTTCTGGACTTTTTATTAGGTAGAACAATGCACAAAATGATTAATAGAGAAGGCAGTAGACTGGAGAAGACTGTGTTTAAGTGAGGGGGGGCTCTGAAATTTTGTTCTCAGACATGCCAAATAAATGTTCTGGCCCAGATCTTAGAAATATAGGACTGGAAGGGACCTCAATATGTCATCTAGTCCAGTCCCCTGAATTCCTGGCAGGACTAAGTATTATCTAGACCATCCCTGAAAGGTGTTTGTCTAACTTGTTCTTCTGTCATACCTGCATCTAAATCTATACGTGGAGGCTTGGTGGAAAGCGGGTCAGCTGTGTCCACATTGCAGTGTCCTCTCTACCCCATACCGTGCAGAGGGGCCTTCATGATTCAGGGATGCAGATTAGGCAACTTGAGGGACGGAGTGGGTTGGGTGGGAGTGGGGCTGAGGAGGACACACAATTCCCCTTCTTTCTAGCCATATAGATTCCCTGAAAAAGAAATTAAAGTCTGAGGCGGTAGTCTCTCTCCCATCATGCCAGAGGCCAGAGCTGATGTGAAAGTTTATAGCCACTGCATGAATGGCCCTCTGGCCTCGGACAGATCTCTGGGAAATGGGAAGTTATCAAATTTAGCAGCAAGTCCCATAGTCTTTTCCACAGGAGCCAGATCCTACTTCTCTGATGTAATGATAGAGGGAGGAGCTCTGTGAGGGTATCTTTGCAGAGATTTCCCTTTTATTCCCTTCTCCCAAGTTATGCCCCTGGGCAGGATGGTCTGGACCGTATTAGAACCCTGTAGTTTTGTATATTTTAACTTTACTAAAACATTTTTACTCAAAACAGGTTAAAATATTAAATTAAAAATATTGGTTTAACTTTTGGGAGTTAGATAGTTATAAAACAATTGATTTCATTACCTGCTTTTGCAGGAACTGCAGTATCATCTTACAAATGTGATAGAAATATGTTTTTTGTTCAGTGTCATCGTTGGTTCTGTGTATTGTGCTAAACACAATGTTACTTGCACGGTAAAGCTGACAAAAATGACTCAATTAATAGTGTGGCCTTAACCATTCAGTTCACAAATCCTAATCGTTTTGCACTCTGCTGGACAAGGAGTTCAGACCTCTGGTTACCAATTTAGAGTAATGCAATTTTGTCAAGATTACAGATCACCATTAAGTTGCTAAACCACTGGTTATTTCTGATAGCTAATCTATATTCACCAGGAAATTCCAATAATATACAGTGAAAGAATGGCTGCTGAAATTAAAAAGGATGTGTTTTAAAGTCCCAGTGCTTCTAGATAACTTGTTTCAGAGTAGCAGCCATGTTAGGCTGTATTCGCAAAAAGAAAAGGAGGACTTGTGGCACTTTAGAGACTAACACATTTATTTGAGCATAAGCTTTTGTGAGCTAGTTCTTTTATTCCAGATTAGTGTATGTGGTACTTAGGGCTGGAGAATTAGAACATAAGAATGGCCATACTGGGTCAGACCAAAGGCCCATCTAGCCCAGTATCCTGTTTTCCAACAGTGGCCAATGCCAGGTGCCCCAGAGGGAATGAACAGAACAGGTAATCATCAAGCGACCCATTCCCTGTCGCCCATTCTCAGCTTCTGGCAGAGTCTAGGGACACCATCCCTGTCCATCCTGGCTAATAGCCATTGATGGACCTCGCCTCCATAAATTTATCTAGCTCTTTTTTGAACCCTGTTATAGCTATTAACATAACCTGAGCCTAGGCTAGTTAAAGATTCCCCCCAGTAGTTCTGCCAGCAGTCAATTGACAGTGGCATGCCTCCTCATGGGAATTCCATAAGGCATTGTATCTCAGGTACAGGAGGAATGTGGCCAATGTACCTACTTTCTAACAGAGTATAGTATCCCACATCTTGGAGCGCTTGGGTAGGAGGCGCAGAAAAGAATGAGCGGAACCATAGTAAGGTTATTTGCTGTGCCCCTGCCAACTCCTGCAGTTGTCAAAAACACCTTATGATGAAAGTGGTGCAAGACTGAGCCAGGTTAGGCGGCATATATGTCCTCTGCCTATTTCCCCAAGGGAGATAGTTAACTGTTATGATTAGCCATGTCATGGTCAGGTCTGGAGCCTGAAGGAGCTTTTGTGTGTCACACATTGCTGAAGTTGGTCTGCCACCATCTTCACAAAAGTCTTTTATAGGATAATAAGTTCTGAATCTGGATGAATTCACAGTTATTAGTCTTTCTCAGCAAAAATACTTTGTGTCTAGTATGTTTTCCAAAGCCTTTTGTCTTTCAGTATTGGCTAATAACCTATTGCATTTCTAGCATTTGGATTTTTTTTTAAAGCTAATAGAATATAAAAAACCTCAAGCCAACAATAAAGCACATGTTTTGTTAATTTTCTTTTTGCAGTTCAATACTGTGAGCACTTGTTCACTCTTGAATTTTTTTATTTAAACTCCTTTGCTCCTATATTTTTCTTCAGCTTGGTTGAAAAATAGAAACTCCTATGGATATCTAGATAAAATCTTCCCATTTCTCCCAGTTTTGCCAAATCCATGCATTCAAAAATCAAAACTCAAGCCCCAAATTGCAATGAGATCAGCTTAATCATGATGTTTTTTAAAATAAATGATTGGACTTTAAAAAATATTATGTGTCTCCTGGTTTTTGAGCCTTCTGAGATAAAAGTGTGATCATTTCAGGTTCAAAGTCCAATCTTAACTGTGTCTGCAAAAATGCAGATTTCCATGTCTGCTGTGTGCACATTTCTTAATTTTTAAATGAATGCTTACAATTTGCAAAGCTAACTGGTACTCCCTGGGGGTAGATTAGTATGTGCTGTGGGCAATTATATTGGTCATTGAGAAGCTACTCGTGTTCTATAGTGATTGGGGCCATATAAGCACCTAACTAGACAGACATATATTGAAAACAACTGCTGTGCTGCAGCGAGGTGGATGAGAAGATGCATATGCTTGTATGTCTGGGGACAAGTGCTACAAAATTGTATTTTTTGGAAAGTAAATATTAACTTAAAAAGTCTTTTTGATATTTAAAGTCAGTACAGTAGAACCTCAGAGTTATGAACCCCTCAGGAATGGAGGCTGTTTGTAACTCTGAAATGTTTGTAACTCTGAACAAAACGTAATGGTGGTTCTTTTAAAAGTTTACAACTGAACATTCATTTAACACAGCTTTGAAACTTTACAATGCAGAAGAAAAATGATGCTTTTAACCATCTTAATTTAAATGAAACAGGCACAGAAACAGATTCCTTACCTTGCAAAATCTTTTTTTAACATTCCCTTTTTTTTAAGCAGTTTACATTTAACCCAGTACTGTACAGTATTCACTTTTTTGTTGTTGTTGCTGTCTCATTGCATATTTCCTGTTTCAATAAGGTGTGTGGTTGATTGGTCAGTTCGTAACTCTGAGATTCTACTGTATCTTGTATTCTGAAGCTAGTAAAGTTATACATTTACAAAGATCATTTCCAATATTTTGATAATGATTCTGCCAGTTGTTTGGCTTTGTATCTAACAGGCATTAGCTGAAAGAAATCCTATTAATTAAACATTACATATTTAGTCTTACTTCATATATGCCATATTTTAATAGTTGTGGATATAACTTTGCTAATATTTGTAACTTATGTTCATTTATTTCAGATTGTACATACACACAAGCCACACTTTATGGCTTTACACTGTCAAGAGTTTGGTGGAAAAAACTATGAAGCTTCCATGTCTCATGTGGACAAGTTTGTTAAGTAAGTAACTGGAAAGGTGCATTTCTATCCGGTACATGATTTCTGCTTGGAAGTGTAATACTAATGGATAACATCTTATCCTGTAAGGTACTGAGTGTCCTTAACTCCCATTGACTTAATTTCATAGAATTGGGCAATAGTCTTGTGAAGGTATACTAATTTGTTATAATACTGCTACGAGTCTGTAGGGAAGTTTGGCACAAATTTAAGGCTTCATTTTCACTTCAGGTTTCAGAGTAGCAGCCGTGTTAGTCTGTTTCCGCAAAAAGAAAAGGAGGACTTGTGGCACCTTAGAGACAAACAAATTTATTTGAGCATAAGCTTTCGAGAGCTACAGCTCACTTCATCAGATGCATTCAGTGGAAAATACAGTGGGGAGATTTATATATACAGAGAACATGAAACAATGGGGTTACCATACACACTGTAACAAGAGTGATCAGGTAAGGTGAGCTATTACCAGCAGGAGAGGAAAAAAAACCTTTTGTAATGATAATCAAGGTGGGACATTTGCAGCAGTTGACAAGAACGTCTGAGGAATGGGGGGGGGGAGGGGATGAGGAATAAACATGGGGAAATGATTTTACTTTGTGTAATGACCCATCCACTCCCAGTCTTTATTCAATTAAATTAATTGTATCCAGTTTGCAAATTAATTCCATTAATTCAATTAATTTAATTTGCAAACTGGATACAATTAATTTAGGCTTGAATAAAGACTGGGAGTAGATGGGTCATTACAGAAAGTAAAACCATTTCCCCGTATTTATTCCTCCCCCCGCTGTTCCTCAGACGTTCTTGTCAACTGCTGGAAATGGCCCACCTTGATTATCACTACGAAAGGTCCTCCCCCCACCCCCGCTCTTCTGCTGGTAATAGCTCACCTTTCCTGATCACTCTCCTTACAGTGTGTATGGTAAAACCCATTGTTTCATGTTCTCTGTGTATATAAATCTCCCCACTGTATTTTCCACTGAATGCATCCAATGAAGTGAGCTGTAGTTCACGAAAGCTTATGCTCAAATAAATTTGTTAGTCTCTAAGGTGCCACAAGTCCTCCTTTTTTTTTTTTCCAGTTCAGAGTCTCTGCACTCATTACTGCATATCTAGACGTGGCATATGTTTTTTTCAGAAGCACAATACTACTGTTTTTTGAGGTATGTGCTGATGACCTCTGTGTATCTGATATTAAAATCTGGACCTTGGATCATTTGATTTCATGCAGCAATTTCAAATTTGCTAATATACTTTTGATTCTCAGTTAACAAAAATGACATTTAATTCTGTTGAAGGTAATTGGCCTTTAACATGAGGCATGGTCTGCACTTAAAAGTTAGGTCGACGTAGCTAAATGGATCAAGGTGTGAAAAATCCACACTCCTGATCAGTGCAGCTCTGCTGACCTGACTCCCATCACATAGGCAGCTATGTCAATGGAAAAATGTTTGTCGATGCGACAGCCACTATTTGGGTAGATGATGTAGCTACACTGATGGGAGAACTTCTTCTATCTGTGTAGGCTGTGTCTATACTATGGGGTTATGCCAACATAGCTACAACAATGTAGTATGTAGTGTAAACATACCCTTAGATAAATAGATACTGTTACCTCAGTATTAACAGAATTACCTGCATGTACTATAAAGGGAATACTTAAGGACTATTTCAGATGTAAGATAAGTGTAACAGAGTGGTCTGCCCTTTTAAGGACCAAAGGCTTGGGGCCAGCCAGCTCTGTTCATTAATCAGATGCAGTTGAGGGGGAAACAGGCGTTCCCTATGAAGAGCAGGACTGTCATCAAGATGGGGGAAGCAAGAGCAGCAGGGAAGTCCCTGGGAGAGGCTGCCAGAGTCTGCTGGGGCAGAGGAGGCTGTGGGAATCTGCTGGGGCCTCAAGAGAGAAAGCCCTGGAGGTAGTGCTTGGCTGAAAGAGCAAGGAAGAATGTTTCCAGAACCCAGAAATAGGGACAAAGAACTTGCAGAAGGGGTATCCAGGAAAGGGTGTTAATTGTTTTAGTATGGACATAGTGAGACCATTGTTGAAGGTGATCATGGAAAAGGAGCCTTGGTAGTGGCAGAAGATCCTCTATTTATGACTTCTAGTCTGATGGACATTGTCGGGTTTGGACTCTGAGGATGTTTTCTTTGGACTTGGAAGCCTTGTGTGTGTGTTAATACATGAACGTGGAAAAAGGTGTTATTGAAATAGGGAGTTTGAAGTCCTTATTCAAGAACACGAGGAAGAATATTGCAATGCTGAGTCTTGCCACCAGGGAGTACTACAAGACAGGATGACATGTGACAGTAAGGTTATTTAGTTATCTTCAACCATTGGCAAGCTCAAATAATTAAATAATTCTATCTCTTGAGAAACTGTTTTTCAAAATGCTAACTGCTAATGTATTTTCTTATGCTGCTACTTCGTAGTTAAAATCCAAACTCCTTGTGATAAAAGGTTAAGTCACAGCTGGTGGCATGGAAACCTGATGTGAAGGAAATAGAAGGTGAGATAGAGGAAGTGTAAAAGGAAGAAAAGTTTAAGCACAGATAATTATTTAAAAAAAAAACGAGTATAAGTACTTTAGGTTGAAAAGTTAAGATATTCAATTTGCTGAGCAATTGAGATGTCATTTTATTCTTTCATACTGTCTTCAACAATCTAATATGTTAGGAAGAAACATTAATCATAACAAGTATTAGCTCCAAAATACATACCTAGACTGAGGTAGAATCTCAAGCCAATAAATCACGCTAACCTCTTAACATTCAGCAGTTGCTATTGTTACATTTCCTTTAGAATTTTCCCTATTAATTAGATAACATACTATGAGAAAGACAGTATGAGTATATTGGGATTTTAAAATACAGGTCTGGAAATCAAGTAACTGAGTCTACTCTCCCAACTCAAAAATAAATAAATATAAAGGATTTTTGGTCAGGGCTTTTTCTGAGCTAAATGATTGTAGGAATGTAACAGTATTGATGCAGTATCATCTGAGGGGATTAAAGACAACATACACTAGTAATAAGTTTCAGAGTAGCAGCCGTGTTAGTCTGTATTCGCAAAAAGAAAAGGAGTACTTGTGGCACCTTAGAGACTAACAAATTTATTTGAGCATAAGCTTTCGTGAGCTACAGCTCACTTCATCAGATCCGTACATTTTTACTAGTAATAATTTAACAAAAGTTAATCTTATGTCCTGAAACCTCCTTGTTCTCAAATATTTTATTTGCTAATAAATCTTAATTGACATTACTGATGCAAATATTCAAGTTATATCAACATCAGATTTTCAGTTACTCCTCCACCACCTTCAGTACTTTGAAATAATGTGAGGGTCCTATTCCATGGAAAGTAGTCAAACAGTGCCCTCTGCTGATTTTCTTCATCAGTAGTTGACTTAGTGGACCTTTTTATTTTAAGTTTAAAAAAAAAAAAAAAGATAGCTATTAAGTAGTTCTTTTATTTATAAAACTGAATTAATTTGCTGCATAATTTTGTGTAACAGTTCTGTTGTTCTTACTTTTTTATAGTGGGGCCAATTTTATGTTTCAGTGGACTTGAAATAAAAAGTATAATTTGGAATGAGCAACCTTTATATTGTAAATCATCAAAATGCAAAATTACTACTACGGATTTCCAGGGCTGAACATTTTCCTCCCCTTTTCCCCTGCAAAAAATACTTTAATCTTAGGTCAGAGTAAATCCCATGCATTGTTATGGGTTGAAGAATATAGATCCCATTGTAGGCTATAGGACAGGATTAAAAAAACACAAAAGAGGGAGGGAGAGACCTTCTGTCCCAATCTTAATCTCAGTCATGCTTCAATAGCATGTGTTCTCCTAATTGTCAAAGAGGGCAAGGGGCTATCCATCTGATCACTGTTTGTAGTACGACTCCCTCCTTCTGACTACTGTCTGAGGTAAGCAGGAGGGTGGGGTAAGGCTGATAGTTGGATCGCATGGCTCTTGCTTGCTGACTCATTGCTTTTGGGCTCAGGCCCTTTGAAGTTTGTGCTAGGCTGACTGTC
Organism: Dermochelys coriacea; assembly: GCF_009764565.3. Classification (NCBI taxonomy): domain Eukaryota; kingdom Metazoa; phylum Chordata; order Testudines; family Dermochelyidae; genus Dermochelys; species Dermochelys coriacea. The sequence goes on along the minus strand of NC_050074.1, from coordinate 98,228,015 downwards.
ATTTAGTCAGTCGAAAGAACGTTCCCTGACATAGCTTCCAAAAGTCTTCTCCTGCAAACCAGGTAGATGGGCAAAGTCATATGTGCCATTGCTAATAAATAAGGTTAAGATTTTATCACAGTTATTTTTAGTAAAAGTCATGGACAGGTCATGGGCAATAAACAAGAATTTCACAGATGCCTGATCCCCACTGCTGGGGGCTGACAGCCCGAGCTGCACCGCCTGGTAGATGGGGCTGATAGTCCAAGCCCTGAAGTCACAGAGGTCATGAAAAATAATGGAATTCTGACCTCCATGGCAGACTCGTAGCCTTCCTAATAAATAAGGGGAGTAGCTTCTTCAGCTATGGAGCTCCCATGAGACCGCAATTGCAAAGACTCATTTGCTGCATCCAAGGTTTCAGAGTAGCAGCCGTGTTAGTCTGTATTCGCAAAAAGAAAAGGAGTACTTGTGGCACCTTAGAGACTAACAAATTTATTAGAGCATAAGCTTTCGTGAGCTACCCGATGAAGTGAGCTGTAGCTCACGAAAGCTTATGCTCTAATAAATTTGTTAGTCTCTAAGGTGCCACAAGTACTCCTTTTCTTTTTGCTGGATCCAAGTTCCTCTAACTACTAAAAAAAAAAAAAAAAAAAAAAAGGCAGCTTCTTCAAACTTTCATTTTTTTGTTATTCTCATGCACTCCTGCCTTAAAAACCTCGTGCAGGAGCACCTTAACAGCACCACTTTCAGGGCTGCCAGGTTTTGTTCAACTTGTGCTTGACGTTTTTTGACAGAGAGCAATAAGAACTGAGCAGGTGTTGGGGGAAATAAAACCTATTCCCTTTGTACCTTAGACACAAAGGAGTTTGGCCAGGTAGGGAACAGAAGGGAATGTTGAGTGGGAACCGAACTCTGTTGAAAACCCACCCAATAGTGCAGCTATCCGTCCGCCAAGTGAGCCAGTATCAAAACTGTTTGGAACATCTTCACTTCTCTTTGGGTTTCCCAAACCTGGAGAGCAGCCTGCCACCAACATTAGAGCAGCCAGCCTTTGAAGCCAATCATTCTACAGTCAGGTGAGCTGGCCAGAAGGTTTAGACTGTCTTCCAGAAATTGGGAACCTGGAGCTCAGATTTTAAAGCCTGCTAGGCTGGCTCACCCAATTTTTAAGAAATTTTGATAAGTTGAAAGATTGTGGTTTTTCTAAGACCTTCATATAATATAGATGGCACTTTGCAATACCGTAGCTCTTCAGGTTTCAGAGTGGTAGCTGTGTTAGTCTGTATCAGCAAAAAGAACAAGGAGTACTTGTGGCACCTTAGAGACTAACAAATTTATTAGGGTATTATTATTCAGTAGCCTATATGGAATATATTGGTTGATCTCAGTCCAGTCCTTAGTAGTCAGGTGGCTATATTACAAAACCATCAGTTGTCAGAAACTGGCTCCCTTGTTAACAGTCTCAGCAGAAAATCCAAGGACTGAATGGACGTGCAGACTGAAATACCCTCTCTAATTGGTGCTCCCTTCAGGTTAGAGTTAAGCAGTATTGGCAAAGCAGTCTGAGGAAGATTGAATGCAGCTGTTTGCACAGTAACTGTTCTGTGGGTAAATGGAGAACTTCAGTCTCCAGGGCTATCAGTGTGATACATTTCATCAACACTTAAAATGTCTTTTAAAAATGAGAAATAATATGAACTAGGCCACACTTTCTTTGGTGGGTGTTAGGAACATGTTGAATATAGTGGATGAAGGTGAAGAGATACAACAGATTTGCATATCCCTTTATACTGACAGTCTTTCATTTATGTCTTTCAGAGAATTGTTATCAAGTGATGCAATGAAAGACTATAACAGAGCCCGAGTTTACCTGGATGAGAACTACAAGTCACAGGAACATTTTACGGTAAATTTCCTTCTTCCATGAGATTAGTTTAATACTCAATTCACTTATGTTTGATCTTGAAATTGTTTTATCTTAACTGATGTAAGGATTGGCTTTAGCATTCTCTGTGATGGTGGGGATTACATCTTTTCTAAATGTACTAAATGTGGGTAGGGATGTTCAAATTGATTATTTAGAAGAAATGTATCTGTTAAAATGTTAGTAGAATGTCAGAGTTCATGAAAGGCGAGTTTCTGCGGTTTTTTGTGCTGGTCATTGGTAGATCATTATACCTCCATTCAAGGAAATGTCACCAGGCTACATTTTGGGATGGTGCCACACTTACAGTTTGATTAACTGAAAAGAGATTGGCAAACATTGGAAACTTTGTTATGGATCCTGAGTCTGATTCATATGACTGTGAAGGGAAAAATCAGTGTACAAACAAACTTACCCACGTATCAGTGTAACATTTAGGTAAATGTGAAAATGAAACACGGGCATAGGAAAATTCACCTTTTTATCTATAGTGGAAGAGACCATTTGGTGACAGCCTGAATTTATACAATAAACAAACCACAGCTACCATTTTATTGCATGCCTTCCCAGTACAGCAGTACTCCCAATAGACTATTCAGCCCCACTGAACCTTCTTCCCTGACTCTGACCAGACCCCTCCCTCCATGCAAATAGCCTATTTTCATCCATCATAGCCCATCCTATATTGACTTATCTTTTTTCTACATTGTTTCTTCAGAGTCCAGTCAAGGCAATCCTCCTCTTTCTTCTCGGGGCCACTAGCATTAATCCAAAATGTGTTGTTAAAGCAAATTTTGACTGACAATTTTGCTTTCCTTTGCTGCTGGTGCTGGCTTGTTGTGCTCTCCTTTATACTTCTTTGTCAGCAGCTGGTCAGTCCACTGTCCTTTGTACTCCTCAAAGCAATCTGGTAGCATGTTCAATGAGCTTGTGTAGTCGAGTGACTTAACTGCTGACACACAGAACTATCCAGCTGTATAGCTTGTTCTTCTCCAATTCTTCAGATTGTCAGTCAATCAGACGGTCAATAATATGACATTGTGACATGACCTGCAGCATTGTAGAGGCTGCTTAACATCATTGGTACCTCTGCTCTGGTTACTCTGGCTTCTCCGCTTGACTCTTCTGCTGCAGAAGGTAGCTGGCCCATTTGGCCATAAGAATAAACTATGAGGCATCTTTACATCTTCTCCCATTCTTCTGTGAGTCCTAATTGCAGTGTCCTAGCATAACCCAAATGGCTCTCAACAAGTTAGCACTATACAATATCAATAAAGCACATGTTAAATGTATTCAGATCTGGCTAAATGACAGATCTCAAAAAGTAATTTATCAAGTGGGAATTTCTAGAAGAGATTCTTAAAGGTCTGTTCTGGCCTGGCACTATTTTATACTTTCATCAATGATTAGGAAGTAAATATAAAATCACTGCTGATAAAAATTTGTGGATCACACAAAAACTGGTGGAATGGCAAATGATGATGATAAGGCAGTCATACAGAGCAATCTGGATCTCTTGGTAAACTGGTCTCATTCAAGCAAATTGTGCAAATGCAAATTTATACATCTAGGAACAAAGAGTGCAGCCCATACCTATATAATGGGGGGAGGGGGAATGTAGCTTTGAAAGCAGTGACTCTAAAGGATTTAGGGGTTATAGAACATGAGCAATGCTGTGGCGAATAGGGCTACTGTGATCCTTGGATATATATATATATATAAATGGAAGAGTAGTAGGACTACAGCAGTTCTGGTGTCCACATTTTAAAAAGGATGTTGAAAAATCTGAGAGGGTGCAGATAAGAGCCACAAAAATGAGTTGAGCACTGGAAACAATGTGTTACAGTGAGAGATGTAAGGAACTCAGCCTGTTTGGTTTATCAAAAAGATCAAGAGATTACTTGATTACTTCCTTCAGTGAGGGCAATTAACCATTAGAACAACGACCAAGGGCAGTTGTGAGTTTTCCATCTCTTGAAGTCTTGAGATCGAGTGGATGCTTTTCTGGACGATATTGTTTATTCAAACACAAGTTATTGGGCTTAATAATGGAGTAGCTGAATGAAATTCTATGGCCTGTGTAACGCAGGAGGTCAGACTAGATGATCATAATGGTCTCTTCTGGCCTTAAAATCTGATTCCTTGGATAAACTTTAATTTATAGCGGTGGCTTAAGGTCCCTTAGAAACTTAATTCACATGCAGAACTGGTCATAGTGGATTGTTGCTTTGCCGTGCTCCCTTTCCACCTTTTCTCCTCTCCCTGCTCTCATCACACCTTCTCAATCCCCTTTGTGCCAGGAGCTAAGGTATGACACAAGATAGTGGGTGGAGTCACCTCTGCCAGCTTTAGTGCAACAAACATTCCCTTTAGACAGGAATTTCCCAGTGCAAATATCCAACAACTTTAAGTTCAGTTTGCATCACTTAAGTGTAAATGGCAGACAGTGACTTGGTGGATAGGAGAAACCAGTCTAAAATGCATAGTGAAAAACTGTGAAGTGCAACCCTATGTAAATATGATGTAGATTTTATATGGATGTGACCTATGCTTGTGGTGTTAGTTTTAGACAAAGATTAGGGAAGAACTTGTGTGATTCCTTTCCATTTTATGTAGTCTTAAGAGACTGAACCAAATAACAAAAACAAAAAACAAAACTACCACCTACCCCTACTACACAACAACCTAAAAACCCAGAAAAGCGTGCACGAGAGAGGTCTATCTTCATCGTAGGCTTTTTTTTATCTTGTCACTTGTTATAGATCACTTGCTGGCACTTTGTATCAAGGAATCTTGTATATAATTTCAAAGACTACTATCACAAATTAAAGATACATTTTTAATAATCATGATTTGAACTGATAAGAGACTTGAGTCCTGAGCTTTTAGTCTTTGAACTCATGCACTTTCTGCACTAGATAGATTTTCAGAAGGGATTTTAACTACTAAGTTGTGTCCATTTAGGGTAAAGTTTTATTCTTATCTTCAATGTGGCTTGGTACTTGCAGGATGTTATTCATCTCCCCAATTCTTCATTAGTTTTGTTTCTGGTTGCAAAGGTCTTTAACTTGTGTCGTTTTTTTCCATTCCTTCTAAGGCATGGAGTTGGCAACAAATGTAATCCCTAATAATTGTGTGTGTGTGTGTGTGTGTGTATAATATGCTTGTATTATACATCTATATATAGATATATCTATAACTTTTAATTTTTTAAAAAAGTAAAAGTTGATCATATATGTTGTGAAAATTCTATTTTCTTTAGAACTACAAAAGCCCAAGTATTCACAATATTGCTAATGTATACCTCTGTTATTCTAATATCCCTTTTCCTTCAGTTTTGGCAGTTGTAGCGTCTATGGGACTTTCCTTGGCTTGGTTTTTGCAGAGCAAATCCTGATTTTGCTGTCCACAATTGCACAGCTTGGCTGCCTCGGAGCACTGATTCAAGGCTTTGACAAAACACCTTTGGGTAACACAGATCCTCAAAATACACCTCCCTCTTTGAAATTATAAGGAATGTTGCTTATTGGATATATTTCATTAATACTGTTTAGAGAGTATAGTGCACTGACAGTGATATTCAAGGAGCTTTTGTGGACTTCTTGATAGATAGGATTCTGCAATAATTCACTGTATGGTAAACAATCAAAATAGTCCATCTCGAACCCAAACAATCTAAGATTAGCGATTGTGCCATCTGCAGTTGTGTATGGTGAGGTTTTTGGTTTAAAGACACTTCCCTGCAGTAGCTGTCAGTATCCAGCTTGTGAATTCAGATAAAACCTTAATAGATTTAAAAATAATTCTCTATAGCTGCATTGTTTAGCCTGAAGAAATATGATGAACACCTCTACTGCTTCTGCAGCAGACAACTGGACTCTTACCTCCTGTTGGCTTTTGCAGCAAGCATCCCTCAAAATAAGAAAAAGGTCAAAGGTGAGAGATCTTTTGGTAATGGTCACTTGTCTAGATGCAGGGAATTGATGTGCAGCTTTTCAAACCCTGCTAGGATTGAGCCTGCAGCTAAAATTTCCTCATACGACTGTACAAAAACAAAAAAAATCAGCCCTATTAGATTTCAAAATGAACAGTTATATAAAATTTTAAAAATGATGTGAAGATTAGTTGCTTGGCACAAGGTAGGACAGCAGCTACTACATTAGGGCTCATGCATGTCAGCTTTAGGAATATGACGGTGTTAGAGTTAAGAGCTCCCAGCAGTTACGAATGAAGTTGTGGGTGACAACCATTGAAAGAGTAAAGGTTGTTTCCAAGAAGTTTCACTAACTGAACAGTCAGCATCAGTATTAGTTCAGTTGTGACTGAAAACAAGGATGGCCAAACTGGTTTGAACAAGAACTGACTCACACCTACAAGCCTAACTCAGGATTTTTCTGGCAGTTCAAAATACCAGTAATTTTTTAAAAATTCTGCTCTTAGTAAATCTTTCATTACACAATCATACAACTATGGACAATTTTACATATCCTTTGGCAAATACTACACAGTACAATCTAGATATCAGTCCCAGTCTCTGCCAGGAGAGTTTGTATAAGGTCTTTATAGGGAGGGTGTTGTATGGACGCTGAGAAAAGGTAAGAGGCAAGGCCATAGAAATACCTATAAATAAGGTGAGTCTTGAAATTTTTGTTGAATTTCCTAAGTTCTTAGTGTTTAAATTCTCTGCTATAACTTTAACTGCAATCAGTATAGTTTTTTTGTAAAGTCAATAAATTATCAGTTTTCACTCTCACAGATGTTTTGCAGATGGAAAAAAAAAGTAAAACTTTTAAAGAGATCTCTTTATTGGTATTAGATGAGGGACAAGCAACACTGAAATGGGCCATGAGGAACAGCTTTTCCCTCAACAATTATCTTATTAGTAATAATGGGATGGTTCCATTTTTATGTTTGACTAAATACCATCACTATTCAATCGGTTCTGACTTGAAATGCCTCAGCTCATGGCAACCTGAGTGACTTCAGTGACAGCTGTATGTATTATGTTAGGGCAGAATTTGGCCCATAATGTCCTTGAGGTTGTGCAAGACTATACGGTAATGGAGACACTTTACATGTTTAGTGTACACCAGGCTAATTACTGGTCCATTGAAGTGGAGCACCTACCCCCTTCACCTCCCAGAGCCCAGGGACCCAGAGGGAGAAACAGCTTGATGCTCTGTCCCAGGCTTGTGTGGAGTTTCCTGCATGCCACCCTCACCTTCCCTTAGGGGATGCTGGGAATTGCAGTTGCCAGGATAACTCTAGCTCCTTCTCCTTCCCCCTCCCCCCCAGCAGTGTCTTCTATGTGCAAGCTGGGCTGTAATTACCTAATTACCTAAAAGTTGCAGTTCTTCAACAAAAAAACTTCAAAAACAGACTCCAACAAGAAACTGCAGAACTGGAATTAATTTGCAAACTGGACACCATTAAATTAGGCTTGAATAAAGACTGGGAGTGGATGAGTCATCACACAAGCTAAAAACTATTTCCCCATGCTAATTTTTCCCCTACTGTTACTCACACATTCTTGTCAACTGTTTGAAGTGGGCCATCCTGATTATCACTCCAAATTTTTTTTCCTGCTACTGATAATAGCCCACCTTAATTGATTAGTTTTGTTAGAGTTGATATGGCAACACCCATTTTTTCATATTGTTTGTGTGTGTATGTGTGTATATATATACACACACAGATCTACTCTTCCTACTGTATTTTTCACTGCATGCATCCGATGAAGTTGGTTTTAGCCCACGAAAGCTTATGCTGAAATAAATTTTATTATCTATGGTGCCACAAGTACTCCTCATTCTTTTTGCTGATACAGACTAATACGGCTACCACTCTGAAACCTGCTCCACCATAGACTTCCCGTGTGACCTTGGGCATTTAGTCTTTCTGTCACTCGCTTCCCCACCTGTAAAATGGAGATAATAGTATTTCCTTATCCCATACAGTACATTATAATTACATGCAGGGGGGAGGGATAGCTCAGTGGTTTGAGCATTGGCCTGCTAAACCCAGGGTTGTAAATTCAATCCTTGACGGGGCAATTTGGGGATCTGGGGCAAAAATTGGGGATTGGTCCTGCTTTGAGCAGGGTGTTGGACTAGATGACCTCCTGAGGTCCCTCCCAACCCTGATATTCTTTGGAACTTCAAAATTACATTAAATGTAAAATTTCAAAACTTGAAATGGGCTATAAAGCATTAGGTATCCTTGGAGGGGGAAAAATGAGAGAGCGAGAGGGCTGTTCCACCCTAATGGTGGTCCACATAAGTACACTGAGCTAATGTTAACATTTAACAAGAGGATTACAATGGCAAGTAAGTGTCCTAAAAATAAAGAAGGGTAACATTTATTTAATAAAGTGCATTATTTTATCTTAAAATTATGTCCTCATTACTAAGAGAATTGTAAAGTTAATTTTTGTTAGATTAATGATATTTGAGTAATATTTTCAGTTGAGTCTGTTTCAAATAATTGGCCATTAATTGAAAAAGGAAATTGAATTGAATTTATCTTGTACATAAATCCTGTCAAAGTTATTAATGGGTCTCAGAAAATATCGGCCTGTTCCCAGAAATGAATGGAGCACACTGATTCTTCTGAGCTGATTAGCTGTGGCAGTTTGGAGTTTTGTTAAATAAAAAAGATGATTTAGGAAGAGAGACATAATTGAATTTAATACAGAGGGAATTCAAATGCCTGATTAGTTCTGAGAGACCATTTCTTCTATTAAGCAGTTTCATCAGTAATTTTTATTTTTACAAAAAATGCAGATTTTCACCAGGAGGTGGAGCTAAAGTATTAGCTTGTATTGTAAATGGGTTTCTCAATACTGAGAAAACCTGCGATTTAACTTGTTTGTTTAGTAAGCATGTAATAAATACAATGTTGCTGCTGTGAGCATTTTTCAAAAACATATTTAAACAGTAAAAGAAAAAGTGAATTCTACTCATAGATATGAGTGACATGAATACAAAATCCCCTTGGTTACAGGAAGAGGCCCAGAAGATGTTGTGTTGGAAATCTGATCATCCAATCTGAAGTTTGTAATGTACATAATCTGACCCTTTTGCTTCATAAGGAGCTGCTTGAATTGATTCTGTAACTATACTGTTCATTTAACTATAGTCTATGTTGAATAGTCTGGTGACTGTAAATAAAATTACTTCCTTGAGACTTCAATACAAATCTCTTTATTTCAGGTCTCGACTGGTATGAGTAGACTCTGACTCCCATTTCCCTTTCTTCTGATAGAAGGATCTGTTATGGGGGCAAGATGAGGGGTCTAACAGTTCCCTCCCACTGTCTCTGTGGGCTTGTCTAAATGGTGCCTTAGTTCACACCAGCTGGGGTGTAAATTCAAATGTGCATAAGTATGTTGTGCACTATCTGGCCCACATGGGCCCTGCTGGCACTCTCAATAAGTTTGCTAACAGACAGTAATGTAGTCCCATTTCAAACAAGACAATATTAACGCCCACTAGAGAACTTATGGTGTGTGCCAGCAGGGTCCACACACATCAGGTCCACATGGGCCAGTTTGTGCGCAGCACGCTGGGTGCACATTAGAATTTACACCTCAGTTGGTGTGGACTAAGGCACTGCATAGACAAGTCCTGTGACTCAGGAGTCAGCAGCTAAATAGCAGGACTCTGTGTCCTCTCAGCTGTGTCCTGTTCTTCAGATTTTCAGCACCTTGTGGATTTTCTGGTACTTATACCCCAGAGAGCATCAGCATTTCTGAAATCCCAGGATTATTTCAATCTTTCTTGCACTGATGCGCAAGCAGGGCAGTTTGGGGTACAAGTACTGGGGTTGCCCTAGAAGCCAGAAATTTGAGAAAGTGGCAGCACTGAGTCCAACAGAAATTGAGTGGGTCACCAAAGACCTACGGGATCGGGGTTTTTCTGTGTGGGAGGAGACTTGAGGTTGTATCACAGGGCAGGGTAGAGCACAAAGAACTTTCTAAAGGGCAATTTGTAGCCTCAAGAGACTGGTTTTAGAAAAGAATATTTAGAATCTGACTTGGATTTCCAAGTCTTCAGATGCTCACCTATCATTTCAGGCCAGATTTAAGTGTTATTTGCACTTAATATATGGATGTGAAAGGTGGAAATCCACCAATGGGCAGATGTTTAAATGCCTTTGAAAGAAAATGCCTCAGGAAAATACTCCGTATTAAATGGAATGAATTCATTTATAACAAATGTCAAGATTTGTCAGAGAATTCAATAACTTATCTCCAAAGTTTTCCAGAAAAGAAGATGGAAATATCTGGGACATGTGTTAAGAATGAAGCCAGATCGCCATTGGGCAGCTGGAAGAACACACAAAAGGGGATGACCAAAAGAGTCCCTCAATCAAATACTAGTTAGAGGGTGAAAATGTATGGGACTTAACAACATTTTTCATTATTCTACTGTGGTAGTTGAGAAAATTTTCTCTAGATCAATCAGGTAAAATTTTCTGTACATCAATCTGGGGAAGGTCGGAGAGATTTTAAAACAGTACACTCTACAGTGCACCCAAATAATGTTATAAAAATTACATTGGTGATATTTTTCATGTCTGAAAGAGGCAGCGGGTAGTAATGGGAGAAAGCAAAGCTCTGTAAACAATAGAGAGCATGTAATCTTGTTTAAAATTTTTGCATCCAAAATAATGGTATCAAAGAGTAAGAAATTTTACTTGTAACCTTTAGAGGACTGAATAATTCTAAGGCTGTGTTAAAGACTGGTCAGTTTCTGAGCATGGGATCCAGCTCACTATGGGGTTTTGTTGCAGGAAGAAGAATGTCTGGTTCTAGGAGACAGAACTATGTTAAGTGAGTCAAAAATTGCCCCATCTTCCCACTAATGGGAATCCTCTTTTTTTCTTTCTGCCCTTTTCACTGTGAACCACTTACATCCATTTCCTGTTTCAGCCATGGGCCGTGTCCCACCACTGCACCACATACAGCTGCTCTTCCAGGCAAGACTCATTGGGGCTGGTGTCAGCCCACATGTCCAGGCTTGCCAGGAGCAGTGAGATGCTCTGGCACAGAACGGAGCAGCTCTGTGCAGTAAGATGTGCTGGTGGAGAAGACATGGCTCCTTTCTGTGTGAGGATGAGGATTGGAATCCTCCCCCAGTCAGTGGACTGGGACGGTACAAGAAATTTTGTTTGAGACAAAAGACTCTTGATTGTAGAGGGTTGTGGGGTCACTGTAAAGGAATAAGTGTGACTTTTGCATGTGGAAGGAGACATATGGGAAAGAGATGGAAACTGAGTTAGTTTTGCTTTTCTCCCTCCACCTTAGAACACAAAGGATGAGTACACTCATCCTTAAAATTCTATCAATTAGGAGAACATTGTTTGGTGGTGGTAATGTTTGGTTGGTGGGTAATATTTGCTCACTCAGCTGAGATTTACAACCTACGGCTGCTCATATTTCACCGACTGCAGTGACCAAGCATTCCTATTTCTGGTTGCTTAGGAGGTGCAACTTTTCCTGTCTGATGTGAGCTTTCCCAATTATATTTTTTTAACCTCCAAATTATATTACTGGAATGCATTCTATATGGGCTGGAAGGCCAGTCAGATGCTTCAGCCAGAGACAAACTCAGCTGCTAACTTACTTAGAAATGCTAGATCTTCTTGTTTGATTCCCATCTGTTAGCTCAATGACACTGATGGGGCCAAATGAAGTCACTTCCATTCCTTACTGGATTTATATGGTCTAATATTTGCCAAGTGTTTGACCACATCTTCTTGGCAATGCCCTTCACAAGTGGTTGCTGCCAATAGCTGCCCTTACTAGGTTTAGCATGCCAGCTGAGGTAGGGTCCCAGGGTATGACACTGTGGAGCACACGCAGTTACTTGGAGCCACCAGTGAGAACTGAGTGAGTTGCCAGGACTAGCGGCAAGCCAACTGCCTTTCATGGGTGTGGCTGTCTACTACACAGAGGTAGTTGAACTCACTTCATGCATCCCAAAGTGCTAGTTAAGTGAAGCATATTTCAGCTATTCTTCATAGACTGCACTAGCATCCACCTCACTTCCAGTTTCAGGCTGCTGGCTAAGATCTGCATTTATAGGTCTATCGTAGATGTCACATATATGGAAGGTTTTTCTTTTTCTGTTAGTCTCCAGAAATAAAAATTATTGTATGTAAAAGTAATACTCTGAAAATCCTGAGTAAAACTCTGAAAAGTTACAAATATGTGCTCGTCACCAGACTTTGTGCATCGTTTCTAATCAAATGTCTCCACTCCCACACAGTTGACTCACTTTATCATTGTTTTATTTTTTTTCCAAAAGTGCATTAGTACAAACTTATAGTAGTTTAGTTAAGTTTAGCAAACCTTTGAATTAATGTGTCAAAATGTTTGTAGTCTTAACATGATGCAAAGACATTTTGAAACTCTAATTTTAACAAGTTTTATATATTTCTACTTTTTTCTAGTTTGTTTACTTAAAAATGTGAAACTCAAATATGATTCTTTAACAGTATTGTTTTCTACTTGATTTTGAGAAAGCTACTTATGTCTTCACCTCTGATTTACCCTTTATTAAAAATAGAGATAATGAGGCTTACCCACATTTGCAAAGCAATTTGTGATTTTAGGATTAAAAGCTCAATATAAATGCTAGGAAAAACTGTTTTGTTTTTTTTCATTTTAAACATTTTGAAAGCGTTACTTGCATTAGTTGACACTGAATTAAATGTAAATATATAAACTAATTACCATTGAGTCATCTATTAAAATAGACTCTTAAATGACAGATGAATGGCAGGTAGAAATAGCTCAGATAATTTTATCTTGTAAAGACAAGACTGCACTATTTTCTCTAAGAATGCATGTGCTACTATTATACTTATGCTAAGGCTTTCTTTAACATGGAAGGAGGTTTACCATTGGGTAAACTTGAAGGTGCTGTTATACTAGACATAGAGATGGATACCTCCTTGCGGACTGCACTGAATTAATCGTAATTCTAGGTGTTGATTGATATCTTTCTCTAGCTCAGGCACTACCAAACAAGCCATTTTAGAGGACAGGCGAGCTAAACCAAACTTGTCATTTAACAAAGGACTTGTTCTTAAACATATGATTGGAAACATTTAAAAAATACTTTCAAATTCCTTTCTCTCTGTTCACCATTTCTGGCATTCAAGAATGTTAAAAGAAAGAACCTGAACATGAATGGAAGGTGCCCTGTTAATTTACGGTTTTGTATTGTTTGATTCCATAGGTCAAATGTGCTAATTTCTTCCATGTGTTTTAGGTGATCCCCTACATTATTTCTTATAAGGTCTTAGTTTTTGTGAAAAGGTTGGTTCCCTGACAGATGAACCAATGAAAACATCAAGAACTTGTGACAAGTTCAAATCAATAAGAGTACAACAAATTGATGTTAACGATTTTGAAACAATGCCCAATGCATCAAGTTACAGGAAAATTACAGTGGCATGATAAACCACAATTATTTTCACCCACTATTGGTAATTAAATTAAAGACTCAAGAAATGTTTGACTCATAAATCCTGAATAGCAAAAATAAGGGTTAGTTATGGAGATTTTTTTATCATAAGCTAAATATTCTCTTGTCATAATGATATCTGCAGAATTCTCAGTTAATTTCTAATTATTTAAATGTTTCAGAAAACATAAAGCAAGGATTGATATTTTGCTAAGTAGAAAGACTTTTAAAAGGCATGAGATATTATTTTTGCTACTAACATGCTTATCTGTGAGTATATCAACCTTGTAATTTATTTTAAATGTAACAGTTCTTTTGATTTTTGTTGGTGCTCAAGTGTGTAGGAAAGTGAATAATATTGTTAGGCTAAAAGAGAATCACCATGCAGGTTTTCCCCTGACATGGGGAAGCAGGTGTCCTTCTGTTGGTCCTCTTTGGAGCTGTGAACAGGCTCAGATGAAATGTTGGGTTTTTTGTTCTTATTGTCATTTGGTAGAGATTTAAATTATTCAAACAGTCCTTTACCTAGAAACTTAAATTGGCTTTGAGAAAGGGCTCAGAATTAAAGGTTACAAAATATATGCCATTCACACTTCCCTGATGCTATTTTTATTAATTCTAAAATGGCTTGCATGAACTAGATTAGTCACAACTTCTACCACTTCCACATAATGGCTTTAGAATTTTTACTAGTCTATATTAAAACAGATGCCCATTTCAGTCTTTCCTGTCAACACATTTAAAAACCCCGAAGGCAAATCAACAGTAATACAAAGAAGCTGTTTGGTTTTGGGATATATATATCGTGTGGAAACTGGGTGTTTTTTTAAATTGAATTCCATCCTGAAAGGGTGTACAAGAGAAATTAAAGCAGAGAGAAGTTTTAAAGAAGAGAGAAACTAAAAGAGAATATACAGATTGAAATTCCTCTTAATGTGAAAGTATAAATGATGCAAGGCCAAGTAAGGCCTCATGGCGGCACTGCCTTTCAGTGATTAGATATGTTTACCTCAGTTACTGGAATACTTTGTAATGTTTTTGCACACTCATTGTCTTCTTCTTTCCCCATCCCTATTTTCCCCAATACAGTATCCGTTTCCATCATAAAAGCCTGGTTTCCGTGGACTTTGGATTAGATGTAAAACTTTGTGTTTTTCTGAAACTTGTCTTACCACATTTCAATGTTTTTCTACTTTTTAATTTTGTAAATGAAATTATGCCCTTTAAAAGTGCCACATTAACAACTCCGAACCTCTCAATTGAAGTACGGAAATCACTTAAGTGAAAGTTTTCCTCCAGTGCTGAATATTGTAGTTTTTGTGATATGGACACGTCCACAAAAAACTAAAGTGAGGAAGCAGTTCATTTCACATAGGTTACCAAACTGCTGTCTGAAGATCACTTCCAACCTGTCTGGATTTGAGTTAGTACCTGAAGAGTATAACCATGAATATACTTCCCCTTACCCCACGTGAGTGAGCCACTTAAAAAAAAATGAAAATCTTAAATCTATTTATCTGTGTTACTTTTGGTGATTTTATTTTTAGTGTTTCCTGACAGTTCTAGAACTCAAAAAGTTAAATTACAAACAGGAAAGAGAGAAATTTCACAGCTCAGTAGTCTGTAATGTAGATTTAAATCTGTTTTTGTTTGTTTGTTTTTCATTTATAAATATTTGCTACTCTTTAGAAAATTGGCTGTTGTGCATGCATGGTAGCTTTTTAATTTGTAGAATCATTCCAATGTTATGTATGTATGCCTTGGGTTCATATTCCACTGAATTCCATACTACAAGCTTGCACAATATGCTGCAAATGTTCGGAGGGAGAGTGGGTTAATTAGTAAATAAGAATTACAAAGTATATTTTCATAATAAACCATACTTTTTTAGGTAAACAATATGTGTTTCTAAAATTCTCTGAATATGTATCTGCATAATAGTGTATAAATGCTTAATCAGAATTGCTAATTCAGTTATATCAACTCATATTTCCATTATTTGTATTTATTCTTTCATTTATTTTTGGTATATAGAATCTGATCTATAGCATTGATATCTGTGAGAATGCAGAAAAAAGTCAGCCATTACTAACCAAAGCAAATAAAATAGTTACATCTAATGTGGCTCACATTCCACTCAATTCAAAACTCTCATGTAGATTTATGTTCCCATAGACAGGGGACTCCTCACATTTTCCTTTATCGTGACCCTATAAACAGCTAACAATTTTCTAATGTTTGTTTAATAATTATAACTGGCACTTGTGTAATCCAAAAAAACAAACATAGATCTCAAAGCTCCTTACAAACTTAGGTGAGTATCTTCAGGGCAGAGACTGCGTCTCACTGTGCCACTGATCCTATACTGAGCTCTGTTTTAACCATTGACTGTTTTTAGTTAAATTTGCTTTTGAGATGAAATCTTTTCAGAGAAACTCCTCAGACCATAGATGGTGGCGAAGTTATAAAACTTTACTTTGTGAAAACTGTGGGAGTAGTATTGCATCAGGAGAGCTAGAGAAGGAAGAGAGTCTGTCACAGAGTAGTCAGCTAAATGTAGATTTCTCTATTTAGCAGTAGAACCCATCAGTTGCATAAAGGGTCTTGTATTGAGCTCTGTATTTCAGAAGCTGCACAAGTAACAGAGTATTTAACATGGGATCCCATTAGTTAAATGGAAACTATTGGTTTATCTTGAGTTACATTGAGAATCTCTATTGAACCAGGAATTTCAGCTTTCACGCAGGAAATGATATCCTTAGCTTGGAAAAACTCTACTTCCAGAGAAAATTATTGTTCTGGGCCACGGTGCTCGAAGCACCACAGGTCTGGCAGGAGTACTCTGAGAAGAACGAGGCTTACACACAGCTGTGAGTTATTGGCTTTACTGAAGGTTAGTGACCCACCCACAACGGGGACTCCTAGCACTGCAGTCACGAGGGCGAGGAACCCAGCACACTGGAGCTCTGCCTGAGATGGAGTCCAACGGAGGGGCAGACAGTCAGCATTAATAAGCATTACACAAAACAGCTCATGAATATAAAATTAGGTGCTTCTTAAAGGGGGGGCTTTCTACTACCTGGCAAAGGGCCATGCAAAGCAGCTATGTCCTTCAAGAACTATCTATATCCTGCAATAACACAGCAGCTGTGTCCTTCAAGAACTATCTCCTACAATAACAAAGCAGCTATCTATGTCCCACAGTAGCCTCTCAGCTCGAGAAAGCGAAAGTTCCATAGTTAGGCCGTAACAAAGTCTTCCGCAGTCCCTTACAATTATGTACCAAAGCAGGGAGTTCCAGCAATTGCTTAGAGAATCCTCTAATTAATAAGAGAATATTATGGAAGTAAAAAGAAAAGGAGTACTGGTGGCACCTTAGAGACTAACAAATTTATTAGAGCATAAGCTTTCGTGAGCTACAGCTCACTTCATCAGATGCATTCTTTTTCTTTTTGCGAATACAGACTAACACGGCCGCTATTATGGAAGTATTTATTAATACTTATGATTTATTAAAAAGAAAAGGAGTACTTGTAACAAATTTATTTGAGCATAAGCTTTTGTGAGCTGGCACATGATGGCATATATCACATTGGTAGATGTGCAGGTGAACGAGCCTCTGATAGTGTGGCTGATGTGATTAGGCCCTATGATGGTGTCCCACCGTCAACCTCAGCCTGAACCAGTCCACACAAGAGATTCACTTCCTGGACACTATGGTGCTAATAAGCGATGGTCACATAAACACCACACTATACCAGAAACCTATTGACCGCTATTCCTGCCTACATACCTCCAGCTTTCATCCAGACCACACCACACGATCCATTGTCTACAGTCAAGCTCTACGATACAACCGCATTTGCTCCAACCCCTCAGACAGAGACAAACACCTACAAGATCTCTATCAAGCATTCTTAAAACAACAATACCCACCTGTTGAAGTGAAGAAACAGATTGACAGAGCCAGAAGAATACCCAGAAGTCACCTACTACAGGACAGACCCAACAAAGAAAATAGCAGAACGCCACTAGCCATCACCTTCAGCCCCCAACTAAAACCTCTCCAACGCATCATCAAGGATCTACAACCTATCCTGAAGGATGACCCATCACTCTCACAGATCTTGGGAGACAGGCCAGTCCTTGCTTACAGACAGTCCCCCAACTTGAAGCAAATACTCACCAGCAACCACACACCACACAACAGAACCACTAACACAGGAACCTATCCTTGCAACAAAGCACGTTGCCAACTGTGTCCACATATCTATTCAGGGGACACCATCATAGGGCCTAATCACATCAGCCACACTATCAGAGGCTCATTCACCTGCACATCTACCAATGTGATATATGCCATGATGTGCCAGCAATGCCCCTCTGCCATGTACATTGGTCAAACTGGACAGTCTCTACGTAAAAGAATAAATGGACACAAATCAGACGTCAAGAGTTATAACATTCAAAAACCAGTTGGAGAACACTTCAATCTCTTTGATCACTCGATTACAGACCTAAAAGTTGCAATTCTTCAACAAAAAAAACTTCAGAAACAGACTCCAATGAGAGACTGCTGAATTGGAATTAATTTGCAAACTGGATACAATTAACTTAGGCTTGAATAGAGACTGGGAGTGAATGGGTCATTACACAAAACTATTTCCCCATGTTTATTCCCCCTCCTCCAGCCCCCACTGTTCCTCAGACGTTCTTGTCAACTGCTAGAAATGGCCCACCTTGATTATCACTACAGAAGGTCCCTCTCCCCCCCCCCCCCCGCCCCACTGGTAATAGCTCACCTTAAGTGATTATTTTCTTATTACAGTGTGTATGGTAACACCCATTGTTTCATGTTCTCTGTGTATCTGTGTATATAAATCTCCCCACTGTATTTTCCACTGAATGCATCTGATGAAGTGAACAGTAGCTCACGAAAGCTTATGCTCAAATAAATTTGTTAGCTTCTAAGGTGCCACAAGTACTCCTTTTCTTTTTGCGAATACAGACTAATACAGTACAGCTGCTACTCTGAAACCTATGATGTATTTGTTATTTGAAAAATGATAATGGAAATGGCCATCAGAATTTGTTGTGTTGTATAAATGCAGAGAAAGAGAGAGCTCCTATCACAAAACGTTTACCTTTCATTTTAAGACAAGATTCAGGAAGTGCATTTAACAAACAGTAAGAGGGAGTGGGCAAAGGGCAACTCAGCTAACTGTGATTGGACCATTTATATAACACAACATTTTAAAAAACCCGCCATTCATGCCAAGCTTCCAGTAATGGATTATAGGAAAACTGGAGATTTTGAAGGTGCTGAAAGAGCAATTGAATTGATTATTCATGCTAAAGAGTTAGTAAAGATAACTTTACTGAGGTCTGAGCAATGCCCCCCTCTTCTGTGAGCACCACATAGACTGAAGTGTTTGACACTATGATTGGAGAAGACTCAAAAGTTTGTGTGTGAAAATAAGAAGTCGATTGCCCAAGCAAAAGAACTCTACTAGTCTAAACTGGGCCAACAGCCATTGATATGTGATTAGGCATATATAGCACAAAGTAAATAGCAAAAGCACAATTCAAATGAGTTACATTCATCACCTGGATTGGTTTAAAGCAAGTACACGTGTTGTGCCATTTGATCTCTGCTGTGATACTGAGAGCAGCATCAGTGTGTTTGGAAGGATGCTAGTGGACATAGTGAGACAGTTTGGGTTTTGCCATAAATATGCTGATAATATTTTCTCAATATTATTGGATCCAGAAAGTGCCATCTCTGTGTTCTCAAGGTCTGGCTAACGCTAGGCTTGAATGAAAGCAAGTTGGCTGAGGCTCAGTCTAGATAACTGAGATAGTTGAGATAATGTTAGTGGGGTGGGGAAGCACCTAGAGGAAAGAGTGAATATGATATCTGCCCCTTGTACAAAGGCATGCCTGTCTTTTCTTCTTCAGATGTACAACTGAAGGGTTTGATTGGACCTTCACATGCTTTTGGATATCCAGATAGCAGTAGTCGGTAAAAGAGTTTTTATTTATCCTCGTGTGGCAAGAAGATTGTGACCTTCCTTATTAGGTCCTAATTTGGGCCCAAGTTGTCTAAGAGTTGTCTCAACTTCAAGACTTTCACTAGATTAGTGGCTCTCAACCTTTCTAGACTATCGTACCTCTTTCAGGAGTCTGATTTGTCTTGCATACCCCCCAAGTTTCACCTCACCTCACCTGTTTGCTTACAAAATAATAATTAAAAATACAAAAGTGTCTCAGCACACTATTACTGAAAAATTGCTTACTTTCTCATTTTTGCCATATAATTATAAAATAAATCAATTGGAATATAAATAAATATTATTCTTACATTTCAGTGTGTGGTTTATAGAGCAGTAATAGATTGTCTTTTTCATTGTCTGTATGAAATTTTAATTTGTACTGACTTTGCTAGTGCTTTTTATGTAGTCTGTTATAAAACTAGGCAAACATCTAGATGAGCTGATGTACCCCCTGGAAGATCACTGCATACTCCCAGGGGTACACGTACCCCTGGTTGAGAACCACAGCACTAGATTATCCAGAGATTTGCAAATCGGGCATGGGTCAGAATACTCTTAATAAAATAATGTTAGCTAGATTCACAATGAAGGGTTTTTAGTTAAGTTTGGAAGGATCTTTTATAGCTTCTTTCTGTCATGATGTATATTTGATGATTGTATGAGTGTTTAAAGTTCCATATGATCCTAGAGAGTTATTGAGAGGTTCAATGCATAAATCAAGTTTCAAACATATCTCTTTCGTTCATTTGATGACTATTCCTGAACATTCAGTGACTCTCTGGGGATATTACCAAGGGTTCCATTCTGGTCCCCTTGCTATTTAATATATACAAGTTCCTTTTTGCATGGCATCTTTTTACTGGCATTCTTCCCACTCTAATGTACATGACACTTAGAATTACTGATATCTTTAATACTGTATCTTTAGTGAATAAGACTGTATTTCAATTTATTTTAGATGTAAATTTGTGGAGGGCAAAGTATTATAAGGACAGTCATATCTGCCAATAGGCAGTGTTTGTTGTAGCCGTGTTGGTCCCGGGATATTAGAATGACAAGGTGGGTGAGGTAATACCTTTTATTGGTCCAACTACTGCTGGTGAGAGAGACAAACTTCCAAGCTCAAGCTCACATGGGGCTCTGAGACTTGAAGAAGAGTTCTGTGTAATCTTGAAAGCTTGTGTCTCTCGCCAACAGAAGCTGGTCCAATAAAAGATATCACCTCATCCACCCATCTGCCAATAGTGAACTTCACTTACTTTAACTGGACTGAAGGTCCTAATTTGCTTCAGTGTATTTTAATGGACTTGCCTCTGATAGAAAAGCCTCACTGTGAAACTAAATATGTGAGCTGTGAATGTGGGAGGTCTCCTGGGATTGGGAAGCTATGGCTATGGAGCAGCCACGGAACTGATCTACACCCAGTAGTAAAGATTCAGAGCTGTAGTACCTTTGGTGACTGCTTTACAAACCCCCTCGTAGGGCCTTGGCTGGTGGATTCATGTAGTTGCAGATCCACTGACCACACTGTATATCCCACAGAATGACCATCCATTGGATTGGAGGGAAGTCCTGAAGTGCCACATCAAATCAGGAAAGGGAGTTCCCCCTATATATGCCCCCTAGCCTATGCAGTGGAACTGCACTGGTTCTATTGCTTTCATTGGTGTCACAGGAATAGAACAAATTTTTTATGAGATAAATTCTAACTTGGAAGCCTCTTTCCAACCATGCTTTTAAAAAAAAAGGTAGCTAGGGGTGTGTGGGTGTAAAAAGTATGCTGGTGAATGTGAGAGAAGAGGACCGTTTGGTGCGATGTTCGCTGTTGCCATCTCATACAGAAAATAAACCATAGCCAAAGACTAGTATTTTTTAAGCAGCCATTCATTTTAAATGTTTCTGGACATAATCATATTCTGTAAACTGGTGAACATATACTGGTAAATATTTACTCTGAAATGACAGCCAGGTAGCCAAATTATTTGCCAGACTAGGTTCTAAGCATGTCTCAAGTGGCTGGGATGGGATAGGAATCCCTTTTCTTCATCTTGCCCCTCAGGTCATACAGTCATTACCCAGCCACTACTGCAGTACAAAGGCTGCAATAGTCCTGGCAGCCCTATGTACATCCTCTGTAAGGTGTGAGGGAAGAAGAGAGGGATCCACCAAACAGCAAATCCTAAAACCCCATCCCCAGCTGACCATCCTTCCACCTGCCTTGTGCATGCCTAAGTGCTAAGAGATACTGTGGATCTGAGCTCCATGTAGTACAGAGGTTGACACCTCCCACCCCCACCACCTGCCCCTTTCTCATACTCGGGGCATATGGGCCCACAACCAGAGAGTTCTCAGCAGCTACAGAGGAAAGGATTTGGTCCAAGAGACATTATTAAAGCACATTTTGTAGAAGTCTAATTTTTGAATATGGTATTAGAATAAAGGTGTTAGAGCTGAGGAAAAGTGCACAATGCAGAATCTCAGTAGTATTGTGTTTAATGGGAGACAGAATAATAATGCAGAATATTCTTCACTGAAATAAATTAAAAGTACTACACACAAACCACTTCTCCCACCTCCTCCCCCCCAACTGTTTTAATTTGCTTTACAAAGGCTTTTAAAATAGAAGAGAGTCCACATTATCCTCTTTTAAGACATAAGTAACAGGATAAGTGAGTTTGAGATGTGAAATGCTATCATGTTTGTGATATATGGTCTACTAGATTTTGATTTTTGTCCATCTGTGGAAGAGATTATTATTCATTAATTTATATAGCAACCAAAATGTGTTGTTTGTGTTACGTGCAGTAGGATTATAGCAGTGCCATTTTTATATAGCTTAATATCTTGGCAATGATCTTAAGAACCATTCTTTTCAAAGTATTACATATAAGGAATTTGTTTGTGGATAAAGTGTTTGACTTGGAACAGTTTTGAAAAATGCTAGATGGGAAAATGTGAAAATAATTGCTTAAGAAATAATTAAATGCTGTTGAAAGAACTTCCTAATGTGTTTGCATGAAAGCATTTAATTCTTAAATAAGAGCAGTGTGACTCCTTAGAGAAATAATATGAACACTATGCACTGATATGAACTAATGAGTTTATTAGTGTTTGTGAATGATGCTATTATGAAGTATTTATAGTATAAAAGCGAGCAATACTTCATTCTGTACACTCCTTTTTTTTTTTTTTGACTAATGCCATGTGACAGTGGTTTTTACTGCATGACTTCTCTTGTCTGGTTTTGTTCTTGAAATAAGTATCCTTTATATGCTTGACAGTGTATCTAATTGTTTTGTAATTAAAACAAAAAAAACAAACAAAGATGCCCAACCCTCCCCACGTCCTTCCCCTGGTCTTGGGTTGGGATATATTTTACTACTTAATTATTAACTCAAACTACAGCTACAAATGTAAAAAGTCAGAAAAATTATATGATTTCCAGAAAAGCTTTCAAATAGAGGACCAGGTTGGCTACTGGCTATATACACAATTCACAGTGAATAAAATTCATGGCTATGCTGTGGCGGCTTTGCATCTGTTTGCCTGTCCAAAGTAATCAAAGGGTAAATCCAGTCTGTGGAATACTTTCCTTTCATATGGTGAGAGCCAATAAAAGAAGTACAATTGTCCAACATTGACTGAATGGGAGTAGTGTCTCCCTTTATATGACTAACATCAAAATTAAAAACAAGAAATTAAGTTTCATCCAATATTGTAAAGAGACGTTAACTTTATGCAATTTGATGCAAGTACTAAAATGTCAAAGTAACATACATTGCTACTTTGTTAAATTTAACAATGGTTGCAATGTACAAACCCAAACTAGAACCCTCTGACACTGAAGAAGTGTTTCCACTTAGTTTTCGAGGGTTTTCCAAGTGTCTATTGATCAGCGTTCTCTAACAGCACAGAAATAATGTGTCTAATTTAACTGGCCACATGGAGGAGTATAGAAAAAACATTACTTATCCCTTGAAAGGCTTGGAACATCGACAGGAGGACATAACATTAATGACTTTCCTATACACCAACTTCAAAAATGGCTAAATGAGGAAGAAATTACAAATTTATTTTCCTATAATTTCAACAGTTGTCTTGTTTTACTGCAGCAGTAAGGCATTAAGCAATGAAATATCACACAAGGACTATTTTCCTCATAATTTGTCTGACATGCAAAGTATATAATACAAAAGAGAAAGAGATGGAAATGTGATTTTATTTATATAGACAAATTCAGGGGATTTTATTGCTCATAAAATGGGGCAAAGAGTCTGCAGCTACCATGCAAGCATCTTCAAATATTGCTCTTTCATAAATGACACACTGTAATACAACACCTTTGCTATCTCAATACAACACCTTTGCTATCTCAATACAGACCTTGCCCTGAACACAGGCTACTAATTCTGTGGTTGCTTACTAATGTAAATAAATGTCCACTAAGGACTAATTTAGAGTTGGCATATTGGAATTGCCAACTCTTTTTGAGTTTATTTTACTTCAGGCAGCTTTACTAGTCTAAGTAGTGTTTTGTCCATGGAACCAGTGATGAAGGATTGCACTATTGAATTTATTGGCTATTGTTAGTGCCAGCTAAATTAGCTTGACTTTTATCACTGTAATCTTTCACACTAAAAGGCACGTGTAAATTGTTACATAACAATCAGATACCATTTTTGTTAAGATGGCTGTGATGGTTTAAAGGCAAGAGGTCATTATTTCTTAGAATGTAAGAAACATGACATCAAAATATGGATGGTTGTATACGCTGTGAATATTTTGCTTCCAAAATATTGGAAGACCCTTCATTATATACAAGAATTTTTGTGAGTGATGCTTTTTCTTTTAAACAAGCTATTTTTAAAGTGACGTGAAGTTAGAGAGCTAGAAAAAAAAAGATCTTTTGAGCCCATGAAGCAGCATAGAGTTGCATATGCTTTCTGCCTGTGTACGTATGATGCTAATCTGATTGGTTTATCAGAAATCAATCGTGTTGTTTTACTGACCTCATAAGTTCCGCATTGGGATGTGTTTGCTTCATATCTCATTATTCACTTCTGAGAAGGTTTCTGACACATCGAATGAATGTGTTCAGCCAATCGTGAGTTAGTGTTCTTTATCTGCAATGGGTTCCATTAAAGTCAATATTTTGCCAGATTTCAGAGTAGCAGCCGTGTTAGTCTGTATTCGCAAAATAGAAAAGAAGTACTTGTGGCACCTTAGACACTAACAAATTTATTTGAGTATAAGCTTTCGTGAGCTACAGCTCATTTCATCGAATTCATCCGATGAAGTGAGCTGTAGCTCATGAAAGCTTATGCTCAAATAAATTGGTTAGTCTCTAAGGTGCCACAAGTACTCCTTTTCTATTTTGCCAGAGTTACTACACAGTATTATGACAAACCGGTTATTTCTCTGTACTTAAAATAGGAGATAGTGTGTCTTTAGATACTACTGTGTGGTAACTGGTAATTTTGGCTTTTTAAATGGTAACTATGTATGTGACAATAGGAATTATGATCCTGTAAAGACTCCATTACACAACAGGAGTTGTGCACACAGAGTCCATACCAGATCAAGCCCTGTTTCTTTTATTGTCATTCATACACAGGTATCACAGATCAATATATGGCCGATTTATATTTTATATTTGCAAAAACAATTACACTATACAGATTACAATATGCACATTATACTATGTCAAACAGGTTGAACAATAGTTTTGGTAGAAAAGAAGGATTCAAGGATCAGATTTTGCAGACATATGGACCACACATGGGGAACTTGAACAAGGCTGTTAAGATTAAGGGGGCTGTGTCACAAGACTCAGGTTGAGACCCTCCACCTTCGGGAAACACAGATGACAATGCATTATGATTTTTTCATGGTAGTGCAATAGGATGTAATAATGCTTTAGGAAGGCAAGACTATTTTAGGAACAGAATTGTCAAATTCTGCATCTGGTCAAGCCAACTAGGAGAAAGAGGGCGTATGATTTTGTTTTTATTAGAAATAAGATTTCAAGTTATAGGATAGGTAGGAGATACTGGTATTGAGATTGTTTCCCTAATTTTTCAGATCCAGACAGTAGCAGAGAAACTGTTCCAGATAGTAGGGACAATGTGGGAGAAAGATCTACTGCCTGGAGAGATAAGGAAGAGGTATACCTAAGAATCTGGTGTTTCAGGGAGTACGGTATTTCTGGTAGAAGGATGGGAAACAGTTCCTGGAAAAGTCTGAAGAGCAAGAGGAAGGTTTGGTACTGGATTTGAAGATTTGAGAATGGAATGCCTATTTCTGAGCACTGGTGATGAGTTGGGCTTCCACATTTTGGACAGTGGCCACAGTTCTCAAGTGTAGATACAAAAAGATTGATTGTTCAGAGATACTGAACAATCATCGTTCCTATTAATTTCATTGGGAGTTGTGGGTGGCCAGACCCTCCAAAAGTCAGGTATCTATTTAGGTGCCTACTTATAGACACCCAAGATAGAAAATTTTGTCCATTAATGTTAGGAGACTTGGGTTTAGTGGGAACATAAGGGAAGGAATCATATGAGAAGAGATGAAGGCCTAAATAGGAGTTTTGGCATAGGGCAGTTGAGAATGTTACTGATGTGAGGAATCATGCGCTAATCAGCAGATTTACAGACAGGGATAGAGAGGAAAAAATACATTTTTAATCTGATTGTTGCATAAATTCCTGTAAAAATGGCTGTCAGTCTAAATCTAATGTGAGATCTGAACCCCAAGATCAGAGAGCCACAACATAATATCTTTTTTGCTGCATTTCTGCAAAGGTCTCAGCAAAATTGTAACTATTTGGGATTTATTGTTTTCCATGTTCTCTAGAGGGGGAGCTTCTTCAATTACAAATATAAGTGGTATGTTTAAAACATCATCATTACTTATACTCTCCTGTAATACTAACTTTCTATTAAAGTTGAAAATCAATCTATTATTGAAAATTTTTAAGACGTCTGTTACCTTGATATCTGATTGCCAGGTGGTAATCTGAAAACTAGTTGACTTCTAAAGTAAAAGGAACAAAAGGAGCTAGGAACACTGCTCATTCAGTAATAATAGCGGCTTCTGATTTCCAGTGTACTTAAATTTACATTTTTTATACAATGCATGCTAACACAATATTCCTCCAAGACGATGATTTTTTTTTAATTTTGGTACTAGAGGATCTGCACACCTAAATCCCACACTAAGATACATATGCACGTATGCTGCTGCTAGCAGATTATATGAATGTCTTCTTTTGACACTTTACGTTTCAAACAAAGCTACAATCTAATCCCTTAGTTATTATGGTGCATGAAAATGGAAGATACACTGATGGGTCTTCTGTATATGTGGGGGGTTTAAGGTGATAGAAACAAAATACCCAACTAAGAATTACAAGGTATCATGGTACTAAGGAAGCCATTTAATGTGATATTATTTATACATCAACTTTGAAGGTTCTTTTATAATTGAAGAATATTTTTTATTTGAGAATAAGGAAAATTAACTCCTTTCTTTTTAGTATAGAAGTAAAGGCCAAGATTCCCAAAAGTGACTAGTGACTTTGGGTGCCTCTGTTTTTGGACAACCAGATTAAGACACACCTGAAAGAGGCCTGATACTCAAAAGGTGGATGGTCAAGCACTTTCTGAAAAATCAGTCATCTTTAAGGTATCTGCAGTTCACCACCCAAAAATTGAGGTACCCAAAATCATTAATGCTTTTGAAAATCATGGCCAAAATAATTTATAATTAGACTTCTAATAGTACAGTTTCTGCGTACTTGAAAGAGAATACTATAGTCCATAGCTGCTGGAAACAAACTTCCTAAGAACAATAATTAACTTGCCATATTATCTGTATTTTCTTTCCCCTCTCATAGAATCATAGAATTCATAGAATCATAGAATATCAGGGTTGGAAGGGACCCCAGAAGGTCATCTAGTCCAACCCCCTGCTCAAAGCAGGACCAAGTCCCAGTTAAATCATCCCAGCCAGGGCCTTGTCAAGCCTGACCTTAAAAACCTCTAAGGAAGGAGATTCTACCACCTCCCTAGGTAACGCATTCCAGTGTTTCACCACCCTCTTAGTGAAAAAGTTTTTCCTAATATCCAATCTAAACCTCCCCCATTGCAACTTGAGACCATTACTCCTCGTTCTGTCATCTGCTACCATTGAGAACAGTCTAGAGCCATCCTCTTTGAAACCCCCTTTCAGGTAGTTGAAAGCAGCTATCAAATCCCCCCTCATTCTTCTCTTCTGCAGACTAAACAATCCCAGGTCCCTCAGCCTCTCCTCATAAGTCATGTGCTCTAGACCCCTAATCATTTTTGTTGCCCTTCGCTGTACTCTTTCCAATTTATCCACATCCTTCCTGTAGTGTGGGGCCCAAAACTGGACACACTACTCCAGATGAGGCCTCACCAGTGTCGAATAGAGGGGAACGATCACGTCCCTCGATCTGCTCGCTATGCCCCTACTTATACATCCCAAAATGCCATTGGCCTTCTTGGCAACAAGGGCACACTGCTGACTCATATCCAGCTTCTCGTCCACTGTCACCCCTAGGTCCTTTTCCGCAGAACTGCTGCCGAGCCATTCGGTCCCTAGTCTGTAGCGGTGCATTGGATTCTTCCATCCTAAGTGCAGGACCCTGCATTTATCCTTATTGAACCTCATTAGATTTCTTTTGGCCCAATCCTCCAATTTGTCTAGGTCCTTCTGTATCCTATCCCTCCCCTCCAGCGTATCTACCACTCCTCCCAGTTTAGTATCATCCGCAAATTTGCTGAGAGTGCAATCCACACCATCCTCCAGATCATTTATGAAGATATTGAACAAAACGGGCCCCAGGACCGACCCCTGGGGCACTCCACTTGACACCGGCTGCCAACTAGACATGGAGCCATTGATCACTACCCGTTGAGCCCGACAATCTAGCCAGCTTTCTACCCACCTTATAGTGCATTCATCCAGCCCATACTTCCTTAACTTGCTGACAAGAATGCTGTGGGAGACCGTGTCAAAAGCTTTGCTAAAGTCAAGAAACAATACATCCACTGCTTTCCCTTCATCCACAGAACCAGTAATCTCATCATAAAAGGCGATTAGATTAGTCAGGCATGACCTTCCCTTGGTGAATCCATGCTGACTGTTCCTGATCACTTTCCTCTCCTCTAAGTGCTTCAGGATTGATTCTTTGAGGACCTGCTCCATGATTTTTCCAGGGACTGAGGTGAGGCTGACCGGCCTGTAGTTCCCAGGATCCTCCTTCTTCCCTTTTTTAAAGATGGGCACTACATTAGCCTTTTTCCAGTCATCCGGGACTTCCCCCGTTCGCCACGAGTTTTCAAAGATAATGGCCAAGGGCTCTGCAATCACAGCCGCCAATTCCTTCAGCACTCTCGGATGCAATTCGTCCGGCCCCATGGACTTGTGCACGTCCAGCTTTTCTAAATAGTCCCTAACCACCTCTATCTCTACAGAGGGCTGGCCATCTCTTCCCCGTTTTGTGTTGCCCAGCACAGCAGTCTGGGAGCTGACCTTGTTAGTGAAAACAGAGGCAAAAAAAGCATTGAGTACATTAGCTTTTTCCACATCCTCTGTCACTAGCTTGCCTCCCTCATTCAGTAAGTGGCCCACACTTTCCTTGGCTTTCTTCTTGTTGCCAACATACCTGAAGAAACCCTTCTTGTTACTCTTGACATCTCTTGCTAGCTGCAGCTCCAGGTGCGATTTGGCCCTCCTGATATCTTTCCTACATGCCCGAGCAATATTTTTATACTCTTCCCTGGTCATATGTCCAACCTTCCACTTCTTGTAAGCTTCTTTTTTATGTTTAAGATCTGCTAAGATTTCACCATTAAGCCAAGCTGGTCGCCTGCCATATTTACTATTCTTTCGACTCATCGGGATGGTTTGTCCCTGTAACCTCAACAGGGATTCCTTGAAATACAGCCAGCTCTCATGCCCACCTTGTCTCAACTATGCCTTAAGGAGGGCTGAGACAAGGTGGGTGAGGTAATATCTTTTGTTAGACCAACTTCTGTTGGTGAGAGAGATATTTCGAGCTTATACTGAGCTCTTCAGTCAATATGGCTGCCTTGCAGAAAAGCATAATCAGTACTGCACTTAAGCATGTGTGCTTAAAGTTAAAAAGATGCATAAATGCTCTCCTAAATGAATATTTTTAATTTATTATTTTGTACATTCACTGGCATCATAGTGTAGCTGGACCCTTGTAATGTCTCATCTGTGACACACTTAACTCATTTCACCTGTGCAAGTACAAAACTGATTTTTTTCATTAATTTTTATAACTTAATTTTTTTCAGATGGTTTTATTTTGTTTGCAAATTCACCTGAAGACTAGACCTCAGTGAAGACTAGCTACTTGGGAAGTTTATCTATGAAGTTCAAAACTATTCTCTTTGTTCTCCAGTTATGTGCAAAAAATGTCTTTAGAAATTCTTTGTGTTACTTTATGAAACTGGTTTTTTTTCCACCATTGCGTAACTCAAAATATTCACCTTAGAGATGAGATGAAGCTCGGAAAATTTAAGAAAATTATAAGCATATGGAAGTGGGAGGATATGATGAAAGTCTCAATGGAATCTTAACTATCTTTTTTGTTTCAGGTGAAAGTTATTAAGCAGTATTGCTTCATCATATAATTTATTCTAATAAAAATTAGAAGAGCTGAGACTAAATTCAGCTTAGCAAAGGAATGGCTAGGTGTCTTTGTATATCTACCTCAGGTAGAAATGTGGAAAACTCAGGTTTAGGTCTGGAGCAGGTTTAGGAATCCTTTGAATCTCAGTGAGCGGGGGTAAAGAGATGTAGGCTTCGATGTCTACATATAGCCTCCCATCCTATTTTTTGCTGCAGTTATACACTGTACACACACTTTTAGAGAGGAAAGGAATCATGGACAAATCTTTTGCTGGCATTGCTAAAAAGAGGGGAAATTGAGAAATTAGAAGGAAAAATTCCAAGGCAATAGAGGCAAATAGAATCAATCCAGTTTCCTTTCAGCACAGGTTGTGTGACTGTGACTATGACTACACTAGAGAGCTTACAGTGGCACAGCTGTAGCCATGCAGCTGCATTGCCATAAGATCTCTTGAGTAGCTGCTCTATGCCGACGGGAGAGAACTCTCCCATCAACATGATTAAAGCACCCCCAATGAGCGGCGGTAGCAGCTCTCCCACCAACATAACGCTGTGCACACTGCCACTTATACCGGCGTAACTTATGTCGCTCAGGGGTCTGTTTTTTCACACCCCTGAGCGACATTCATTTTGCCAACCTAAGTGGTAGTGTAGGCATGACCTTAGAAATTCCTCTTTAGAGTAACAAGTAAGCAAAGCCCTCATGCTTGAGGACTAGATAAGAAAGTGGCGTACAGAGGAAATGCTTTTCAAAAATATCTTGAATCCAGTTGTCTTTGTTTCCTAAGCTCTGTCAACACTTGTGTTAAAACTGTATTAGAATAGTTACTAGTTTCAGTGTTATAGCACAATTACTCTGAGCAGTGTGGACAGGTTTTCTTTCCTGGAATACTGTGTAGGTCTGATGTGACCAGGTGAAACAGACAGGAAAGGATTAATGGTTACCGCCCTGTCACATGACACCACAGAGAATTTAAGGAAGGGCCGTGTCCTTTTTCTGGGGACTGAGAGAGGTATAGGGAAAGACCTTTGGGGAGTGCCGCCTGTTTTGGTTAAGGTAATCACTTTGTTTTCAGTTACTGAATGAGTGCTAGCATTTGAATAATACATTGTCACCTGAGGCAAGGGCTAGAAACAGATTGGTTTCTTTCCTGGAAAGCACCAGCATACACTATATTTTTCTCACACACCACTTCTATAACTATGTAACTCTATTGATTTCAGAACATAAGTAAAACGAGAGAAGAATCAGGCCGCATGTATTACCAAGCTATGGACTACTTGTGCTAGTTGTTGGTATGATTTGACTAGTACATAATTTTTAGGAAAAGATTTTTGTCCACATAATCATCTGCAGAATTGTCTGGGGAACAAGAAAACTGGCCCTACTGATTTGGGGAATCTGTTAATATCAGGGCTACTCTCCACTTTCATTTAAAAACTAAAAAGTAAGAGAGTTGTTTTCCTTGAGAAGATCACCTTGAAATTGTGTGTCATAATAAACAGATTGTTGTCCTAAGGACCATCTCTTGTTGTTTACAGTTCGCCTGTGAGAATCAGAACCTGGGGTGCCTCAGTTTTCAAAAGACTTCAGGCCAATTTTGGTTTCTGAGGGGCAATGCTGCCCACGTTGCTGCTGGCTTTGTAACCCACTGGTGTTTGTGTGTGTGTGTGGGTGTTATAGGTCCCCTTCTGTGCCAATCTGCAGATGATATGAGGTGTTACAGCCCCCAGCTAGTAACACCTTGTATCGCTCTAGCTACAGCAGATTATGCTGTTAGCTCTGGGAGTCCCCAGTTCAATCCCCAGTGCGTCAACCACGAAGGCAGCATTCACAATAACAGGATGCTAGTATAGGCAGGATCTCAAATGGATTTTTTTCTGTGCTACAGCTTTATGTACAGTTACATTGTGATTGTCCCCTAACCTGGTTACCACACAGTTACAATTTGTAAGGAAGATGGAACCTAACATTTTCTCAGTTAGGTCCCTTCCTAACTGTGGGACTTGGGCGTACTCAGCATCACACAAGGAGAGGCACTTTCGAGTTGCAAAAGGAAATACTTTCTATCTGTCCCAAATATTGGGAAAAATATTCTGGCAGACTGAACAAAATAATACATTCAAAATATTCATCTACTTAAGGCAAAGTAGAGTCAGGACAGGTGTGAAAAATAGGAAAACCAGAAACTTTTACAAGCTTATGGGTGCTATTAGGAAACATTTCCTTCAACAACGCTGAGCACTCATAGGATATGTCTACGTTTGAGGTGAGAGATGTGATTCCCTTGACAGGTCGACCCTGTGACAGGTCGAATAGATGTACCTATGCTAGCTCTGCTCAAGTTAGTGCAATAAAAGTAGCAGTGTAGCCAGTGTAACACAGGAGGTGACTCAGACTAGCTGCCTGAGTATATATCCACCTGGACCCCTTGGCTAAATCCTCAGGTGGCTATCCTGAGATGCAACTCTAGCTACACTATTTTTAGCATGCTAGTTCAGGCAGAGCCAGGGAATCACACCTCAAAACTAAAATAAAGATGTACCCTTACTCGGTCAGGACTTCTTATTCTTTGACTGGTAGCTCCACTGGATCAGACCTCAGTAATAATTCTGTACCCCAGTCAACGCCTGGGGAACAAGAAAGTTCTGCCCTATTCCAGGGGTCCTCTGGAGTTCTGGAGACCTTCCAGACCTGCTCATCCTTTTGATGCAGGGGCCACTCACTGTAGGGTTTCAGAGTCTAGGGACTTTCTCCTAAGAGGTTTGACAGAGAAGTGATCTTCACGTCGAGCAAGTCTGTTTCTAGTGGGGTCCCCCAGGGATTTGTTCTTTGCCATATGCTATTTAGCATTTTTTATCAAAGACCTGGAAGAAAACAAAATAATCACTGATAAAGTTTGCAGATGACACAAAAATTTGAGAGACTGATAAATAATGAAGAGGACAGGTCACTGGTACAGAGCGATCTGGATCACTAGGTAAACTAGGTGCAAGCAAACAATATGCATGTTAATACAGCTAAATAAAAACGTATATATCTAGGAACAAAGAATGTAGGCCATACTTACAAAATGGGGGAAGCAGTGACTCTGAAAAAGACTGGGGGGTCATGGTGGATAATCAGCTAAACACAAGCTCCCAGTGTGATGCTGTGGCCAAAAGAGCTAATGCGATCATGAGGTACATAAAGAGAGGAATCTCGATTGAAGAAGTGTGTTGATAAATTGGAGAGGGTTCAGAGAAGAGAATGATTAAAGGATTAGAAAACTTGCCTTATAGTGATAGATTGAAGGAACTCAGTCTATTTATTTTAACAAAGAGAAGGTCAAGGGGTGACTTGATTACAATCTATACATACCTAGATGGGAAACAAATATTTAATAATGGGCTTTTCAGTCTAGCAGAGAAAGGTATAATGTGATCCAATGGTTGGAATTTGAGGCTAGACAAATTCAGACTGGAAATATGGTGTAAATTTTTAACAGTGAGAATAATTAACCATTGAAACAATTTACCCTGGGTCATGGTGGATTCTCTACCACTGACAATTTTTATATCAAGATTTGACGTTTTCTCTAAAAGATATCATCTAGGAATTATTTTGGGAAAGTTCTATGACCTGCACTATGCAGGGGGGTCAGACTAGATCATCCCAATAGTCCCTTCTAGCCTTAGAATTTATGCATCCATGATCTACATCCTGGAAACTGGTGAGATCTAGCTGCCTTCCTGATTTCTCAGATTTTGGAGGAGTTAGTAGCAGAGGAGGAAGAGAGTAAGGTATCTGAGTGAGAGAGACTTCCATAGTCTTTATATTTTCCAGATGAGTTTGTTGGTTCTTCATCACCTCCCATCTTTTAGTGGGTACATTTTTATACCAGATTCCTGAAAAGACTTTGGAATACTTTTACTCACACTTTATTTTAGCAAAAAGAAAAGGAGTACCCGTGGTACCTTAGAGACTAACAAATTTATTAGAGCATAAGCTTTCGTGAGCTACAGCTCACTTCATCGGATGCATAAATTTGTTAGTCTCTAAGGTGCCACGGGTACTCCTTTTCTTTTTGCGAATACAGACTAACACGGCTGCTACTCTGAAACCTGACTTTATTTTAGGTTTTCCAGTTTGTGCAGCCAAAGAAAATCTGCATCAGACTGGAATCCTTACAGGCACCAAGCGACTGGATTTCTAGAAGCACAAAGCTGATTCCTTTATCTCACAGCACATAATAATCATCAGCTGTCAAGAAATGCTGATGAAATATGACTTCCTCACATGCGATAAGTTCTGCCCCTTTTGGATCTTTTTGCAGACAAACGAAGAAGGAATCTGAAGGCAGCATTCAATGCAACTGATACTGCTGCCAAGCCAGCAGCCCTGGCAGTTACCACACACTGATCTTCCTGGCTGAACAGTTTTAGTTTGCCACAGGAGATTCAGACCAAGGTAGACGACCTTACACTTGATGGTCCCAATTTATTAGCAAAAAGACAAGTGAATGTGGAAGACAGAAAAAGGCTCTATAGCAACCCTTGAATCTGTACACATCTTAGCTTTGAAGGAAATTCATTCCCCTTCAGTTTTCATAAACAGGCCAAGAATTCCAAAAATTACTATTGATTTTCCATGTTTCAACTTGAGACCCCTTAAAGTGACCCAGTTTTCAGAAGATGCCAAGAAACCCACCATTTGAAAACTAGGTTCATTTAAGATGTCTCTAAGGCACCTGGGGGAATTACTAGTCACTTTTGGAAATATTGACTGGAGCTTTTTATGACCACTAGTAGATCACTCACAAATTGACCTAGACACACTCCTTTTTCAGGCAGTGGTCCAAACATCTTCTCCAACGGCCTACTGATGAACTGACCCAATATCCTTTGGATTTGTGTATTCTTTTCACCTTTCCTATCATTTTTCAGGGATCCAAAATATCCGTCAAATGGAGCAATAGAGAAGGTCCCTCATCAGTATAAAGGGAAGGGTTCTATTTCTGTTATTTTTTAATACACAATAATGTCTGTACACTACAATGGACATGAAGAACTGAAACAAATACATCAGGAAACCGAAATTCTGTCAGATGGCATTGGCCTCTATTATTCTTTCTTTTATGTCCCAGAATATCATGTCATTAGAAATTCATTTGGCTCCGTATGAAAGAAGGCAGAAAAGACTGTTAAAGCTTTCTTTCCAGAAGACAGGTTACATACAATCTAAGAGATGCTATCCTCTATAAGATCCCAGTCTTAAGGAAGTGTGCTGTATTTCCTGTGGCTGTTAGGCCTTGTGGTTTCATGTACCACATTACATCATTTGCCAAGTTATGTCTGAGACCTTTACAAGGGCTGTAATAGATGGTGTACTGTTCCCATTGTACAATGACACCTTAGTCACAGTGACTTGGGATGTTGAAGGCTCTTATAGGTGTTTCCTTCTCACCTGCGCATCATCTGCAGTATTAATCAGAAACCACAAAAGTGGGCTACGGTGCCATTCAAGACTTGACTTTCCTTCTTATGATCATACACAAAGTTGTTCAAGTCTTGACAGCCATAACCACAGCAGTATATTACACAAGCCACCAAGGAAGAGACTGGGAAAGATGTTCCAGGGAAGGATAATATTTTAAAAGACTCTTTAAGTTAAAAGTATACTTAGCAGAACAAATAGACCCCTGGAGGACTGAATCTTCCAAATGTAGCAAGTTTCTGCAAAATATCTTGGCTACTAGGAAAAAATACAGATATCTGGGTCTTTTCCAAGGTTGGGCAAGACTTTGTCTCTTACAGATGTCTTTCTTCCAGACTGGGGTGGTAAATTCTTCCATCCATTCCCTCTAGTCTTAATAGGTGATTTGGAAAGTATGACAGGACAGATCCAAGAATATTATTGGTCCCACTCTGGGCTTTTATGTTCTCTGATCTCCTAGTACTGATGTAAGAACTGCAAGTCTTGCTTCTTGATCCAGTTCCAAAATCTGTCAAGCTGACAGCTTCGTTTCTGAATTGCAAAAAGTATTAGATAGAGAGGATTCTGCTGAGTTCCAAATGATTTATTTAGAAATCAGGAAGCCTTTTTCCAAGAAAACTTCTTTAATGAAATTAAATTGAAGAGATGCTTCTACTGGACAGCTCAGCAAGGGGTAGACCCGAGACAGTCCTCCATCCATTTAATGTTAGAGACTTTACTGTACTTAGACAAATCTGACTACTGTGCCCTGAGTTCCCCTGGCTACAATTTCTGTTTTCTACCTTCCAGTACATGGGATTGTCGGCTTTGACTCAACCTTAGATCTATCAATCCTATGGGTTCAAATCCTGCTACTGGTCTGGTGGGAGAACACCCAGTTTGCCAGGAATTCCTATCTGATTGGCTGTCCTTCCTCATTCACTGCCTGCAGGGCAACAGGAGCCAATCAAAGCTGGTCCACCAGCTGAGGAACAGCTTGGTCCTTCAGTATGCAGAGCAGGCAGAGTTACCACCTTCTGCTTGCCAAGAGTTGTAAACAAAACCGTTGATTGCTACAGTGGCACTCAATACTTTGATCTGGGAGCCACCATACCAGGGAGCAGATGAAGGCTCCTAGAATCCCCCAGTTCCTGAGATATGTTACCCCCCATTTGCTGTGACTCCTCCCAGAGCACCCTCCCATTTGTTGCTGCTTCCCCCATCTCGCCCATGAAGTAGCTGCCCTACCTCCCCACCCCGACACGTAATCCCAGATCCCCACTGCCTACAGGTGCGCTGTTGTGGAGGTGGCAATGGTCTACCTTCCTGTCCTGCTGGCTTTAGTGGATGGCCAGTGGTCCCATGCATCTTTTTATGGCATCTATGGATAAGGCCAGGAGCCAGTTCATCTCCATGCAGACTGTCCAAACTGATCAGAATGCATATGTTTGGGTACTCCAGACAACTATGGGGATTACAGCACATCTCACCAAGTCCTAAGCAGTCTCCACAGAATGACTTTGCAGCATCACTATAATTAAAAGATGCAGGGATGCTTCTTGGAAATCTGTACACACCTTTACATAGCATTATTATTTTAACATGACCTCTAGCTCTGATACTTAATTTCAAGGGGTAATGTCCTGTTTCCGGTTACAGCATTGGGCACTGAGGGTATAAAGAGCAGTACAGTGGACATGGAGACCAAACAAAAGGCAGGGATATGAAGGACTTGATCCTACTAAATCTTACACATACAAGTAACCCCTGATCTCAATGAGACTGTTTTATAATTAAGAACTGACTACTTGCATGATCAAGGGTTGCAAGATGAGTCCCCAAAAATTAAAAGGTGGACAGATGTGAGGATCTTCATGACAAAAATATTTTTTTATTCTCAATTATGTCATCAAGAACAGTGATTAGTGACAAGAAAAAAAAACCATTTACTTACTGGTTCTTTGAGACAATAGCCAATTTGGAACTACACTCTTGGGAAGAAGCACTCCTAGGAAGCTTCTAGTAAGTAGCATCCTTTGGTAAGTCTTGCTGCTCCCTTCTCCCTCAGGTTGTGTTTCCGGGGCATATGATAGAGCCTGCTCCAATCACCCTTTAGCACCTTTCACTAGAAGAGACTCCAAAGAAGTAGAAGTGGGTGCAGAAACTGGATCCATATGGACAATCATCTCAAAGAACCCCACTATTTCCTATAAAAAATAACTTTTCTCCCTGAGGAATTGCCTACATGAAGCCCCACACTTGAGAAATTAACTAGTAGTAGTGACCATTCAGGGGTAGAGCAAAGAGTGTTAATTGAAAAGTAAATGTAGGACTGCCCCAATGGGAGTAGTTTGGTGTGGGTGGAGGGACGTTCCTCCTCCAAAAAAAAATTGCAAGCCTCAGGCAGGCTTGGAATTTGTCCCCTCATATATGGCTTTGTTGGCGTGACTGGAGTTGCTTCCCCAAATATAGAAGTCAGGCTGCGTCTATGATTGGCATAGGTGTCTCTGTATGCATATCACTGACTTTCCACACTTTAAAAGTTTAACTTAATATGTTTTTCTTCTATAAGTATTTTACACTGTGTCCCTTGTTTCGTAGTGTTGTTTGAGGCTTATATTGTGTAGCCCCTTGATATGGTCCTGGAATCTTACCATTCCTCCTGGCAGGATGGATTCCGTTGAGAATTTTAAAGCTCTAGGACTGTATATGTAAAAGGTGCTGTATAAATCTGTACATAATAATGAAGTAGAGGTAGCTAAATTCGGACTAGAGATAAGTTAGCTATGACAGTAGGTGAGGTAGTACATACCATTTTCTTTGGCTATTGGAAAGGCAGCAGACACTTAAACCATTGCAGTGAAAGAGATGTCAGGGCAGTGATCCACTGACTGGGTCCATAACTCTCCTGGCCTGTCTCCACCAGCCCCAGCAGCAACGATCAATAGAGCCACCATGGCCTATGAATGATGCCTCTTGCTGCAAGAGATTCTCCCCCTTCCTTCCCACCCCTTGTCCATTCTGTGCTACCCCTCTCAGCTTTCTGAATAATATTTTGGAAAAATATATAGAAAATTAATTATAGTTTATTGAGGTTTCCTAATTCAAGGGAGTTCAAAAAGAATGAATGCATTTATGATGAGGGATGTAATCTGCTTTATGAAACTGATCATGTCTCTTTCTTTGCTCCTGCTTTCCCTCTCTTTCTCTGTCTCGCTCTCTCTCTCTTTCCCCCTCCCCCTTCTGTTGGGCTGGGTAAAAGACAGGCCTGATAAAGTGAGAGAAACAAGATTGGTTTTCTAAGGGCAGCAGGCCCTTCATGATCAGCTAAATCATGGGCTGTCTGGCTCCCTGGCTGGGTAATGACCTGCTCCCCGCACCATGGCACCTGCACCCCCCTGCGGGACGTTATGATGTGCACCCAGGCAACTGCAGGGGGCTGCAGTGAAGGTGAAACTGTCATATCGATCTTTTTAGCACTAAAATATGAGCCACTTTACTCCGCTTCCCGATGCTGTGATGTGAAAAATAATAACTCTGATCCAAATTAAAAATATTGATCTCTGGAAGGTGTTGAAAGTAAATAAACACCTTCCGAAGTTTTCGGGTCAACCGAGAAATGGTATTCAGCAATAAATGTGTCGGCATGTCAGAATCCAGGGTTCTTGATCTGTTTTTCCTTTTGAATTGATTTTTCATTATTTACTTCCTAAAAGTGTTGGAATTTGGTCCTCGGCCATTAAATCCCAGTGTTTGGGCAAATTATTTCTTTGGGGCTTATGAGGTGCTCCTAATCCACTCGCTCATTGATTGATTGATTTTTGACTCAATAAACTTGCATTACCCTTGCTTTATTTAAGGCTTCCATCATAATTTTTTGTACATTTAGGCTTGACTTTTTTATTTCCCTCTAACAGATGAGCTGACATTGGTCTATCAAACATGTGGGAAAACAATTGCCACAAGGTTAATTTTATTGCTAGCTCCATGCATTTTAAGTAGGTGCCAGGTATTTTCCACTACAAGCTGATAAATTGCAGTTGAACCACTAAAGCATAAGAATGAATGGAAGCACTGTAACAATAACAAAAAACCTATATAAATGCATCACAGAGCAAAAGTATTAAATGGATCATTTTTGCTTCACTGGTTTAACTTTGTTTTACATCAAAGAAAAAATAGACACATAATACAGTGAGCTCTTTAACTGTTATGCGATTCATGCATTCATGTTCTAGTGTTATGAATTGTGGTGGTGAAGATATTTCTGATTAGTAGGCGCAGTAAGATATAGTAACTTACACTTTAACCAAGTATTTTTCTTTTACTAACTAGTCGGTTTATAGTTAGATGGTGAAACATTCTTTGGTAATAGAAGTATTGATGCTATTGTTCTCCAACAATTTAGGAGGCTGCTTTTTAACGTTGGAATCAAAAATAGATTTGTGCCTTCCTTCCTATTAAAGAAGGTTGCAGGTTGCCATTGCATGTAGAAAGAGAAATACGAGTAGCTTCCTCCTCTTAGCAAAGGATCAGTTTGTCCAGTCTTAAAAAATGTGTGTTCTAGAAACCCTCCTAAATACTTATTTATATGAGAAAGCCTTGTTTCTCATAAATGCTCTTGGCCTTAATTGAGCCAATAATCCACACTGTAAAAGTCCCTGTATACATTTTTTTTGTAACTTGTATTTTATAAAGTTTTTAACTATAGATTTACTAACTAGAGTCTGATGCTCAGCTTGGTTAATTCTTGTGTTTAAAAACAAAGGGATGCAGTCAATTTAAAAATATTTTTCCCCCCTGAAAGTGTTTATGTATTATTATCAATCATACCCAAATTTACTGTAACTGAAAGAAATTAGAGGAAATATTTATTTTTTTGGTTTTGTGTTCTTTCAACTTTGTGGATTTGATAGCACTTTATGTATAGTTAGTTTTATGGCAAACTATACTAGTTAACAATGTGAGTCACATTGGCATCTGGGCTCAGTGGCAGGTGCAGCCCCTGCATCTAACTTTTAAATATTGTTTTTAAAAAAAACATTAGATTTTTAAGTTGACTGGTGTCTTTCATATCTGTCCATGTGCTGACAAGAGTATGACACAAAAATACTAAAACAAGGGAATTTTAATGTGTGGTTCTATCTATCTAGGTTTTCATATGCCCCCCATCACTGTGGTATCTAATCACCTCCCACCACCACCACCGTCAAATGTTATGCATAAAATACAATGTTTTCTCTCTTCCTTCTTCTCAGCAAGAACTGGACTTAGATAACTGTATAGGGATTTGGGGTGGGTGGGTTGATTGGTAGGTTTTTTTGTTTTAAAATATATTACAATTGAAGGTAGGCTAGGTTAAGGAGGTGGGGTTTGCATTTTGCTCTGAAGGCACTTAGATTCATGGTCATCCTGATCTTTTTGGGGAGTTAGTTTCAGAGAAAGCTGTCTCCTACACACGAGTTTTGCTATTGAGAGTGATGATTGAGAGTGATGGTTGAATTGTTCCAGGAACAGAGTTGTCATGGGACGTGACAATTACAGGGAGTGAGGTGGCTCATTGGTTAACCTGGACAAATCCGAAATAAGACTTTGAAGATGAGGTCTGAAACCTTGAATTTGACAGGGTATTCCATGAGGAATTTCAAAGGAGAAAGTGTGGCTCTGCATTGATATATGCTCTCAGTGGCATCTGTTGCTAGGAAACTTAGTAGGATTCTGATCTCCACCTGGATGCGGTAGTGTGCAGGCAAGGAAAGGGTGGTGTTTCTTGTGTTCCCTGTACCCATGCTCAGTCTGAAAGGTAGGCCAAGGTCTGTGTGAAGATCCAGAGATTAACTGGGGAAAAATAAAGGAGGAAAGTGTGAATAGGAGGTTTTGGGCTATTGCATTAAAGGCATTTTCAACAGATGCTGAACTCCCCCAGGACAATAGTTATTTATTACTAAATGCTCATATTAAGTTTTAAGATATTTAACCCCAATGTGATATAGCATCTCAGTTAGCTCCTCTGACATTTGCTGTATCATTCAGCAAGGTTTCTGTGATGTAGGTGAGGTTGAATCTTTTGCCATGAGGTCATGAGTGATCAAGGGCTTACTTAGCACTGACTTTGCAGTAATCTGCAGGTACCTGAGACCCTGATGTTTATCTTCATATTTGATACATTTATGTAAAGTGGCTGTTTCAC
This sequence comes from Dermochelys coriacea, assembly GCF_009764565.3. NCBI lineage: Eukaryota > Metazoa > Chordata > Testudines > Dermochelyidae > Dermochelys > Dermochelys coriacea. The sequence goes on along the minus strand of NC_050074.1, from coordinate 98,186,251 downwards.
AATTACATTTCACTGGCGGTAGGTGTCTAATGCTGAGCCTGGCTTACATTTTCTTTGGGGTTTTTGCAAGAAAGATTGGATTGGGGAGAAGTGTTTGGATGTTACTAGTGGCTGTTGATGAAAATGTGAGGCTGTGCCAGACGCACAGAGTGTAACCAGTATGCTCAACACCCACTTCCCAACCCTCCATGGCACTTTGCTGTTCCAGTTGCTGTCAGACACCAGGACATGGGCAGTTGTGCCTAGTGGTCGGAGCAGGAAATGGTAGAGAAAAATCAGAGGACAGATGCCAGCGCCAAGAGTGAGAGCCAAAGGTCAGAACCAGAATCAGAGACCAGATGCCAGAGCCAATTTTCAGAGCCTGAGTCGGAGGCAAATGACAGAACCAAGGGTCAGAGCAGAAGTCAGGAATCAGAGCTGACTGTCAAAGCTGGGTTACCTGGAGTGAGGCAAGGCAGGAGCTCTCACAGCTGTGGGTGAAGGCTTTGAACAGCTGCCGCAATGCTGCAGGGCTTAAGAGCTGGTCTGCTGACTCCTCCTACCGAGCAGGTGATGTAGCCAATCAGGACAGCTGACCTCATTCGTTTGTCCAGAGACTAGCTCTGCTACAGGCCCTGATTCTTGACAGTTGCTGTGCAGGGCAAAGCAGGTTAACCTTCCCTCCAGGAAACTGGAGAGTTGAAAAGTTGGATTATAACTGTGGGAATTATCTTAAAATATATATTTTAGGAACAAACATTAGGCTAACCCTCCCACATCCTCAAGCTGCCTCTGTTCAGAGGTGTTGGTACCTGGCACTGGGGCAGGGGCCTTCTTCTTCTTCTTTCTGGCAGGGGGAAGAGTGAGGTGCTGATTCCTGGCAGCTGAGGATGGGATAGGGCATTCCTGCATTTTGCTGGGATGGGGTAGGGCGTTTTTCCTCTGTCTGGTTATTACTCATTGGTAGTAGGAGGTGTTCTTTATTTTAAATTTTAGCAGTTGTCATCTCATTTATTTTTGTTAGACACTGCTGTCCTGTGTGGTGCTCTAAGGGAAGAAGCAGAGGAATGAAACTGCAGAGCCTATAGAGGACACTTTTAATCTCTCCTTTAGACTATGCTCACAGGTTTTTGCCAGTTTGCCATCTGGGGATCTATAAAGAGACTTTGTAAAACGGACACTGTATGGTTACACATTTATTTTGTCTCAGTGACTTTCCAGATGAGTTTTGCTCAGCAAAAAGATGTTTTTACTAATTTCCAGGCCTGCAAACTTAGGCTGTGATCTGTGTTCTTTTCTGGTTCATGCAGAAGTCTGGCATTTAATGCATGTTCATTAATAAGATTCTGGTTCTGTGTTCAGGGCCACCTATAAAGTCCCATTGACCTCACGTTACTCTCTCAATGACAGCTTTCCAGCCCTATTACCTTCTCTGGGTGATGTAAATGAGCTCATAATTTGATGATAGTGGAATTACTTAGATGGTCCTGAAAATGGAATGTGACCTTTATGTTGATGTGCAAGCCAGAAAAGTTAAATAGTAAAAATATAGGCTCAGGTGTTCCTCCAGATGAATATTTGGTAGATAATCTAACAAGAAAGAGAGATGGCAGGGTTTTGAAGCCAGTGGAAAAGACGAGTGGTGATTGACAGAATGCTCTCCCTTTCTTTGTGCATAAATGTGTGAACATTGGGCAGGATCCTTAGGCTTTGGATGGAGGGTGTCTGGTGTGCAAGTGTTATAGTTTGGGAGTAAATGATCTATACATCATCCTTCCTTTCACTTTCAGTATGTCTCCTGTTGGAAAAAAAACATGTTTCCTAAACTCTCAGAACGAGTTTATGCCCTTCAGGGAAAGCCAGTGACAAAATGTAACTCCGGCTACAAAGGCTACTGAGTCCATTCGTATCTAAGAACAAAGAAGAAAACATAAAATCATCACTGATAAAAGTGTAGAAAGATTGGGGTAGTGGTAAATAATGAAGAGCACAGGTTACTGATGCAGAGCAATCTGGAGTGCTTAGTAAACTGGGCGCAAGCAAACAATATGCATTTTAATAAGGCCAAACTTAAAGATATGCATCTGGGAACAAACACTGCAAGCCACAGTTACACCATGGGGGACTTTATCCTAGGAAGCAGTGACTCTGAAAAAGATTTGGGAGTCATGGTGGATAATCAGCTGAACGCGTGCTCCCAGTGTGATGTTGTGGCCAAAACTGAAGAAGTGTGTTAATAAATTGGAGAGGATTCAGAGAAGAGCCACAAGACTGATTAAAGGATTAGAAAACTTGCCTTATAGTGATAGACTCAAGGAATTCAATCTATTTATCTAAACAAAGAGAAAGTTAAGGGGTGACTTGATTATAGTCTATAAGTACCTATATGGGAACAAATATTTAATAATGGGATTTTCAGTCTAGCAGAGAAAGGTATAACATGATCCAATGGCTGGATGTTAAGGCTCGACAAATTCAGACCGGAAATAAGACATACATTTTTAATGGTGAGACTAATTAACCATTTATACAATTTATCAAGGATCATAGCTGATTCTCCGTCACTGGCAATTTTAAAATCAAGTTTGGGTTTTTTTCTAAAAGATATCCTTTTGAATATTTTCAGGGAAGTTTTATGTTCTGTGATATACAGGAGGTCAGACTAGATGACCACAGTGGCCCCTTCTAGCCTTGGAATCCACAAACATATGAAGATTTTCAAAATCGCTCAGTATCCACAAAGGGACATACTTTCAATAGCTCAGCTGCTGTTCAAGAACCAAAATATGTGACCAGATTTGCAAAAGAGGTAAACATGTTGGGTGCTAAGCTCTTTTGAAAATATGGCTATGAGTGTCATGGTGGGAGCAGTTGAATGCTGAGGAATTCTGAAAATCTAACTCTTAATTAGCTTAGTGTGAACTGGGCTCTTCTTAATATCTGTTATGAAATCATGGTACCTTTGAAATCAAAGACAAAAAAATATTTCATTCTTGGCCTTTAAAACCTATTTACCAAGGAAATCAGTCATTAAGGCAAAATACACATCCAACATAGTACCAACATACGAGAGTTAGTCCACTATCATCAGGACATTTTTCCAAACCATTGCACCAGTACATTCTCTAACATACTTAATTTGAATTGTACAGTATTATCAAAGGACTGAAAATTGCACTGAAGTGACAACCTTAAGTCCAGCTTTTCAATGCTACATTATTTCATAATTCTAATGTTAAAATTACAAGCCGATTATGTGCCAGACAGGAAAAGAATGCTAAATTGATTATATTCTCAAACTTGATTATCTTATCAAAAATAAGCAATTGCTATTCTTATAAATTTACATTATGACTTTTGAAGTATCAGAACAAGACAATGCGCAGTACTAAATAAGACCATGTTTCATCTGCACGTTTATAATATGTTTTATAATGAAATAAATTAACTGGTGACTGAAAAACTAGTGAAACTGACATTACATGAGATTTGGAAACTGAGATGGGAAATTATTTTTAGTTCAAAACTTTTTTGTCAGCACCTATTTACCTTTAATGCCTAATTACCTTGTGAGAAAGAAAGTCTGTGTTAAAGATTTCATAGCATCCTTCCCCCTTCACTTAGGCTCCAGTTCAGCAAACAAATGTGTTCATCTTTACATGTGTGAGTAGTCCCATTAACTAAAATAAGCACAAGTAGTTATTTGTAGGGTCAGAGGCTTAAATTGTGAGAGCTCACAACATACCTGTGTTCCCCTTTTCCAAGGGTCCTCAAGCAAAATAGTAAAGACCAGATTTGACATATGTAATATTTCTAACAAATTTTTTAAAAAGCTTTCTATGTGGAGAGGACAACAACTTAGGTGTTCTTTATACATGACAAAAAAGTAGAAAAAGTACAAAAATACTTTTTAGTTCATGTTTAAAAAAAAGTGCACCATTCCATTACCCATGAATCCAAAACAAACAGAAGTTTCCTTTCCCTAGCTCTGCATTGACAATTAACTAACCAAAGTTTTCCAGAATTCTGTTAACACTATAGATAGTGGCAAAGAGTCCTGTGGCACCTTATAGACTAACAGACGTATTGGAGCATAAGCTTTCATGGGTGAATACTCACTTTGTCAGATGCATGTAGTGGACATTAGTGGTGATGCACCAAAGATATTTTGGCCTAATAATTACAGATCTATATATACTGAAGTAGTTGATAAGGAAAAGTATCAACAATAAGTTCAGCTGTATACAAAACATAAGAGAAAAACATTCAAGGTTAAAAAAGAAAAAAAAATTGTAGTGAAAAGATATTCACACTTCTAAGATGCTATGTGATATAGTGGGTTTATGACTCAGTGAAGCGAGCTGAAGTCATTACAGCTGTATGAGACAAAATGAGAAAGTAGATGCCCCTACATAAGGAAGCACTGAGGGTGTGTGGCAGTGGTGGTTAGTAGAGCAGAGCAAACATGAGGGTGCTTCTCACCCAAATGAAACACAATGAAGTTTGCTCATTTGTGGAACTGCTTTTGTTACGTGTTTATATGACGGATGAGGATTTAAAAACTCTGGGTAGAATTCTAGCACTATTGAGATAAATCGGAGTTTTGCCAGAGACTTCAGTGGTACCAGGATTTTGCCCTATAAATTATTTATACATTTGTTTAAATATATACATAATCTTTGGACACCTACGTTTAAAAATTTGGCCACAGTTTTTCCCATAGCTCACAGCGCTATTGAAGCATTTGACATAAGAAATCAGAATGAGTTCCACTATGGTGAGGGACTGGTTTTTTTTTTGTTTTTTTTTTTTTTTAAATCTGATGTATTTTTTTTAAAAAAGAGCTTTTGAGTTTCATCAATTCAAATTACATTACCAACTGGCAAATATGAGTACAGTAATGCTCTATGGATTTATGGAATTATTACAATACAAGACCTTCAGCAGGTTCTATAGTAACATGTTCAGTTACCTTTCTGTGGGAGGCTAATTATCCTATACAAATGTCTATTCATTATGATAGTATATAAAATAAAGTAAATAGCTATTTTCACAGTTTCTATAATATTGGTGTTAAATTTGTCCTGTTGGGTTCACATGAGAGTTTTTGGCAATATTTATTTATTTAGTCACTTGTCACTAACTTTTCTCAAACTGAAAAATATGCAACTGACATGTTGGGAAAGGTCTGACCATGCTGTTGTGGCTGGCCCATACATCAGGAGAAAAGACAAACATGATTGAATACTATGTCATAACAGTGCATGCAGGAAACAAATATTCTGTAAGAAATGTATTGGTGAACAAACTGAAAAATTGTAAAGCTCTAAAAGAGCTTCAGGCTTGTTAGCATTTTTTGACAGAAAATCATTGAAGCAGTGAACAACACCACCAAAAAATCAGCCAAAGAGAACCCCCATTCTCCTCCTCCTGTCCCCGCTTCCCCCTGGTAATGACTGATTCAGAATTTAGCTTTGTTGTTCTGTTCATTTAACCCAAAGTTACCCTTCAAGAGCTTTCAGCACTTTTATCAAAATTGGTTTCCTTGCGAAGAATTTACTATTCTTAATCTTTAACTCCTGCACTCTCTGTATTCTCAGAACACACTCTAATTATTTACAATAAAGTTTGGGTTTTTTTCCATTTTTCTCAGTTCAGCTCAGAGTATTGATCAAGTTGTCTTATCAAAACCATAGTGAAGTCTTACTAAGGCAGCACATATTTGTTACTTTTAAAAATACAATTTTACCTCTCTGACAACCCTCTGGATAAATTGTCTGTGGAGATTTAACCCAGGATGTTTGGATCTAAAAGCATAACCTTCTACTGCTTGAACTAAAAATGAAGTTCATAAGCATAGAGGCAGTACACAGCACATAAACTTTTTTGTGGTGCGGCCACTAGAGGGGGACAAAGGCCCATATGGGGTTAATTTGTGTTACACCTTCATTAATCAGATTAACTACAGATTAAGCAAATCAGTTTAGCAAATACAAAGATGAGATTACTGATATATTTTAATAATTTTAATATTTTGACAAATTCTTATGTGTAACAAATATTTCTCAGAAAAATTATCTAGAACCTGTCATGTTCTAAAAAATATAAAGAATTCCTTTTAAAACAGACAAAAAATTAGATTCAATTAAACTGGCATCAAGTCCCCAGTATTATTAACTTTGTTGTTGGCAATCACCGTTCTGTATCAAAATACATTTTTAAAAATAAACTGAAGTTGATCATTTGCTCCATATTCAAGTAGAAAGATATATTTGCATATCCTAAATGAATTCTATCAGTCAAGGTAAATTTTAGTGATGGCCTCTTCATTCCTGAATCACCAAGCTCTCTGATAATTAATAAGCTTTGTTAAGCAAACACAGGCCAACATGCACATGATGAATAGGGCAATTGTACATTGAGAAACAATTAGTTTAGTGCTCCATATGGCTTGATGTCCATTAACATGCCCTATTAATAATGCAGAACAGAAACAGCTATAATTAAATTTACAAAGGTTTTAGATTATATGAAAAGGAAAGCATTGTGATAATCTATTCTGACACTAATTTTAAAGTTTGGAGGTATGTAGTATTTAAAAAGAAAGAAAGCGATGATTTCATCCTATGGGAAGTGAGGTTGTATAGCTGTTCTCAGATCAGAGTTTAATAATCTCAGCTTTCTAAACATACCTTGAGAGGCGAGACCAGTTTTCCCTCTTTTTTTTTAAACTGCAAAATGAAATAAATTTCAGAAAAGCTTATCTTTTCAGTTGTTTAACTTACTCAACTCTGTATCTTGTTACATTTTATAAATTGGAGATCAATAGTAGTGTTAGCATTAGAAGATAACTGGTATTAGTTAGAAGAGTTTAGCACCAATTGCACAACTTCTTTATCAGTACTATTTGGCATATGGAAATACTTTTTAAAAAATCAATGTACTTCCTACAGTAAATTCTAACCAGAGATAATTATACTATGATGTCATGAAATTGCAATGATAAAAAATTTTGTTTTCAGATTAAACAAAAATGTTTTCTGAGAGAGTGTCTGACATCCTCATAAGGTCCCCTGAGTTAAAATAAAAGTAACCTCTGACCAATACATATGCTTATTAAGATGTTCTGTAAAAATAGAACCTAGGAGCCCATCACCAAAAGACGAAGGAAAAAAATAAACATAAAGGTATATCTTGAGAACACAAACAAATCCCTATATAATGTCAACTTTGATGAACCCTATGTTCATTTATATAAAGTTGGAGATGTTCATTCATATTTACTTTTGATTTGTTGAACATCCTTATATGCTTTATAATTGAAACTGAGGATAATGATTATAGTAAAATTTAATTAAGATGAAAAGAACATTTCATATCTTCTTTTTCAAATCCCTCTGAACACAATAGCCCATTATTAAACATTGTCTTCCGTGATTTGAATCAATTGCTGTTTTAGGGGGAAGGTATTTTTAATGAAAAATGGAGGGTGCCTGGCATTTTGGTTTGCTTTCCATTTTACTGATGCTTCTGATCTGTCAGAATTTAGCAATAAAAAGACCATTCCTACAGTATACGAATAAGTCTTTTTCAGTTTTTCACTCCGTGTTCTAGTTTACTGGATGTTAAAATAGGATTTAATTAATTTATTTCTATTTCCTTCCACCATCATGATAGTTATCTCCCTAACTATATCTGTGGTTAAACTTGTGAATTTTTCTTTTGACAATTTATGCAAGAGAATCTGTGATCTGGTAGATTGCATGCTGAAATATCTGGAATATAACAGAGGTTGTATAGTATATTTAGTTGGCATGAGAAGCGTGTTTTTCCTGAGATCATATAGCTATATTGAATCTGTTTTTAGAAAAAACTGATGAAATCAAGATTTGTTTAATAATTAAAATAAAAATTAATAAGACCAAGACAAGCCTACACATATCCCACCCAAATTATTACAGGCCTTAAAGCACTTTAATATATATCATTTATTATTCAAAAAAATGCATGCCAAAATGTTTCCAACATGCTAATAAAAATTCAATGTAATTATTTCAAAGAACTTTAGGAAATGTGTAGGGTCAAGTAAACTGAATTTACGAGAATAATATCTAGCTATGACTGCCACCCTATTCACTGCAGGTTGACCTTCCTAGTCAGGACATTCATTGTGTGGCCATAATCTTGAGGACATTGAATGTGAAAGCTTCACTGCTGCACCATTTATGCATCTTTCAGTAAGAGACTGTTATGCTATTCACTTCATCTAGAAAGTAGTTTTTCATCATCATTTTATTGCTGTATTAAATCTGTGGCATATGAATCTTCACTTTTGATTTCAGTACTTTTGTTCTTAAACTATCAAACATCAGTAGTTCTTCCAGTGTTTTACCTAAAAGGTTTTTGCCCAGGCTATATTTCTTTTGTATCTTAATGTCCTGTTTCTCATATATGGGACTGAGTAGAGAGAATACCTTTGTAATTAACTTTTCAACTGCAAAAAGAAAAGGAGTACTTGTGGCACTTTAGAGACTAACAAATTTATTTAAGCATAAGCTTTCGTGAACTACAGCTCACTGCATCGGATGTTAGTCTCTAAAGTGCCACAAGCATTTAGGGTTCTGTGGCAAAAATTGGGGGACTGGTCCTGCTTTGAGCAGGGGGTTGGACTAGATGATCTCCTGAGGTCCCTTCCAACCCTGATATTCTATGCAAGTATCTATGCAAGTACTCCTTTTCTTTTGGGGAATACAGCCTAACACAGCTGCTACTCTGAAACTTTTCAACTACAGTCAGACTTAACATACATACTGATTTCTATGGATATCACATAAAGTTTAAGGTATGTTTTTATTATTAAAATCTCTCCTTGAAATAAAAAATGGCTGCAGGTTGTCATGGCTGGTTCTAGAAAGGCCAGCATGTAGAATAGGCTAAGATCTCATCTGAGTTTAGTTGAGTTTTATGGATCTATTTATGAGATCCAATAAAGTAATGATGTAATTTTACTTGTCTAATAAATGTAGCTGTACAAGCAAAGGACAGCAAACATTTTCATTGTGACCAAAATCTCTCAAACTGCAGCCACTTTGAGCTTAGAGCTGATGCTATTTAATAAATGTTGGCTATTCTTCTAACAATCACAATTATTTAAAGGGTTTTAAAAAGAGATAGAGCAAATCAAATAAAACAATTACTGTTGTATCTCATTCTGAAGTTGTGTATTTTTTATGTGGGTCTTGTTTAATGTCTCCTCCCAGTTTTCATCCATTATCACAATAATTGAGTTTGTAGCTGGAATTAAATTTATCAAATTGTGTTATCCTCTTTTGAAATTGGATACGTATCCTGGCAGTGGGAGCTAGAAGTTAATCTGCTTTGCTAAAGCCTCCAGTGGCACAGCGGCAACAGGATTGAGAAGGCTCAAACATTTTCCTGTCACCCTGGACACGATGTAATTTCTCCTCAATCCCTTGTGCAAATAATGACATTTGAATCGAGCATTAACAGGCTTAATTACTTTAAAATTGTCATTTTAATTTACACTGATATAGTATTGATCATACAAGCAGAGATTAAGCTGTTCACTGGAGCAGATGATGGGGAATTAAACATTAAAGGGTCCTCGTGGGGCTGAGAGGGCCGTCCAAAGTGTGCCAGAAGAGGAATGATATTTCTCTGTAATGAACTGGCAGCATGCAGGGACATGAATCTTTGGCCTACTGGAAAAAGGGAAATAATGGGGTTTGGGAAGCATTTGCAGGTTATTCATTCGCTGCCATGCACCAATTCTCCAGTGATTCATCCACCTCACCAACATTTATTTATCTAGCAAATTCAGGAGCTCTGACCTTTTGCTAAGTGCATTTAACATAAGACTGTGAATTTTTTGGGGTGTAACTTTTTATAAATATTGGTTATTGTTTCTTATTTTTAGGTAATAAATAATTTTCTTTAATCTTATAAATATACTTATGTCCACTTACTTTGCTTATGATTATCATTTAGACTTCATAAAAACTGAGTATGGTGGGATTAAATGAGGTCTTCCAAAGTCCTTGACCTCATTTAGTTCCACTATGATTTTATCTTTTATAAAGTCTAAATAAAAGCCATAACAAAAGCAAGTTGACACAAGTATATAGGGAAGATTAAATAACTTTGCTTCTTTTTTCTGGATCAGATTAAACAATGACTAATATTTATAAAAGATAAAACTAAAATTTCACTCAGTCTTATGTTAAATGTACTTAGAACATTTTTTTGAATGTTTTAAAATACAATCCTGTTGTTTTGTGTGTTAAAACATTTTGGTTTGCCTATAATAAATAAAAGTTATATCTGTTTTAAATATTACTAATGAAACAAATCCTACTGAGGGTCACTGTTTTTGCATACTTTATTATAGAAAAATGTTCACATTAAATATTTGAATGGTTGTTAAATGGTAGATTTTTTTGAGCCAGAATTAAAGGATTCATCTGTTAAGTGTTGATGATGAAATAACTAACAACACTAGACCATCTTTTTTCCCCTTAATTTAATATTAACTGCTAAGTACAAAAATAAATATGGTGTTGCTGTATGCCTTTATAAATAGGGTGGTAATATCAAGGAGTCAGCAGTAATGTGAAATAATTGTAGATTAGGTGAACCCAAACCTGATGTGCTTCCTCTGTTAAAATTGTTCCAGTTAAAGTCAAATGAACATATCTCCAAATTATCAACATTGTCCCTCCTAAAAGGACTGAGGTCCTGAACCAAAACCTGTTGACCTCAAGCCTCAAATCCTAGTCTTATTTACTCGGGTAAAATTCTGAGTAAATCGAATGAAGTAACTAGTGATTCTGGATTTTTCACATTGGTGTAACTGAGGAGATTCATTTCAAGAACTATAACTGTTTTATATATAATTTCCCTTTTGTGTTATAATCTTTTTGTAATGCAAAATTCATGAAGATATGTTGCAATATGAGGAATTGAATTTTTAATCGATAATTCTTTTGCAGCTAAAATATAAAATGCTTTATTGTGCATACTTAAAATGGGAACTACTGATGTAGACAGAAATATAAAAATACATGATTTTAGGATTTTTAAAAATATATTCATGATTTTAGTTCATAACAGAGGAAGATCCTACCATGTATTTCTTTCGCAGTCAAAACTATAATGATAAGAATTTTTTATCCATTTTAACAGCATAGCTGCTTTTTGTCATTCCTGCTCCTTTTTCTTTTCTTTTTTTAAATCTAGTGATGCAGGGCCATATTGCATCATTGGTTTTTAGTCATGACCCATCACTGCTTTCAGTGGGGACTGCATCTCCATAAAAACTGGTAGAATGATACTGCCCACTCTATCTTTTACAGCAGGGGTTCTCAAACTGGAGGTCAGGACCCCATGGGGGGTCGCAAGCTGTCAGGCTCTACCCCAAACCCCGCTTTTCATCCAGCATTTATAATGGTTAAATATATAAAAACGTGTTTTTAATGTATAAGCGGGGGTCGCACTCAGAGGCTTGCTATGTGAAAGGGGTCACCAGTACAAAAGTTTGAGAACCACTGTTCTACAGCATAATAATACAAGTTTCATTGTTACATTCTGTCAATTTTTTGAGATGTTAAGATTAGTAAATTTGGGGACTAATACTGCTGACAAATAATACTCACTATTGTACTTAGGTTTTGTCTACACTGGCAAAATGACCTGCTGCTGACAATGTGTGTTAGGAATGCATTCAGCTGAATTGGTGCTCACCGTGATTGTGTTTCAAGTATAGATAAGGATAAAACATTCAGATGTGTTTCAGTAACTATAATTAAAACCCAGCGGATCAGATTAAAATCCACCTAAGGGCTGAGAAGTTTGTTCAATGGGATCATGTGATGAAGCTAACTGTGCTCTGTACTAGCAGAAATTAGACAGTTTTAAATTCAGAGGAAATGCCAGGACAAGGATAAGGGGGTAAAGAGAAACTGTTCAGAGTATTTGTGCTGTGGGAAAAGCACCCAGAAGAAGCATTGAAACTTCCCGTCTAAAATAATTTAACAAGCATCAGGATTAATTTAAGCCAAAATGTCTTTGTACCGAGTAACGCAGGATAGGGGAGAGCTGCTGAGCTGCCTGGTATGAACAGCAACCCATATAGCCGAAACATATTGCACAAATATTTTGAAAACAGATGAAAATATATTTTCAGCCTGAGCAACCTGTCTTGAATATCATAAAAATGTCACCATTTGAGAAAAATGAAATATATAGATATATTAATATGGATCATATTTCTTGCTGTATATTGTCAAATGTACTATGTAATATACAAATATGAACCTGATGTAATCAATATCATTTTTATGTACTTTCCATTACCCTATTTGATCAAGTAACTACTAATATTGTGCATAACTTTTTGTGTTTCTTACTTCAGGTTTATATGTATTTGCTGTACATGTACAAATATACGTGCTTTATCACTCCTTGTCTGCCAGGGCTCTGCTGCATGCCCTCCGATTTCTCAGGAGATAGAGACAACATAGGCAATAGCAGTTGGCAGAGGATGGAGTGGGGGTAGGGGTGGGATTGGGGGTGCAGAACCGATGATAATAGGCACCATTCTTGTCCTCCCATCGCACTTTTATTTTTTCACTTATGCTGCCTGTGTTGTTTCTTATCAAGTGCTTCTGTCTGTATTATTTTCTTTTGAGCACCTAAAGGATGCTAAATACTGTACAGAGACAGGAGTTGGTGCCTTTGGGTTTTGGACAGTTTTTTCTTGTCATACGGTGATTTGTCTCTTTTTAAACAAATTTGCTAGTTTTTGCATCTCCTTGTTGCATTAGTACATGTTTACTTGCAGTTAGTGTGAACACCAAAATAACGGTCAAGTCATTTCCAAGTATATCTTTGGAATTCAGTTTGCAAAATATGGCTGAAAAGTTTTAATAGTAGTTTAGAATATTTTTAATCCAAGAGGCACTTGCTCACCCATTTTTCTCCTGGAATGGATATTCATTTACTTCTCTATTTTCTATGTGTACTACTAACAGTAGATAGAAACTCTCAGTCCACATTGATAGCTATAATGACAAAGAGGCAGTGCATCTGCAATTCTTTAATACTCTAATTTATGTGTGTGGACACAGATATAGACATATGAAATATAATAAAATGACAAGAATTTTCTATTTGTCCAAACAAGACAAAGCATAGAATTGTTTCATTTGACTTGAAACATGTAATTAGCATAACCCTTATGGATTGCTTGTTTTATCATTTGCAGTATAGTAAAAGATTTATTGTCGTAATGCACCTTTTGAAATTGATTAATAGAATTGTTTTGTCCACTTGATTAATATGTTGCCTCAACCCCAGAATAATCAGATTAAACTGGGTTCTCCTGTCCCTTTTGACTTGGTGGTACATTCTTATTTCCATACACTGACTTATCACTAAAGCCCTGTGTAAATTGGTCTTTTGTTTATTTTGTTGTCCTTAATGAATTTCAGTGTACATTTAACTTATGATCCTTATTAAGATTACAAAATCTGTATTTTGCTTATTGCGTGCATTTGATAAACTAATTTACTAATTCCAGTGAAGCTTAAATGACCATTGCTTCTCTTCTCTTCATCTGACAAATCAAGTTGTTCCATATATATTAAACAAAAATCTCTAAAACAATAAAGCTATTTAAGTATTTTATTTAATGCACATATGAAGTTGTACATATCATGAATTCCCAATTTTGAAAATTAACTACAATCATAAGACATTAAAGAAAAACAGAGTTTCTTTTTAGTTACGTTCTTTGATATATTATGATTCAGTTTGTTTAATAAGATAAAACAAAGCTTAGTGCTTAGACTGTAGTTAGAGATCAAAAGATTTAAATTGTATGATAACATTTGGTAGTCATGTGCTTTCTTTGTCTCTTAGCTGTGCACTGCTCTAAACCAGTGCCGTTCTAAAATCTAAACTGACATTATTGCATTTAAAATAACCTTTTGATTGTTTTGAAAAGAACTATTTTAAATCCTTTTAAGTGTATTTAAGGGTAATTCTTGCCCCCTGAACATACTTCCCTATATGGGGGAATAGTATCAAAATAGGAGTGAAGCTAAAGAAGTTCTGCTACACAGGAAAGGTCATATTATGGATAGGACATAGGGGTCTGCACCCAGTGTGTTGTGGAGCTGTACTCTTGGGGGAACTCTATCCGGGAGAGTGAAGAAAGGTACTTTTGGGTACACAATGTATCCGATGAAGTGAGCTGTAGCTCACAAAAGCTTATGCTCTAATAAATTTGTTAGTCTCTAAGGTGCCACAAGTACTCCTTTTCTTTTTGCGAATACAGACTAACACGGCTGCTACTCTGAAACATATATCCAGTTGAGCTCCCTCTCCTGGATGTTCACTAGACTGCTGAGCGAGGATACAAACACTGAATTCCTGTGGCTTCAAGCCTCTGGAGCTTGAGCAGAGTTAATGCACTGCCTCTCGTTTGGTCTCTTGGCACACACTTGGGGTGCAGAATTTGCATATCCTCTGTCTAGCAGATCCTCCTGAAAGCTGAGACGGCCGCAGTGCAGCTGCCTAGGACCTGGGACCAGTGTTAACCCCCTAGACTAGGAGTTCTCACAACAATCTTTTTGGGGGCCTCAGAGTGTGGCCACCAACTCTTGCTGGTGGCCACACTGACACTTTTTTCTAAAATTATTTATTTTTTCCTAAAGTTACTAAAGTAATATATACACGCATGCACCCAAATCATTGTAATTTATTTATGTAAGGTTTTGGGGCTTTTTTTGCAGACTCAATAATAAAAATTATGCACAGTTATCTCTATTCTTTATTGGACTTAACAGAATAGAATCACAAATAAGGAACCTAGCACGTTCCTGAGTAGCAGCCGTGTTAGTCTGTGTATTCGCAAAAAGAAAAGGAGGACTTGTGGCACCTTAGAGACTAACACATTTATTAGAGCATAAGCTTTCGTGAGCTACAGCTCAGTCCAAATGCATCCGATGAAGTGAGCTGTAGCTCACGAAAGCTTATGCTCTAATAAATGTGTTAGTCTCTAAGGTGCCACAAGTCCTCCTTTTCTTAGCACGTTCCTGTCTTTTTTTATTATTGTTTCTTCTGCTTTTTTGGTAAAAGTGGGCGTCTGTATAACAATTCTGAAGTGCTCCGCCATAAATAGAAGCCCAACTAATAATGAAAAACATATGTGGGCGGCTTGGGTCTGGGGAAGGGAGGGAGGGAGGGAGGAGAGGCACGGCTGCGGCTGGCCCGGAGCTCCGCTGGGCAGGTGGGGGGACTTGGGGCTTTGGCGCCCGGATCTCCCCTGGCCGGGGGGGCATTGCAGGCATCAGGCCATCCAGGGCTCCTCTGGGCAGCTGTGTGCATGTGGGGGAGGGTCTCAGGGCTTCAGCCAGACCGGGGCTCCTCCAGCCGTGGGTGGGGGACGCTTGAGGCTTCTCTGGGCAGGGGGGTCTCAGGGCTCCCGCTGCCGGGGGGGGGGGGGCACAGGCAGAAGGGTTGGAGTCGGAGACTAGCCTCCCCCCAGGGGGGCTTCACCCATTGCCCATGCACCCGCCGCTCACCTCCTCTCCCTGCCGCAGCCACCTCCCTGCCCGCCGCAAGAACCCCCCCCCCCCCAGCCCCGCCTGCTGGTAGCTCGCCGCCTCACTCCCCCACTCGCAGCCAGACCGGCCCCCCGCCTCCTCACCCTGCTGCTGGCTTGCCGCTCGCCTGCTTACTCCCCTGCCTGGCCCCCCGCTGCTTGCCTCCTCTCTCCCTCGCTTGCAGCCAGACCCCTCACCCTGCCGCTGGCTTGCCGCTCGCCCCGTGCTCCCCGGCCGGGCTGCTGCTCGCCGCCTCCCCTCCCCACCCCGCTCCTTAAGCGTTTTGTCCCACCTGTGTCTCCAGAGAGGCAGGGCATGCAGGAGGAAGGGGAGGCGCTGATGTCCTCCCCCCACCCTCCCGGGAAACTGCCGTGGCCGCATTTGAGAAACGGTGCCCTAGACCATGTGGGTGCTGTGGGTCCACAGGTTAACTCGTCAAGGGCACATGAAGAAATGCTGAACTAAAATAACCACTTAAAATTTGCAGTTGATTTGGTTCTGCTCATAATGCTTGAAATCGCTCCAACAGTATGGTAAGGGCTAGAAAAATAACTCTTAACATTCTACCTTGTGGATTTTAAAAGGAGGAATTTTATGTAAATATTGTTTCTGTAAAGTTTTGATAAATGATTTATGTAAAAAGGGCAAGAAGTTTTCAAAAACTGGTGCCTAAGCTTTAGGCACTTTCAAGTTAGGTTCCTCCATTCATATTTAGACGAATTATTACACACTAATTTAAAAAATATTGACCAAGGTCTCTTCTTATAATGCTGTTAATAATGTTTGAGAACTTTTTCAAAATAATTACATGAAGAAAATAACCTTTCGGACTATTGCTGTAGTCTTTAAGAAGATTGAAGTCAAAACCAAACTTGATATATATGGTATGAGAACTTTCATAAATTAAAATTAGGTAACACGTAGTACTTGTATAGTGTTTTTACATCTTCATGTTACTATACAGATTTTAATTAGCAGAGCTGTGCAGATCCTCCTGACTTTAGTTTTTCCAGTCCTTCATAAACTTTCTTGTCAGTCTAATTTGTACCCAAAATGCAAGCCATAATTTCAGGAGGAATCTCTGCTTTTGTAAATGCACAATTCCCTATTTGCATTGACATGAGCATAATGTGTAATTTAGCACAAACTCATTGGCATTGCCAAGCTACTGCTACCTAACATCAGGATAGTATGATGTCAGTAAATATAAATCAAACATCAGCAGCTGCAATAACAGTCTTGACAGCAAGAGTTTTACTTCAGCTGTTTTTGAGATGCTGCACTGGGATGAAGTGCGCTGTCTTTCATCGGCAACGTGTTTAACTGGTGGGCACAATGATGTTCAATATTCTGCTACCTGAGTCCTTTATGCTCTGAACTGTACGTGATGACACTGAAATAATACACAGACAGGCCCCATAATGAGTTCTCATTTTGGCAATTTGTTGCTGGTGGTGTTACTGATGATGATGAAGAGGGTATTGACTGTGTTTTGCTTCCCTTCCCATGAAGCCAGTGGCCTATGAAGAACATTAGACAACCTGCATGGAATTGTCACCAGCCTCTCCAGTACTCTGTGTCCTCTCTGCTGCCAGTCACAAAGTTTCTTGCAGATGTGACCCTAAGAACCCCCTCAGTGCTGACTGGGAAAGGGATCACTGGTCTGTCTATAATAGCAACTCCGATCAGGCCCAACAAACCCCACTATACCTACCACACCGTTTTGATAATATTTATCCAAAGAGGGCCAAGTGTGGTCTCTTCTAAGAGTTTATATCATACTGTTCCTCACAATTGTTGTTGGCTGTATGTCTGGATGATATTTAAGGAGTTGTATGTAAGTCCTGAAAATGTTTTAGCGTCTGTATCACAGGCAGGATTGACAAACAGGTTTTGTCAGACAGAGGAATGGAGATTCACTTGTCTACCTTGGTTCACATGTAAAATAAGCACAGTAAGCCAAAACAATGGAAGTCTGTTTGCATGCATGAGGATGTGAAGGCAGCATGGGACCAGCACACCAGGGAATAAACCGCAGGGGACATCCTGACTTTGGGGACAAAACAATGGACTTTGATGTATAAGAAGGCAAAGGTCACTTTTTTTATCCTTCATTGAGGAATCAAAAAGGACAGCTACTTTTTGCACTGATGAAAGGTAGATCCCACCCGTGTTGGTTGGTGTTGCTGGGAGATGACTTTAGGTGAGAAACTATGTTGGACAAGGATTTTAGCCTGGTAAAGTTAAATTTAGACTTGGGAGTTATGTTTACACAGCACAAAAAAATTTAAAAAAAAAAAGCACTCACAGCAGCAAGTCTCCAAGCCTAGATCAGCTAACTCAGGCTCTCACTATGGAGTTAACAGTGTAGACATTCCAGCTTGAGCTGAAGCCCAGGCTCTGAAACCTGATGACAGGGGAGTGGGTCTCAGAGCCTGGGCTCCAGCTCAATCATGGACATCTGTACTGCTCTTTGTAGCCCCCATAGTGCAAACCCCACAAGCCTGAGCCAGTTGACTCGGGCTCTGAGACTCACTGCTGCAGGTCTTTATTTCCAATGTAGATATGCCCTAAGAAGTGTGTAAAGCTTTTGTTTTGTATGTAACCATTTCCGATTCCACTTTTATCCTTACTATGTCTTAAGTCTTAGCTTTTGATAATAAACCTGTGATTGTTTTCACTATACATATCTCAATGCTATGATGTTCTATTGGACCTGATGCTCAGTTGAACGAAACAGGTGTGTGCACTGTTCCTTTCAGGGGACAGCTTACCTGGCAATTTCTGTGAGTATCCAGTGACAGGGGCTGGGGTACATGTATTGTTAACTTGCAAGGTGAAGTGAGGGCCCTTAGGAGATTGTTTGGGTGGCTGACAGACTGGTGGCATCAGGGAGCTGACACCCAGGTAAACACACGCCTCTCTATCACTGAGGTAGTGGGGTAACAATGTGATTCAAAATCCTGGGTACCCCCAAAAATCGTCACAGCAGCAGTAATACTTCATGAGTTGCGATTTGAAAAAGGACATTAAAGTGGGATCTCTTCAACCCAGGCAGCCTGGGGCAAGAAATCAGTATATTATTCTTCTGCCTGTCCACGATGATTCTGTTGACCTGTGGACCCACTTATGGCCTTCTATGGCTTTCTTCCATCATTCTCATCAATATCAGCATCAATCCAGGAATCTTCTCCATAACTGGTAGCAGCAGTATTTTCTGTATGGATCTACTTCTTGGCCTCTAGCTTTGATACATACCTCCCTGATTAAAGATATTAAAGATACATTTTGGGGTAGTATCACTTAGAAATTGGTAGCTGGAATGACAGGAGATAACCATTGCTAAAAATGCTATCGGCCTCTGCTGTAACGGACTTGACTATGACTTCTTGATAAGCCTCCCTCCTGTTTTTTTGCACAAGTGATACCTATGCTGTTTTTATCACCTTAAATCTAACTATTTCATGATGTGAAGAATGTCTGAAATTCAAATCAACACATGACAGTAATATCAAAAAATTAAAATGTTCCCAGGCAATAAATAAGAGAATAATATTTAGGTCTCTGTCCAGGAATAATTAATTCTATGCCTCAGTATCATGCAAAATAGGGACCTTGGAATGGTGAAAGAAAAGTAAATTTTCTTTTTGAAAACTGAAAGAAAACTATGTCTGACCAAATGTAAAAAAATATCCCAGAGAATTACAGAAGATACTCTCCCTGGCCTGTGAGTCACAGATCTGGCTAGCCCTAAAAGAAAATGTTTTCCCCCAGATTTGTGCATCTGGAATGGAGCAAAATTGAAACACGATTCCTTGATCCAGGAAACAGATGAAAGTGGCTCTAACTGAGCTTGAATGAGCCTCCTGCTCATGGAAAATAAGGCTCAGTCAATCAAGAACATGAGAGAAATACCATGTGACTTGCTCCATGTGACCCATCGCGGTGAATGCTCAGCTTTCCTTAATTTGCAAATAGTACCCTCAAGAAGTTCATAGGTATCTAGCTACTGAAGAAAAAAGTTAGGGGAGAACGCCTACAAAACATTCATAGATAAGGACTATTGGTTCATGAATATCATTTAAGCCAGGCCAGATTTTGTATTCTGTGATTCAAGTCAAGCAGTTTGTTCAGTTCTGTTAGCTAATCCTGGCAAGAACTCCTGTGAGATAAGTAGGTAATATTATCCTCATCTTACATATGGGGAAACTGAAATGGAGCAATGTAACATAGTCATTACTCAGGAAATTCTGGTTACCAGAGTTGTGCAGAATCCATGAGATCATACCGTCTCAACCAGTATTTGCCTTCTATAGGTGCGTTACATGATCGAGCATTTACCAAGGAACTGTTATGAAAAACAGATAATTGTTTCTTTACTTGTGTGAAAGTCCAGGGCACAGCATAATATAAGGGCCATGTTCTTTTCAGCAATCACTCCCAGATCCTCAGCTGATATAAATCAGCTATATAGATTTATACCAGCTGAAGATCAGACCAAGACTATTACCTACTCATACGATGATTAAAAATATTGCTCTGCTACACTCTATCATGTACTAGAGTAAGAAATATTTCAGACTGGGTTGCTAATTGTGTTGATATTTCATGTGCCAAATTGGATTCCATAGTATGGCCTACAAGTTTCATCCATTTTTTTAGTTGCAGAATACCCCAAAAAGCTAAAAAAAGAAATAGCTTCAGACATCTCCTACTGGAATTTCTGGTTTGGAATTCTAAGAGAAGATATGTTATGATGGAAAGCATATGCAAGAGGACTTTCTTGGAAACAGATCTCTCTATATATAAGAACTGTATAAAACGTTTTATAATATCTTTAACTATGAAACATGAATGAAGCCTATGCTGAGGTTTTCAACCTTGTGATTTAGGTATCTGTCCACGTGGGTCAAAGTTAGAGCCTACTAAAGTGCTGGAATCATTGAACTTTAAGACTGCATTCATCACAACTCTTAGACTTATATACATTTTTCCCATTAAGTCAATAAGCCTGGTTACATCAGACAGCAGTACTGTCTAAAAACGGAGATTAATGGCTGTCATAAAAGTGATGTAAATAGACAACTTGCTAGATTTACACAGACTATTTTTGTCTTCTCAGTGTTTTAATAAAATTTAGGTTATTATTTCAGTCATTATATGTGTTTTCTTCATTACTTTACATTTTACCAGAACAATCTTTTGGAATCTCTGGAAACCTTCAACTCAAATATCAGACCCTCCGGAAAATTTTTCCACTTAGCCTGTGGTCTAATAGTAAAACTCCTTCTTATGAAATCTTTCCCTTCTTTTACAAAGTAGATCGTGTGTCTTCTATTGTTTTTTCTTTATCCATTGCTATTTTCTTGGGTCAAATTATACCCCACATAGGTTTATTTCCTTTTAGGAAAGTCGAAATTATCTGAATTCGTGCTGTGAGTTTCATTCCTTCAGGGGTAGGGACATAACTTATCCCCATGCAAAGCAAAAATAGATTTCCTGAGGTACACTAGAGTGCGAATACAGACTAACAGGGCTGCTACTCTGAAACTAGAGTGCTGGACCAGCAGGATGCTTTTGACCTTTCTTCCAGACTTTTCTCTAATCTGTAGTGGCACTATTAGGTATCCCTAACTGCTGCATCATTCAGGAGTGTTTCACATCATGGTGAGGGAACCATTGCAAATTAATTCTGATGAGAGTAATCACAGGGTTGGAAGACAATGCTGGATGGGTGCCTTTGGCTCTAACCTCTCCTTCACTACCATTGAGAGCTCCTGAGCAGATTCTATGTAGATGGGATCATATTGTGGAATCCACAACCTTCTTCTGCACCCTACCCTCAATAGGTTCCGTTACTATTTGCTCTCCTCCACTCACACAAGTGAAGGAAGCGTCAAGCTCTATATGTGCTTTGCTGGAGGGTCAACCACATAACATGCCTTATGACTTTAAGCATCTCTTGAAACATCTGCTGGCAGCTCATGCTTGACATTCACTTTATGCTGAAAAATGATGGATATATTTGTGATGGTGATAGCAGTGCCAAAGAGAGAGACTGCAAACAAGGTGAAATTTTGATAAGAGTCTATATTACTTGATCATTGTCACCGAAGCATAATTTATGGAATGGGTATTAATGAGAGAGAACTTCTTGTAGTTTTCCAGTAAGGAGTGTCATACATTTTGACTACAGAAAAAAGAGCAGGTAAAAAAAAAGTTTCAGGTTAAGATCAGACATAGAAATTCACAGGTTCATCCTATGTAAATGTAGGGAAACAGACTGTAAGACAAACAGCCTCTGAGCACTTCTGGGTGGTTTGTTTTTTTCCAGCCCTGTAGCATGCATTCCTCCTGAGTGGTATAATTTGAGGTACTTTGGGCAGTTTTGAAGGTTCCTTGAGAACTTGGACAGTCAAGCTGATGATACATTCTATGGCAAACACATCTTTTACTTAATTTTTGAGTATGTAGTTTTCTCCAGACTTCTTGGGTTCTTTGTAGTATAGGCACATCTGTCAACTCTTTGAAGTCAGCTTATCCAGTGGAGGGGCTGGTTTACCTTCAGGACCCTTCTGACAAGAAGCTGGAATCGTAGTTACAAATATCATTCTGAAGATTCATCTATGGCCTTACATTCTAATGCATTAACCATTAGGCTCTGGATTCAGGTGCCCTCAATGATCTCAAGTAGATGAAGGCCTGAGGCAACTTCTGCTTGGGTCTGACTTCTTGTATGATGCTTTCCTGATAGTTATGAATAACCTCAATGGAAAAACAGTCTAGGGCACCTGCAATTCTTTATCAAGCTGAGGATCATGACCACTGTATATTGTACAGGCAAGAAGTTTTTTTGATAAGTTATAGCTCTTCAGGTCCTCCACATTCAGAAAGAAATCCCTGCTAGAGCACAGGATGTCTTCATTGTTCTCCTTACAAGTTCCCCAAAATTTGTTCAGTCACTCAGTTATAAAAGAAATGTGAAAAATAAGACAGGCTCTACAGCATCTTTTGTATCAGACCTGTCTCAGAAAGTCTGAAATTTGTAAGTATTGAGATTTAGAGTAACCCTCTTGGGATAAGTACCTTTTTAAAAATTAACAAAAAAAACCCAGTAGCATTATTCATTATAACTGAAATTTATAAACAGTCGGTAGGTGTTAGACATTATCAGTCAGTTACTTCAAATGCATCCGATGAAATGAGCTGTAGCTCACGAAAGCTTATGCTCTAATAAATTTGTTAGTCTCTAAGGTGCCACAAGTACTCCTTTTCTTTTTGCGAATACAGACTAACACAGCTGCTACTCTGAAACCTGTTAATCCTCCAGTGTATTTGTTGCAAAACACTCCAATCAAAAAATGAATTTTTGAAATTTCAAAATTAAAACATTCCATTTTTAAAAATTCATTTTTTTGTAAATTCTCATCGCGTGACTTAGCAAACTAATCAAAAACATAAATTTTTGAGAAAATCAAACATTTTTTATGGAAATGACTTTTAGAGAAGAATTTTTTTTAAAAAAAAATCTATTTTCAGACTCTCCAGGAAAACAATAATCGCTGCCTAATGTCACATGCTTCTAGTGCCCTCTACTTGAAATTTGAGCCTATCACAATGGAAATGAATTTTTTTTTTTAAGCCAGCAGTATTTGTGTTACATGGTGGGAGATCTTTAACAAAGCAATAGCTAATGGTGGCCTATTTGTCTGGAAAACAAGAACTTTGACAAAATGCCCCTTCAGGAAAGCATATCACCTGAGTTATCTGGGCATACTAATGACGATGCTGTTCTTCATGAATAGAGTTGCTTTTTAAATAACACAATTCACACAAAATCTCTGTATTGTATGTAATTTAAGGTTGTCACACAAAGCCATATGTGCATCAAAATGAATGTTATTTCTTCGAACAGTACCCTATGGGTGCTCCACTTCAGGTGCCTGTGTGCCCAATATGCCTTTGATTGGATATATGCATTAGAAGTGTCCATTTAGCCCATGCATGTGCTTGTCATGGCCCACAGGCCTCAAACCCAGGTCAACAGGAGCAGCCATGCTGCAACCGTCTACTGGGCCACCTGCTGATAGCAGTTACCCAGGACCTATGAAGCCCAGCGTCAGTTTGAGGCTCCACCTGTGACACTGGCAGAGTCCCAGAGGAGCTGATTGGTCCACTGGCCCTACTTAAGCCAGTAACATAAGCTGTCTGAACAACTGGGATCTATCCTGTTCTGGACGGTGTACCTTGTGGCTCCTGTTCCACCTGTTTGACGTCCCAGCGTCCTAACCTGGCTTGGCTCTGACTAGTGGTTCTGATCTTTGGTTTGTCTCTGGCTATCCTGACCCAACTGATTCCTGACTATGGACTCTGGCTCCAACCACCAGGTCTGGCTGCCCACTACCTGGCCCTGACAGTGCTTCTGATATCCTCAATCCCTGCACTGGGGCTATATTAGGCTGCACAGGTGAACCACCTTCAGTTCCTTCTCAACTGCCGCTGCCTGAGATAGAGCTTAGGGTGTCCGCATTGTGTATGCCTTTTCTGTTTGCTGACTTCGTTCTTCTTAATTTATTTAGTTTACTTAGTTTGTTAGTAATGGTAGTTAGTTACTGGTTATTGAAAGATTGCTTCATTTCCTGCAGGGAAGATCTCCCTGTGAGAAATGTTCCTGGTTCACTGTGGTTTAAACATTGCCTCATGTAGAGAGGCTACCCTGGTCAGTGATGGACACTGGTGCCTGAGACAATGTAACACTTCTGAAGGACGTAACTTGTGTTTAGCCCTCAAATCCAGGGCATGGACGAACCAGGAAATCAAGCTGCAACTGGGAGCGCTCCCTTCTCCCTACTTTGGAGCCAGTGCAGGAGAACTGTCCTGTACATAAGTCTCCAGGAGTCTCTAGCCATCCCTTGGAACTTGGTACAACAGTGTCTGAGATGGGGAGAGCCTCAGGCCATGTCTACACTACCCGCCGGATCGGCGGGTAGTGATCGATCTATCGGGGATTGATTTATTGCGTCTAGTGTAGACGTGATAAATTCATCCCTGATCGCTCTGCCATCGACTCCGGAACTCCACCATGGCAAGGGGTGGAAGCGGAGTCGATGCGGGAGTGGTGGCCATCGATCCCGCACTGCGAGGACATGAAGTAAGTGATTCTAAGTCGATCTAAGATGCATCGACTTCAGCTACGCTATTCTCATAGCTGAAGTTGCATATCTTAGCTCAATCCCCCCACCAGTGTAGACCAGGCCTCGGAGACCTCTCTAAAGAACATAAAAAAGAGCTCAAATGCCCCTCCTAAGGATATCACCTCAAAAAGATCTCACAATTTCAGCTCTATGCATCTCCTGGGCAGGCAGAATGTCACAGTTGATTCTCCCAGCAAGTGTGTGTCCCAAGACTAGGAATGGGAGTTGGATTCCCAGGTTCTTGTCAGCACCTTCCTCCTAGCTTGGATGAAGAAGCTGTTTTGTGCATTTCTCACAATGGCTCTGATTTTCAAAGTGGTGAACAAAATCAGGCAGTTCAAGACCAGAGTTATCTTAATAGTCACAATGTTGTTGAGGCAGATGTGGTTTACTTACCTGTTTCACCTAGCTCTGTAAATCTTTCAATTACTCCTCAGCTCCTCTCCTGGGATGCCAATCAACCGCTGCACTCCAGTCTGCGCATTATCCACCTCAAGGTTTGCCTCCTCAATGGTTGATGGGGTTAGAGTCAGTCTGGTCAACAGAGGTACAACAGATATTACTAAATAGCACAAAAGTTTCTACCAGAAATACTTACCTTCAGAAGTGGAGAAGATTTAATCTCTGGTTCCAGAAAGCTGATCCCAATTCTGCCTTGCTTCTACTTGTTCTAGAATACCTGCTGCGGCGAAAGAAAGCAAGACTATCACTTATTTCTTTGAAGGTTCATTTGGCTGCCTTAACAGCTTGTCATACCACTGTTGACCAGTTCTTGCTGTTTGGTCACCTTATAGCAGTACGGTCTGGATAATTTCTTCCCACCGGTGAAAGTCTCCACCCCAGTGTGATACCTTAATTTGGATCTTAAAAGTCTAATGAAATCTCCTTTGAACCAATGGAAATCTGTTCCTTATGGAAATTGGCATAAAACCAGCCTTTTAAGTGGCTATTATATCAGCCTGCAAAGTCGGAAAGATTGGGGCCCTTAATGGCAGACCCTCCTTTCACAGTATTCTACAAGGATAAAATTTCCTTATGAGCACACCTCAGGTTTTTTCCTCAAGTATCTTTTGAGTATCATCTGAATCAAATCAATTACCTACCAATTTTCTTTCCAAAATAACATCATTCAAAACTGGAGGCCGTCTTCCATACTCTAGATGTCAGAATGGTGTTAACCTTCTGTCTAGATAGGATTAAATCATTTAGTAAATCTCCTATCTGTTTGGTTCCTTTGCATGCAAATCTAAATGTTCTTCTTTTTCTACCCAAAAACTATTGAAATGGAGTTGGGGGTGTATTATAGATCATTACAGTGCTGCCAGCAATCCAGTTCTTGCTGGCCTCCAGATCTGATGTGGCAGTTGGCAATGCAGTTCTTTCTTCTGTACAGACTCGATTCTGAAGCTACCTTCTCCTTTTGGGGATACTGCTTAGGAGTCATCTGAATTGAAGCACCCGTAGGGACACTACTCAAAGAAGAAAAAGAGGTTACTCATCTTGTGCAGTAACTGTAGTTCTTAGAAATGTGTCCCCCTATAGGTGCTCCACTACCCATCCTCCTTACCCTCTGCTTCAGAGTTTTCTTCTGAGATTCGGTGATACAGAAGGAACTGAGGGCAGTTCACCCATGCAGACTGATATAGCCTCCATGTGGGGCACAAGGATATCATCAGCACATGCGTGGGCCGAACGTACACTGATAATGAAAATCTCTGACCAAAGGCGTGGGACAAACAAACACCTGAAGTGGCGCACCTATAGGGACGCAAATCTTGAAGAACTCCAGTTACTGCACAGG
Organism: Dermochelys coriacea; assembly: GCF_009764565.3. Lineage (NCBI taxonomy): Eukaryota > Metazoa > Chordata > Testudines > Dermochelyidae > Dermochelys > Dermochelys coriacea. The sequence goes on along the minus strand of NC_050074.1, from coordinate 98,159,651 downwards.
GTGAGTAACCTCTCTTTTCCAGAAGAAAAAATAGTGGTGAGGTCGGATGGGGAGTTGAGTTGATGGTGGGATCTGGAAGGCCATCATCCTTACTGGGTTAAGATTAAGTTAAGGTTGTTGTGCCTTGTCTGTATTTCTACGAGTGGGGAAAGGCAGAGCATGTACAGTTAGATGCCTTAACTTTTAATTTCCTTGCTTATAAGATATTTTATTGTTAGGTAAGTTATATGTAGACTATTACAGACACAACAGTGTTTTTGTGTGTCCAAGATTTGTTTGTTTCAGTCTGGATGATGGACTAGTTCACAAAGATTTCGTGGATGTGAAATACTTGTTATATTTTCATAGGTTAATAAATATTATGCTCAGATAAAACTACAAAAATTGATTTTAGTCATTCGGAGAGCAACTTATCTTTATACATGCCAGTGGGGTATCTGCCACCGGTTTTTGGAACCATTTTCTTTTGTAGCATCACTATTCAGAAACTGTTGTGATACTAGAATAATAGTTTTAAGGTTTTAATGGCTCAGAGGATTAATCTTTCACTTGTTGGTAGCTTGGTTTGAATCCAGCAACCCTGATAAGAGAAAGATGATTCTGGTTAGATGGCTTGAAAAGATAGCAGAAAAAAAAGAAAAGGAAAGGAAACATGATGGATTATGCTCAAAACTCATTAGACTAAAGCCTACATCACACCTTAAATTATGGAATAATTCATAATACTTGATCTTAGTAAAGAGATTAAAAAACAAATATGCATCAGGGCTGAAGCCTTTTAACACCAAGGAAAATAATTTAAGTGCAATTGGCAGAGCAATTGGGAAAGATGCAGTCAGACTAGATTTAAAAAGCAGAAAGAGCCTCCAATCCTGCTTTTTCAGTATTTCATTATAGATATTTTCAGTTATACTTTTTCCCTTCTCCATCTTTGAACTTTGATCTCTACATTAAATATGCTGGTGTCTACTCAAGTCAGATATATAGGTAGTCTATAGTTAGTGGCTGCTTTATATCCTCATTTTGCTTTTTCCCCCATAATATCTTTTAATCTTCTGTTAGTTGTGTAATAAGGTTTCCATAACGTGAGAGCAATCCGCAACTAAGTTTGTGTGCTGATGGCTCCCGTACAGTAACTATCTACCAGAATAAATTCCTGTGCAAATTTAATATTTCATATAAACTTATTCTGTAGGTAATCCTCTCATCTTATCATATATTATTTGAAAGAGATTGAATATAAAGGTACTTTATATAAATACTGTATGTATGTGTGCAGCATAAATATGTAATTAATGAGTCTGTAAATCATATCTTAATTCCCATGTTTGTTTGGAAAATGGATTAGATTTTTATGCAAAATGGTAATGGGCAATGAATCTTGTCTGTTTATATACAGTAAAATCAATACCCATTACTATTTTTAATTTTTATTCCTCTGTATCAGTTGTAAAGACATTTTCTAAGGGTTATTTGTATATATTATAGTGAGCAGTTTGTCTATTCCTTTTTTATGAAGCATTTCTGTTTTTTTCCAAATCATTCTATAGAAGTTAAAACTGTGTAACTGGGAAGAAGATACTGTAATCAATAGTATTTAGTGGGTACAACAAGAAAGTTGATGATGATAATAATAAGGGACTATTGATATCTTTCATGTAATCAACTTTGAATTTAGGATCTTTTGTCTTGCTTTTCTTAAAAATAAGTACCTAATTCAACAAAACATTACTTTTAATATTTTAGCATTACAGTTTACTCTAGATTGTATTTGGCCCTTATTGCAAGACTCTAGTTTATATTTCTTCTTTTGATGAAAGATCCTTCCATCAATAACGTGGTACTGAGGATCTGTTTCTCTGCTTCAAATCATTAAAAACAAGAAAAAAGTTGTAGTTTGTAAATTGCACCAAATTACTGCTCTAAGAGCCAGTGGAGCACTAGTTGGGGGCAGTGCTAGTTGCTTGTATAATATTTCCAGAAGTGCTCTCTAAAGAACACTCAAAAGAAGCACCTGCTATAGCACACCTGCACAAAATGTGTAGTGTGTGATCTGCTTATGCTGCTGTCATTGTGTTAGCTGGTAAACAGAAGTGAAAAATGTGACCCAACTACCTCCACTCCTTTGAAATGTGAAGCACTGCCAGCAGTGCTGGTGGGGCCTCCCTTATGCGAAGGAAAATCAAGCACTAGCACTAAGTTATTAGGAGGAAAAGTAGGCAGTGATTACACCACGTTATCGTAATTTTAAAAATCAATTAAAGCTTTTCAGTAACAGTGCGCATGCAGGAACAATCCTAATGAATGACAGTAGTTTGTAAACAGTTTAAGTTAAATTATTGGCCATCTTAAAAATGCATTTTATTTTAATTAATTTATACATATAATGCACAGGATATGATTCCCACTAAAAATAATGAGATTGAAATTGTGATTGAAAAGGCTCTGAAAGATCAAAGAAAATACTGAGGTTTTAATTATGATGCAAATTTCTCACATGATTTAATTAACATGAAATTTCATTGATTGCATTTTTAGATACAAAGAGTATAACTTAATCAAGTTATTTTCATAATTAAAACACAATTGTGATTGCTGTACTAAATACTTTTTATTGGTAGTGGTATTCACTAAGTTTCAATGTACAGAAGTTATATTAGTGAAAATATTCTTTTAAAAGTGTAAATGTAGTCTGGACGGGAGCAAGACAACATAGGTAATGTGCATGAAATGATAGCCAGATTTTTTTAAATCAACTTGCACAAAAGAAAAAAATTCACCTCCCAATTTTACCTTTTGATCACACATCAGAAAATCCAGTAGTAACAACATGCACTTTGCCTAGTTGCCTTACTAGCACAATACAAAATTTCAGAATGTAATTTCACAAGAAAGGCGACACTGCCACTATACACCCTCAATAAATGGACAAATGGGAAATGTTTTTGTCTATTTCTATCCCAGGTTTATACTATTTTGTTTTCATCGAGTACTTAGAGTTTCTGGTTTAGGTAAAAACTGATTCAATCCCACTGAATAAAAAGTGTGATAATAGATTTTAATAAAACATACTCTGAAAATACTCTACATCTGCCATTTTTACAATATTGAAAATTGTTTGCAGAAGGAGATGCACTTGTCAGACTCAGTGCAAGCTGGTTTCTAAGAGTGATTGATTTATCTGATTTATTTAAAAAAATTATTGTTGTAAATGTTGATAAAACTGACTTTTACTCTTATGAAAGAAAGCATAATTTTAATGTAATGTGATACAAGCAGGCAAAGTAAGCCACACTCTGCCCTGCTTTTTGTGTGTCTCTGTGAGGCAATGGGGAGGATAGCAAGGTACCATCACTGGCAGACCTGCTGACTAGAGAGTGGCATTAGAAGGGAAGGAAAGTGCTGAGTGCTTGTAACTCTTTCCTCTTCGAAGTCCTGCCATTCTCAACTTTGTTGTGCTTTGCTTCCTCTAGGTAGGAAGGTGGCATCTGCAGGGTTACTGGGTGTCCGTCACTTCCCAACCTAATCAGTTAGCTATTCCTATCCAGTTGTCACCAGCCTCTACTACATAGTTAGCTTAAAAATATAGCTTCCCGTTGACACCAAACAGTACCTTCTCAGCAGGAGGATGGTATGCGGTAGCCTTTACTCTCCTTCACTTCTGTCCTCTGACCACATGTAAAGTTGCAATGTGATTTACCATGACATTGTCTGGGTGCCAGAAGCTGCTTTTACAGATATCATTTGATTTGAGACTGATGACTGTTGAATCAGAATTTTGGATTGTAAGATTTTTAGGGAGATCTATCAGCACTGCAATCAGACCCACATAGCTAGGTCAAAGCTATGAAAAGCTAAGTTTGGTTAAAGTTATTAATTTTAGTGTCTTTAGCATCTTAGCTGATCTCAGTGCATGTACTGCCTTCTTGCTATGATTTTAAAATTCTTAAACCCTCTGCTTACCTGCATATAACCAAGAATACCCTGATAATTTGTATATCTGGAGGGCCTGATGTCCTTGCAAAAAGCCATTTCTTTCCCGCAAAACTGTCTCTTTTTTTTTTAAAGGCTGTCTTGTTACACCACAGTTCATCTTTGTTATGGTAATTTAAAAATTTAACAGGTTTATTAATCCTGCAGAATTTATTATAATCAAACATGAGATATTATTAAGTTGCTGTTGTACAAAGCATTTAGCCTCACTGTTGGAATGACTTGTCCTCTGCATTGGCAGACACAGAAACATTCATTTTGTTTCCTAATTAGAAGAGTTGCAATCAGGAGCTATGACAGAGTTCAGCTTCTCAATGTACAGCATGCCAGGTTCCATAGTGTAGGCTTTATAAAATTCTCTTTAATTCAGGAACAGAATATCATTAACTTTGTAAGTGGATGAATACAATGGACAAGCAATTTAATTAACTTCTAACATTGGATGTTGGACGGGAGACAAAATGAAATTATGCACATATTTCTCATGCAGGCAGTCAACCTTGAAAGGGGCTTGATTGTGGTGGGTCAGACAAGGGGACAGCTTTGTCCAATTATTTCTTGTTTAGCCCTAGAATATGAAATTTGAAATTTGGTACTTTGTAAATCAATCATCTCTTATTTTGAGGTAGTTACAAAGGTTCTTGGAGATACAAAACAACCTCCGGTGACTGTGACATGCTAAATAGAGTCTTTTACCACATGATACCCTTCCTATTCTGGGCTGACCTGGATAATACAAAATGAAATGGACAATAATGCCATCTTGTCAAATTGAATTTGCTATCCCTGAGTATATTATTTAAGAGATCTATGTAATACTAAATTGATGTAAAGCCAAGTGTTGTTTAAATTATAATCGTCTAAAGTCAAGTGAACGTAAGAGTGGTTCAGCCTTAAGTTTCTCACAAAATAAAAGTTTAAAGTATTTTTTTTAATAAAGAAATCTATTTTTTGTCCCCCCAGTAGTGGCTAGAAGTTTTCATTTGGTCAAACTCATCCATATTGTAATGCCACTGAAGTTACAACCTGTGTATCATGTAACATTGTTAGGGGTCATGGTTATTGGATATCAAACTATGCACATTCACAGGCCAATCTCCCTACCCTCTGGGTGGGAGAAACTAGCAATTGAAGAGGCTAAGCGCACAGCTGCAGAGTAACTCTCCTGCTACTCCGTGGTCTGGGGGAGACTTTTGTCTTCCCTGATTCTCTGCAGACATTTCCGGTGTACAGTTCATTTACTTGACCTGTACAGTGAAACTAGTGTTTGTCCCATAGTGAACTGGCAATTGATTCAAATGCATAAACATAAGCAGCAAAGTAATTTCTATAAGAGGTGAAGCTACTGTTATTCGAAGCAGTGTGACCTTCAGTTACACTTGTAAAATATTTGAAAATAGGGAGAAACAAGAAGTGCTTCGACTGCACTTCTCTTCTGAAAAGTGACTATAAAAATGGCATTATGTGCTTCCATGTTTATTGTATCCTGCACAGTCAGCCTGAATCTGAGTTAAGCTTGATTCTTTCAGACTCATGAGTCATCACGAGGGATCCTAGTTTTCTGTGATTAAAAAAAACCCAAAAATTCTCTGATTAAAAAATAAATAAAAATTCACATTTTTTCATGAAATGAAATGCTGAACATTAGTTTCCCCAGCCACAATAGCGATAGCTATCAGTTGAACTCAATGTTTTATTGATATATTTATCATTTTTAAGCAAGTTTGAAGCCTATCAGTGCCATCAATCATTATAATAAAATTAATAGAATTGCAATTTTTATTTCATACACATACCAAATACTTCCAAGTGTGTATTCTGTATTTTCAGAAAATTGTTTTTTTTTAATGCACAAAAAAGCTGGAATGGTCCAGTCACATTGCATTGTTTTTTTACTGTTGTTGATGGCCCTACTGTTTCAGCCTCTTGTTTTCATTTCTTTTCATTCAGTTTATGTTTAGCACTTTCCGTGTGTTCTACAATTGTCTGCCTTTGAACGTGTTCTACAGCATTGCTGCATACAGTAGAGAACAGCACATTACCATCAACGTGAAATTTGATCTTGCCAAACGCAGCGACATGATTTTTAGAGGTGATTTTTAAAGTTTTCGGCATCTTTTCAACATTAATTACTCATGTCTGGAGGCTGAAGTGAAATTTGAGATGCATTAAAACACAAAACACGGTGCACCTTTGAGTAACCTCTATACACCGGAAGCAGTTTATTGTTTAGCTATCTAAATTTAAAGCACATTCAAAAATCAACCACGGGGGGGGGGGAGGTTGCACACGTTGAATTAATGACACTGGTACTTTCTGTAAAATTTAGTTACTAGTTAATATATGTTTTTATTTTTTCACAAAATGTAAAAACTAAAGATTCTCTGTAAAAATGCAAGTTCTGCATTTTTTTCATAGCAAACAAATTTCTGGTATCCCTGGTCATCACCAGTATCTGCTTTGTTACACCTGTTCAAGGTATTCATAAAATATTTATCCCTTTGTTCTTCAAGGATCAATGACTGCTCACACTTTTTCTGGCTCACTGTGAGGTTTTACCCTGCCAAGTGACTTTAAAAATAGCACTTTCTTTCTCAATAGCTCTGTTCTCTATGTCTGCTTAATGTGATATCTGTGGCATTTACTGACAAAAATACATTTGTTCCTTTTTCTTCCTGCACTGAAGAGCCAATACAACTGCAGGAAAAAGAGCTGGATTTTGTTCTGACTCATGCATCATTATCAGATTTATTAAATAAGGACCAAACTCTGTGCTGACTTGCACCCCTCTTAGTCATAGCCATTAAGAGATTGCTTGGGTGTAAATTAATTCAGAATTTAGGCATAAATTCCTATTGCAAATACTGCCTCCAGTTTCACCTTTGTAACTCCCCTGGAGATTGAATAGGACTGTGTCTTCCTGTGTGATTGTACAGTACCACGCACAGCATGGCCATTTATCCTGATTGGTATCTCATGATGTTATGGTAATATAAATATTAAGTAATAATAGAAAGATTAAGTGACTTGTTCAAGATTCCACTGTAAGTCCAGTGATTGAGCTGAGAATAGAATCCAAGAGTCCTGCTCTGATCGCTAGGTAACATTTCCTTCTTAACTGTAAGGTATTCACATTTTCCCTTTCTTAGCTATTGAATATTCTGTTTAATTCCATGGGTTACATCTGTCTGTAAATAATATCTATTTAAGGAGAAGAACTTGTGATTTTACTGAATTGATTAAAATTTAAAATGTTACAGCTCTCATTTGAATGTTTTTAGTATCAAAAGGCATAGATGACATTCTTTTGCATTGCAATAGATGGTGGATGGATTATTCATTTACTTATCAAATACTTTTATGCACAGTTGTAATTCCATACATTAATTTGTTCAGTTCTTTTTAAAAAACTGAATCATAAAAACTCTTTCAAAATGGAATGTGAATTTTCATTTGATACTTTGATATAGCAAAGAAAGTATACATGGAAGATGTTAGAAATGTTTCAAGTTCATACAAGAGCAAACATTTTGTTCATTAATTGTCTTTAAATCAAAAAAATCAAAATCAATGTGATTTAAGTGCTTTTGCAAATTTATCCACTGACAGCTGCAGTCAGTGGAAATACTTGAGCTGAATTCCCCTCAAAGAGAGGGGGATCATAGAATCATAGAATCATAGAATATCAGGGTTGGAAGGGACCCCAGAAGGTCATCTAGTCCAACCCCCTGCTCAAAGCAGGACCAAGTCCCAGTTAAATCATCCCAGCTAGGGCTTTGTCAAGCCTGACCTTAAAAACCTCTAAGGAAGGAGATTCTACCACCTCCCTAGGTAAGCAAGGATGTTAGCAGTCTCTTTGTAATGACTCCAGGACTAGGCTCCTAAGTCCCATCAAAAGTCAGTGGGACTCAGGCTCCTAAGTCACTTAAGCACGTTTGAAAATTTTACCAACATGATGTGTTGAGTGAAGAAGTCTGTCAGGTAGGCAGGACCCAAGTCGTTTAGAGCTTTATAGGTCTGACTCCACCCAGACCAATAGGCAGCTAGTGCAGATCTTCAGACATGGCATCATGTTCTCTTGGTGAGATGCCCAGATGGGGAAAAACAGACTGAGAGTGGTGAAATCACACAAACAAAGTTTGTCAGAACTTTTGTAGACCTAAACAGGGATTACAAGCTATCCTAGTCTAAACGATTGCTAGATAATTACTATACTCTTCAGTGAAATTATTTTGTTTTATTGTTTATAAGTATATACAGAATCAACAAGCATGTATACAAGCCAATAGCCCATAGTTTGAACAAAGAATTTTTGTAAAGATTTTTGGAAATATATATCATTGGAAAACCATTTGGAATAACATATCCAGTGCTTGCTGGCTGAATGTAGTGAATGTATTGTTATATTCTATGAGTATTCTATGATCACGTAATATTTGGTTTGTGGGGTCACAAGGGAGTTTTGATGGGTCATCTTAAACAAATATAATGAAAAAGCACCTTCAGTATCTACATGTGGAATATTCAGTTTCAGGTATTGAACTACACAGAAAATATTATTAAACAGGAAATATAATATTGCTTCTGACGCAGATTGTGCATATTGCATGACTAAGCATTTCAGTGCTCAGTTAATTAGTTTTGTGGCAGTTTGAACTGTTAACAAACTGGCAACACCTCCTTTATGTATGAGTGAATGCCTGCTATTGTCATATTATTTCTAAAGTCCCACAATTTTGCTATTAAAAGTGTTAAAATGAGGCTGAATGCCCCATTGGTGACATAGGTTATGGGTAGCTAGCAAATGGACAAGGTAGGATCCAGAGAGAAAAGGCCATCTTTAGAAAAGTTGTATTTTATTTTGGCTCAATCCATTATCAGTTTTTGCAATGAGAAAGACACTTCTTGTGGGAAACATGCTTCTCTGGAGAACCTCAAGATCTGTACAATGTATTGAGGTTTCATATTCTGCATAATACATTTGATGGGACTCAAAATACAATGCATAAAACTGCATGGTGTATTTTGTGAAACTCAGTATTTAAGTAAGAAAACATTTATGTTAAATTTGTTGTTTATTTATTAATTTCTCTAGATTTTTAGTTCTTTACAATAAGAGTACCCAGGGAATGTTTTGCATATCCTCTACAATCTTCATAGTGAAAAACAAACAGGCCCATCTATTACCCTAAAATCAGATCAAACAACACAATAACAATATAAATATAACAAAAATTAATCTCTACACAAAATCCCAACAGAATTTACACCAAAGCTAACCCCTCTTTTCCCCCTACCCCCCACCCCCCACTCAACCATCACCTATCTGCTTATGGACAAGGATGTACCTGACAGACAAGGATGGAGGAAAAGATGGGACTTGCAGTATTAATTGAAGATTAACAAATTCAGTGATAGACCAAGAGTTGAAACACCTTCAAAAGACTTATGGCCCTAATGGAGAACTCCTTTCCAGGCATCCTCTTTCTTGGAGCTTCAGCTCAGGTGTCTCCAGTGACCACAACTGTGGCAGTATGTTATGTTGGTCTCTTAGATGGGTGGGCTTTATAGGTCAACCCAGAAAGTAGACAGCCCGTGGAGATCATAAAGCACCAGTTGTTAACTTACCTTACATACTTATGTGGCTCCTGTTACCATAATCTTTAAGCACTTCACAGTCTGTGTATGTAACTTCATAACCCCCACACCACCCCCAGTGAGGTAGGGAGGTACATATTCCCCATTTTACAGATTGGAAAATGAAGCACATCACACAGGTGGAGCAAGGACTTGAACCCAGGTCTCCTAAAAGCCAGGGTACTTCCCTAACAACTGGAACATCCTTTCTCTCTTACTTTAAAAATCTCTTCGTTTAATATGCTCATGAGAAAAAAGTGCTTTTTAGCAGGCTGGTCACTGCATTCTGTACCAGCTGCAGTGTCCAGATGGATTTAAGACTTTTGCTGTCCTCCTGTTTAAAAACTTCAGGCATCCAGTGTGCTGAATTAATGCCATGCAACTTAGAAAATTAACTGTATAACATAAAGAACAATTATTTATTGAAAGTATTACATGAATACTTTTTATGAATAATAAATACATGAGCAAAAATCAGAATTGGTTTGTGAATGATTCAAATACAAAAAAATTGGACTAAATCTGTAGTGAATATTATTCTTAATTAATAGCTTAATAAGCCCTGGTTGTACATGTATCACAACTATGCTGGAGAAATTAAAAAGAAGGGAAAGTGAAGGAATAATGTTACATGTCAAAGGTATTTACATTGCCAACTAATTACAACACAAGGTAGATTGTGTCAGTAAAGTTCTTTGGGTTGCAGATAGAAGAGATGAAAAATAAAGGAGAAATGTCACTGGATAATTTGATACGACTCATCAGGATTGGAAATTATTGGACCAACTTTATGAAGTCAAAAGTACAGGGTATTTTGCATGGGAGATTTCAACTACCTATCTGTTCAATAACAAACATAGCCAGAAGTAACATCAGAAAGGTTTAGTTACCTAGCAAAAAACTTTAATTCAAAAACAACTGGATCTATTTTTTTACTAATAGGAGCTAATTAAGAATGTGGGCATAAAAGGGATACTTGGAACTGTTGACCAGTATCTATGTGAATTCATCATAGGAAGAATTAGATTTCACAAAATACAGAATTATGGTGTTACAGTGCTCACCATTAAAATTTCCATCATAAAACACACGATAATTAGGCTTTGCAATAATAGGACTATTCTCACCATTTGCCTAACACTAATGAAGTCCCACTGGGGCTAGCAATGGTGGAAGAATTACTAGAAAATGAGTGCAGCAGTCTTTAGCATCATATCATGAAGGTTTGATGACATGATGGTAAAAATACCTGCATCCCATTTTCGCTGCAGCATCCTTCATTCCTCAACAAATGGTGCAGAATCCTAGTATAGATGCACTCTTAAGATGAAACAGACTGTAGTTCCTCTGAAAAAGAAGAATGCAGGGTACAATGAGTAGCTAATATTGCTCAATAAGGGACTTCTCAAAGATTTGGGCAAAGAATCAGTTTGGGGAGTAAGGGACAAGGAATCAGAAGGAAATAATGGGGGGGCGAGGGGAAGAGAGAGGGAGATTGGGGAATATAATAGGGTGGTCTGTCCCCTTTAAGGGGTTGTGGGGACCGGGGACAGCCAATCCCTGTTCCAGGTCATAATCCTTTAAGGTTCTGGAGTTCCGGAGCAGATGAGGGCCTAGGGAATGGAAGAGGCAGATGCTGGGAGAGAGGACGTGGTCTTGTGGCAATAGTCTGGGTAAAACCCAGGTTCTTGTTTCTATAAGGACTTGGGATCAGGAGCTTTGTAATGTAGGGAGGGAAAGGCTCCCCTGTCTCTCACCCAACCATGACAAGGTCTAGGAAATAGGGCAGTATAGAAGCTGCCTCTTCCTTCCTCCAGGAGAGACATTAGCTCAGGAAGGGCCTCTTTCCTCTCCCGATCTAGGGGAGAAAAGGACTGATGTGGCGAGACCTGATGTCCAAGCCACGGAGGAAGGCTGGAAGATTACAAGCAGCAGAGGTATTTGGGAAGAAATAAATTTTGTTATGTTATGTTTTGCAGTCTGTTTGTTTTGAAAGACTTTGCTGCTAGTCCAGGTGGAACTGGCTAAGGGTAATTTAAAGGGGCCATCTGGGAGAAGCTGGCCTGAAGCAGAGCTCAGCCTCATGAAGGAGGGTTTGGGCTAAAAGAATTGTTTGTAAAGATTCAGCAAATTAAATACACACTCTGCTCCCAGCAGGGGAATTGTTCTTTTAAGTACTTTGGACTGGGGAAAGTTACTGGGAAACCCAGGAGAGAACGGAGGATGGGATGCCTCCAGGGCTCATACTCTGGAGACACCAACCTGCCACAGAGAGAAAATCAGTTAATGGAAACAGGAGACTTGATATAGAAAATGGAAGAGGTGCCCTTGAAGTTGCCAGGGGTGTTTTAACAGCCTGCTGTCCTCTCTGTAAACACAAGGCCGTGGGCCTCCTCCCTCCCTCAAAAAGAAACTTTCAGATGAGAGGAAGCCTGCTGCTGGAGGAGAGTTGTGTGAAGAGGGTGGGTGGTCTCCACTGGTTTTCCTGTTATTTATTTGGATTTATAGAAATGCTAAAAAGTATATCCATAGGCTCTAGGCAGCACCCTGAACATAATGTAAAAATACTCTCTAAACGCCCCACAACAGATCACAATAATTCAGCAGTCGTGAGCCTGGCAATTTAAAAACCCAAATCCCTCTCCCTTATGAACAGTTCTGCACTCTACACCATTATTACCACTCTCACCCTCATCTTCAGTTGTCAGGGGGAAACAGTGAGCTTTGTAACTGATTGGAGCAATTTCAGACCAAGGCATGTGGGGAGCAAACCCATAGCTGTGGGGTGCTCATGGAGAACACCTTGCCAGCAGCCTTTATTTATTTATACCAGTGGGGCTCCAGAGGCAGAGCCTGTGTTCATCTCAACTACAGCAGAGTGGTGTAATGAGAGAGGCAGTCACTAGGTCACAAGCCATGTAGAGCTTTAAAGGTCAAATCCTATATCTTAAATTTCACCCAGAAACATACAGGTAGCCAGTGCAGTTTGGGGGAGTACTGGCTCAATATGCTTGAGGTAGAATACTCCACTTACCAAGTGGTCCACCACATCCTGCACTACCTTCAGCTGCTGGATGGTTTATTGTTTCACCTCTTTTTCACCAGCTCTGTGCACAACCATCTGGTTAGCTGAGGGCTATATGGTCCTCACCCCGTGAACTTAATTGAGAAATTGTTCCTGGGGAAAATGTCTTGATTCATTTGTTGTCTCTTGTTTTACACTTAGATTATAAAATCTCTGGGTTAGGACGTATTTGTTCTGTGTTGTACAGCACTTAGCTCAATGAGGTCCTGGTCCATGATTAGGGCTCCAACGATGCAAGCAATTGTACACTGCTATAAGATATGATCTTGTAGGCTGTCCTTTATGACAGATACTAGGCACATATTATGACATGTGCCATTCTTTTAGATTTCATGGTTAAAAAAAAAGAATCCTGGGCCTAAATATTGTCATAAATTACACACAAGTATAACTTTAGCCATCTGAACAGTCCCATTTAAGTCAGTGGGGCTACTTACATGCATAAAGTTAAGCAAGTAGCTCTTGGTAGGATGGGACTCTGATTTACATAGTTTGATGGGATTTTTTTTTTACGTTTCACATTATGAAAACTGTTATGTATAAAAAAATTAAATAGTATATGAACTATCTATAATTTTTGTGTGAGTTGGTTGTATAATTTGAAGCTATAAATACAAAAAATACACTACCTGTATAATATCATAATCAATGCTAAATAACAGAACTCTCTTCCTTCTTTGTCAAAATTGTCTACAATGGGGATTCTGAACATACACGTGCTGTAAACTGTAGTTGTTAGTAGCCAACCTTTTTGGCCCCATTTATTTTCATTTTTTCAAGTCACTGTTTTTAAATGTTTGAATTTGTCACTGGATATTTGGAGTCTACTGTATTTTTACACCTCCTTAAAAGTATAATTATTCAAATACTGATGAACTAAAGTTTATATCGGGGTTGTATGGCTGTGAAATAACTTCTGTGTTGTTAGAAATTGTTTGGTCCATTTAAGTTGCAAATGTTTACATGTCAGATTGACTAGGCCTCATGCAAAAAAAGCACAATAGCAGTTTAACTGTATGTACTTTGGCTGATAAGTCTAATTCAGGAAATGATAAATTGCTGGACACCTCATTTGTTTGCAAATAAAAAGTGACAGATTATTTTTTAATGAGTTGATCTGTGTATCCAGTCAGTTTTATCCACCTTGAATGAGTAATAGACATTGAGTGTTAATTTAGACATACTGGATCAAGTGGACTATGAACGCAGTTGACAAATATATATTTTTATATTGCTCATTATTTGTAGTTACTTTGTCATTTTCTATTCAAATGTAGTAGAATCAGCCTGTTCTTACATCACTTCTTTTGTTCACTTCTTGGAAAATGAAAATTATATCAGAATTACATTGTAAGAGTCAATTGAACTAATTTAGAATAGATGTTTCTGTATAGTTTGTCACAACTATTGTGCAATTTAGAGTAAACACTATACGTTTTTCTAATAGGAGTTTGGAATTGCTTTTATTTTCATTAATGTAAATATATATATATATTTATATTACATGGTGGTAATACAAACAACTGCTGCATGGCTAAACAATGTACAGCCCCAATCCTGCAAACATATTTGCATGTGCTTAACTTTAAATACCTGAGTAGTTCCATTGAATTGAAATGGAAATTAGACTGTCATACACATATTTATTTATTTTTTGCACAGAACAACTTCAGCTTCAGTGAAGGTTCGTAATAACAGGAATTGCAGTGCATTTAGCTTTCCGTCTACATAATTAAAAGATTTTTTAAAATACTATATTAGTGCTAATTATTATTGTCAATGTGTATTAGTGCCTACCAGAAAACCTAACCACAGCAGGAGTGTGTGGCAGAAGTTTTTCACTCAAGCCTGGCTCCTGCAAGTTCACAAGAAGGTTTCCATACATACCCTATGTAACAGGAACTGTGGAGGGTGTTCCAGAGCCAGGTGTGCAGTCTGTTTGTTTTTGTATATACATGCCCTAACCGGTGACGCCTATGCACACCCTCTCACACCAAATATTTTTGTACCTGCCAGGAGTAGTGCACCTTGTTGTGGAGAGTGTTGTGTGCTTCCTTGGTGAAAGTGAAGGGTGCAGGGGCTGCTGCTGGCCAAAATACAGGTGCACATTACTGCAAAAGCAGAGTTACATTTGTGCACGGGCATACGGGTTATTCATTTATTGGACCAGAATTTGGCAATAGAAATCAAGTTTCACTGTAACAGGGTTCCACTATGTCCTCTCAGAGCAACCCCTGATTTTTTTTCCATATGAAAAGATAGCAGTGTTACTTACATCCTTGTATACTTTTCATTATCAGTAAAAAATAAATAAATGTCTTCCTTAAGAGTTTCCTTAAGGAAAGTAAGAGAGCCAGGATCTGACTTTGTTTTTAAAAGTGGGTTCCTATGTAATAATTTTCCATCTGAGGAGTCTCCAACTTCATTGCTATGCAAATGAAACCAGACAAAGTAACCCCTTTGCTATCCCATAAGAATGTGTTTATGTAAAATTATTGTCTTCTCGTCTAGAGTTATTGCAACTGCTTATTTGGTTCTTTTTCTCTAACTGAAATATGGCAGCTAATAGACTGCATTTTACTAATGGAAAATTAATAAGCACTCTTGATAGTCAGGTTTATAAATATGTAAAATATTTTTAATTGTTTTAGCAAAACAGGCAGGTAATCAATAATATCAGACGTGACAAACATACTGTTGACATGCACTATAGTCAAAAGGGTTGTAAGAGATAAGGACTTCCTGTCAGCAGTAGCCCGTGTAATTAGTATTCAGACATTGTCATGTTCAATGATAAATGGATTCCTTGAACTATATTGATATAGTAGGTTAAACATTGAAAAAGTTGGGTTGAACTTTGACTTTAAATATTCATTAGAGCTAATTATGGATTTTATGACTACATGAATTACAGTTTCTGTGTCATCATTGGCAATTTATTTTAAATTTATTTAAAGCAATTTCATAATATAATATTAGCTTTATCACATTCATTGAGGTAATGCAGTAAATGTTTACTCTGCACAGTAATTAAACTTTTGTACATAGTATTTCCTTTGAGTGTTAAACTTGTACAATAGAAATGACGTACTTCTAAAAGCCCTGTGTCAACACCCATTAAAAAAACATTTATGGGGGTAAAGGTTGGCAGATTTTTATATTAGGATTTCTATATAATCAAAAAAGTGATACTTTTGTAATGCCAGATGTGTAATGCAACAAGACTACAGTATTCCCGGAGTCTCACTGTTAGGAGTAATTAATCCAAACTACCCATTTGGCATGGAATCATGAAATAGACTTATGATATTCTACTGAATATCTAAAGGCTAAAGACTAAAATGGACATTTGGCAACAAATTATTGGCAAAATAAAAGCATAATATGTAAAGCACCATTAATATAAATGAAATTACCTTATTTTTTCTCAAATGTGTATCTATGGGTATGTATAGATGTGTATATATCACCCACAAAAATACACTAGTTTACAGTTTATTGCTGTAGTAAATTATATTATTCTTTTGCAAAATATGTTACCAAAACTTTAAAAGTAAAAACCTTAAGCGTTAAAAAGAATGGAAATGATCAGTAACGGTAGTTTGTGTAAATAGTGTATTACCCTTGAAATGCAGACATTTTGTTAATGACAACATTGCCATAAGAAAATCACCTTGCAATTCCAATAACGGCCTGAATTTTGACACACATGCCATATTTATAAATTCTTATGAAATCTATAATGATATCTTTGACTGTGTGACTATAATTAATGATGGGTGTATTGAAATATAAGGGGACTGTTGCCACCTTACTAACATTCAGTGGGGGTGTTTTAGTTGCTAGCTTCCAGTACTAAAAAGAGGGAAGGGTCGATGGAGAATCAGGACCCTGAGACTGACAGCCCCCAGGAACAATGGGGAGAGGCCAATGCTCCAGGTCAGCCTGAATGACAGGGTGAGCAGGCTAATCAGGGAGTCCCCGTCCCCCATGTGAGCTGGATTTGCCTGGGTCAGACAGAGTGGGGCTGAGCTAAGGAGAAAGCAGGGGCCCAAGCTGAGCTGGGGAGCAGAGCTGTGCCAGATCCAGAGAGAGCAGACCCTGTCCTGGGAGCAGAGCTGCAGCCCCAAAGCCAGAGGCACGGCCCAGAGAGAGCAGACTTGCCCTGGGAGGAGAGCTGCAACAACCAGAGCCAGAGGGCCCAGGAAAGCAGCCCAGGAAGCAGGTCAGTGCTGGGAGCAGCATCACAGAAGCAGCCTGCAAAGCAGACCCTTCCTGGGAGCAGAGCTGTAGCAACCACAGGCAGAGGGGCCAAAGAAGCAGCCCAGGGAGCTGAAGGCAGCAGCAGCAGTGTAGAGACAGAGTGGTGCAGCTGGGGCTGGAGCAGTCCAGAGCTGGGAGCAGTGAGCAGCTGGGGAGACCGAGGGGGATCCTGGGCAGCAGGCCCAGCACAGGGAGACGCCTCAGCCAATGGGCTCTGCAGGCCAGGCTTGGATCATAACCCTGACAGGGCGGGGGCGATACTGGGAAGAACGGTCCTACCACTTAGAGCCTGAGAGCGTGTGGGCACCACCAGAGCAAGTGTCCAACCCACAGCATCCCTGCAGCACAGCCAGGGCCTGAGAAGAAGGCCTGAGAGTTACAAGGAACAGACTGTGAACTGCTGTGACGTTCCAGAGACACTGTTTGTGATGTTCCCTGCCACAGAGCGGATTGATGTGTTTCCTTTAACCTTTCCCATTTTTCCTTATTCTTTTTAAAATTAATTGTTGATTAAATAACTTGCATTTGCTTTAACTTATATGTAATGGTCAGTGGGTCAGAGAAGTGCCCAGTGCAGAGAGAGTACCCCGGAGTGGGGACACCTTAGCCCCTGTCCTAGGTGACCACAGCAGGGTTGAGGGTCGAGCCCCCCAGGAATCCTGGGCTCAGCCTTGTTGGGGTTAGGAGGACTCTGCCAGACAGGAGAGTGGAAGGGGAGTCCTCAAGGGCAGGGAGGCCACTGGGTAAAGGAAGTGGGAGCGAGGACTCAGATCCTTTCGTTAGCCCACTTCACTGGGGTAGTGCAGAAGCCAGGAAAGTTCCCCACAAGAGCGGGACTATTCCCCCGCTTACAGAAAGAATGTCTAGGATTTTACAGCCCAAACATGTGCTGGAAGCATAATCCTTTCTTACACAGCCAACACTGTCCCTTTTGGTTCACCTCTCTTCCTACAAATCACCTCTTTATCTATGCATCTTGGAGGAGCTCCTGTGCTGCAGACTTTAGGCAGCATATGGCAGTGGGGCTCTCTTTCTGCACTCCTTTTTGGTGCATGTCTGGCAAAGGTGTCTGTTTTGGGATGTCCCTGAGATCTTTGGAAGCCCGCAGCCTGCTTTATGGAGCTTTGAGCTCCTCTTTCTAGGCTTCTTCATTTCTCTCACAAAAGTTACTAATTACTTTGTTGTTCTAATTTCCTATGTATGATATTTTGTTTAAAGCTGCATCTGGAGTTTGAGGTGTTAAAAACAAAGCCATTTATCTGTAAGTTTAGAGTGAGCGGTGGGGGTCAGAAAAAATAAACACCAACTTTAAAATTTTATTTTGAACTCCTTTCAAATAGTAAACCACTTACTAGATTTACGTATAACTTTACAGAAAATTAATTTTTTACTCTGACAGTAAGTTGTGCAGTTTTGGTTATGATCAATATTTGTTTTCATGCCTACACAAGCGATTTAAACCCTGCTTTGGATGGAATTCTGAATGACTACAGAACCACTAGCCGTGACTCCATAATATCTCTGTGGGCATGGTGTGTAAAATCGGTGTGTGTAGATAGATAGATATGGAAGGGGCTGCATGACTCATGGGGTTGGTACAGAGTATTTTCTCTCTAATCCATCAATTCAGATCTTGCCCCAGCTAGTGGAGACTGAAAGTCATTTATCATGGAAAGGTAAGGTGGCCTATATGAACTATGAACTAAGTTGGTGGTCTCAGATCAGGCAGTGTTGCTGCTTTATTTAGATTTTTTAGGAACCTCTGATATTTTTGACCACAAGGTGGTGTTAACACAGTTACAGACACTGGCAGAAATGTGGCTGTTTGCGATGGGGTTTGTTTGTTTAGAAAATGCCTAGAGGGGAGGAATGAGTATTTGTTTGTCTGCCCCAAAGAACTATCCTGTAGGTTTCCCTCTCCACTCTTTTACCCTTCTTTCTCAATGTGTTGTGAGACTACTATGGGAGATGATGAGGGTGATGATAATACTTAGCTCTTATATGCACAGAGTGGGCTTCAGTATATTGATGACATTTGGTTCTATATCTCAGTGTCATCTGACACCCATATTAAGGATTTCAGCTTTCCGGGTGTCTGGCTGCGTCGGGGGCATGGATGAGAACTAGTTGACTGAAATTTAACCCAGACAAGGCAATTGTGATGCTGGTGGGTTGTTGGAGGAACTGAAGAAATGGTGGAAAAAACAGCTGCCCCTTCAATTGAACCCCTCGTTTGCTGTCTCTCCCCAATGACCCCCCCTGGTTTGTAATGTTGGGAACACACTGTCTCCTTAACTGCTTCTGAATCTTCATATAGTAACAGGGCCAAGTTGCTTAATTCCATATGTGTTTGTTTTAGAAGGTTAAGAGCTTTTCCTTCTGATACAGACCTCACTGTAAATTATCCATGCATAACACTTTGGGACTGGATTATTACAGTGCAGTATTCTTGATCCTATATATGAAGAACACTTGGAAACTTCAGCTAGTGAAGACAGTAGCTGCCTGCCTCCTTAGTTGGTTTCACTCTGGGAGCACATTACATGTACCCCCCCCGCCCCGACGCTATACTGTCTCCCAAGTCATTTACGGTTCAGTACAAAGTTTTGGCTTTTATTTAGAATACCTTTATGGTTTGGGTCCTGGGTATCTATTAAGAAACTATCTTGTTCTGTCTGTGCCTTACCCTGAGAAATAAGGTTACCTGATGTAAGGAAACTGTTGCCCCCTTACTAACATTCAGTGGGGGTCTTTTAGTTGCTAGTTCCCAGTACTAAAAACGGGTGAAGGGTCGATGGGGAATCAGGACCCTGAGACTGATAGCCCCCAGGAACAATGGGGAGAGGCCAATGCTCCAGGTCGGCCTGAATGACAGTGCGGGCAGGCTAATCAGGGAGTCCGGAGGCCTGGGAGGTCCCATCCTCCATGTGAGCTGGATTTGCCTGGGTCAGACAGAGTGGGGCCAAGCTAAGGAGAAAGCAGGGGCCCAGGCTGAGCTGGGGAGCAGAGCTGTGCCAGATCCAGAGAGAGCAGACCCTATCCTAGGAGCAGAGCTGCAGCCCCAAAGCCAGAGGCACGGGCCAGAGAAAGCAGACTTGCCCTGGGAAGAAAGCTGCCGCAACCAGAGCCAGAGGGGCCAGAAAAGCAGCCCACGAAGCAGGTCAGTGCTGGGAGCAGAGTCACAGAAGCAGCCTGCAGAGCAGAACTGTAGCAACCAGAGCCAGAGGGGCTAGAGAAGCAGCCTAGGGAACTGGAAGCAGAGGAGCAGCAGCAACAGCAGTGCTGAGACAGAGTGATGGAGCTGAGGCTGGAGCAGTCCGGAGCTGGGTGTGGTGAGCAGCTAGGGAGACCGAGGGGGACCCTGGGCAGTGGGCCTAGCACAGGGAGACACCTCAGCCAAGAGGCTCTGCAGGTCAGGCTTGGATGGTAACCCCGACAGGGCAGGGGCAACACTGGGAAGAAGGGTCCTACCACTTAAGGGTCTGAGAGCATGTGGGCACCACCAGAGCAAGCGTCCAACCCACAGCATCTCTGCAGCACAGCAAGGGCCTGAGAAGAAGGTCTGGGACTTACCAGACTGTGAACTGTCCTGACATTCCAGAGACACTGTTTGTGATGTTCCCTGCCACAGAGCGGGGTGATGTGTTTCCTTTAACCTTTCCCATTATTCCTTATTCTTTTTAAAATTAGTTGTTGATTAAATAACTTGCATTTGCTTTAACTTGTATGTAATGGTCAGTGAGTCAGAGAAGTGCCCAGTGCAGAGAGAGCACCCCAGAGTGGGGACACTCTAGCCCCTGTCCTAGGTGACCACAGCAGGGTTGGGGGTCGAGCCCCCCAGGAATCCTGGGCCCAGCCTTGTTGGGGTTAGGAAGACTCTGCCCGTCAGGAGAGTGGAAAGGGAGTCCTCAAGGGCAGGGAGGCCATTGGGCAAAGGAAGTGGGAGCGAGGACTCAGATCTTTTCATTAGCCCACTTCACCGGGGTAGGGCAGAAGCTGGGAAAGTTCTCCACAATAGTGGGACTATTCCCCGCTTACACTGAGATGATCAAACTGACAGTCATCAGATTTATACATCAATGTATTTTCAGTGGACAGCCCTCAGTTCTGGAATTGCTTTCTCTTTTAGTCTGACAAAGCCCACGTTTGATTACTGACAGGGCACATTATTTTCTCAGACGTTTTCCTAAGCAGTTTTTTTTAGGGAGAGTTTAGTTTTCTGGCTATTGTTGACCAGTGTGCTTTCTAAATTCTGCTTAGTGCAGGTGCATTACATAAACTGAACAATAAATATGTGATAAATAAACCTTTCTTTAAAGATATAAAGTATGTAACTACACTTCTTTGACTGCATCTTACAATTTATTTAGTTAACGTGTTTGTGCGCTGTTTGTGTAGAATCTACACTATGAACTGTTTTTTATTTTAGTTTTTATTAACTGCTAGAAGGATCAATTGAATAGCCACCAATTTAGAATAAGAAATGTGTTTCCTACTGTAGCTTCCAGTTGCAAAAGATGAGTTATGTTTTGGGCCTAAAAATGTGGGTGCCTTTGTAATCTCTATTTCTGCTATGCAGTTTCTCTATGAAGTGCTTAATGCTCTGTAAATATTACTGCTGAACAACAATTAGTTGGGCCTCCTCTTAAAATGGTTCTGAGCAGAGAGTGTGAATAAGTTCCTTAAACAGCTTAATAAACCAGAGTACTGAAGTTTTGAATTGTATGTGTAACTGCTGTTGATGTACTCTAGTGGAATCAACATGACCTGATCTAGGAAAGGATGTATCCATGATTTAAGCTGTGGAAAAAAGTTTCCTTTTTTGCATTTATGTTGCCCTAGAATCAGAGCAGTGAGTAGCATATCTACACTGCATCGTTTTTATTGGTTTCCAGTTCTGTACATAAACCTGATTAAGTCCATTTGAATACGGAAGGCGGTGATAACCATAATTTCCATTCCATTAACATTTACCTCCAGTGAGTGGTATGTTCAGAATTAATATACTTGTGTATACTGTACTATGTCCCAAATCAAAACACATCTTTTCGTGTTGGCAGAATCAGAACCTGACAGAGAACCTGTAAGGTATTATTTAATAGTTACCAGTGATCCTTAATGTGCACCACCAGCTGAAAGTCTACTAATGCTACAAACACTGATTATCAAATAAACAATATGCTATGTAATTCTACATATCAGCTGTAAAATCCTTTAGAAAGAATAAGATTAAAGCTGTAAAAGTGGAGCAATGCATGAAACAAGTCAGCACCTTCAGAAAGTAAACTTGTAGCCTGAGTGTGAATATCAGTTCTTTTTGATAGAATCATGGCATCTGTAAATGGAAAGGAACTGTGATGTCATTTCAGTCCTTCCTAGCATATATACTTGCGTCTAAATTTAACTGTCATAAGTGATGGAACAGTAAGGATTCACAGTCCTATAATGTAGGCTGAAATTTTCACTTGCTTTTAAAAATTTTAGTCTGATGAAGACAGGCCCCTAGATTCCAAATGTACGTTGAGATGGTTTTAATTCACCATCTGACTTGAGAAAAAAAGAAAAACTCTCACTATCCACTATTTAAATATTATAGGCAGGCAGATAGCACTGTTTTTTTTTAAGGTTGCCTGACACTTCCCACTGCTGTATTAGGCCCTGTTTTCTGTTGCTTTTAACTTTGCCATACATCAAACATTTGGGCTGAAATTTTCTATACCAGGTGTCTGCCTCAGTCTGATTTTTTTTTTAATTTAACTTCAGTCATTGATGAGCATGAGAATAGGGAAAAATGTGATCTTTTGCCCATGTTAAAAAATTCTGAGGGCTTTTTCTTTGAAAATATCTAGCACCCCCAATCTTTGGAGCAGAAATTTGAAATTTGGCAGGGATATATCTTTTACCATCTCCATGAAAATCTGGCCAATTTATAAGCCTTTTAAAAATAACAGTTAACATATGTTCAGTGGATACTTACTAGATTTTAGTAGCTAAGTTTCATGAAGATTCTGTCCACATTGGGCATGCTGCGGCCCCGCGGCTGAACAGGACTTTCCCTGCATTTACAGCTCAGGCATTTTGCGGGCCATTTCAGGTCTAGGCAGCTGAACTGAGAACAGTGAGACTGTCTCTCCTACGTTCTCATTGAGCCTGCTGGGCCCAGGTAGCACATGGAAGAGGAAGCTGCCTGATTCAAATGCAGAGACGACAAGTGCCAGACTGTTGGGGAGGGGGCACAGAGAGGGAGCATGGAGCATGTATAGGTGAGACTGGGACTGGCTGGATAAAGAGACTAGGGAGGAGGAGTTGGGGAAGGCGACTGGGAATGAAATTAGGAGCCCCGCAGTCTTTAGGTTCATGTCTGGCCCCTTTTCGAGGCTGGAGAGTGAGGCTGCCCTGCACTCACCTGGCAGTGGCTAGGCCTGGCTCTCCACTCTGGGTTTTGGGACATGGTGCACAGGGTGCATGCCACTGTGACCCCAAGCATCAGGTCGCAATGCCAATCACGCAAATTTGGCCCAGTTGGCCCTCCATAATGATGCCCAGAGTGGGGAATCCGGCCCAGCCCCATCGGCCAGGAACCAGTATTGCCAGGTGAGTTTGGGGCAGGCTTGCTCTCCAGGCCACCGCCATTGGCCCATCACTCTGGGTTCTGCCACTGGTCATGCTTAGGGAGAATGGACAGATAAGTCTGTGCCCACTAGAACCCACGCTGCTCCAGAGTCTGTAACAGAACATGTGGGTCTCATCATGCCTCTGTTCCCAGCAAATAGCTGTGAAACCCACTGGTGATGTGTCCCATCCCCCACTAGTGCTGTTCCACATATAGGATGACAATCTATTACCACTATCTGTTACTCCATCAGATCAAGAGGCAGAGAGATATGTGTGATGTATCTAAAGGTTCCAATTCTGCTGATGACGCTTGTCAGTGCTAATATGATGCCACAAAATGGATTTTTTGTTATTTCAGTTTACTTTTTAAAAAACCCTAGGAAATTACACACATACAACTAAGTTAAAAGACTGTTATGGTTGTAAAATCAAGCACTTAAAAGTTAGAAAATACCAAATTAAGGCTGCCTATGCAACTTAATTTTGACCCCCGCTTGGTGTAGGCAGTATGATACAGTCTTTATTTATATGATCACATACTATTTTATCCACAGGAACTCTTCCTGATTCAGTACACAGACTAGGACCTGGTCTGGAGATGAATCTGTGGTGTGTAGTAAAGGAGACTATTGTCTGTAGTACCGTTGCTTCATTTGTTGTAGAAGTTTTGAATGAGATAGGGAACTACTGGTAGAAAAAGAATGGTTTCATAGTTAAGACAGCTGAATGCTTCACTAGAGAATTGGATTTTATCCGTGCCACTGAATTCCTATGTGATGCTAGTCAAGTCACTTAAACCACATTTTTCGTAGGTGGTCACTAATTGTGTGTACATCATTCTTTGATGCCTGACATGAGATCCTGGGTTCTGATTTGCAGAAGTGATGAGCACTCACAACTGCAGCTGAAATCAACGGAAGTTTTGCCACACCCTGAACAATGAGCAGAATACAAAATACTAAATAGTTTCTTATTAAATGGGAACTGTCCTTCCTCTGCACTGAATGAGGAAGGGGTCTTATCAAAGAAATAATATATGATCAAGTAATTAAATACTATCATGCTGGATATGCACAAGGGGCTGAATTAAGTTTGCACAGGCAACCTTGATCCTGGCATTTCCTAACTTTTGAGTGCTTGACTTTGCCAACTTAATGTTCTGTTAATGTGGGTTTTGTGTGTGTAACATAGTACTCTGATGCTCCCTCTGCTGGCTAAGCAGCACCAATGTCCTCATATACCCAAAGAGTAACAAACAGCACCACTATCCTCAAGTGTCCTCAAGGATGTGCTGATACTATGAAGGATGCTGGAAAACAGAGTAGGAATGATGTAGAAATAGTATTTTAATTTCAGCCTCAGTCAAAGCAGAGGTTTGATGCTGCGGATCATGCATTGGATTACACATTGGGACTTAAATCACAAAAAATGAGTTGACTATAAAACATTTGAAAGCAGGACTAATGAGGAAACATGTTATAGTTTTATTTTTTGTCTTTTTCTGATAGTGCAAGCATTTTCATCACAAAGCATAGTTTTCATTTTAGTATTTTAGTGAGTTCAGATCAAGTCTGAAATTTACTTCCTTGTACAAGCAGATCTCAGTAGCTTAATCATGATACTTCACTAAGTGAAATAAGTAAGAGCTGTTCCATCCACTGCTTTATATTGCCTCTCATCTGTGACATAGATCAGATTCAGAGCATTGCATGTTACATTTGTATTTGTGTTGTCAGCTTTGTAAAGTTAGTTTCTCTAAATAAATGACCATGTAAGGGCTAGATTGTAATGCCCTTCCATTGAGAAGTTCTTTGCTCAGCAAAAAGAACAGGAGTTCTTGTGGCATCTTAGAGACTAACAAATTTATTAGAGCATAAACTTTCGTGGGCTCAGCAGTTATTCCCACTGATTTCAATAGGACAACTCAGGGTGTTAGATACTATTCAATAGAAGTGGACACAGCAGCAAAATGAGGACAGACACACGTGGAATTAAGCAGCAGCCTGCAACTTTTATTAAACTTTCAGCATAAGGGAGGGGCACTACGCACCCATACTCTTCTATACCAGGCATTTATTAGGTTCCAGTGTGGGGTTATCATATAACCTGTGTCTGGCACCAGGGTTACAGGGCTCCTTGCCATAATCTGTAACTGGCTCCAGGATTATAGGGCTCCTTACCAGATAACCCATAACATGGAGTAGGCTTTCCTCAACCTATCCCCCAGGACTCAGCTCTCTATGAGTCCTATCACCCTTCCTCCTGTGAGGGGGAGAGATGGTGCGGCAGAGTAGGGACATGGACCCACGAGTGCCACAAGGTCTGACCTCAGCCCACAAAGGCCACAAGGTCCCAACGTGTCACATGAGCCCAAGGCCCATCACTGAAATCCCAGGCCTTTTACCTCTTGGAACTGTTCATTTTATTCCCCTAACTGCACATGAAACAAGCTCACTGAGTTGCAGTGAGTAAGCAACGCCACCCCAGTACCTCAGTGAGCTACCATGCACATTTCTACTTAACCCACTGTGGCTTGCAGGTACTTCAAGGAAGGCAAAAAACTCCCTGGTCCTCCACCAGTTTGTCCCATGGAATCAAAAATTCCTTCCTAGCTTCCTAAACAGGTGACCAGCTAGACCCACAGTGTCTGCCAGGCCAGGTTCCAATTCCTAGTTAGGGTGGGTTGCTGGAACAGACCTGAAAGATGCTGTACAGCGCTGGTTCTCAAAGCTGGTCCGCCGCTTGTTCGGGGAAAGCCCCTGGCGCGCCGGACCGGTTTGTTTACCGGCCGCATCCTCAGGTTCGGCTGATCGCCGCTCCCACTGGCCGCGGTTTGCCGCTCCAGGCTACTGGGGGCTGCGGGAAGGGCGGGCAGCATGTCCCTTGGCCCACGCTGCTTCCTGCAGCTCCCATTGGCCTGGAGCGGCGAACCGCGGCCAGTGGGAGCCGCGATAGGCCGAACCTGAGGATGCGGCCGGTAAACAAACTGATCCGGCCTGCCAGGGGCTTTCCCTGAACAAGCGGCGGACCAGCTTTGAGAACCAGTGCTGTACAGGGCCCTTGGCAAGTACCTCCCTCCCTTGCTATTGGGACTGTCTCTCTGTCACTGCCAGCCCCATCAATTTCTCTCACCCATTGATGCAGGTGGGTGACATTTTAAGTATATCACAATTTGGCACCATATAATAAAATTAAATAATATAGGGCAAGATTGTGAGACCCCTACTCACACCAAGTAATACTTTACTCCAAAAATGGCCACACTTGCTCCAATGGGATTACTTGTAAGTAAGGATATCAGAGTCCGGACCATGGTTTTGAGATATAGTTGCAAACTAATATCAGACTTCTGTCCCCATTTTCGGCCAACCTCACGTCAACTTAATTTTACAGAAAATATTCTGAAAATAATTTTTTTGAGTGGTGATATTTCTTTGATGCCATTCCTTAAGAGCAGCATTGCTTTTTATTTTATATTATTTATTTGTAATTAAGATTAGTGAAGAGATTTTCATGTGTGAGTTAGCTGCACTCCAAGTACAGCTAGAATGGGTTTCATGTGATTCTGGGTAGGGATTTTATCTACACGAAAGAGGGAGGTAAGATAAACCCTTCTATACAAGCAAAAAACCTCAATAAGCATATTACTGTTTAAGAGTAATCTCCCGGGGTTTTAAAAAGCCAAAGGCCAGAATATAATCAAAGTTTAGCCATGAGGTAGCATCTCCTTTTTATTAATTGCTAATATAATTCCATTAAGTTAAGAAATTAAATAGCAGGTGTCAGCTTTTTTTTTTTTATCTTGTATCAGAATGTTTTTTTCCTGGCAATCTGTCCTTGTTGCGGAATAGTTAACCTTGAGTCCTGTACAAGAATGTCTCCTGCTTTTTCTTATTTGCCACCTCCATTAAAAAAAAAACCCAACCCTGGAGCAGGTTGCCTGGGTCACAAGGAAGTGTACTCATCAATTAAATGTGTGACAGTGTTTTCCGTTGGATGAACTAATATGTCAAGGAGATGGGCAGGACCTCATGTTTGTGCTTTTGACAAATCAGCAAATGTTTAATCTCTAAATGTGCAGCTTCTCATAAATAATGCAGCAATCACTGAGCCAAAACACTACTCTGCCAGGGAAGGTATCTCAGTCAGTAAAGAAGTAAAAAGGCAAAATAAAACTAAATCATCCTATTTGTTTGGTTCTCTTAAACTTGTCATTAAGACTTTGTGTAATGGCAAGGATTCTTGTTTTTTCAGCTCAACTGCTTCTATTTAACTTAGCCAAGAAATTTGAAAACTCATCAAGGAACTCCTGAACTCTGGGGGGGAAATAGAATTAATAGATTTTATAAATGCAGGTTTATATTTTTTTCTTGATATTTCATGGATTGCTAATTGTCTTCAACCCCCAATCACTAATTAGAAGAAGACAAATTATAGAAATGGGGAAAGTTTAAAAAAATTAAAAAACCACCACTGTGGGTTAAATTCTGGCCCCAGTAAAGTCAGTGGCAAAACTATTATTGACTTAAAGTGGGACAATTTTGTTTCTCTCTCTCTCTTATATATGATTATGCACCCAACAATATGTTAAAAGAATTCTAAGGTTGCAAATCCAGGCACTCAGAAGTCAGGAAATGTCAGAGTTAAGATTGTATCTTAATTCAGCTCCCCTGTGTGTGCATTATGATAGTCTTTAATTACATGAGCAAATATTGTCATTTCCATGGACCTCTGCTTCATCCATTGGCTCACTTGAATGGGTTCACTATTGAATTCATTTTTTCTATTTATCCTTTATTCTTTACAAACATTAATGAATTTGTCCTGACAACATCCTGTTAGGAGAGGTGGTAGTACTATCCTATATATTTTACTTTATATGCTCAAACCAGCACTTCCATTATCTCACTTGCAGTTCTGAGTGCTCAGCACTTCTGCAGCTCAGACCCAAGATGTCTAAACGTGGGGCCTCAGAAAATGGAGAACATGCATGTTCTTATAACAGAAAGTCATGGGAAGCTTTAACAATACTTGTTGCTGTCTGTGCCACCTATAAATATGCAACTGTATGTGTATCCTTAACGTTTTCTCTAGAAGATGGACCATTTGAGGGTACAAAGCCTCATTAATGATGATTAATAACCATAATCAAATTCTTAATGCCTGAGCTCAAATTCTGCCTTTTACAGACTGCAAGGCTTGGTTTAGCCAGTTTTGGTCAGGCCTCTTGGGAACCCTCTTACCCTCAACAGTCTTTTCAGTTTTCCTTTTGTCATGAACTATGAATTATGGACAGGGACCCAGACTTTCTGTCCCAATCTCTATTCAGGACAGCACTTAAGCACACAATTAAGTTCCATAATGAAGCATTAATGTGCTTTCCTGAATTGAGACCTCATGCACTTATGGACATGCTTAACATGAAGCACATGCTTAAATGCTGTTGTGAATAAGGATGCTTTCCTTAATCCATGGCCTAAATGCCTTGCAGGATAGGGACGGATTTTAGCATGTCCTTAAATGTTTTGCTTTGCTTTGCTGAATAGGGGCCTATGTGCTTTGCTGAAAAGGAATGGGAATACTGGTATGTTTATTTGCTTAGCTGAATCATAGACTACTTATTGTGACTGTTGGAGCATGGGAGTTCAGTAGTTGACTTAGCCTGTAATGTTTCAAAAGAGCCAAAGGAAGGTAGGCGTGCAGCTCCCGGTGAATTCCAGTGTGATCTGGACACTTAACTCCCTTAGTGTCCTTTGAAAATCCCAGCCCTAGAGAAAAATTTTTGTCACAGTGATATGTATATAATGGTAATTAAAAACAAAAAGCTCTTAATGAAAGAGGATAGATTATAAAACTAGGCCAGGATTAGGAGCACAGAATTTTGAGTATGGCAAAGCAAACCTAATCTGGAGAATTAACTTTCTTCCCCCAGTGTTTGATTGAGTTATTCAGCCTTGTTTTACTGGTACCTCATACATCAATCTCTTTAAATATCTAAGAGACTTCCTGCATGTTGATGAAGAGAAGCTTTTCACAATCAACAGATTTCATTCCCTATGCAAACTCTCTATTTTGAAACAAAATTCTGAAGTTAGTTCCAGCAGCAGATTAGTTGAATTTTGCCTGAGCCAGGTCAGTTTATATCTTTCTTGCACCCTATGCTTCTAAAAAGATGACCAAGTTTTGCTCCGGTTACACAAAGTCTAAGATCACTGGGACTGACGTTACTTGTGTATTATGTTTGGCAAAATGCTCTTTGGAGTGTGGTGGACAACTTTTACTAGTTTGTAAGTAGCAGAAGGATTTGATAACTGAGAAATTAGCTTTCAGTGCTCCTCAAATTATAGCATTCTGGCAACCAAAGATTTATGGGAAGCTGAATTATGTTATGGGTGATATTATCCTTAGTAATATTCTCAGACAATTGATATAGTTAATGGCACCTAGAAATACCTGTCATACTGGTACTGTATTTTACTGTTTTGGTAATCTATATATACTTTAAAAATTAATACAATTAAGTGTGATCTTTATGCAAATGACAATGTTACTGTAAATATTAGCATGGAATAGCATGCAATCATCTGTATACAATGGTTGTTATTACTGAAACATTTAATAATAGAAAAGAGCTGTACAAGCACAAACTAATTTTTACAACACTCCTGTGAGATGCATAATTATTACCCCTTGACAGTTCTCGGGGTGCCCAGGACTCTGAGTCACCTTGTTCCACCCCCTGCCTCCAGCAAGAGGGAGGCTTGCTTGTGCTTAACTGGGTGTCCAGTCCCTGACATCTTCCGGCTATGAGCCACCCAAACAATCTCCTCTTCTCTTCCTGTTAAATCTCACAATCCTTCATCTTCATTTTGCTCAGACTGGTGATTGTTAATTAGATAATACTCAATTTACATTTCAACAGATAGATGGAGAAACATCTCTGGTCTGGTAGGAAACCAGTTTTCACCTCTGTTAACTCCTTCATACAAACTATAAGAACATATTTCCAACATATATACATAACTCCTACATAGTATCAGTACATACATGTTCAACTATATTCATAACCAGTGGTGCTGGCTTTCATTTAAGACCCCACATGATAGTCTTTATGGATAAATACTATAAAAGTGGTGTGCTAGGTGTAGTGAGTTTGTTAGGTCTGTTAGAAATTGCTGTTGCAGTGAACTCTTTGCCATCAGGCACCAATGGGCCTGTCTGCCACACTCCCATTCTACAGATGGGAAATTGATACAAAGAGGAAATGTGATTTGCTCTGCACTATCCAGTGAGAAAATGCCTAATCTAGAATTAGATTTTAGGACTCCCACCACTGTGTATCATTCCTGCAGTCCAAGCTGCATCCAAAAACATTTGTTTTGCCCTGTATATGAGGCAGAAACTGTTTGGCAGACTTTTGCAAGGATGCAGTCATTGATGGACCTGCAATCCAGAGGAATAATAAAGTAAACTCTATGGGGATTATTTCAGTGGCAGATGAAGGTGCTTAGCACCACCCAGAGGAGAGCTCTTAATATGTGTGATGTACTTATTAAGTTGTTTTTTAAAATCACTAATTAAGTCTGTTTGATATTTATAAAGTATATTAACTATTTGTGTCCTTAGCAAATTTAGGGTCTGTCTATGCTAGAAATGTAACCTATATTAGGTCCATTTACAACCACTGCAGTAATTACTATGGTGCTGCATGTCCACACTACCCTCCTTGGGTCGGTGGTGTGCATCCTCACCAGGAGCACTTCCACCAACCTAAGAAGGACAGTGTGGGGAGACTGGTCTCCAGCTCCGTGGGCAGCCTCCTGCCAGGAGCCTGGCTGCCCCCTCCCCTCCTCTCCCCATTCCCTGGCTGGGAGCGGAGTCCCAAGCTGCCTGGGCTTTTCCCCCCAGTTTCTCTTCCTGGCTCTCCAGCTGGAAGCAGGGTATGAAGCTGCCAGGGCTTCTAGCGGGGGTAAGGGGAGCCGCCAGCTTCCCGCAACTCCCATTGGCCGGGAACGGTGAACCACAGCCACTGGGAGCTGTGGGGGGCCATGCCTGAGGATGGTCAATGTAAACAAACTGTCTCATGGCCCACCAACGCGTTACCCTGATGGGCTGCAGGTTGCCCACCACTGCCCTAACTACACCAACATAAGCCTTACACCTCTCAGGGAGACGGTTTAGTTATGTCTGTGTAGAAGAACATTTACATAGGTGGGAGCAAGGCTGTAGTGTAGACATGACGTAATTAGGTGGACATAAGCTGTTGACCTAACTCTGTAGTCTAGACCAGCCCTAGGTAAACTGCTAATGGCCTTCATTATAGCTGCTTATTAAACTTAAAAGAAACAAATAAATAAAGAACTCAATTATTTTCCTGGATTTACTGAAAATGTTTTATTTATCAAATGTAGTATTTTTAATTACTGATATTTAATTTCTTTTATTTTTTGCATTTGAAAAGCTGTATTACAATTTTGTTTTTTACTAAAAGCAGACTATTCTTATTACTATTTATTTTTTGTTTTTCTACAGGCTCTAGGAAGCTTTTACTTCCTTCATGAATCCTTGAAAAACATCTACCAGTTTGATTTTAAAGGTAAGCGCAGAAATTAAAAGACAGTAATTGTCAAAGACTTCTCACCATTTTTCATATCAGGAAAAATCTAGGGCTTTCTTTAATCCGAATGCATGTGGTTGGACCCTTCGAGCCTTATACAGAGCCCCCCCTGACTTCAGAAGAACTCCACATGGGTGCAGAGGTCCGTCAGTGCAGATCAGTTGCAGGAGCAGGACCTTAAATGTCAGGCAGTGGTAATTGCCTTACAAAAATTGTGGCAGAATTTTGTTTACCACTTACGAATAGTGTAGGTCAGTAGGAAAAAATAAGATAAAGCCAGACGAGTACCCAGAAGTCACCTACTACAGGACAGGCCCAACAAAGAAAATAACAGAACGCCACTAGCCGTCACCTTCAGCCCCCAACTAAAACCTCTCCAGTGCATCATCAAAGATCTACAACCTATCCTGAAGGACGACCCATCACTCTCACAGATCTTGGGAGACAGGCCAGTCCTTGCTTACAGACAGCCCCCCAACCTGAAGCAAATACTCACCAGCAACCACACACCAAAAACACTAACCCAGGAACCTATCTTTGCAACAAAGCCCGTTGCCAACTGTGTCCACATATCTATTCAGGGGACACCATCATAGGACCTAATCACATCAGCCACACTATCAGAGGCTTGTTCACCTACACATCTACCAATGTGATATATGCCATCGAGTGCCAGAAATGCCCCTCTGCCGTGTACATTGGCCAAACCGGACAGCCTCTATGTAAAAATGGACACAAATCAGACATCAAGAATTATAACATTCAAAAACCAGTCGGAGAACACTTCAATCTCTTTGGTCTCTCGATTACAGACCTAAAAGTCGCAATATTACAACAAAAAAACTTCAAAAAGAGACTCCAACGAGAGACTGCTGAATTGGAATTAATTTGCAAACTGGACACCATTAAATTAGGCTTGAATAAAGACTGGGAGTGGATGTGTCATTTCACAAAATAAAACTATTTCCCCACGTTTATTTTTCCCCCCCTACTTTTCCTCAGGCGTTCTTGTCAACTGCTGGAAATGGCCCATCTTGATTATCACTACAAAAGATTTTTTTTCTTTCCTGCTGGTATTAGCTCACCTTAACTGATCACTCTTGTTATAGTGTGTATGGTAACACCCATTGTTTCATGTTCTCTGTGTATAAAATTGTCCTACTGTATTTTCCACTGCATGCATCCGATGAAGTGGGCTGTAGTCTGTTAATCCTGTAAGGTGCCACAAGTACTCCTGTTCTTTTTAGTGGGAAGAGCATCATTATTTTTTTTAACAATAGTCTCTGCCTTCGTTTGGCAAATTTTTGTGAAATTTTGAAGTTTTAATAATTTGATATGATACTTCTAATATTTAAGTCAGTGTATGTAATCACTTCTTAGCTGAAGTTACTTCTAATGCTTCTTTAAAGTGGATATGCAAACAGATTATTTAAAATTTACATTATTTTTAGTTGTGCACTGTCTGCATTTAGGTCATTGAGCTGGATTAAATTAATTCTACATCTTGCATCATGTTAATTTGAAACATCAGTGAAGCTTTGATAATTATGGAGTGAACTAATTGTCTCAATTGTACAGATTCATTAATTTTGTTCTCAGAAGAGACAGATTGCCTCTGTTCATGTAATTGAGGGTACAGGGTCTTCTCTTGGTGAAATATTTGAATAGCAGTTCTGTAGATATTGCAATTTGAGGTTTAGCCAACATAAATCCTTCTACTCATCATCTTTTCTGATGCCCAAGGAAAATTTCAAATATTCTCTCAGTGCCTCTTCATATTTTATTTCTGAAAGAGAACATTGTAAAATACAATAGTGATGAAGGAACTTTTAATGAGAGGTCAGCTTGTGCTTCCAGCCATTCTCCCCACCTCAAATAGTTTAATAGACATGGAGCAATAATGTGGAGTGTTCTGATTCAAATGAACTGGGAGCAGGACTGCGATGTGAGAGAAATTCTCAATACACTGCACAGGAAGCCAGGTGCACAACTTTCGTTAATGATACCTAGGATTGTGCTCCTTACTACCTCAATCGCCACACTGAACATTTAGCCCCTGGACTGATCTGCTGTGTTTTTGAGGGAAAGGGGTTAATGAATAAACCTATGAAACTTACATTTATATTGTGAGATGACAGCAGTCACAACCATTTATTCATTTTTCTATGTGCTTGGGCTTTGTGCATCAGTAGTATGTGAACTGTATCTGCCAGCTGATTCAGAGCCTGCAGTTTCGTCGCACCAGCAGTACAGAACTAGAGCCTTAGTGCTCAGTTCCAGTTAAACCTCCCTCCCTCCGGTCATATATCAAAGATGTCCAACTCTAATGACATCTGGCGGAGTGAAGTGACATCTACACCAGGGAAGAGGGGCTGTCTGGATTTATTCACAGCTGATTGACAGCTTATTTGCTGTTGTAGAGCCTTGAAAGAAAGGAAAGAGAGAGAGAGAGTGTGTTTGTGTGTGTGTGTGAGAGAGAGAGAGAGAGAGAGAAAATGGTTACAATGTAAGGAAAAATCAAAAGAAAGATAACCAATATAAAAGTGAATAGATACTGGTTGTGCCAGCTAGAGGGAAGGTACCCTTAGATGCTCAATGCTTCATTTATCCAGTTCAAACATGAATCAGCTGTCTCTCTGCATCCTTTCAGCCACACCACATCAAGCTGTGATCTCGTTGAATCTCAAACATCCCCTGACAATGAGTTCCACAGGTTGACTATGCACTGTGTAAAAAAGTACTTCCTTATGTTTATTTTAAACCTGTTATCTATTAATTTCATTGGGTGACCCCTGGTTCTTGTGTTAAGTGAAGAAGTAAATAACACTTCCTTATTCACTTTCTCCACACCATTCATGATTTTATAGACCTCTATCATAAGCCCCCTCCTCCAGTCATCTCTTTTCTAAGCTGAACAGAAGCATCTCTTCATACAGAAGCTTTTCCACACCCCTAATCATTTTTGTTGCCCTTTTCTGACCAGTATGACCAGTAAGGTGTGGGTGGAGCATGGGTTTATTATAGTGGCATTATGATATTATTGTCTTATTATCTCTCTCTTTCCTAATGGTTCTTAACAGAAAACTGCTGCTGTACATTGAGTGGATGTTTTCAGAGAACTATCCACAATGATTCCAAGATCTCTTTCTTGAGTGGTAAAAGCTAATTTAGTATTTATATTTGGGATTATGTTTTCAAGTGTGCATTACTTTGCATTTATCACTCCTGAATTTCATAGTCACCCAGTGTAGTGAGATCCCTTTGTAAATCTTTGCAGTCAGCTTTGGACATAACTGTCTTGAGTAATTTTGTAGCTTCTGCAAACTTTGCCATCTCACTTTTTACCCCCTTTTTCCAGATCATTCATGAATATGCTGAACAGCACTGGTCCCAGTACAGATTTCGGGAGGACCCCACTGTTTAACCTCTCTCTCATTTAACCTCTCCAACCGTTTATTCCTCTTTTTGTTTCCTATCTTTTAACCAGTCACTGATCCATGAGAGGACCTTCCTTCTTATTCCATGACTGCCTACTTTGCTTAAGACCCTTTGATGAGGGACCTTGTCAAAGGCTTTCTGAAAGTCCAAGTATACTATATCTAGGACCCTTTCCAAATTCAAATTTGATCAATTTCACGGTCAAAGGATTTTAAAAATAGTAAAATTAATTATTTAAATCTATTTTAATTCTATTTAAATCTGAAATTTCACAGAGTTGTAATTGTAGGGGTCCTGACCCAAGAAGGAGTTGGCGGGGGGGGGGTCATAAAGTTATTGTAGGGTATTGTATTGTATTGCGGTACTGCTGCCCTTACTTCTGCGCTGCTGGTGGTGGTGGTGCTGCCTTCAGAGCTGGGCAGCTGGAGAGCGGCAGCTGTTGGCTGGGAGCCCAGCTCTCAAGGCAGAGCCACTGCCAGCAGCAGTGCAGAAGTAAGGATGGCATGGTATGGTATTACCACCCTTACTTCTGCGCTGTTGCAAGCAAGGTGCTGCCATCAGAGCTGGGTGCCCAGCCAACAGCCACCACTCTCTGGCCACTGAACTCTGAAGGCAGCGGAGAAGTAAAGGTGGCAATACCATGATGCCCCTAAAATAACCTTGTGACCCCTGTGCAATTCCCTTTTGGGTCAGGACTGCCAATTTGAGAAATGCTGGTCTACCCTCTGAAATCTGTATAGTATAGAGTAAAGACACACAAAATACCAGATTTCATGGTCCTTTTTTCATGGCCGTGAATTTGGTAGGGCCCTAACTATATCCACTGAATCACCTTGTCCACATGTTTGTTGACCCCCTCAATGAATTCTAACAGGTTGTGAGGCATGATTTTCTTTTACAAAAGTTCTGTTGACTCTTCCTCAGAATATTCTGTTCATCTATCTGTCTCATAATTCTGTTCTTTACTATAGTTTCAACCAGTTCTGCTGGTACTGAAGTAGTATTTCCTGGCCTCTAATTCCCAGGATTTCCCCTGAAACCTTTTTTAAAAATAGGTGGTACATTAGCTATTCTCCAGTCACCAGATACATAGGCTGATTTAAGCAATAGGATATGTACCACAGTTTGTAGTTTTGCAGTTTCATATTTGAGTTCTTTCAAAACTCTTGGGTGAATACCATCTGGTCCTGGTGACTTATTACTGTTAAATTTATCAGTTTATTCCAAACCCTTCTTCATCCTCTGGACCCATGGAAAAGAAGCCCTTGAGGAATTCCACCATGATTTCAACAATTTCCATCCCACCACCAACCTCAGCCTGGCCCAGTCCACACAAGAGATCCACTTCCTGGACACTACAGAGCTACTATGCGATGGTCACATAAACACCACCCTATACCGGAAACCTACTGACCGCTATTTCTACCTACATGCCTCCAGCTTTCACCCAGATCTCACCACATGACCCATTGTCTACAGCCAAACTCTACGATACAGCCGCATTTGCTCCAACCCCTCAGACAGAGGCAAACACCTACAAGACCTCTATCATGCATTCTTACAACTACAATGCCCACCTGCTGAAGTGAAGAAACAGATTGACAGAGCCAGAAGATTACCCAGAAGTCACCTACTACAGGACAGGCCCAACAAAGAAAATAACAGAACGCCACTAGCCATCACCTTCAGCCCCCAACTAAAACCTCTCCAACGCATCATCAAGGATCTACAACCTATCCTGAAGGACGACCCATCACTCTCACAGATCTTGGGAGACAGACCAGTCCTTGCTTACAGACAGCCCCCCAATCTGAAGCAAATATTCACCAGCAACCACACACCACACAACAGAACCACAAACCCAGGAACCTATCCTTGCAACAAAGCCCGTTGCCAGTTGTGTCCACATATCTGTTCAGGGGATACCATCATAGGGCCTAATCACATCAGCCACGCTATCAGAGGCTTGTTCATCTGCGCATCTACCAATGTGATATATGCCATCATGTGCCAGCAATGCCCCTCTGCCATGTAGATTGGTCAAACTGGACAGTCTCTACGTAAAAGAATAAATGGACACAAATCAGACGTCAAGAATTATAACATTCAAAAACCAGTTGGAGAACACTTCAGTCTCTCTGGTCACTCGATTACAGACCTAAGAGTGGCTATTCTTCAACAAAAAAACTTCAAAAACAGACTCCAACGAGAGTCTGCTGAATTGGAATTAATTTGCAAACTGGATACAATTAACTTAGGCTTGAATAGAGACTGGGAGTGGATGGGTCATTACACAAAGTAAAACTATTTCCCTATGTTTATTCCCTCCCCCCACTCCCCACTTTTCCTCAGACGTTCTTGTCAACTGCTGGAAATGGCCCACCTTGATTATCACTACAAAAGGTTTTCTTCCCTTTCCCCCCTCTTCCCCCCCAGCTCTCCTGCTGGTAATAGCTCATCTTAAGTGATCGCTCTCCTTACAGTGTGTATGGTAACACCCATTGTTTCATGTTCTCTGTGTATGTAAATCTCCCCACTGTATTTTCCACTGAATGCATCCGATGAAGTGAGCTGTAGCTCACGAAAGCTTATGCTCAAATAAATTCGTTAGTCTCTAAGGTGCCAGAAGTACTCCTTTTCTTTTTGCGAATACAGACTAACACGGCTGCTACTCTGAAACCTTCCAAACCATTGTCTACTTGCACCTCCGTCTGGAGACAGTTCCTGAAAAAAATAGCTCAAGTATGGGAATCTCCCTCACATCCTCTGTAATAAGGACCAATGCAAATAATTCATTTAGCTTCTCCGCAACAGCCTTATCTTCCTTGAATGCTCTTTCATTCAGTGATCCCACTGATTGTTTGGCAGGCTTCCTGCTTCTGATGTACTTAAAAAAAATTGCTGTTAGTTTTTGTGTCTTTGCTAATTGTTCTTTAAAATCTTTTTTGGCCTGCCTATTTATACTTATACACTTGACTTGCCAGAGTTTGTGTTCCTTTCTATTTTCCTCAGTAAGACTTGGTGGGAGGGTTAGCTCCTGGTTTGAGCATTGGCCTGTTAAACCCAGGGTTGTGAGTTCAATCCTTGATGGAGCCATTTAGGGGTCGGGCAAAAATTGGGGATTGGTCCTGCTTTGAGCAAGGAGTTGGACTAGATGACCTCCTGAGGTCCCTTCCAACCCTGATAGTTTATGATTCTATTCTATGATTTGACATCCAATTTTTAAAAGACTTCTTTTGCCTCTTCCTGCCCTTTTTACTCTGTGGTTTAGCAATGGTGGTGCTTTTGGGGGGGGGGGTCCTCTTACTTTTTTTTTTTAATTGGGGTATTCACATAGTTTGAGCCTCTGTTATGGTGTTTTTAAAAAGGTTCCATGCAGCTTGCAGACATTTTACTCTTGTGACTGTTCCTTTTAATTTCCATTTGACTACACTCCTCATTTTTGTGTGGTTCCGCTTTTTGAAGTTAAATGCTACTGTGGTGAGTTTCTTTAGTATTTTCCTACTACAAGGATGTTAAATTTAATTATATTATGGTTACTATTACTGTGCAGTTCAGCTATATTCACCTCTTGGACCAGATCCTCTGTGCCACTTAGGCCTAAATCAAGAATTACCTCTCCCTTTGTGGGTTCCAGGACTAGCTGCTCCAAGACGTAGTCATTAATGGTGTCTAGAAATTTTGTCTCTGCATCCCATCCTGAGGTGACAGGTTCCCACTCAATATGGGGACAGTTGAAATCCCCCAGTGTTCCTATTTTTATAGCCTCTCTAATCTCCCTGAGCATTTCACAATCACCATCCTGGTCACGGGGTCGGTAGTATATTCCTATTGCTATAGCCTTATTATTCAAACATGGAATTTCTACTCATAGAGATTCTGTGGTACAGTTTGAATTATTTAAGATTTTTACTACGGTTGACTCTGCTTTCTTTCACATGTAATGCCATTCCCTCACCAGCGGGAGCTACTCTGTCATTCCTGTATATTTTGTACCCTGGTATTACCATGTCCCATTTATTATCATTGTTCCAAATAAACCTAAATCACTCCCCAAGTCACCATCATCTCATCTTTGCATTGAGACCCTGCAGTTCCGCCTGTTCATTTGGCCCTCTGTGTGGAACAAATCATTTCAGAGAATGCTACCGTGGAGGTCCTAGACTTTAATCTCTTAGCTAGCAGCCTAAATTTGACTTCCAGGACCTTTTCCCTATGTCACTGGTACCTACATGTACCATGACCCCTGGATCCTACCCAGCACTGCACATACATCTGTTGAGTTGTCTTGAGAAGTCCGCAACCTTTGCATCCGGCAGGCAATTCACCAGGCGATTCTACTGGTCATCACAAACCCAACTGTCTATATTTCTAATAATCAAATCTCCCTTTACTGTTACCTGTGTCTTCCTAATACCGGGCTCCCTGCTCCAGAGAAGAATCTTCAGTGTGAGAGAATACTGTGACATCATCTGGAAGGAGGGTCTCAACTATGGGATTGTTTCCCTCAACTCCAGCTTGATGGTCTCCTTCCAAAACTTTCATCCTCCTCAACAGCACCGAGGCTCTCAAATGTGGGGTGGGACTGCTCTACTGTGTCTTCAAAAATCTCATCTGTGTACCTCTCTTTCTCCCTTAGCTCCTCCAGTTCAGCCAGCCTGGCCTCAAGAGCCTGTACTTGGTCTCTGAGGGCATGAGCTGCTTGCACCAAATGCACACACATGCCACCTGCCCACAAAGCAGGTAATCCATACATGCTGCATTCAGTGCAATAACCTGGATAGCCCCCACTCTGCTGCTGCTGGACTTCTTTCTTTTTACTCTTGCAGGGATGTTTGTTTGTTCTGTGTGTGTGTGGCAGGGATGATTGGCTTAAGTTTGCAGAATGTTTATTAGGTGTATCTGGCTCTCCTGCTCCTTCTCTAAACTCCATTGCTAAACTCCCTCTTTTTGCTGCTTCCATTCACTAGCTCCTCTGGTTGCTTACATGGTTGTCTCCATTTTTCACCTTTCCTGGGTGTTCTGGGCCCAGGTGCTCGAAGCACCACAGACCTAGCAGGAGTACTCTGAGAAAAACGAGGCTTACACACAGCTGTGAGTTATTGGCTTTATTGAAGGTTAGTGACCCACCCACAACGGGGACTCCAAGCATTGCAGTCACGGAGGCAGGGAGCTCAGCACACCGGAGCTTTGCCTGGGATGGAGTCCAAGGGAGGGGCAGACAGTCAGCGTTAATAAGCACTACACAAAAACAGCTCATGAATATACAATTAGGTGCTTCTTAAAGGGGGCTTTCTACTACCTGGCGAAGGGCCATGCAAAGCAGCTATGTCCTTCAAGAACTATCTATATCCTGCAATAACACAGCAGCTGTGTCCTTCAAGAACTATCTCCTACAATAACAAAGCAGCTATCTATGTCCCACAGTAACCTCTCGGCTCGAGAAAGCGAAAGTTCCCTAGCTAGGCCGTAACAAAGTCTTCCGCAGTCCCTTACACTGGGCCATGTGACCTGAGGAAGAAAACTCTAACACTTTTAGAATTAAAATCTTGACAGCCAAAGCTGATATGTGACCTCCCAGCACATGAAAGGCATTGGCTTTTTTATGATGAATAGAACCCTAAAAAATCAGCTTATATTTTACACATATTCTAATACACCAAAAAGAGGGTTTGCTGACAGACACATAAGGCCTGATTCTGATCTAGCACTCACCAATTTTTCCCTGTCATAACTTTGAATACTTCAGTGGAGTTACTCCCGGTTTACACTGGTGTGAGATCAGAATCAAGCCTATAGCCCGTAAAACTTTTTCTTCTTTGAGTGATTGCACATGTCCATCCCAGTGTAGATGTTTGTGTGCTGCAGTACACAGTTATCAGATAGTTGTTGCCCTTAGCAGCACTTGTCAGGGTAGCTTGAGCACCCTCTGCTGTCTCACACACCTCACAGAGGCATAAATGGCTGAGCCACCCTAGACCCTCCTCAATTCCTTCCTACCACCAATGACGGTTGCTGGAGCTCCCTATCCTTGCTTCTGCCAGTCTTTTCATCTAGTCAAGCTGGTCTACCCCATTCTTGCTTCTGTTCAGCATATGCTGGACTATCTTTGCATCTGAAACATCAAGAATTAGCGATTAGCTCAATTAGGGTACACCTAGCAACTATTTCCACATTTCATCTTCTGGTGGATAACTGCTCTCTTTTTTCCAACCCATTAGTCATAAGATTTTTAAAGGGTTTGAACAGGATGTTTCTGCATTTTGAGTCCTGTTCCACCCTGGAGCCTGAATTTAGTCTTATCAAAGCTCCCCCCTTTGTGCCTCTAGCAGCTTGCTGTCTGTTACACCTTTCAATGAAGGTAGCATTTTTAATAGCCATTATATTGACCAGGAGAGTAGTTGAGTTGGCAGCATTAGTATCACATCCTCCATATACAGTTTTTTACGCAGATAGTCTACCTTCTTCCCATCTGAGGTTATTTATGAAAATGGCCTTCGCTTTTCATATAAATTAACCAATCTACTTACTGACCTGCTTCCCAAAACCTCATGGTAGCAAGGGAAAGGAGTCACTATTCACTGTAGATATTAGAAGAGTTTTGTGTGGAGAGGACTAAGCCTTTCAGATCATCATCTCAATTGTTTATCACATTTACAGACAGAATCAAGGGCTGTCTGGTTTCCACACAGAGGATTTCAGCATGGATATCCAGTTGTGTTCACCTGTGTTACCAGTTAGCTAATGCAGAGCCACTGATAGAATATAGGGTCATTCAACTAGATCTCAAGTGGCTTGTGCGGCGTTTCTGGTTCATGTACCAATATCAGACATTTACAAAGCGGCAACCTGCTCATCATGTCACACATTTGCTTCGCACTACATAATCTCTCA
The DNA here is from genome assembly GCF_009764565.3 of Dermochelys coriacea. Lineage (NCBI taxonomy): Eukaryota > Metazoa > Chordata > Testudines > Dermochelyidae > Dermochelys > Dermochelys coriacea. The sequence goes on along the minus strand of NC_050074.1, from coordinate 98,117,109 downwards.
TCAGTCGAGAGATGCTGCTGCATTTGGACAAGTGATCCTCTATTCCGTGTTCAAATAGACTCTAGTCCTGCCTCTAGATAGAACTGCTAGTGAGTCACCCACAGTGGACTGGACATGTGCAGTCACTCAAACAAGAACAAAAATGGTTAAACTTTTCTGTAACTGTTCTTCAAAATGTGTTGTACGTGTCCATTCGACGACTCGCCCTCCTTCCCTTCTCTATCAGAGTTGTTCCGGTAGGAAGGAACTAAAGGCAGTCTGGGGTGGCTCAACCCTTTATGCCTGCGCGAAGCACCAAAGGGTACTCAAGCCACCCTAACAGGTACTGCTCAGGGTAAAAACCTCTGTCAGCTGTGCACTGGAGCACACAAACACCTCCAGTGGAATAGACATGTGCAATACATCTCAAAGAACAATAGTTACAGAAAGGTTAATAACCTTTTTTTTTTTTCACCTGGAAGGATATGAGAAGGCACATCCTCCTATGCTAAAGTTGCTTCTCAATGCCTGTGTAAATGACAAACTATTACTAGTTTACATTTGGCCTTGATCTCAGGGTAGGTTGATAATAAAGCACCCCTTCTGCCAAAATAGTACAGTTTACCAGTTAATATTCACTCACGTTGTCTCAGCAAAAGCCTTCAGTTTTCCCAGAATAGAAATTATTCCTGACTGTGTTTTATATATGTTGCCAAAAATGTTTTCTATGTCTTGAATGACATCAGGATCTTTTTGCTGAGATTGTCAAACGCACTGAAAGAAGATACATCCATCCGTGATCTACTTAGAATGATGCTACATTCGTTTATCAGGATGTTTATTTAGTCCTCCTGTGGGAGCCAAATTTTAAAAGTGATAGGAAAAAAATCAAATCTTCTGTATGTGCCAAAGATATATTGGTAGTTTACGGTAAATGCTTCGTGATTATGGATACTACTTCATCTGGATAATTTACAGTGATTAATTTTTATGTTTGGGGTTTAACCAAACATCCAGTGAGAGTGGACAGCTCAGGATGTTTAGAAATAGTATATCCAGAGTCCTCCTTTTCTGGGTGGCAAGTCTGAAATCAAGTCCAACTTGGTAGTTATGAAAACTTGATGCCACCTAATAGTGGCTATCTGATGTCTGCCCTGTGTCCCTCTTCCGCAGTTGACAATAATTGGCTGTAATCAGCAGAGTGGCCAAGACTTAATGGACACAGAAACTGAACTACTCTTGGGAGTATATGTTCCTATGAGTGCTCCATCATAGGTTGTGCGCGCACCTGTGCACTCTCGACCGCATAGCGGTGTCTACAGTCCTGCACCTGTGCAGAGCAGCTCTTCATGCTCCCACTCGAGTCCATACAGGGAGGCACAGACCCGCCACCACTCAGTTTCTTCTCAGCCACCTGTGGCTCAAGACGGAGTGCTTGGTGTCCGCTGTTCTATCACTTCCCACCCTCTCTCACTTATTGTAAATTTCTCTTTTTATTTAGTTATGTTCTTATTTTCACATTTTTATTAATTGCTTCCATCGATCTCCCCACCCTATCAGGGTTTTAGTGCTTCAGCACACCAGGTTATGCTGAAGACCCTGGAGTTTAAGCCCTGCCAGACTTTCTACACAGTCTTTTCCACAGAGCAACAGGCATTCTAGCTGTCACTAGTATTTGGAGACATCCACATCCCGTCAAAGTGCACAATCTGTTTGGGATTTAAAGGTAGGACAAGAAATGACAGAGACGCTAGGTTGAAGTTCCTCTTAATGGAATGCTCCCTAACTCCAGCAGGGTTCTCTTTGCCACTCCCCGTACATCCGCCTCAACAACTCAGCCTACCCTGGTGACAGCTGGAGCCCCAGCAGCAGCTCCAGAGGCTAAGACTTTGAAGAAAAAGAAGCCTTTCCCCCTTACAAGGGAAACAAAGAAGAGAAATAGGTCACCCCATAAATCTTGCTCCTGGGAGACCTTGCATCCTTTCAGGAGTGCTGCTGAAGCACTGATGTTGATCAGTACCAACATAAGAAGTTGTGTGGGGAGAAGTCTTCCACCCGCAGGGTGGCTCCTACCTCAGTACTGTTTGACACCTCTCGGCACCATGATGTACACAGGGCTTTTTCCTACACTCCAGTACTAGTATCTTCCTACAGCTCTGAGGTCAGAGAAGGTGGCCCATCAGCCTCTCCAGTACCACAAGCACAAACTCCTCGATACCAATCCCAGTTCCAGCACCGACTCAGGCTATGATCATATGCTATCATATCTCTCCATTCCTTTTCACTGAAGAACTGTCTCATTTTGGATGAACTGGAGTCTCCCCTAATAAGGAACTTTACCGGAGCCCCCATCCTGCTACCACTCCATCAACTATAACCTGAATCTCATTCTTCCAACTCTCAGTACCAGCACTGGTGCTTGAGACCCTCCCCCTTGTTCACCCAGGGGATGATACTTCTGACTCTGAGGTCTCGGTACCTACCATCACAACCCTCTGAGTTCATTTACTGAAGAGGACCTTCCAGGGACCCATCAGGCCCCTTAAGGATCTTTCTTCTATCCCTCTCCTCCTCAGTGGGCTTACTGAAACCTTTGGGGGCACTTTGGTGAACAGTTTTACAGGGTGCCACTAGAAATAAAACCCAGCACCCACTGGTACTGCATCAGTCACAGGCACTGACAGACCATCCTCTGGTGCTGTGTGTTCCTTAGGCAGCAAGAGAACTAAAGGGTCCCTTTTTGACCGGGCATTCTGGTCAAAAACCAGACACTTGGCAACCCTATCTTAGCTCCAGTCTTCTGGACTCCTGAGAGAGGAGCAGAGTACTGTTGAAGATCATCTGTTTGAAAGGCCTAAGCCAGAGGTGGGTAAACTATGGCCTGCGGGCCACATGTGCTGTGCCAGTGCTCTGGGCGGTGGGGGTGAGAGCTCCTGCCAGGCAGCACAGCAGTGTGGCTGGCTCCGGTGGGGCAGCACAGCTGCCAGTCCTGCTGCTCTGAGCAGCATGGTAAGGGGGCGGGGAACGAGGGAGTTGGATAAGAGGTAAGAGGTCCCCAGGAGCAGTCAGAGGACAGAAAACAGGGAGGGTTTGGATAGGACGGAGGTTTTGTGGGGGGCGGTCAGGGGACGGGGAACAGAGGTGGTTGGATAGGTGTGGGAGTCCTGGGGGGGCCTGTCAGGGGGCAGGGGTGTGGACAGGGGTTGGGGCAATCAAGGGACAGGAAGCAGGGGGGTTGGATAGGGGATGGGGTCCCTGGGGGTGGTTAGGGGCGGGGGTTCCAGGAGGGGGCGGTCAGGGGACAAGGAGCAGGGGGGATTGGATGAGTCGGGGATTCTGAGGGGAGCAGTTGGGGGCGGGAAGTGGGAGGGAGTGGATAGAGGACAGGGTCCAGGCTGTTTGGGGAGGAACAGCATTCCCTACCCAGTCCTCCATACAGTTTTGGAACCCTGATGTGGCCCTCAGGCCAAAAAGTTTGCCCACCTTTAGCCTAAGCTCTTCAGCATGGACACAGACTTTTTGCTCCATACCTTTAAAGATTCAATGGCTATGTCACAATCTCTGGGAATTTGTGTGTCTGAAGCAAAAAGACATTCTAGCAGATCTCAAACTGCATAGTCTTCCACACTGTTCTAGTACCACCACACAGGCTTTTCCTAGACCGTTTGAGCCTCTGAGGAGGAGATCTAAACCTCATAAAAGGGGGCTAACCCCTCTGCAGCCACCTAATCTGCATCTCCTTCTAAGAGAGAGTTTTGACAGCTTGATCGAGGGCATAGAGCAACCTATTTCCCCAGATTCTCTATTATACAATTCTACTATTCTCCCTCCCCTCCGCCCCACACCACCCTTTTTTGAGACAGACTGTCCCACTTCCTACCTGCCAAGAAGCATATCACCTGAGACAAGTGGATAGTGGAGGTGGTCAACATGGGATATTCCATACACTTCCACTCTATCCCCTTCTTCTCCATCTCTCTTCAAGAATTTCTCTCACAGGGAGATAATTAAGCAGGAGATCCAATCTCTCTTGCTCTTGGGGCAATTGAGCCGGTTCCCTCTTTCCCCAAGTTTGTCAGAAGATGGTTCTATTCCAACAATTTCCTAGTCCCCAAGAGGGTGGATACCAATCCCCGATCTCAGAAAAATGAATACCTGTGTCCTTTCATAGCACATCAGGATGGTGATGCTAGCCCCCATAATTCCATGCTTAGATCTGGAAACTGGTTTGTTGCCCTCAACCTCCAGGACACTTACTTTCATGTAGCTATCCACCCCTTTCACAAGCATTTCCTACATTTTGTAATAGGATCAGATATTAGCAATACTGAGTCCTCCCTTTTGGGCTCAGCATAGCCTTCAGAGTCTTTATAACGGTCCTTTCAGCAGTAGTAGCCCACCTACATCAGTGGGGCATCGCAGTATTCCTGTACTCTTTATTCTGCAAAATCTGATCAAAGGAATTGTTTGAGTTGTTGAACAATCTGGCTGGGCTAATCTGAGGTGTTTCCATCCAGTAATAGAACTGATTGTTTCTTACAGTGAGGAGTTTGTTATTTTGCAAAGGAGACCATTCAAATTTGGGCTGAGTTGTCTGTCTCTGTTAACAGAATTTTGTCATGTGAGTGGAGAGAGGGAACAATTGAAGAGTCTTTTCTCCTTTAGTTACAGCCACTATGACTTGCTGATGTGCTAGAGGAGGTGCAAGCTACAACCTGTGATTTAGACCCTGATCCTTTTGGCATGGAGATGTTACCAGAGTTCATTACATTGTCTACCTAGGAAGATAGGAACTACCATTCTGCATGAGACCTGTGATCCATCTAGTCCAGAATCCTCTCTCCAACAATGGCACCTACCTTCAGAGCAAGGTCCAAGAAACTCCACAGTAGGTGGATAATCTGCACCCCAGGAGAGTCTCCTCCTAACCCTTAACATATAGATATTGGTTTAAGGCTTGAAGCATGGGGATTTATGTCCTCTGTGTGTGTTTGTTGTAACTGTGGATATTCTTTTTACCCATTTAAATGTCTAATCTCTTTTAAATCTTCCTAAATTCTGACATTTTGTGGTAATGAGTTGCACAGTCTTACGATGTGCTGTGTGGAAAAAATACCTCATTTTATCAATTCTGAAGCTGCTGCTTTTTAATTTCATTGAATGTCTCCTTGTGCCTGTATGGGGAGATAGGGAGAGTCAAAGTTCCCAATCTGTTTTTTTCTATACCCGTCAATATTTTGCATACTGTTATGTCCCCCCTCTTAAGTTAAATCATCCCAAAGTTTTCAGTCTCTTTTCATAGAAGAGCTTTTCCATGTCCCTAATAATTCTTAGCACTTGTCTTTGAACTCCCTCTAAAGTGCCTTAGGGAGGCCACAATGTCAGTTTGTCTTAAAGAAACAAGTGTTCACTCCTTACTCAAAGTATCATAGTTTGACCCCCAAAAAAACTATCCAATATTGCGCTATCTTGAATATTCCTTTTTTGGGAAAAGTTTGAGAAAGTTGTGATAAGGGAATTCCAGCAATATATGGAGTTCTCTATTCTTCTTGACCCCAGTCAGTTAGGTTTTGGCCCTGAAGTGTGGTACAGAAACTGCACTGATCGTGTTAGCTGATGTCTTCCTCCTAGCAATCTACCCATATATGCTGATTATTTAGATCCCTTTTTATACCACTGACCATGAGATTTTATTGACACCTGTGAATCTTGGAAGAGTAGCTTGGGTCGTTCCTGAGAGTTTCCAGAGGGTAGTATTGGGCAGTTATAACTCTGTTCCTTACAATCTAAGGAAATATCTACATGTACTGGGGTCAATGCTGCTGCGATTGATGCACCAGGGGTTGATTTAGCAGGTCTAGTGAAGACCCACTAAATTGACCACAGATTGCTCTCTCATCAACTCCGGTACTCAACCAGAACGAGAAAAGTAAGGCAAGTCAATGGGACAGGAACTCCCGTTGACACAGCGCAGTGTAGACACCACTGTAAGTTAACCTAAGCTACTTGAATAACTTAGTCACTTAGGTCGACTTACCCCTGTATTGTAGAGAAGATCTAAGGGAGTTCAGGGGGTAATAATTGGTAATACTGCTGACTTTAAATAATTGGATATTGGCTTGTTTTGTAAAATGTGTAATTTTTATATTATGTCTGTGCCTACTGTAAAGAACAGACAGATATTTGAAAATGTAAATAAATGATAAAGTATACAATTATAATATTTTTAAATAACATCATTTACACTTTAATTTGTTTTTAAAAATTTACTTTATTTATATCTGGTTTTGATCTGTTTGTACTGCAACCCAGTACAATATGCAAAATAAGCAAGAGATCTTATAACTTGTATTCCAACTTTGCCTCTTCCTACCATCAAAAAACAGCTCTGATTTTACATACTAATTGACCAGACCAACACTGTCTCTCTCCTATAGTTTCTGCTGCTTTTCTGATGAATGATAAAAGCTGGTTGCAATGATATAGGTACATATGTTAAGTGTGTTTTTATATCTCTTCCTAGCCAAGAAGTATAAAAAGGTTACTGGCAAAGAAATCTACTCAGATACATTAGAAAGCACACCCATGCTGGAAAAAGAGAAGTTTCCACAGGATTATTTCCCCGAGGTATGTACAGTCCAATGGAGCATTCCAAAGTGTAAGGGTCCAGTTCTAGTTTCTCTTCAACAGATGACTTCATTGGTGTTACTCCTGACTTAAAGTGGTATGAACTCCATCAGCATCAAATCGTAAGCCTCTAGTTTTTTTGTGTCTCCATTTCATAGAACCTATAATATACATTTTTGTAAACCAATAAGTATATTTATCAAACTCAATTGAAGTTCTATCTTTAAACAGTAACACGTTGTAAAGAATTTATTATTTATAGGAGATTCAGACTTTCCATTATGTATCTTTTTCATTTTATGTATTTTTTTAAAATGTTGTTGGTGAGGGCTGCAAACATGCTGAAAATATTTAGTAGAACATTAGAGTTCACAGAACAGGCAGAGTCCAGATTATGAATCTGTGCCAGGCAAATAGGTTTTCCTCTTTAAAGGAATGGGACATAGGTAAGTACAACTGGGTGCCTTTTAAAACCACATCTGCTTTGCCACAGTGATGTGGTAATAGCATCTTTTATTCTGTGTAGAAAGATACCATGGTTACTACAGTTACTGGGGGAGGTATATGTTGAATATTTAATGGTGCCTGTTGTATTTGGAAGAACTGCAAGTAACTTTCAAGGATACATGAGTATATTTTACTTCCTTTAAAAAAATGTTATTTATTATTACTATTTTGACACTGGTTTTGTGATCTTCATGGTGGTATTTTCTTCCCAAAATAAAGACTGTAACATACCTGACACTGAAATTGAAGTCCTGGACAAAACCTACGAAGTCAAGCTAAGAGCACTGTTTTTGTTTTTGTTTTTTTGTATCACATGCAAACCTAAATAAAATTGCTGGATTCATTTCTGTTCTTTGACATTGAATTGTATTTTGAGATAGTAACATTTTACAGGAGTGCACAGAGCATGGGATAAGCACTTACTGTTGGATGGATTTTAAAAATCAAAAGAATACAAATAAACAAAGTCAATGCCTTCTGACTTACGTGCAAATTATTTAAGTTTGCTAGTAACTGAATTTAAAAATGAAATCAGAATATTTGTAAATATTTGCACAAAGACATCTAGCTAGTTCATCCGTGCCTGGGGAGAGCATTGCCTAAATATTTAAGGGTTGATGGCATGAAGATCATCCCTTTTGATATATGATTTTTAGCAAACGTTCTCATTTATAGTGCACATACGTCTGCTGAGAATGTAAATAGAATTAACTGCCTTTTTATAACATTTTTGCTTCCATTGGGCCTCTTAAAATAAAAATAAATGTTAAATGCTTACATTAGGAGTTTGGTTTTGCTGTACTTGAAGGGGAGCATTGGTGGCTGTTCAGAGCATTTTATTTAATTCTTTCTCTCCATCATTGATAAGCTGTAGAAATGTGGCTGGTTGACAAAAGAAATAAGACTGACTGATCCATATTAAGGAATTATTTAATCATACTATTGAGAGTTTTGAACAGCGGACTGTGAATGGATAAGGCTATAAGAAAATCACTGGCCATGGTTGGTGTTGTGGAAACTGCAGCTTTTAACACACACTGCAACTTTTTATAGTTATTGCAAATGTGAGTGATTAGTGTTGCTACCTGGCGCACGGGATTGCAATGCTACTCAAAACTGACCCAGCCACCCCTTTATCATGACCCAGTGGGGTCACTAGTGGAGGCAGACAAGGAGAAGGATGGGGACTGGGGACCCATGCGGGTCAGAGGTGGATTCCTGGGGGGCTTGCCCTACTTGCTGCCGCCTGCACTCAGTCCTGCTGGCACTTCCCTCTCGCTTTGCCTGGGGCAGTACCACCTCTAGCAGCAGCAGCTCCTGCTCAGCCTTGAGGCTTATACCTTCCATAGCTGCCAGGCAAGGGCTGGGACGGGGCTGCTAGTCCTCCACAGGGCCTTCAGGGGTCTCTGAGCTGGGGCCACCTTTAGGGCACAAGGGCTCAAGTCCCCACACCATGCCCTGGAAATTGAAGGAATTTGGGGGAAGGAGGGTTGGAGAGTAAAGAACCCTGCTGCCAACTCAACATCTAGTCAGCCAGCCACCCAGTCCCACCAAATCCCCACTTATTTCTGGCCTGAGGGGCTCCCGTATCTCTGTCCTGAAGACCCCCACTTCCCTGCAAACTTACCACACCTCTCCTTTGAGAGCATTTCCATTCACACCTGCACTTGCCCATTTACTGTACTTGAACTGACTGCACCAAAATTTCAACTTTAACAAACTGTGGCTACAACATCTGGAAAAAAATAACCATACATTACAACTTTCCTAGAGCCTTATGGAGCCTTATGCCTGGAGCACTTGATGTTAACCATAGAGAACTTGCTAGTCACACAGTGCAGGCTCCTTCTTGTTTGCACCTGCTAAGGCACATCTGAAAACACATTAAATATTTTCTAATTTTATTTTTCTAAGTCAGCAATTCCTGTAGTTGTCCAAATGATGTTATGGAGGTGGTGTACAAAAAAGGAGAAACCTCTGGATCAGACTTTTTTTTCAAGGTTTAGGCTCTGTTTCTCCATACAACACAATATGTTATAATAATGTTGCTATAGCTACACTTTTGCGAATATTTCCACTCATTTCAGAATGCAGTATGGCATACATACGGCAGGTACATTTTTTGTTTACTTTGCAAAATTTGAAAGTAATGCTAAATATTTTTAATATATAGTTACATTTTATGTTTCTTGTTCTCTTTCATTTTAAGGCAGAAAAAGGAAAAAGCTCACAAAAAGCCTATACTACATCTAACTTAAGCTTGTATACTTACAGCTGAAACAAGATCACTGTGTTTAACCCATTTTCCTCTTACCCACACATTGGTGATTAGATGGTCTTCAATAAATAGACCTCAAATAGTGGATATTCTGAAAATCTCTTCTGCCAAAATGAGATGCATGAGCAACGTATCAGTCTTCACACACAATTTCCAGGTTTTTGTGTGTTTTAGCCAGACTTTTATTATTACATTAACTTTTTTGTATGTGTGAATTGGTTTAAGACTGATTTCTTTTCTTTTTATTACCGCCGCTTAAGGATGATCTAAAAGTAATTACGATGATTGAGGCATAATGCAATTCAAAATAATTACAGCCCACTGCATATAAAACTAACAAAACTTTCTGTGTTGATTTATGGGTCCTCTTGGCTGGGCATGAATCTGAAATGATGCCTTTGGGAACAACACTGCAGATAATGTTAGGCCATTTAAAAAAGCAGATTTGTGTAGTCTATCAGGGCAGAGTAATGTTTTTTCCCCCATAGTGAGAAATTGGTTGTTATCATAGATCACAGATACTGCTCAAAGCTCTTATGAAAGATGAATTAATTTCACTAATGCTTTAATGCAAACCTTTCATGGAGAAGGCTGTATGGTGATAACCTTACTGCGGTCTCTCCTTTCTCAATGATGATTTATGTCGTCTTTTAGTAGATGAAACTGCCCGTATTCACAATCCATCTGCTGGCTAAAGGAATCCTATTAACAGGAGATCGGAGGAGAGACTTAATATTGTAAGGTGAAAGATGTGGTATCCCTTTCCTGGGGCTTGATTTTTGTTTGGTTGTTTCGGACGGGGGGGATGTCCTGTTTTAATATTTAGATACTTCTCTCGGACAGCACTGATCTATATAATCTTTACCCGATTTTTATGCTGGTTTACAAACAGTGCATCAGCTAACGAGTAGCTTGTTTAAAGTCAAAGCCAAGCTCATTGCTTTAAATACTACAGGCAATTGTCTATCTTCCTGTCCCTGCCTGTAGTTCTTTTTTCAACTGTGTTCCTGGAAGTCCCATTTTTCCTAGTATTTACAAATAGTGTTTGGGTCCGTTAAAGACCAGCAAGCAGCCAAAAGGTATTGGATTGCAGTTTATACCTCAGACTGGTGATGGCATTCAGGACCACACTTTTTTGTTTATCTGTTCTAGCTGTATTTTATGTGCTGTGCTATTTTAGGCCCTAATCCTGCATACCTTTTCACACATTCTTAATTGAAACAAGTGAGCGCTTCTGTGAAGATAATGGAATTACTTGCATGTTTTCAAGCAAAGCACTTCTATAACTGTTTGCAAGGTAGGGTCCTTAGAAATTGTCCTATTAGGCAGGGAGATGATCTGGTTTAAGCACAGGCAGGCGAATTGGGAGAGTGGGTTCTTGTGCTGTCCTATCTCTCTCTAATTTTCTGTATGATCATGGACAAGTCGTATAATCTTATGCTTCAGCTATCCCATGTGTAAACTAGGGATAACAATATCTACCTTACTGGGCTGTTGTGAGGTGTAATTCATTAATGTTTGTAAAGCATTCTGAAAGTCTTGGAGAAAATGAACTATAGAAGTTCTATCATATTTTGTTCTTGTGTGACCTATAAGATAGACACATCCACGCAGAGTCCTGGCAACCCTAAATTCTCCTGTCCTGTAGAAAGGAAGTGCTTTTTTAATAGGTATGTGGTTCTGGGTTGTGGTTTTTTTCGTGTAATAAACCATGAAAAAGCAGAAAAATCTGTAGGACAAGGGAAATATTAAGGCTCCAAGACTGGAGGGAGTGATTAGAAGCCTGTGCTCATGCATTTTTTGAGTTCTGTTTTCAAATACTTGTAAGTTCGTGATTGCAACTACTTATTTTTAGTTATTTTGGCTGTAATTATAGGCCAGAGAGCTGCTAGCACAGAACTTGCATGACTGCAGCTACTGGTAGGGTCAACCTCTTCTTATTTCCAGTCCCTTCCTCTGTGATCTCCAACTCACTAGCTCTTTCCTGGTTATTTAACATAGAGGGGGGACCCCCTGACCTTTCCTCATTCCATGCTATTGTCCTGTTTGCTGACACAGAATGCATGTAGACCGCTTTTATCAGTTAGAAACACTTAACTAAAACATCCAATTAAAAATAATTAACTAAATCAGCCTTCCTTTCATAAGATGCATTTGCCAGCACCACAGGGAGGTAATCACAGAAAGGCCTCTGGCAGATGAGTCCCACTACAAGAAGCTGCCTGTGCTAGCGGAAAGAATTGTGGACAGAACTCATTTGACTGTTGTTTTAGTTTCCATCCAATTAATATGATCCACAGTGAAACTGTTCAGAGAGAAATCTTTGGGTTAAGTAACATCTAGACATACTCAGAGCACTTTTATTTGTGTCCCATTTGATATGAATAGAAAGAAAACAGGAGACTCTGCAATCCTTACTCAAGCAAAGCTGCACAATTTGAGCCAAAATGTACTTGCCCTTGAAAATTACATATTGTATACAATTGTAATCTCTCAAAAACAGTATTTTTCAGAAGTAGAACTCTGAGTTGAATAATTACCATAAAGAAATGATATATGTTGGTGGCTAATATATTATTACTGATCTATATAAATACATTTGCAATGGACGTAATTATTTAGAAATTATATGCTTTAGTATAAAACTGGATGGAAATGCATTTGATTTATCATATGTTTGTTGTATTTATTAACATTGTGTGCAAATTCACTTTTTGAAATGTCAGTTTTGCAATTAGATGTTTTCTTAGCAAATTCACAATCCATGTTGGATAGTATTTTCCTATTAGATAATTGGTCATTATAGCTCTATGTTAAGAATAAAACTATCAACTGGCATGCCGCATGGTGTTAGTTTTTCTACCGTTATGTAGATTAATTTTAGAATCTTGAACTACTGATAAGTGTTTCTGAAAATTTTAATAACTAGGAAAGCTACTATGCTACAGGCATAGGTGTTGACTCTGCGGTTGCTCTAGGGCCCACAAGGAAAAAAATAGTGGGTGCTCAGCAGCCCTGCGGATCAGCTCCTTCCTCATTCTCCCAGCGCCTTCTGTCCTCCGTGATCAGCTATTCAGTGGCGTGCAGGAGGTGGGGGAAGGGGGAGAAGCGGGGGGCAGGAAGAGGCAGGGTGGGGACTTGGAGAAGGGGTAGAGTGGAGGCAGGCCCTGGGGCAGAGCAGTGGTTGAGAACCCCCCAGGATCTGAGTAAGTCGGCACCTATAGCTATAGGAGCATAGCTTTATATAGAACACAAATTTGAATGTAATTTGAGAAAAATTCCATCATGAGCCAAACAAACTTAAAATTAAGTACTGAAAGGTAAAATATGCTGTATTCCCAAGTAGAAGTCTATAATTTTTGAATAGTGTTGTTTGTATTGCAATAACATCCAAAGGCCCAAACAGGTTTGGTACCTCACTGAGCTATGTGCTGTACTAACACTCAGGAAGGTTAGGAAGATACAGTCCCTGTTCCAAAGAATTTATCATCTAATCTAATGATTTCACATCTGTACAATAGTGTAAACATTTAGAATCTTCTACGGTGATCAAGGAGAGGAAAGCCATCATCATCAGGAGCTACATTCAGATTATTTCTATGAGAAGTTCTAATAAGTGGTGGTGGTTTTTTTGCATTCATGCAACTGGTATTATTACTGACTAGTGTAAACCACTGAACATACTGTAATATCCATGGAATAGCATTTAACACAAGTCCCTACATGAGGCTCTAAGGAGGAGTTCCTTTTACTGCAATGATAATATAATATGGGAGGTATTGATACTGAAGGTCACTTAGTGCATCAGCTGCACTTGCAGGTTGTTAGACCTGGTTTCTTTTGTTGTTCAATTGATTCATCTACACATTTTTTCCCTTCTTCCTCTTTGAACCATGCTGTTCATTTAAGAAGCTGCAATTACACTGCAGTCATTGCCACTTTAATCTGTCTTTCCTTCATGGCCCTGCTTTGTATGGTTGAATAAACCCTTGCTGGGCCACTATTTAATTTGATATGGTCCCTCACAGTAGAATGATGGAGAAAAGATGAATTAAGGCTCTGTGCTAGTCATTATCAATCATGGTTTGTGTTCATTACTTATTGCTCACAGTGCATTTTGACATTAGCCCTCCATAACCTCTCTCTTCATGTTAATGTTGTCTGGAGGTCCTTTTACCCCATGTAGCTGAAGTTATTTATGTAGGTGGTGTTTCTAGAGGGTTTTAAAAGGTCAATATAATCTCCCTGGGGCCCCTATTCACAAAGAGAAAGCTTGCACAATGTAACTGCAAGTTTTAGAAATGTGAGGTGTTTTAAACTCAGAGTTTTCAGATTTTTAATTTCACTTATTACAATTAAAATTTGGCAAAGTGGGATCAGGTATATACTGCTGTGCATAAAACCAGTAGTCACTGCACAAGTGTAAGCATTAGGAAACCCCAAAATACCATAACAGACTTCTGTATTTGGACCCTAAAATAAATGGCATATCAACTAATATGCAAATGCCTTAAGTCACATTTGGAAATTTGACAATAGATACATTTTTACAATAAGAAACACTGTACAGATTCTAATTAGATCAATATGCATATCTGCAAATACTTGTGTACCATTCACCGCCCTAATTATTCCAAATCTAAAGAAGTTGTTGCAGGTCTATTATTTTACCTAAAGACATGAGTAACTTCATCTAAATTGGCCTTTATTTAACCTAGTTCTCAGATGGAAGAATCTGATGTAATCTATTGTGTTATAAATACCCATTGCTATCCAATATTTAAAATATCCATGTTCTCCTTCTCTCTCATATATTGCCCTGAGCCCCCAATCCCCCATCGAGCCTCTATTACCAACAAATAGACATGTCTGAGAAGAAAAAGAGCATGGAAGAAGCTAATCAGGCAATATCCTGATTAATACGAGTGTCCAGAGATATCCTAGTCGCAGCCTGAGGGAATTGAACGGGGCCCTTCTATGGAAGTCCCCACTTCGAAGTCCAAAGAGGCTGCTGTTTGTTAAAGGGGAAGCTGATCTGAAAGGATATCAAAGAACTAATTTCCCTAGAGTCATTCGAAGAAGTCTTTTGCAGTATGAAGTTCTATCAAAACATCCTATTCCAATTCTGGCTGTGTTTGCTGCTTTGGTCCAATCAGCTGCCAAGAGTGCACAAATTTCAGTTGGAATGTTAGTATTTCTTAAGGGAATGCCTGAAGCTTTGTCTCTTGAAAATGGAGAAGCTACTCCATTGGAGGGTGAGGCTTTATATAGTTGACTACAAAAAACTTGGTTTGACCATTGTTCAGGGGTCACTGTACAATGTTCCCAGTCAAGCATAGTTGACTATTTTGAAGATTACTAGTAGCGCATGGTAGCTGTGCTTGATAAAGACATTTAATACGGGAGGCCTCTGGTGAAATCCTGGCCCCATTTACATCAATGGGATTTTTGCCATTGACTTCAGTGAGGCCAAGATGTCACTTAGTCATACTAGTTAACACAGTGCTTTTTGAGTTGATACATTCCATAATGCATCAGACATCCTGAAAGAATATCTGTAAAGAATCCAATTTTTAAAAAACATACAGCAAGGTAAGAACATAAGAATGGCCATACTGATTAGACCAAAGGTCCATCCAGCCCAGTATCCTGTCTACCGACAATGGTCAATGCCAGATGCCCCACAGGGAGTGAACCTAACAGGTAATGATCTAGTGATCTCTCTCCTGCCATCCATCTCCACCCTCTGACAAACAGAGGCTAGGGACACCATTCCTTACCCATCCTGGCTAATACCCATTAATGGACTTAACCTCCATGTATGTATCCAGTTCTCTTTTAAACCCTGTCATAGTCCTAGCCTTCACAACCTCCGTAGGCAAGGAGTTCCACAGGTTGACTGTGCACTGAGTGAAGAAGAACTTCCTTTTATTTGTTTTAAACCTGCTACCCATTAATTTCATTTGGTGGCCCCTAGTTCTTATATGATGGGAACAAGTAAATAACTTTTCCTTATTCACTTTCTCCACACCACTCATGATTTTATATACCTCTATCATATCCCCCCTTAGCCTCCTCTTTTCCAAGCTGAAAAGTCCTAGCCTCTTTAATCTCTCCTCATATGGGACCCATTCCAAACCCCTAATCATTTTAGTTGCCCTTTTCTGAACCTTTTCTAATGCCAGTATATCTTTTTTGAGATGAAGGGACCACATCTGTACACAGTATTCAAGATCTGGGCATACCATGGATAGTTGATACTAACATTTGATATACTCAAAGCCGAAGTTATTTTGAAATCCATTAACTGTTTATAAAGTCCTTAACTTTTGGAGGTTTGTTTTCTTTCAAGATACATTTATTGTGGTAGTAAATGTAGCAATTGCTGTGTTAACTTAGGTGAGGATGTTGAGATACATGAGTGGCATTTGACATAGGACTCTGGAAATAAGCTGAATGTAGTTGTAAGAGGGTTCTCTGTATTTTTTTTTAAATTAGTTAGTTAGTAGCTAGTATGATCACAATCTAAATATGTTAAAAGAATTCAGTTGGGAAAGAAGAATCAAGTAGTAGTATGATTTATCATCAGTCTTAATTGAAATAGAATCTGAGGCCACTGTTAGAAATAAAATTCAAATACAATGATTACAAATAGAAAATATGCATGCAACCCTTATTCAGTGTTGATGGTTTTCTAGTAAATCTTTAGAACCTTGAAAGAGCTTTCACAAAGTAGGTATCTTGGTATCCACAATGTTTTGGATAAAGGAGAACTCTTCAAAGCTAATTTTATTAAACAATTTACAAAAGCTATCAAAGGACTAGAAAAATGGGTTGGAATACCACTACGGTATCTCTCATTGAGAGGATCGGTGGTGTTAAAATTATAACTCTCCCACAAGTCAACTATCTCTTCTCAAATCTCCCCTTCGGTATCCTTTAACTCTTCAAACAAATTAATTTCAGTGTTTCTACATTCATTTTTGTCAGTCAGGCACCCAAAGTTGAATCACAGACTGTGAAATATTCTTATGAAAGGACAACTGGCAGGTACAAACAAATCCCTGATGCAGGAAGAATAAGGCACAGAACCATGTCAGATTTTTAAAAAACAGCAAAAATGTCCTGAAAACACCCTGTGCCTGTATAGCAAACTGTCTGAAATTATGGGGACATAATTCAAGTCATGAAAAAAAATAGAAGAAAAAGCATTCATAGTGCAATCTGTTCACATTACCAAATATAAGTGTTGAGTCTTTGGATGAAGCACTTCATTGTTAATCAATGTTCTTGAACTTTTTACTATTTTCAGTTGAACATTTGCTTGCTTTTCCAGTTGCTGAATCAATATAAAGCTGATGAAACTATATGAAGTGTATGAGAATGCCAGCAATCCTCACTAGCATGTTTCTGCCAAAACTGTTCTTTAGTTAAGCTGCTTATATGAGAGCTGCTCAACAGATGTAATTGTAAAATTCAGATCCTGGATATAGGTATTTAAAGGGACACTATCAAAAATTGTAGACTAGAAAGTGGACTCCCTTTTTTTTCCTCTTAAATTTATATAATCCACATAATTGTATATGTTTTTTTCCAAAACAGATGCTTAAATAGTCTTTTTCTTAAATTAAAACTAAATCAGTGAGAGTAGCTCATCATTTCTGGATAACTCTACTTACACAAACCACTGTGAACTTGTGTTAAAAGAAAATATTCATGTAAGTTTTCACCTTCAAGCTACCAAGTTCAAGTTGTTATTCAGTCAAAACAATACAGATTTTAAAAGTATCTCTATAAACTGATGTTTTGAATATAAAGAGGATTTTGTTGGGGGTAAGGGAACCTTAGTAAACCTTAGGACAGTTGTAAAGGGACAATGTATTTTTTGCATTCTTCTGATTGCTTACAGCTGATTTGTTGCCGCAAGAACCAGGGAGGTAATATTTTTAAATGATCCGGTTGCCAAGAGGATAGATGTACAGTTAAAGAGAAGAAAATAAGAGGTGATGCTCATCTGAAAAATAATGAGAAAATAGTCTGCTTTGACTTTATGTATACAGTGTTGTTGTAGTCCTGTTGGTCACAGGATATTAGAGAGACAAGGTGGGTGAGGTAACATTTTTTACTGGACCATCTTCTGTTGATGAGAGAGACAAGCTTTTGAGTTACACAGAGCTATTCTTCAGGTCTGGGAAAGGTACTCAGAGTTTCACAGCTAAATACAAGATCATATAAATAGTTTAGCATAAGTAGTGAGTATATATTCTATGAGACTATTCAAGACGAAGTGGCCCATTAACAGCCCTTTAGTCATAGTACAAAAAGGGGAGGTTAGTGGGTTACAGATTTTTGTAATAAGTCATAAATCCAGTGTCTTTATTAAGACTGTGACTTTTAATTTCTAGGAAAGTTATGAATGTAAGCTCCCAAGATCATCTTTTGAAGGTGTTGTGCAGGTTTCCTTTGAGGATGAAGGCTGATAGGTCAAATACAGAGAGATTGCTTTTTGAAAAGTGTTCACCCACAGGTGATACGGTATTTTTGTCTTTTATAATTTTCCTGTGTGAGCTCATTTGAGAGAGAGTAGTGATTGTCTGTTTTCTCCCACATAGTAGTTATTGGGGCATTTAGTGAACTGCATGAAGTACACCACATGTTGTGATTAGGTAGGTGTAGGACCCATAGATCTTGAAAGGTGTGTAGTGTGTGGGGGTGTTGATCACTTAAAGCAGTGGAGATATATCTGTAGGTTTTGCATCTGTTGTTCTAGCAGCGCCTGGTGCCGCTTTGAGTTGGTAGTTCCTGGTCTGTGTGGAGCTTGCTTCTGATGATGAGCTTGGTGAGGTTGGGGGTTGTTTGAAGGCCAGAAAAGGGGGTTCAGGAAAGATTTCTTTCAGGATAGGGTCCCCACTGGTTATGGGTTATAGTTGTTTGATGATACCTTGTATAGGTTCCAGTGTGGGGTTGTAGGTGACAGCTAAGAGTATGCAGCCGGAGGGGGTTTTATTTCTGTATTGAAACAGGTTCTCTCAGGGTATTTGGGTAGTTTGGACTTTGTTAGGCGCCAGTTTATTAGGGTAGAGTTTTGGGGGTGAGTGGAGAATTTCATCTAGTGTTATATTTACAGTAAGGAGAAAAGAGCTTCTTTCCGGGTACATGTCAAAAGTGTATATATTGCCTCATGAGAGGCCAGAAGTGTGATTACTTCAATTCTGAAGGATGCTGTACTATGGTTAATAGTTATTTATTATAAGTAGTTGCAGTCTTTGCCACAAAATCATAGGCATCATCATTTAAGTATATCTTGGGCAATGAATAGTCCAGCATCACAGTCACTGTAGCTATATATAAATGGGATTCAACATAATGGCTTTGTTAATTTAATTTAATTTAATTTTAATTAATTTTTTTTTTGCGGGGGTAGAGCAATTTAGGACCACGGCTGAAAGAATTCTTTTGCTATGCCAGCAGTATTATACCTTGGTAGTAGTTGATTTGTATCTTGCAGAGGATATTGCTGTTTTGATAAATGTATTGTTATACTCTCATTTAAATTGACTTTAACTTTTACAGAATTTTTAGGTAGGCAGAGTCTGCAGAAAAAGTACATCTTTCTAATATGTCCCATTCACTTAAATTCATTGTAAAACTCCATGATGCAACTTCACAGTTTAGGTAAATTTACAAACAAGTTAAGGCATTTATGCACAATTGATAAGAATTGGTTGTGGGTTTTTTTGGCATGTATTCAAAGTAATTTTATTTTTCTTCTGAAAGTACAAATGTAACAATCATTTCCTTGTTAGGAAAGGAATTTCACTTACGTAAAAGTGACTAGGTTTTTTTAAGAGTTTTTATTTCAAGTTTATAGTTAGACTAATGAAACAAAGAAGTAAGCAGTGCAATTTAAATCCTTATAGTAGAGAATAATATTTTATTTGTATAGTTCATAGTGCTCATTATTTAAACATTATATGCATTGTTCATTTCATGTTCTCAATAAACAATAAACATTAAAAATATTCTCTTGTAAAGTATATTTAACCTCTTCATACACTCCCATCAATCCTTCATTTAGGCTGACTGATTTAAATTGCTTATTTATTTTTCAGTGTAAATGGTCCAGAAAAGGCTTCATTCGCACAAGATGGTGTATTGCTGATTGGTATGTTGCATCCTATTAAGTTATTTATGATTATCTTTATTTCATGTATATTTTCTATGAGAAACTTTATGTATATAACCTAATTTATTTGCTACAAAGAAGAGATGACAGATCATGCTTAGCTTTATTATGTGCATAATAATGCTCAGTAAATTGTAAATGACAAGTGGTACAACTCACTTTTATAAATGCGATTTTAATATTTGCGAAATTGCCATTAGACTGATCAAGAAAATTATCTGTGAGGCACAGATATCCAAAAAGCTTTGGAAGTATTTATGAAAAAAATATACCACTCTCTATGTACTCATTCAGCTAGCCATTTAGAGCCCAAGCCAGTGCCCACTTAAGTCAATTGAAAAACTTCCACTGACTTCACTGGGTGTTGGAACAAGCCCATATGCATCAGTTCCTGCTACACATTTGTGCACTGAAACACATCTGCAATTGTTTTTTATTTGCAGAATTTAGGTCTGCCTTGCTATTTTGGGCCCAGATAGTGGCTCATCCTATGCTGGCCAAATATTTAAAAACTCAGAATCATAAATATTCAGTTTGCTATTATTTGTAGGGTTACATTTTTTAGTTATTATATGTTAGATGGGATAGTGCCTCCATAAGAAATCAAAGGGAATTGAGAGGTTTATCCCTCATAGATGTCTCCTGTTTTCAATAACTTATTATTGCTGCACAGGTCTTTAAATATAAATATATTCAGTAAAAATGGTGACTATTTAAGATATTTAGCAATCCTTTCTGTTTAAGAATGCTTAGGAAAGTGTGAGTTTGTTGTGTAACCCTGAGATGAATTAGTAACTTATCCTAAAATAATGTTACTTAGAAAATAATGTAAACAGTTAGAAAACTAAGTGCAATGTAGTAAAACAAGCTGTTTGAAAGTTCAGTGTGGACAAAAGGATCTGAACCTAATATCAATAATGTGAGGGAAAATATTTTTGATCTGTTTGAAAAGTTTGTGACACTGACTGTACTTGACTATCACTTATGTGTATTACATCATGAGATTGCCAAACCTACTTGAGTTGTGTCTGATGATAGGCTTATAAGAGAGAGGTCATGTGAACTAACATTCACTCTTACGTTAGTTTTGCATTATTTCTTAACTTGTCAATAGTTTTTAAAGCCCAGCATTATTGTGTAGAGTGGCTATTGGCTTAGAATGGGTCACATGTCTCAGTGACCTAAACCAGAGAAACTTCAGGGCAGACTGACTCTGATGTTGTGGGACGTTTATGAGGAAAAGCCTCTATATTTGAGACATTTAAGTTTATTTCATATTTATTTATTTTGGGCATATTTCTTTATTTGTCTTTAAAATTTAAAAGGAGTGTAAGGGACAAAAATTGGGAAGAAAAAAACTGGAAAAATTGGTTAAATTTCACCTTCGTTTATCCAGGAATGAATGGTTGGCTCAGAAAGAGGCAAGCTCTATCTCTCAAGAACACCAAATGTATATTTCTTATTCTTCAAGCTCTTGGTAAACTGCTGCTATAGATATAGCAGATTTTTGGGGAAATTATTGTTGTTTCTGATATAATTTTGGGTAATGAGAATGGAAAATCTTGTTCTAAATATCAAAGGCATCCATTAGATTCCAGAAACAAAGCAGAGTAAATAATAATGTATTCTACCATCAAGAAAGCATGAATATTGTACCCTCAAATAGGTTGAGGCATAGTGTCTGAGTGGTTAAGGTACTTGTCTACAATCCCTGAGGCTCTGGGTTTGAGTTTTGCTCAGTCTCACACTGAAAGGCTACCTCTAGTTCACCCAACTGCAAAATGGGTACCTGATCCGCAGAGGTGAGAAGTCAAAGGTATTGGCTATGGAAACTAATGACCTTAAACTGCATCAGCCTAATGAGCCATCTGTGCCTTGAACTTTTTTTTTTTAAACAACCAAATAATGTCCAACATCATTGCAATATTACATATAAAACTGCTTTCTGAGAAGAAGCTTTACCACCTATTAACTGTGTTTCTAATGGTCATCTGCAGTTGACTATTAGAAGTTTCTTTGGTAGATAGTTTATCTGTTTTTAATTGGTTGCATTAATATCGTTAACTCTTTGGGTGAGATAGAGAACTGGAGCTCTCTGAGATTCTGTGTTCTCAACACATTTGATCCAGATTTAGGACCCTTTACAGCAATGTATTTATGCACATACCTAATTTTAAGCACATGAATAATCTCTTTGAAGTCAAGATTCATGTACTTAAAGTTAGATATGTGCTAAAATACCTTGCTGAAATACATCCTAAATGAGTAACATTCACAGCAGAGGCATATGCAAGACAAAGGGTTTATGTAGGTGATAAAGATTTTGAAGGTGTGTTGGAGTTTTTATAATCACTGAAGCTGTTTATTTTGCTTCTATGCAAATTATATTATTAATAATTACCTATATTGGGATTGGGGTCTGATTGTGTAGAATACTGTACAAACACAGGAGAGTCCCAACCCCAGAAAGTTTGAACGTGGTTCCTATCTTATGACAAGAATAAACAGGAAAAATACTTAATATTCACCAAACTGCCTTCATAGATCCTTACTCTTAGAATCATGTGTGCTGCTTTATGGGTTCAGAACTGGAAAAAGCAGTAAAGGTATAATAGGGTAACATTATACCACAGTATATGCACCATATCCATAACTATAAGGGAGGCACCTCAGCCCTGTCCCACAAGTTGCAGCTTTTCAATTTGCCATTGAACTTGGAACTGTTGGTGTGTCATCATATTTCCCATGTTCTCTGACTCCTTACTGTAGCTCTTTTTGTGTTGTGTTGTTCAAAGATAGTATATAAAAAACAAAGGTAATTTTCTCTTCTGTGGATATTTAGAATGTGTAGCCATTTCAGATCCTAAAACAAGGAGAGTTTAATTTTAAACGGTGTGACAAATGTTCACATACAATATTCATAAGTGATGAATATTGTTCTTGGTTGTTGTTTCAGAGTAGCAACCATGTTAGTCTGTATTCGCAAAAAGAAAAGGAGTACTTGTGGCACCTTAGAGACTAACAAATTTATTAGAGCATAAGCTTTCGTGAGCTACAGCTCACTTCATCGGATGCATTTGGTGGAAAAAACAGAGGGGAGATTTATATACACACACAGAGAACATGAAACAATGGGTTTATCATACACACTGTAAGGAGAGGTTTCAGAGTAGCAGCCGTGTTAGTCTGTATTCGCAAAAAGAAAAGGAGTACTTGTGGCACCTTAGAGACTAACAAATTTATTAGAGCATAAGCTTTCGTGCATCCGATGAAGTGAGCTGTAGCTCACGAAAGCTTATGCTCTAATAAATTTGTTAGTCTCTAAGGTGCCACAAGTACTCCTTTTCTTTTTACTGTAAGGAGAGTGATCACTTAAGATAAGCCATCACCAGCAGCAGGAGGGGAAAGGAGGAAAACCTTTCATGGTGACAAGCAAGGTAGGCTAATTCCAGCAGTTAACAAGAATATCTGAGGAACAGTGGGGGTGGGGTGGGGGGGAGAAATAACATGGGGAAATAGTTTTACTTTGTGTAGTGACTCATCCATTCCCAGTCTCTATTCAAGCCTAAGTTAATTGTATCCAGTTTGCAAATTAATTCCAATTCAGCAGTCTCTCGTTGGAGTCTGTTTTTGAAGCTTTTTTGTTGAAGGATAGCCACTCTTAGGTCTGTAATCGAGTGACCAGAGAGATTGAAGTGTTCTCCAACTGGTTTTTGAATGTTATAATTCTTGACGTCTGATTGGTGTCCATTTATTCTTTTACGTAGAGACTGTCCAGTTTGGCCAATGTACATGGCAGAGGGGCATTGCTGGCACACGATGGCATATATCACATTGGTAGATGTGCAGGTGAACGAGCCTCTGATAGTGTGGCTGATGTGATTCGGCCCTATGATGGTATCCCCTGAATAGATATGTGGACAGAGTTGGCAACGGGCTTTGTTGCAAGGATAGGTTCCTGGGTTAGTGGTTCTGTTGTGTGGTGTGTGGTTGCTGGTGAGTATTTGCTTCAGATTGGGGGGCTGTCTGTAAGCAAGGACTGGCCCGTCTCCCAAGATCTGTGAGAGTGATGGGTCGTCCTTCAGGATAGGTTGTAGATCCTTGATGATGAGTTGGAGAGGTTTTAGTTGGGGGCTGAAGGTGATGGCTAGTGGCGTTCTGTTATTTTCTTTGTTGGGCCTGTCCTGTAGTAGGTGACTTCTGGGTACTCTTCTGGCTCTGTCAATCTGTTTCTTCACTTCAGCAGGTGGGTATTGTAGTTGTAGGAATGCATGATAGAGTTCTTGTAGGTGTTTGTCTCTGTCTGAGGGGTTGGAACAAATGCGGTTATATCGCAGAGCTTGGCTGTAGACAATGGATCGAGTGGTATGATCTGGATGAAAGCTAGAGGCATGTAGGTAGGAATAGCGGTCAGTAGGTTTCCGATATAGGGTGGTGTTTATGTGACCATCGCTTATTAGCACCGTAGTGTCCAGGAAGTGGATCTCTTGTGTGGACTGGTCCAGGCTGAGGTTTATGGTGGGATGGAAATTGTTGAAATCATGGTGGAATTCCTCAAGGGCTTC
The DNA here is from genome assembly GCF_009764565.3 of Dermochelys coriacea. Classification (NCBI taxonomy): domain Eukaryota; kingdom Metazoa; phylum Chordata; order Testudines; family Dermochelyidae; genus Dermochelys; species Dermochelys coriacea. The sequence continues at coordinate 98,092,967 of NC_050074.1, read as the reverse complement.
TTTTCCATGGGTCCAGATGATGAAGATGTCATCAATGTAGCGCAAGTAGAGCAGGGGCATTAGGGGACGAGAGCTGAGGAAGCGTCGTTCTAAGTCAGCCATAAAAATGTTGGCATACTGTGGGGCCATGCGGGTACCCATCGCAGTGCCGCTGATTTGAAGGTATACATTGTCCCCAAATGTGAAATAGTTATGGGTGAGGACAAAGTCACAAAGTTCAGCCACCAGGTTAGCCGTGACAGTATCGGGGATACTGTTCCTGACGGCTTGTAGTCCATCTTTGTGTGGAATGTTGGTGTAGAGGGCTTCTACATCCATAGTGGCTAGGATGGTGTTTTTAGGAAGATCACCAATGGACTGTAGTTTCCTCAGGAAGTCAGTGGTGTCTCGAAGATAGCTGGGAGTGCTGGTAACGAAGGGCCTGAGGAGGGAGTCTACATAGCCAGACAATCCTGCTGTCAGGGTGCCAATGCCTGAGATGATGGGGCATCCAGGATTTCCAGGTTTATGGATCTTGGGTAGCAGATAGAATACCCCAGGTCGGGGTTCTAGGGGTGTGTTTGTGCGGATTTGTTCTTGTGCTTTTTCAGGGAGTTTCTTGAGCAAATTCTTTAGTTTCTTTTGGTAACTCTCAGTGGGATCAGAGGGTAATGGCTTGTAGACAGTGGTGTTGGAGAGCTGCCTAGTAGCCTCTTGTTCATACTCCGACCTATTCATGATGACAACAGCACCTCCTTTGTCAGCCTTTTTGATTATGATGTCAGAGTTGTTTCTGAGGCTGTGGATGGCACTGTGTTCTGCATGGCTGAGGTTATGGGGTAAGCGATGCTGCTTTTCCACAATTTCAGCTCATGCACGTCGGCGGAAGCACTCTATGTAGAAATCCAGGCTGCTGTTTCGACCTTCAGGAGGAGTCCACCCAGAATCCTTCTTTTTGTAGTGTTTGTAGGAAGGTCTCTGTGGGTTAATATGTTGGTCAGAGGTGTGTTGGAAATATTCCTTGAGTCTGAGACATCGAAAATAGGATTCTAGGTCACCACAGAACTGTATCATGTTCATGGGGGTGGAGGGGCAAAAGGAGAGGCCCCGAGATGGGACAGATTCTTCTGCTGGGCTAAGAGTATAGTTGGATAGATTAACAATATTGGTGGGTGGGTTATGGGAACCATTGTTGTTGCCCCTTGTGGCATGTAGTAGTTTAGATAGCTTAGTGTCCTTTTTCTTTTGTAGAGAAGCAAAGTGTGTGTTGTAAATGGCTTGTCTAGTTTTTGTAAAGTTCAGCCACGAGGAAGTTTGTGTGGAATAAAGAACCAACCTTCCACACAAACTTTGCCCCCCCTGCTGCTGGCGATGGCTTATCTTAAGTGATCACTCTCCTTACAGTGTGTATGATAAACCCATTGTTTCATGTTCTCTGTGTGTGTATATAAATCTCCCCTCTGTTTTTTCCACCAAATGCATCCGATGAAGTGAGCTGTAGCTTACGAAAGCTTATGCTCTAATAAATTTGTTAGTCTCTAAGGTGCCACAAGTACTCCTTTTCTTTTTTCTTGGTTGTTGTATTTAGCATATGCATATTAATTGGCTGAGCACTTGGTGAGAAACAAGGGAAGGGCTACTTCTTCCTTTAATAAACTCTGGTTTGGCCCATAAATTAGGCAGGCAACTGTTGGATAACTTTAATGCTTTTTAATCTTCCTGAATGCAGGTGGCACAGCATGTGCCTCCAAGGATGGGGCTCTGTGGAGGAATATATATTTATAGAACACCGATTATTGGTAACTAACCAAGCCTTTTCTTCTTGCCTCATGAGGGACCCCAAGGTCTGTGCTGCCTTCTTGGGCTTCCTATTTTGGGGCACGTTGAAGCTGTGTTTAGAGAAAACATTGTTCACGGATGGGTTCAGAGTAAATTTTTACTCCAAGATAGGAAATGAATAACTGCTGGAGGGATTGGGCTGAGTGACAGAATGATCTGATTAAACTTTACGTTGTGTATAAGTTTCATAGGGCTATTTTCTGCCTGCCCTTTAGAGGGCCACTCCATGATAAAGGGTAAAAATGAAGAGGCCCCACAAACCTTTGTGTGATCTGCTTAAGGGATGAGCAGAATTGCAGTTGCTGTGTTCAAAATCGTGTGACTACTATCAGGGTGCTTGATGGGCATGCAGGCATCCAAAGGTGATGGAGAAGGGTCAGGTATAGGCAGAGAATGTATACATAATGAAATAGGTATAAGATTATAGTAATCTGTTTAAGCATGCATGTGCCTGTTCACTAAATAATAGGTGGTCACATGTGTAAGAAATTCTGATTTGTTTAAACACATTACTTTTCATAACGATTTATAGAGTTCCTTTTACCCAAAGGTTTTTAAAACCTTTATAGATTGTAAATTTGGGGAAAATTCTAGCTTCTCACACACAGAAAAAATCCTCTGGCCTGGAGACGGAATTGGTTAACCACAGCCTCAAAGGCCACAGAAGCAAATGAAACTCTGTATTTTGGTAGCTAGAACTGCTTCCATTATATAAAAGCTGGAACTTCATGGCTCCAATTTCTGCTTCTGTGCCACAGCAAACAGTTCCTTCACCTTTCCTACACCTCTGACTAGAAAGACTAAGGATTTGTCTACCCTGGAGTTAGAAAGAATATTTTCCAGCTCGAGTTGACATACGCATATGCATGCTAGCTCTGATTTAGTTAGTGCACTCAAAATAGAAGTGTAGCTGGAACAGCATGAGCAGCGGGAAGGGCTAGCCACCCCAAATACGATCCATTTGAGACCCTAGGTGTATACTTGGGCCAGCTAATCCCTTGCTCTGCTTGCACCACCCTAGCTACACTTCTGTTTTTAGCACACTACCTCGATCAGAGCTAGCAGTCTCCTCAAATTGGAAATCACACCTAACACCTGTAGTGCATATATACCCTTAATCTCCCTACTCAAAGCAAAGCTGTTGAAGGAAATGTTTGCTGCAACACAGAAGCAGAGGCTGGAACTGTGAAGTTCTAGGGTTTGTTCAATGGAAGCAGAATGAGATGCTAATGGTATAAGGTATAGTGACATTATATTCATTAGAATGTTTCTTAAAATTGGAAGTAAAAATAGAGGGTATAGTGCAATTGACATTGCAAAGGACATCATATAGACAGGAATATTGCCAAGATATAATTAATGTTGTTCCTATTACAACACTGTCCAAAATATGCAAGGTACTGTACAGGCATATAGCAAGACACAATCCCTACCCCAAAGACCTTACATTCTTATGGCAGATATGACACAGCTACTGAAAGCTGCGAGGAGGGAAAGGATGATGGGCAGACAAGGGTTACATAAACAAGATCAATTGCTAAACAGCCTGTGGGGTCACTGGATGATTGAGATGCTAAAGGAGCACTCAAGGACGATAAAGCCATTCCGGAGACACTAAATGAATTCTTTGCATCAGTCTTCATGGCTGAGGATGTGAGGGAGTGTCCCAAACCTGAGCCATTCTTTTTAGGTATCAAATCTGAGGGGCTCTCCCAGATTGAGGTGTCATTAAAGGAGGTTTTGGAACAAATTGATAAACTAAACAGTAATAAGTTACTAGGACCAGATGGTATTCACCCAAGAGTTCTGAAGGGACTCAAATGTGAAATTGCAGAACTACTAACTGTAGTCTGTAACATATCATTTAAATCAGCTTCTGTACCAAATGACTGGAGGATAGCTAATGTGCCGCCAATTTTTTAAAAGGGCTCCAGAGGTGATCCCAGTAATTACAAGCCTGACTTCAGTACTGGGCAAACTGGTTGAAACGATAGTAAAGAACAAAATTGTCAGACACATAGATGAACATAATTTGTTGGGGAAGAGTCAACATGGTTTTTGTAAAGGAAAATCATGCCTCACCAATCTACTAAAATTAATTGAGGGGGTCAACAAGCATGTGGACAAGGGGGATCCAGTGGATATAGTGTACTTAGATTTTCAGAAAGCCTTTGACAAGGTCCCTCGCCAAAGGCACTTAAGCAAAGTAAACTGTCATAGGATAAGAGGGAAGGTCCTCCCATGGATTGGTAACTGGTTAAAAGATGGGAAACAAAGGATAGGAATAAATGGTCAGTTTTCAGAATGGAGAGGGGAAAATAGTGGTGTCCCTGTACTGGGCCCAGTCCTTTTCAATATACACCGGACCCTCGCTAGAATGCGCATCAATATACCACAAATTCGCATATAACGCGGTTGCGACCATTAATCCCAAATGTAATTACTTTAATTGCAATTCATTTTAATGTGGTCCCCCCTATAACACGGTCCAGGCAGACTGCGAAGAATTACAAAAGGATCTCTTAAAACTGGGAGAACAAATGGCAGGGCAACAAAATGGCAGATGAAATTCAATGTTGATAAATGCAAAGTAATGCACATTGGAAAGCATATTTCCAACTATACATACAAAATGATGGGGTCTAAATTGGCTGTTACCACTCAAGAAAGAGATCTTGGAGTCATTGTGGATAGTTCTCTGAAAACATCCACTCAGTGTGCAGCTGCAGTCAAAAAGCGAACAGAATGTTGGGAATCATTAAGAAAGGATAGATAATAAGAAAGAAAATAATATATTGCCTCTATATAAATCCATGGTATGTCCACATCTTGAATACTGTGTGCAGATGTGGTCGCCTTATCTCAAAAAAGATGTATTGGAATTGGAAAAGGTTCAGAAAAGGGCAACAAAAATTATAAGATTGGGACTTTTCAGCTTGGAAAAATGATGACTAAGGGTGAATATGATGGTCTATAAAATCATGACTGGTGTGGAAAAAGTAAAGAAGGAAGTGTTACTTACTTCTCAGAACACAAGAACTAGGGGTCACCAAATGAAATTAATAGGCAGCAGGTTTAAAACAAACAAAAGGAAGTATTTCTTCACACAACGCACAGTCAACCTCTGGAACTCTTTGCCAGAGGATGTTGTGAAGACCAAGACTATAACAGAGTTCAAAAAAGACCTAGATAAATTCATGGAGGATAGGTCCATCAATGGCTATTAACGAGTATGTGCAGGGATGGTGTCCCTAGCCTCTGTTTGCCAGAAGCTGGCAATGGGCGACAGGGGATGTATCACTTGATGATTACCTATTCTGTTCATTCCTTCTGGGGCACCTGGCATTGGCCACTGTCAGAAAACAGGATACTGGGCTAGATGGACCTTTGGTCTGACCAACTATGGCCATGTTTATGTTCTTATTTAGTTGTTATTCATAGAGCTGGTAAGAGAAAGGTAATTCCATTTTGCAGAGTATTTTAACATTTCAAGATTTGGTTTCATTCCAATGAGGAGCAAAACCAAAAATTCTCTGTGAAAGGGAATGGAACACCAGTTCTGGGGCTGTCTGCCTGGAAGGCTGCCCTGGAGCCACAGACCCTGGAAGTCATGGGGTTCCTGGTAGCCCACTGGGTGGGCAGGCAGGTGAGCTGGCAGGAAGTCAGGTAGGTTCCATCGGATCTTCAGTGAAATCAAACCATTTCCACAAAATGTTTCAATTTAGCTGAATCTCCAAAACACTGTTTCATCTGAAATTTTCCAGCCAGCTCTAGTTATGCGTATGTCATGTTACAGTTTGCCCAGTTTGCACAAAAATCCCCACTCCTCTTTCTGAGCTGTAATTGATCTCAATCTTTCTATTTTTGTATAATACATAAACTGTAAACAGACGCCTAGCTGAAACCTTAACCATGGATCAGATTGGTGCTACTCTCCATGGCAATTTCTAGTACGATAGCATAACTTTGCACTGTCTGGATGAGTAAATGTAAGTTGCCGTAGCAGTGAATATACAATGTTGTGCTATGATGTTGAATGCTCCACTGCTTGCTACTAATGTTTTTTCTTTTATCCTGAGTCATTTTATTTGTTTTTCCTTTGTCATAGTGCCTTTGACTTGGTAAACATTCATCTTTTCCATGATGCTTCCAATTTAATTGCTTGGGAAACAAGCCCATCGGTTTACTCAGGAATACGACATAAGGCTCTTGGTTATGTACTTGATAGGTATGTATTAGACTCTATTAGTCTCTCTCATCCTCCTCTTCCCCTTAGTAATTTATAAAAGCTATGATAAATAATACTTTCTAGTCATACCAAGATTTGTATTCTACTGTCAAAAAACAGTTACACACATTATACTGTTGATAGCATTTTCCTCCACTTGCAAAACTGCACTAATACAGATTAAAACAATACACTTTTTATAAGAGTTAAGAATGTGTTCACATGGATCTGATTAGAGGTCAATTTGTAATGCTGATTATTTTAAAAGAAATTGAAAAGACTGGGGAATTTCTATGGATTTTTTATAGCCTTTTGTAGCCTAGGGGGAAAAAAGTATATTTTTGAAAGGTGTTAGCACATCTTAAAAGTACACCTTTTCCCCCCAGTACACAGGGGCTAAGTAAAAACAAATAGTGTTGCTGTTCAAATGTGTTTTTAAAGCAAGGTATGTTAATCTCAACAGAAGCAGTGTACGCTAAACATCTAATCTGTTTGTAAAAGAGAATGTATTATTCGTACACAGCTGCCACAGCTATTCATAGCACCACGGTCTATAAAAGTGTTAACAAAGTAAATTCATTCCAGTGGCAGTGCTCTGTCAGAATATGCTAAAGAAACTTTTGATAATCCTCTTTAGCAGTTATGGATCCATAAAAAAGAAAGAAAAGATGATTTATGTATGGGCATACATGTATTGGCAATGTATAGGCAGAAAGGAAGTATATTTATACAACAGTAGCCTGAGCTTTCAGATCTAATGATTCTCTGGAAGATTTTAATGCTTCTTTTATGAAGTATTGATTGACTTCATGTTTCCCAGAGAAATAGAGCCTAAAAGTTTATCTTTAAAGACATTTTCATATGCAGTGTTGTCTATGATGTAATGAGAAAAGGAGTACTTGTGGCACCTTAGAGACTAACAAATTTATTTGAGCATAAGCTTTCGTGAGCTACATCTCACTTCATCGGATGCATTACTGTAGCTCACGAAAGCTTATGCTTAAATAAATTTGTTAGTCTCTAAGGTGCCACAAGTACTCCTTTTCTTTTTGCGAATACAGACTAACACGGCTGCTACTCTGAAACCTGTCATTATGATGTAATGGTGATACTGTAAATGTAACTTAACTTTTTAGGAATCTCTAAGCAATTACAGATAAGTTAGGAATAATTTGATATCAGGAGTGAATAGGTTCATTCATAACATGGTTCTTTTCATGCAGTTCTTTCTCTTTTCCTTTCTTATCTAAACATTGAAATTTTCTCTTCAAACACACATGCATGCTTTCTGTGACATTGCTAGTAGTTACATCTCCCTGCTTCTTAACAGACTCCCATCACCCTGCACCCAACCTTCCCTCCCTTGTTCCTTGCAAGACATGTCCCTTCCACCCTCTTACATACACTCTCCCCAGACTTGGCCCCCTTACCCTCACACACGAAGTCATCTGGCACCAGTGTGGCCTTCTTTCTAATATATATTAATTAACATGTTTAAAATCCTAATGCAGACAAGGCAAGTTGTAGCTGTAATGCACATAAGTTAGTTGGTTGAGGCAAACCATAGGGTCCTCGACCAGCTAACACATGTTAAAACTACAATTTTCCTTGACTCAGTAGGATTTGAACATCTTAGCTAATGTGCTAAAAACTGACCTTTTCTCCTAGTGAAGACTAGACCTCTCTGGATACCATGACATGCTGCTTTCCCTATTCCTCCTTTTAAGCCCCCATACTTCCAAAGTTCCCTCCCTACAAATCCTACTGTAACCCACACACCTTCTGGGTGTGGTGTTCTGTCCCATCTAGTGCCACCAAGACCACTGAGAGAGAGAGAGAGAGTTAAATGAATCTGCTCTGCAGCCTTAGTTTAGAGGCAGTTGGCTTTTAGCTCATATGATAGAGGCTCATGCACTAAGCTTCAGAAGTCCCCGGTCTGATCCTGCCCACGGTATTACATTAGCACCTCACATCACTCCTCCATAAAAGGCTTCTATCAATCTCCCATTCCCCTATAGCCTCCAGATGATTCCTCTCCTGGAAGCCTGTGTCTTGGTTAATATTACTGCAGAGCTATGAATAAGGCCCTACCATATTCACAGCCATGAAAAACATGTCAGAGGTTATGAAATCTGGTCTTTTGTGTAATTTTACGCTATACAATACAGATGTCACTGGGAAGACCAAAGTTTATCAAACTGGGGATCCCGATCCAAAAGGGAGCTGCAGGGGGGTTGCAAGGTTATTATCAGAGGGCTGCAGTATTGCCACCCTTACTTCTGCGCTGCCTTCAGAGCTGGGTGGCCAGAGAGCGGCAGATGCTGGCCAGGTGCCAGCTCTGAGGGCAGCTCCCTGCCAGCAGCAATGCAGAATTAAGGGTGGCAATACCATACCATGCCACCTTTACATCTGCACTGCTGCTGATGGTGGCGCTGCCTTCAGAGCTTGACTCCCAGCCAGCAGCTGCTGCTCTACAGCCGCCCAGCTCTGAAGGCAGTGCAGCTGCTAGCAGCAGTGCAGAAGTAAAGGTGGCAATACCCCAACCCCCCTACAATAACTTTGCAACCCCCACCACAGCCCCCTTTTGGGTCAGGACCTCTACAGTTACAACACCATGAAATTTCAGATTTAAACATCTGAACTCATAAAATTTACGTTTTTTAAAATCCTATGACTGTGAAATAGACCAAAATGTACTGTGAATTCGGTAGGGCCCTAGCTATGATAGCCTCTCTGCATTTAAATATAGTGTGGTCTGGGGCTCCTCCTGTCAGGAGTGCCAAGGTGCAATGTATGCTACTGTGAATGAGCTTTTCAGTAAAAGATATCCAAGAGCAGTGAAGAAACTGTCATAGCCACATCTTTTCAGAAAAGGTTGAGCCGTAACATACTGGAGATCAGCCTAAGAGTGTTGCTATATGGGGAATCCAAATTCAGACTGGCAGGTACTGAGAGTGGCTTGTGAATCCCTCCCGCAAGCCATTGATTTGAGCAGCACTGGATAGGTAGCCTTATAAGGAGCACTAGTTGGTGGTGGGGGGGAATGAGCAAGGGAGAAGGGGTAAATGGGTACAAATATGGGAGGATCTTTAAAAATCCCCATTCCTCCCCCCTAACAAAGGTTAGGCTGTGCTCAAAGGTTGGTCTGAGATTAAGGGTGACTCATGGTCAATGAACCAGCTCCTCTCTCCATCATTTACACACAATGTCCCCCTTTGCATTGAGATGTTGCATATAATAACCTCCCTCTGTAAGGAATTCTCTACAAAAGAATAATAGTTTTGCTGATTGTTTCCTATAGAAAATGAAGAGGAAATTGACCCAAATTTAGATATACAGCATAAAATATCTTGTTTGTATGTAGACAGTATTGTGCTTTCCTATTTTTAGATTTTCACTGAAAGACTTTTAAAGTATAGAATTGGGTATAGATATTTTCTTATTTAGAAAATATAATAGCCAAAGCCTTACCTCTCTGCTTGTGTCTCCAGGATAATTTTCATTTAGCTAAAAATCGGCCCATATATTTAATGAAAGATTTAGCTTTTTCCCACTGCGTGCACAACCTACTTTTCCACTGTACACCAGTAGGGGGTAGGTAGGAAATGCTTTAACATTTAGTGTGTCGTTCTCACTTTTGGGAGGGCTAGAGAAGAGAAATCATTACTCTGGTGCCATTTCTATCAAAGTAAAGCAGTTAAAACATTTTTTTTAAAATCATGAACCTTATTGATGTAACGTAAATAGGTTGGCTGTGTACGTTTTTAAGAGATACTTTGAATTAACGAACTGAGCTTCAGTGAGTTCTAGATCTGCTTGACTGGGAGTGCTTTTAGCCAAAAAAATTGATATATATTGTTACAGTACCCCAACAGATAAGATAATTTTTCCTTTCCTTTGCTTTTGTTTTGTTTTGTTTTTATTTGATTTTCTGTCCCTCTTCTCTTTTGTTCTGCATTAAGGAACATAAACAGATCTATCTGTATTATTTATTGCTTGCTTGCCACAGCATGCTATGTGCTTCATTTAGCTAATTTTGGCTTTGGACCTCCCACGATGCCCTGGCAAGGGTAAGGAAATCAGACTGTAGTATTAGTGTTAACTGTGGGTCAAAGATGTCATGATGGTATATCATTAAAATGTGACATTGCCAAAAACTGCCCTAACTCCCCTGTCTTTAGAAGAGAAAACCTTCAATTTTAGGTTGCACTACTACTGTGGGTTTGCATTCACATGAATTGCTCATTTTCAGAGAGCAGCCAGCCGCAGATCCGGACCTCCATAGTGAAATGATGGGCTGACTAGCACAAAAGAGGAGTTCTGTAAGAGCAGTGAATAATGGGAAACCCCTTTCATGGGCACTGCTAACCTTTTGGCAGCCACCAGCAAACTCTATTCTGATCTGCTGATTGGGGAGGACAATACACTGAAACTCACTTTGAATGAATGCTACCACCAACAGTGTCCCTATTCAGAAGGTTTTGGGAACCATCTTTGACCATTGTCTGCCATCACTCCTCCAGACAGTAGGAAAAGGAAAAGTGAGAACATCTATAGGGGGAAAAGTACTTCTTTTCTTGGCTTTAATCTCTCTTTAAAGCTTCATAGATCTACATTTCCAGCTGAGCTACAGGAGCTATGCAGTGTCAGATAAACATAGAAGAGAGAGTTTTCAAGCCAGGCCTTTAAATCCCCTTATCTGCATGAACTAATAATGCAGATTTAGTGCTGTTAAAAACAGAGGCTGATAAGTCTTTTCCTCTAAAGCCTTTAAACTGCTAAAGAGCATTTAACTGCAATGCAGTTCAGACTCAGTGAACAATACTGAGAAGGAAAACAGTTTAATGAGCTAAACCTTCAGTGAATGAAACAGAAACACCTTCTCACAGTTGATGTAAGTCAGGATGGGAGTAAGTGAACCACAGTTCTGTCCTCTGTGTGCATCAGCACTTCTGTGAATATCTTCATAAACATTAACTAACTACAACCTCATTAATGTGGCGTTCAAATAACCACAAGATTCTTTTGATGCAAGAATTAAAAGCAATAGATACAAGTAAAACTTAAGTAAATTATTTTAACGTTACAAAAGTCTTGTTAACCACATATTTTATGCCAAAGCTTTAGTATATAGGCATGAAGCTTCTAAAATATCTTTAAATTATAAACTTTTTAAAAATGAAAGTTGATGTTAGAGGTATCTAAAAACATTTACATGATTATGAAGTAATTCTGAATAAGATTTTTTAAATCAAATATTTAATCTAATAATATTAGAATAGTAAACATCTTATTTTGGTTTAAAAAACAAAAAGAGGAGGCATAACAATAATGTGGTGAGGAGAATGTGCAAAGGGCAACTGGAGTATGTGTACTTGTGGCACCTTAGAGACTAACAAATGAAGTGAGCTGTAGCTCACGAAAGCTTATGCTCAAATAAATTTGTTAGTCCCTAAGGTGCCACAAGTACTCCTTTTCTTTTTGCGAATACAGACTAACACGGCAGCTACTCTGAAACCTGGAGTATGTGTGTAATGTGTCATGTTATTTTTTACCTTTATAATTCAGTGACGGTGAGGAAGGCAGAATTATCATGGACTTTTTGTTGTAGACTATATAGACAAATCCTTTTCTCAGCATTTGCATGAATGCAGTCTAACTTCTTGGAGGTCAATGGTGTTACTCTGGATTTACAGTGATATAACAGTGATATAGACTGCTGAATTGGAATTAATTTGTAAACTGGATACAATTAATTTAGGCTTGAATAGAGACTGGGAATGGATGAGTCATTATACAAAGTAAAACTATTTCCCCATGTTATTTCTCCCCCCCACCCCACCCCACTCCCCACTGTTCCTCAGATAATCTTGTTAACTGCTGGAAATAGCCTACCTTGCTTGTCACCATGAAAGATTTTCCTCCTTCCCCCCCCCCCACCCCCGCTGCTGGTGATGGCTTATCTTACTCTCCTTACAGTGTGTATAATAAACCCATTGTTTCATGTTCTCTGTGTGTGTACATCAATCTCCCCTCTGTTTTTTCCACCAAATGCATCCGATGAAGTGAGCTGTAGCTCACGAAAGCTTATGCTCAAATAAATTTCTTTTTCTCTAAGGTGCCACAAGTACTCCTTTTCTTTCTGCGAATACAGACTAACATGGCTGCTACTCTGAAAAGTGATATAACAGAGACTGAATTTACTCCATATGCTTCAGAAGTGAACATCTGAAAGCTGCTTCACCGTCCCATGTTGGATAACGTACTTGCCTAACCCCGCCCCATCTTCACCGCAATTGCATCTTCATAACTTCTAAATGTTGGGAGTTACGTTCATGTGTGAAATAGGGAGAGGAACATGCGGTTAACAGTGTAGATCACAGACTTCATTCACGTGCTTCACTTCACACTTACATAAATATTTTATTTACGAATTAGTCTTTTTGTCTGCATGAAATCAGACTACTTTTGAGCCAAATCCTACAGCCCTGACTCAAGCAAAATTTTTGTCAACTTCAATAGGATTGTTGCCTGACTAAGGACTACAAGAGGGTGTTCTTTATGAGTATTATATGAGAGTTAAACAAGAATCAGGATGTGAGATAGTAGCTTGATGCTGTCGTTCTTGATGTGCCAACCTTTGAAACTTCCTGAAATTATCCAGACCATTCAGATCCATGAAATGAGCTTTTTTTTTTTTTTTTTTGAAAGTGACAGTGCTCTTCTGTTTTCCTTTTGAAATGTTGCCTGGCCTAGTTCAACAGAAACATTTTTACATTACAACTGTGAAATCTTGGCATAAAGCACCCCTTTGTGCCCTTCATTATTTTCTCACAAATATAGTCCATTGTCACATAGCTGAAGTTAATTTGATCAACATTGGGACATTTAACTTTTATGTCCGGTCAAAGGAGCTGTTTCATGCTCATTTTGGGTATTCAAAAGAAATGATTGCCAGAAAAATAATGTTACTATTAACAATTCAGAGCAATTAGTTTCCCAGGGAGAGGCGATGTGATGCACAGGCTTCACACAACTATTCTTTGTCATTTTATGGATGCTCATCAGTCAACTGTCACATCTTCTCAAAGACCCCTCCAATCTAAATGTTTCTCTTTGGGCTTTTCCCAGAACTAGCAGCTGAATGAGGAAAAGAAAAGCCACTTCGTTTCTAGGCAAAGGAAAACTTCATTCTAAAGATCTGGGTCATTTGAGAAAATTCTAGGAGTAGCCCACATCATTTTCCCCAGTTTTATTTCATCCTTCTTGATTTACAATGCTTACTTTAACAAGAAAATATTCCAACTGCAACCATGGCATTTTCAAGTTTATAATGAAATTTGTGATGTGCCCAAATAGAATGTAGTCCCAAGGCAAATAAGCCTTCCGTTCAAATATCTTCTAACCAGGGTTTAACATCCAATGTCACATTCAGAAAAGGCAACTTTTCATTAAACACATTGGGTCCATCTCATTAATATTCAGTCTCTTCTCCCTTCTGCTCTTTAAACTAGGGTTAAGTGCTCTCAAAATTAGTGTGTTTGTATAATATGTTCCACAAAGAATAAATCCAGCAAAATTATCATGTTACTTTCAACCTGTCAGATAAAGTCAAAGGCTGGGGGCTTTTTCCTCTTGTTTTCCCACTGGCTCAGCCTTTTACATGTCTGACAGCATCAGACAGAAAATTAACTAATGAGTATTGCTTAGATAACATGCACACATGGTTTTTGAATTTAAATTGGGTAGTATTTTTAGGGGTTTTTTGCATATTTATTACATAATTTTACAAAGTTAATTTTTCAAATGGGAAACATACATTTATATTTTTAAGAATATATTCAGACCAATGGCATGTGTTTGTATAGTAGATGAAGTACGAGATTTTAAAATTTAGGGAGACATTCTTTGACCTTCCCAGATTATACAGATTGGTTTTCACTACTGAGTCATTTCATTTATGTATTATCAGTGTTTTCTGCATATATGGTGGAGGACTGACTTAGTGGCTCCTTTTCTCCCACAGCCATAGAACAATGCTTCCAGGCTGAGGTCATTGGAAGGGTAATGGTGGCAAGTTTCTGCCACAGCTTGTACCCACCCTGTGAATAAAAAGAAAACTTCAATGTTTCTATTTGGAGAGACAGTGGCCATGGTAGTGTTATTTAATCTTCTCCTTGTAATGTTGGTTACCTAACTAGGACATGCAATGTCTATCCTCTGATCACTTCTAACTATATCACAAAAAGGCAAAGGTATGTTTTGCATTTCTAACTTCCATGAGGTAGTAGAACAAAATCCCATGCTGAAATATTCTGCAGGTCATTTTATGGCCCAGTTTCCAGGTATGTTTTTTATTAAATGGTCACAATGTTTTTTTTTGTTTTACCCAATCCTTTAATATATCATAGGGTAGCTATACTTACTATGTGTATTAAGACATACAGTACTAGGAGTCTATTCTCTATCAATGAGTAAATATAAAGATTATTAACACTGTGAGTTTCACAGATTATTTGGAAGAGTTTTAATCTCCTATGACATAACGGGGAACTATTAAAAAAAACAAACAGTTTCTAGAATTTCTTGATCCATATGTGTTGTTTTACATTTGATGAAAGAGCAAGAGAATTTCCTTATAACTTAACCTCAGTGTAGTAGAATTGTGTTCTACTGTAGTAAAATTGACAAGTACTTACATCATTATACATAGCTGCTATTACATTAGATGAATGTCAGTGTCAGGTAAGATCATGGTTTTGTCAATATAATGAAAATACCAGTCAAACTAGAAAAAGTCACAATTTTCCAGCTCTAAAAATTGATTTTTATTGCTCTTCTTGTAATCCTTTCTTTGGATTAAATATTTATTATTGATGTGGTCTTTGTTTTAATCTTAATAGCTACTGACATGGTAATTAATTAAAAAATAGAACATTTTTTTGCCCAAATGGCACTATATTGAAATTAAAAGTGAACATCATGTATTAGTTAAACAGCCCTGGCAAATGCCTTGAGTATTAAGATGATTGCCTTAGCTTCTTGACAACTCCTTTCATCTTGTTGTTTTCTGCTTGACCTTTTGAGATGTTTTGATATTATTAATAGGTTTTAGCTATTATATCAAAAAGAGTAGGGCACAGAGATATGATAAAGTTCAGCTTTTTAATGACAATATTACAACATTTTAGACATGCCACTGAAAGCACTTACATTAGGTCTGTTTAGCTACACTTAGATTGTCACCTGTTAACTTTTCTTAAAAATTAATGATTATTTCTTGAATCTAGAAATCTAGCTGTCCTTTTTTGTGGATTCCTATAGAAAAATATTGAAGGAAGAGGTGGCCAATGTAAGTTCTAGCCGGAAATTTAAAAAAAAAAAAAGTGAAGGTGGGATTGATGGGAATAGGAACCTAAAGGCCATATGTCTGGTGCTGTGTTAGCCAAACCTTAATTGTCTCTGGTGGCTCAACCTTCAGTGTCCTGGCCAGACTGTGATAGTGTAACAGAGATTTCACTGTCGTTGTTCCTTTGCTTTCCACCAGAAGTCACTATTGGAGTTGTTATTAGGACTCATTGGAATTTAAATATAAATAGAAGTTAAAAGTATATAATTTAATGCTCCATTATTGTTTTCTCTTTAATCTGATTGGGAACCTGATTCTGATTGTTAAATACTTATCAGTGGTTCTGTCTCCTATCCAGTAACCTTTCTGTGACCTTCACTCTAACACTACTCTATGACTCCCTTTCTAGTTGCTGTGAACACTGGGGCTTCAGTGTCTTGCATTGCACACAGCAAGTATGCAAACTTCCCTATTGTTTCAACCTCTGCAATGCTTTCTGAACACTTCAGTGATCAGATTAAATGTGAAAAGGTTTTACCCCAGCATGCACAGACAATTTCAGCATTATTTTAGTAGTTTCAAATTGAAATAGATCCCTTCTGGCTCAAAGCTCTACTGAGATTAACAGTAAACACAATGACAGGTTTCAGAGTAGCAGCCGTGTTAGTCTGTATTCGCAAAAAGAAAAGGAGTACTTGTGGCACCTTAGAGACTAACAAATTTATTAGAGCATAAGCTTTCGTGAGCTCTGTTTTTTCCACCAAATGCATCCGATGAAGTGAGCTGTAGCTCACGAAAGCTTATGCTCTAATAAATTTGTTAGTCTCTAAGGTGCCACAAGTACTCCTTTTCTTTTTAGTAAACACAATGAATGTTTTAACCTAAAAATTGAATACCACAGTTATTCAGTTAGGTTGTACTGCTACCACCGCTATGCTGCTTATTTCTGGTTTTAAGATCCCTTTTATTATGACACTATGTTATACAAATATACTTACAACATACCTCTTTTTCAACAACTTTATTTATGGATGTTGAGCTGCATTTTGTGTAAACTGTCTTACTACAGTCCTCTAATTTCACATGCAAGATATGCCTTTGAAAATGCTAAAATGATCACTTTAAATATATTTTGAATTACTTTTATAATTCTGTATTTCTCACTACCTCAGAGTTACCACTATATTAGCAGGTTTATAACTTATTTAATACGCAGACCAAACATTTTGTTACTGATTTCTTTAGTACTATAAGGTACTTTATTGATGCAAGAGCTATTTTGTAACTGGTTTTCTAAATATATAATATTTTTAAAATGTTGTTTTATACTACTAATTCCTTTACATGTATAATACACACAAAATATAGCAATTCTAGTGAGATTGTTACTACCCAGAAAAATAGGTAAATTTTAAGGGGTATCCACAGTTCCGTTTTTTTCCTATCCACTTTTTATGTTTAAAAATATGCTCATTGAATAACATTTTTGACCCCTGGATTGTTTCTTCCCAAGAAAAGTGACAATACTCTTTCATCTCTTCTCCATCCTCAATTCAGCCAGTTTGGCAGAGCTATGGGGGAAAAGGAGGGAGGAAGGTTGTTTTGTTTTGTTACTGTTTTTAAAAAAAACAAAACAAAACCCTCTTTTCAGTAGTGTCAAGCTAGGATAAATTGGCCAGGGGAAGCATGTTTATAGACTGTGTGAGGAACTTTGTCTTTGTGTGGGAATGTTGGTGACACTGTTATGGTTTGCCTGAATGAACTGCGATGACGCGGCTAATAAGGTATCCTGCTGAGTGCCACCGCAGGACTTTCTCAGACCTCCCACTTAATTCTATTCAGCTCCAGCTCAGTGTAGCTAATTTTTCCCATTCCCTCAATTCTTTAGGCCCCCTTACAAACAGAAAAGTCAACTTTCACACCGAAGGCAAGATAAGTGCTTTAGGAAATAATCGTGTAAACAGAATGTTACCTTCTGACCTGCTGCTGATACCTTGACTTGGGACAAAACCCGCCGGGCTATTGCATTAGACATGGCTATTAAAGGAATAATGCAGCTGATCCTCCTTACAAAGTACCCTGAGAAATGGTTTAGCCAAATCACTCTGCCTCTTGTCACACTGAATTATGTTCAGCTGCTTCCCCCACCACCAAATTACTGATATTTAGCTGTTTTTTCTCCTGTCCTTTTCAATGGCAGTATGTTAGGGATAAGTGTGAAAGTAAAGTGAAAGTCAGTAATGTCCTATTATTTTCTGGCCTAACCTGAATGAATTGAGAATACATGTACAGTAGGCCTGAACTTTATAAATGAGAGTAAATTTTATAAAAGTACTGTTGATCTTCACTAGAATAATGCGTATTTTGAGTGACACTCAAAAATAAATCACAAAAGGATTTTAATTGCTTTTGACAATTTTGAATTGCTGATTTAAAAATAAATGTTATGAATAAACTGTTACTTGTGATACTCCATATTATCTTTGATTAATTACATAATTAGACACTTTGAGATTTTCAAAGCCACTTATGGGTTTTGGGTGCCCAGTTCCCATTCATTTTAATTGCAAGTCCTAATTCCCTAGGCAACTTTAATAATCGCAGACTTTGTGCCTTTACTTGACTAATAATGGTAGCCCAAATTTAGGACTTGGTTCTGCAAATATCTATGCATATGAGTAACTTTACTTGCCTGTGGATGTGCTTGCAGGATACCCTCAGGGTATGTTGAATGTATAGTTGACTCAGGCACTCACTCAGGTTTGGTCCCTAACCTGATCCCAGCCACACACACAGCCCTCTGGCTTGAGTTTGCTGGTGCTCTCAGCACAGACAAGTGCACTTGTCTGGGGCTATAGGCTAAAGCCTGAGTGTCAACCCACCCACTTTGCAGTGGGGATGTAGGCTAAAACATTTGAGTGCTGATGGTCTTCAAGTGCCTTCCAACAATTCTCTTCCTGTGTCCAACAGACAGAAAAGTTCTCCCACAATTCACTGGGAAAGAATCATAGAATGGCTCAGCTTACCGCAGTGCCAAGAACCATGATTTATGACATGGTGACACATAGGAATGAGTGCAGCACTGGTATGGATTGGTCCCTCCATTTTACTTTACCATTAATACAAGAAGTGTAGGGCTTTTATATGAAATTAAAAGATCTATTCATTTGGAAACTGTAAAAGGGAAATACTACTTTGTATGGCATTTAATATCTTGTGACTTCAGTGCCTAATGAGGTCATCACTGAGTCCCATACTGTGACTGGACTAAAAGAAGAATGGATAATTGTATGCCCACTAACATTTGTAGCTCTGAAAATTTAAAAAATGAAGGGTGATCAAATATTAAGCATAAGCAAATTACCCAGGTCATTCAGTAAATTAAGAACAAAAATTAATTTGCAGTTGTGTTCACCATGAGTTTGTATGTACAGTGACCCCTGTTTATAACATTGAATAAGGTTGACATTATTAGAAATGTTATTCTGGTATCTAAAATGAACAGAGTCATAATATGGATCTATTGTATGATGTTAGTACATACAAAATTATTTGCACTTAAGAACTGCCTTGTGGAGCAATAGCAATGCATTTGTGACCAAATGATTGTAACTGTGAAAACGTTCTCCCACCCAATTCAAAGAAGAAACTTCTCTTTTGTAGAGGAAATGGCTGTAGTCTTTTTTGGAGAGCTTTCTGTGGTCTTTTTATCAAGGGTTGCCACAAACACAACTTAGAACTTGATGGATTTTAGTTTGCTCTTTTATGTAAAACTGAAAAAAAAAACTTTGTAATTCTCTGCAGCTGTCACATTTTTGTTCGCTAGTTTGCTGTCCCATATCCTGCCATAAACTGTTTAAAAAAATAAAACTGTCCAGAAAGACCTAAAATTTGCAAGAATGTTAGGGTTTTTTTTTTTTTATAATCGGATACAGACAGCAAATAAAAGCTACATGAAATAGCACTAGATCCTCCCACTAAGAAACATTAAATTAATGCTAGTGACATGGGTTGGCTGCTTTCTTTTTACATGATTCAGATTTATCACTCCATTGGGTGATTCATTGCAACCTTTTAAAGGATTATTTGATTCATGGCACGTTCAAAGGAAATTGTGATAATGGCAAATACTAAAGTACAATAAAACAACTTCTAAAGCTCTCCTATCTTGTTTGAAAAAACAAAACATCTGCTATTCCTCCCTTGTTGGGAGAGAAGAAGGTGTTTTCTCATTTCTCCATGTATTTGACACTTAATGAACTGCATAAATTTATAATTGTAACTAGCAGGACCAAGAGGAATGGAACATTTTTCAGAGATGGTTCATTCTAGCCAAACACCTGAATTTTTTTTTCTGAGTCTGTAGAAAACAATATTGTATACTGAGTTATCATGCATTCTGTTGCAGTCTCATCCCTCTAATGCAGGTGTTGCTTCTTTCATTGACCAATGGAAGAGCAAATAATTTTCTTTACTATCTTTGCCTCTGTCAACTTGGACCCTGATTCTGCAATCTTAATCAAGAGGAGTAGCTTTTACGCCAACAGTTCCATTGATTTTAATTGGGATGACTGACAAAAAAGTAAAGATTTCAGTATTAGGCCCTCGAGGTAGCAAGGCTACTGAAGTCTCCCTAGTATTCATGTTTTCTTGGATAAAGGAAAAGTCTTAGTAGCCAGGGCACTGCTTCATATCTATATATTTTAGTTAACCAATTTGAATCCTGTTAAAAGTAGGTATGTGGCTATTAATCATTTAAAAGGCTATAATGCGTACAGGTTCACAGATTCTCGTCTCTGTGGAAGTTATAAGTAGAGTAAGCTTGGATGGAATTCTTAATTACCCTGGCAGGCACCAATGTCTAAGGGAATGATCACAAAACTCAGGCAGTATATACACAGGCGTTTAAGCTGAAGCTTTTTGATGCACATCAGAAACTCTCTGTATCTGGGTCACATCATAGTCTACACGCAGAATGCCTGATCCATTTTCAGTTCACATCATGTGAATACCCAGCAAAACTTTGCTGTGAACTAAGAGTGTCGCATTCTTCAGGGGGATCCCATGATTTGCTGCTGAACGGTGTGTGTCCTGGGATTGTTTTCACTCTGAACTGTGGGAAGTCAGGTTGGTTCACATTTTTAAAAGAAATCCCATATTTCCACTGTCTCCACCCCATTTCTAGGTGGGCTCATGCCATTTTTGAATTGCTGTTGGCCAGCATGGACTCAGCAATGCTCTGCACAGCTATGATGGCAAACACAAATATGCCTGGGCTGCATTATAGCCCTAAGACCCAGGTGAATTTGGCATTGGACTTTCGCACCAACCAGATGTGGGAGCAGGAAGATACTCTGCAATGGTGGTATCAGGATAAGGCAGAAGAACAGGAGGACACCAAGCTGTTCCCATATCACCTACATAGTGTTCAGCACTGTTTCTGAGCCCAGGAAATCAGTGTGGATTGGTGGGAGCAGCTCGTTCTGCAGAGCTGGAACCACCAGCAGCAGTGAGAGAACTTCAGGATGGGGAGGGCTACCTTTTTTGAGATCTGTGCAGAACTGACCACAAAACTGCAGCGACAACATATAAACAATACAATCCGCCATCACCATGGAGAAACTAGTCACCATTGCCATCTGGAAACTGGGCACCCCAAAATGTTTCCAGTCTGTAGCCAATTTTGGGGAGATCAGCTGTTTGGGCCATTCTCATATAGTTCTGTTAATGCCATTCACAAGGTGCTGTCTAACTAGATCATGAATCTGGTAATGCTCAGGAGATTGTTGATAGCTTTGCATTGCATGGAATTTCCAAACTGTTTTGGGACAAATGATGGAATTCAGGTGCCTATCATTTACCCTCTCTCCCCTCCCCTAGCCTTCTCCTCCAGCCAGGGCATAGAATTTATGAACAGATAGGGGTATTTTTCCATGGTGCTCCAAGGACTGGTGGACCACCATGGAAGGTTTATAGACATAAATGCAGCGTGGTCTGGGAGGGTCCATGATGGCAGAATCTTTCAGAACTCAGTACTTTTAAATTACTGGTGAACGGACTGTTTGCACTGTGGACATTAATGGTGTGGAAGTTGGTCCAGTTATTCTGGGAGATCTGATTTATCCCCTGTTGCCTTAACTAATGAAGACATAGAAAGGCCACTTTGACAGAGGGAAGGAACATTTTAACTATGGCCTGAGTATTCATAGAATGGTAGTCAAGTGGGAATTTGCCTGTTTGTGTTAGGAACCAGGAAGTAGGCAGTCTGGCCTAGTGGACACAGCAGGCATCCCGCTCAGCTCTCTCTGCCTCTGCTGCTGCCTGGTTGGTTACTTCCACTTTCACATGGTGTCTGGTTGACCGGTCAGTCCATAACTCTAGTGTTCTAGTGCCTGAGGTTCTGCTGTACTGAGATGGGCGACTGGGAGGCAGAGAAAGGTCTTATTCAAAAAGGCAAAGGGTAGACCAGCTTGATACTCTGAAGTTATGGTCCCCCCAGAACCACTGCAGGAGTAGAAGGGGCTTGCAAGCTGTACCAGGGGCATAGGGCATCCAGCCATTCCCTGTAACATGTGTAACAAAACAGCTATTTCTTAGTCTTAGGTCCTGATATATTTCTCCTGCAGACTTCGGAGAAAGAGTGTAGAGAAAAACAGATAGGATCCTATAATGATTGTCAGCTACTATGTGCGTTACAGGGCTTTTGTACCTCAGCAGAGAGCAATGTAGTTTGTGCCTTGCCCAGGCATGCAGTGTGCACTCATATCTCATGTAAACTACAAAAACCAACCACATTTATTTTCCTCTAAGTCCTGTCTCAGTAAACGTTGAATTTTGCACAAATGAATGCTTCGGTTATTCAAATTTGCTGCAGGAGGAAGGGTGGGAGAGAGGCACAGACTGCAGCTGCACCATGCTGGCAGGCACCATTTTGAAGCAGCAAAAGGGCTGAGTTAGGAGGGAGGTGGGAGCTCCTAGTTCACCTCCGCAAACAACAATAATATATAATACATTGTAAATATAAGTAATTACATGCCAAAGTTCCCTCCAGGGGATCAAATTCTTCAGTCCTGTTCTGGGTTTCTGGCTGGGACTCGGGTTCAGCTGATGCAAGGCAGGAATTGAGGTCAGTCGTAGCAGGGCCGGACGGGGCTGTCTTTCCAGCTGGCCATCATCAGGTTCCTGGGTCCCAAATGGATCCTAGCTCTCAGGGGGAAGCTCCTTTCAGGCATCCTCCTGCTCAACCTCCAGTGGGTCTAGCTGGCCGTTGTCTGGTCGAACTGTTGTTATATAAAATACTGTCCAGTTCATCAAAAAATGGACAGGTCCCATGTCCTCTACTCGATTGTTTTCTTTTATCCCTTGTTTCAATTTACTTTCTCCTGAGCTGCTTATTCTTTATCCGACACTGATCAGTGTCCCAATAGTGACCCCTTGCAGACATCTGCTTTGGAAAGTCCACAAAAAGGTCCTTAATCTTGTGGCTGGCTACAAGAGCTTCCTGAACCAATGCTTCTCCCCAGGTGGCGATGAGATCCAGCGTCTCAGTGCGGCTTCAAGCGGTTGCACAAGGCATGTCATGGGGCTTCTTGAGTGCAATTGTGGTTGTATTGCCAGAATAATGATGCACTGGGATCCAGGAGCAAATGGGCAAAATCTGGCTCCACACCACCTTTTAAAGGAAGGAAGCATCATTCTGGACACTTGACACAAGGGCATGGAGGGCACACCAGTTACTAACAGGGACATGTTAGTAATGGTCAACCTGCAAAGCAATATGAGATCGCCATTGGAGGCATGCAAAAGGTGGTGTGCAACAATTGTGTGCAGACACACAAAAGACAAAACTAATTCAATTTGAAGTAAACCTAGTCCACTTTGTGAGAAGACTCCAGAGTTTCCAACAAATGTGGAGCTAGTGCACAGTGATGAGTTGCATCATATGAATGCAAACTTTTTCAAACCAGATTAACTTGATTTGATCACATTGACAAGCTCCAGAGGTCAGCTCTTAGCTGTGCCAACTGACTTGCTATGTGATCTTAGGCAGATCGCTTTACTACTTTGCCTTGGTTTTCTACCTCTAACAGGGTACTACCACTTATAAGACTACCCCACACTGACATTCTGAAGATGAAATTAGTTAATGTCTTCACAATGCTTTGAATATGTAAAATACAACACCAAGTGCTAAAGAAGGGCTCAGATAAAAACTTTAGATCCAAAAACCCTCCAATTTTGAGCAGGGAAGGTAAGGGTTAATTAAATTACTGCATCAGAATATAAGAATTGTACATCTTGGCCCCATTCTCTATTATTATTATTTTATTTTATTTATTTATTCTAATATTTTGCAACAGATAAAATAGGCATAAAAGTATGGAATAAAATGAACAAAGAGAAACAGTGATGTGGCCATTATCACCTGCATATTTTTCTGTAGGTAATAATTTTGCTAAACTGTCTTCTTACCAGTGTCACAAAGCTCTATCCTTGCTTCCATGGGTCCCGCGTTTCCTGGTGGATTTTGCTAGCCTCAGAGGCTCACTGTGACCTTGCACGTAACCCTTCTTTCTCTAGAGACAAGGGTCACAGTCTACTGAGCCATTTTCATCATAAGCCAGTGAGAGAGGTGAGGAGAAGTTATCCTTCCAACAGTCTCTGTTGTCTCCCAGTCTCAGTGATTAATCAGGGGGCAAAGGGGGGGGGGGGAGCCCAGGCCCATCCTCTACTCCGGACTCCAGCCCAGGGACCCTAATAGTATCAGCTATGGTAGCTGACCTTTTAGAAACATGACATGTACAATTCCCTGGGCTACTTCCCCCACAGCAGCCCTCACTTCCTCAAGCTCCACTTCATCCTTACCTCAGGGCCTCCTTCCTTGTGCCTGATATGGTGTATACTACTCAGCCTCTCCAACCACGCAACTTCTTCCCACAGCTCCTGACATGCACTCCCACCTGACTAACTGGGAGGCTTTTAACTAGTTTCAGCCAGCCCCAGCTAGGTGTCCCAATCAACCTAGCCTTCTCTCTGCCTTCTGGAAAGTTCTTAATTGGCCCCGAGTGTCTTAATTGACCTGGAGCAGCTGCCATTTCACTTATCCTGGTACCAGGGATTTGTTTAGCCTGGAGCCAATATATCTTATCTCCCACTACTCTTCCATAGCCATCTGGCCTTGCCCCGTCACAGCAGGTACAGTCAGTATGCCACCCTTTAAAATGAACATGTAATATCTACAATCCTGTTAGTCTTATTTGTCCTGATCTTATAGTAAAATTTTGATTCCCTAAATTTATATATAGTTATTAATTATATTAATTAATAACAAATTTTCAGCATTGGCAATCAGCAGTTTTGCTCATCAGTAACTGATTAGGATTTTTCTAATTCATTTAGTTATCAAAAGTTCTAACTGGCAATTTTTTGGCACAATGTGTTTATTTGAAAAAATCGTCTTAGCATAATACAATTACAGATTTCATCTTCATAATATCAGTTTGTTTTAAGAGGACTTCTTTAGACCTTGATGTCATTCCAGTGATATCTCTCAGCTTTTTGTCAGCAGTAAATGGCACCGAGCAAAGCCAAAACTGGGATATGAATCAGGAAAGTTGGCAAAGCAAACGGAGCTTTTCTTGTGTACAAATCGTATATCAGATTTTGCAATGATAGTGTGAGCAAATTGTGGTAATGTAAATGGTTTAACTTTTAAGTTCTCATTTTCCTCATAGTCCATGAAGGGACTAATCAAACTAA
Source organism: Dermochelys coriacea (assembly GCF_009764565.3). Taxonomy (NCBI): domain Eukaryota; kingdom Metazoa; phylum Chordata; order Testudines; family Dermochelyidae; genus Dermochelys; species Dermochelys coriacea. The sequence goes on along the minus strand of NC_050074.1, from coordinate 98,067,813 downwards.
TGTTATGTATAGGTCAAAACTGACAGGCTTTTCTTAATGGTTGGTTGCAGTTGACAGTGGATAGTATTTATTAATAGTACCTGCAATAATTTGTCAATTGAATGGAGGGTTTCGAGATTTTCTTAGCAGAAAAAGATAGCTCTTTGCAGGAGAATTTGCTTCAAATAATCACTGTCATAGGTTCAGTGTGCATGAATTTTTCAGTGAAATAATATTGTTTATGTAATAGATTGCCATTGGGTAAAAATGTGGAGGGATACTTTACAAGCAAAGCAGTATCTCATTTAAAGACCCTGGTGTTTTCTTACTTTATAGCTTTGAAATGTCCAAATGGGGGTAATTTATTAAAACTTTTAAAGCCATTTTAAACAAATGTCTCCTATCTGGGCATTATAGCTCCAGAAGGCCACTTACTGTAGGTTTCTTTATAATTCTTTAACTATCCATGTGGGCCCTTACCTCCAGCTCAATTGGGATTTCTGGCATCATCATGCTTATATATTTATTTACTTCCAGAGTACATTTATGTAGTGCCTTAGATTTATTGGTTCTTTGTTGTGCACTGTGCTCCTAATATGGTATAAAAGTATTTTGTGCTTTTTGTCGAGTGATTTTTTTTCTAATTGTAGTCATAATATTTTGGTCAATTACTTCATGTCTTCACCAGTTGATAAGAGGAGATTGATTAGTTGGTCTCTGTTCCCAAAATGAGGACATGATTCAATGAATGATTTACTTGATTTTATTCCACTTTGAAAGATTTGGCCAATACAAATGTCTCTAGAAGCCTGTACAATTTTTAAAATTATTACATAATAAACACTGACCTAAGTTTTTAAAAAATCACTGAAAAAAGTAAATAAACAGCCACCCCTCACTTAGCTCCCAACTCTGATCAAAAGCCTGAGAAAAGATATAAGCTTTACATCATATCCTGAATGTCAACCGTTTTGATGATAGCCAATTCCAGAATCCAAAGCCTTCCAGTGAGAACATCTTCTTGCAGATAAGCAATTCTAAGGATTTTTAGCTCATATGTCTCCAATGTGATAATGGTACACAGAGAGGAGGTTTTTCAGTCAGCCATAACCTAGGCTACATAGGACTTCATAGATCAATATCAGGCCAAATAGTAACAAATAATATTAGCACCTCTATAGCACTTTTCATCCATAGATCTCAAGGTGCTGAATAAATATGGGGAAACATTATGTACCTCTATTTTACAGATGTCAAACTGAAGCAACAGAGAGTTTGAGGCAGGTATTTTCAAAAGTGTCCATTAATTTTGGATGTCACAATTTTTAAGTGTCCACCCTGAGACACTTAGGAACTGATATTCAGAGGTGCTGAGCACCCACAGCTCCCACTGGAGTTAGTCACTATTTCTGCTATCTCCTCAGGATGCTTTCCCTGGCCTCTGAACACCTCTTCACAATCTGGACTGAACTGCAGCCAGGTTACTCACATACAAGCCCCTGTTTTAACCAGGGAAAGCAAATAAACCATACGCATTTGGGTTTGAGGAAAAAGAAACAGAACTACATATCATCTGCATGCTTATAACAGTACAGACCAAACAAGCTGTTAATATATAGTGAAGTTTTATTCCAAATAAATTAATGCTGTTGTTGACTGTTCCACAAATAATTTTGCTAATGCTGTGCTTAAAAGCGAAATGTGATTGTGAATATATAGCTTTCATTACAATATATTTTAACATTTTGCAATTACAATTCCAGGGATTTTTTTGTAAAGGGCTTTTTTGTTTTTACATAGAAAGCTGCATAGACAGCAGTTAATGTATTTTTGTCTGCCTTTTCAGAATTAGAGATCAGCGATTTGAGAGGGTTTCATATTTTGTGTTTGGAGATTTCAACTTTCGACTGGATTCCAAATCAGTAGTAGAGGTAGGACATACTCCTTTCTTCATCTCTGGGCACTAAGGGTTTGCATTTCTAAAATTGTTTCCCTTTGGAGAGAAAAACAGAAAATAACTTAACAAAGCAATCTTAATGTTGACATTAAACTTGCCAAGAAGTACTTTTAGGGGCTTTCAACATGAATATCTAACAGGTAACTCAAAATTGTTATTGAAAGAATTTGATTAAATAATAAAGTAACAACATGAGATAGCAAGAGGTACTAAAGTTTTTCAGTGTTCCAAGAATACAATTGTATTAGGATAATCAAACCCCTTGGAACAGCAAGGTTGTTATTTATGCCGTTATTGTGAAAAAACCAGGTTGTTTTTGTTCAAAAAGGCAATGAAGGTTCAAGAAACTATAGTGCTAGGATTTGCATTTCTGAGGATCAAGAGGACTCGTTTGCTCCCTGTAGAACGTTCATTTGCCAGCCAGTGATTCTCTCAGTTCAGGGAGTTTTAAAATGGACCTCAAATAATCACTATGGGCCAGTTCATGGCAATTCCACTTCCACGGGGCAAGGCCCCAAATGCAGCTGAAACACTACATTTCTATTGTGTGGGGGAGCATACTGTAAAGAGCACATGCAGAGGGACTGCACTGAAGACTATTGCTCTGTGATTGTCTTCTTTACTGGACAGCAGGAATTGTGGGTGTCCCTAGGGGGAATTGCAAGTGTGATCAGTGGGACGTATATTTTGACCAAAGTCCAAGGGCTGCAGGATGGAGGGGGAGGTTTCTGTTCCTTAAACTGCTGCTTAGGTCATTTGTGCAAAGTACTTTCATCTGGGCTTTGTGCATGAGACCAAAATTTCATTTTAAGCGTGTGTCTGTTGTTATTGCTGTATCTCATAAAGACTAATTCCTATTTGGCTTTTTTTTTAAGCTAAATACATGTTGTTTTGCATGTGTAACTAATGAGGAAAATGAAATAACGCTAAAGATATTTCATAAACTTCTATGACAGAATTCCACAAAACCCACAAACTCTGTGAAAATATTAGTAGCTGACATTTATGCAAACTTTTGTGATATGAGCATCTCAACATGGAAATATGAACAGAACATTTGTCTGAAATCAATGAGAATACAATAAACCTTTTTCACAAGTTGAGATTACCTTGATTTACCTGGATCTGAGCTTTAGCAGTAATCCCAGGTTTAACAACTACTTTATTCTCCTGTTTACCCTCTTTAATTCTCAGAGGTATTTTAGTGTTTCTTTGGCATCCTTGAGGGCAAGTATGCATCTTCTAACCCAGGGGTTCTCAACGTTTTTCTTTCTGAGACCCCCCCCCCAAAAATGCTATAAAAACTCCATGGCTCACCTGTGCCACAACAATTGTTTTCTGCATATAAAAGCCAGGGTTTGCATTAGGGGGTAGCAAGCAGGGCAACTGCATGGGGCCCCATGCCGCACGGGGCCCTGTGAAGCTAAGCTGCTCAGGCATCAGCTTTAGTCCCGGGTGGTGGGGCACAGGGAGAGCGTGGCTTTGGCTTTCTGCCTGGGCCCCAATGAGTCTAATACCAGCTTGGAGAACCCCCTGAAACCTGCTCATGGCCCTAGGGGTCTCGGACCCCTGGTTGTGAACTGCCATTCTAACCCAAAGGTTGATACTTTGTGGTTTAAACAGCAGGAAGTACTGTGTCTCTATCCTCAAAGTCAAGATACCTTTGCCTAGCGATGCAATGCATTCCCCATCCTCATACGGACCCTGGACTTCAGGAAAGCAGACTTTGACTCCCTCAGGGAACAGATGGCCAGGATCCCCTGGGGGACTAACATGAAAGGGAAGGGAGTCCAGGAGAGCTGGCTGTATTTCAAGGAATCCCTGTTGAGGTTACAGGGACAAACCATCCCGATGAGTCGAAAGAATAGTAAATATGGCAGGCGACCAGCTTGGCTTAATGGTGAAATCCTAGCGGATCTTAAACATAAAAAAGAAGCTTACAAGAAGTGGAAGGTTGGACATATGACCAGGGAAGAGTATAAAAATATTGCTCGGGCATGTAGGAAAGATATCAGGAGGGCCAAATCGCACCTGGAGCTGCAGCTAGCAAGAGATGTCAAGAGTAACAAGAAGGGTTTCTTCAGGTATGTTGGCAACAAGAAGAAAGCCAAGGAAAGTGTGGGCCCCTTACTGAATGAGGGAGGCAAGCTAGTGACAGAGGATGTGGAAAAAGCTAATGTACTCAATGCTTTTTTTGCCTCTGTTTTCACTAACAAGGTCAGCTCCCAGACTGCTGTGCTGGGCAACACAAAATGGGGAAGAGATGGCCAGCCCTCTGTAGAGATAGAGGTGGTTAGGGACTATTTAGAAAAGCTGGACGTGCACAAGTCCATGGGGCCGGACGAATTGCATCCGAGAGTGCTGAAGGAATTGGCGGCTGTGATTGCAGAGCCCTTGGCCATTATCTTTGAAAACTCGTGGCGAACGGGGGAAGTCCCGGATGACTGGAAAAAGGCTAATGTAGTGCCCATCTTTAAAAAAGGGAAGAAGGAGGATCCTGGGAACTACAGGCCAGTCAGCCTCACCTCAGTCCCTGGAAAAATCATGGAGCAGGTCCTCAAAGAATCAATCCTGAAGCACTTAGAGGAGAGGAAAGTGATCAGGAACAGTCAGCATGGATTCACCAAGGGAAGGTCATGCCTGACTAATCTAATCGCCTTTTATGATGAGATTACTGGTTCTGTGGATGAAGGGAAAGCAGTGGATGTATTGTTTCTTGACTTTAGCAAAGCTTTTGACACGGTCTCCCACAGCATTCTTGTCAGCAAGTTAAGGAAGTATGGGCTGGATGAATGCACTATAAGGTGGGTAGAAAGCTGGCTAGATTGTCGGGCTCAACGGGTAGTGATCAATGGCTCCATGTCTAGTTGGCAGCCGGTGTCAAGTGGAGTGCCCCAGGGGTCGGTCCTGGGGCCCGTTTTGTTCAATATCTTCATAAATGATCTGGAGGATGGTGTGGATTGCACTCTCAGCAAATTTGCGGATGATACTAAACTGGGAGGAGTGGTAGATACGCTGGAGGGGAGGGATAGGATACAGAAGGACCTAGACAAATTGGAGGATTGGGCCAAAAGAAATCTAATGAGGTTCAATAAGGATAAGTGCAGGGTCCTGCACTTAGGATGGAAGAATCCAATGCACCGCTACAGACTAGGGACCGAATGGCTCGGCAGCAGTTCTGCGGAAAAGGACCTAGGGGTGACAGTGGACGAGAAGCTGGATATGAGTCAGCAGTGTGCCCTTGTTGCCAAGAAGGCCAATGGCATTTTGGGATGTATAAGTAGGGGCATAGCGAGCAGATCGAGGGACGTGATCGTTCCCCTCTATTCGACACTGGTGAGGCCTCATCTGGAGTACTGTGTCCAGTTTTGGGCCCCACACTACAGGAAGGATGTGGATAAATTGGAAAGAGTACAACGAAGGGCAACGAAAATGATTAGGGGTCTAGAGCACATGACTTATGAGGAGAGGCTGAGGGAGCTGGGATTGTTTAGTCTGCAGAAGAGAAGAATGAGGGGGGATTTGATAGCTGCTTTCAACTACCTGAAAGGGGGTTTCAAAGAGGATGGCTCTAGACTGTTCTCAATGGTAGCAGATGACAGAACGAGGAGTAATGGTCTCAAGTTGCAATGGGGGAGGTTTAGATTGGATATTAGGAAAAACTTTTTCACTAAGAGGGTGGTGAAACACTGGAATGCGTTACCTAGGGAGGTGGTAGAATCTCCTTCCTTAGAGGTTTTTAAGGTCAGGCTTGACAAAGCCCTGGCTGGGATGATTTAACTGGGACTTGGTCCTGCTTTGAGCAGGGGGTTGGACTAGATGACCTTCTGGGGTCCCTTCCAACCCTGATATTCTATGATTCTATGATTCTATGTGATTAGTCCCTACTCTGATGAAAAATTGGGGTGTGTCACATGGCAGCACAGTATAGACAGGTGGAGTTTAGATAAACCTTCATCTTTTTATTCACTGCAGTCATTTTTAACTGTAGTTAAATGTTTTAATTAAAGTGTAATTGGAGTGAAATGCAAGGACTGATTCAGAATATGCAATTTCGTTTTGTCTATGTTAAAGATCCCATCTTTGTTTGTTACATTGGTACTACCCCAGTAACTTCCGTATTTTCAGAAAGAAGAAGTAGGCTATAGAATCATCTATTTGGGAGTAGTCAATGCTATTTTTTTACTTTGCTCGGGGTACACTAATGTAACTGAGAGCACTTGTATATGAGAAAACATCTGTCAATCAATCTTCAGCAGTACTGTTTATAGGGCTTTATCCTGTGAGGTGCTGAGTACCCTGAGCTTCTACTGTTGTCAATGTAATCAGTCAGGATTGAGCCCATAATCAATACTTTCTTAATTTGCTGATTTTATTAAGGTTTTAATTAACATAACTACATTTGGATTAAATTAGAAATATTACAAATAGCTCACAATTTTTTCGTAAGTATGCATGTGTATATTAGATACAAGTATTTTATTTCTTTATATGGTGTATTCTAGATTTGAAGATTTCAAGATATGAAAACTTATCAAAATCCACTCTTTAAAGAAGTAATTAGAAAAAAGGCTGAAGTTTTAATAGCCTGACATATGTGTATGATTTCTATGCCTTGTTTCTCTTCCTTTTTAACTAAAGTGGAATTGGAATTTTTTTCCTTTAAAAATGTATTTCTGTGTCAGTATGAAAAACCCAGGTTCAAGAGTGAAGCCTAGATATTAGAAATGGAAAAGATCTTGCAGACTGTCTAATCTACCTGCTGCCCTTCTATTGCCCAGCATCTGTCACGTATGGGATTATCCTTGCTGAATATTGTGTTCCTATCTATCCTCTTTTTGAATTCTACAGAGATGGTACTTCCACAAATGATCTTGCTAGGATATTCCATCATCTACACCTTCTTCCTGTAAAGTGTCTTTTTTCAAACATCAGATCTCAAAAGAGGGAATTATTATTTAGCATTAGAGTACAGAACTGGTAGTCAGGACTGCTAGGGTAAAATCTTGGCCCTCGGAGTCTTTGGAAGAATGGCACTAAATGGCTATGAAGTGTAATTTATCATTATCCTAGCTGATAATATTATGTTTGTAAAGCATTTCAAAATGTTAAATGCTATAAAAGTGCTAAGTTAGTATTAAATGAAGAGTAATGATCAACCAACTAGAAATAACAAGAGTCTAAAGTTAGGCAGGCCTCTTGGTGACATCATAAACCCAAAAAGTGAAGCTGGAGTGGCAGTACAATTATAATCTTATGTATTATTTTGGTTTATTTTATTGATTAAATCACCTTTATGCTTGATTTTTCCATTAATTACTGTGGACAGGCAAATTTTGTTTTTTCAGTTCAAAATCTTTTAAAGAGATTCACTTCTAACAAAAGAAGTAATGACACTAGTAATGGGGCACAATATGTGAATCATACAACAAATATGCAGTAATAAAAATGTTAAGAATAACCATCTTTAGTACTGGCATAGCACTTTTTATCTTCAAAGTGCTTTACAAACATTAATGTTTGCTATATATGTGCACCTAAGGTTATAGAAAAGGCGCAGTTTAAACATGAATCAAACTTTTTTATACATTCTTTGTGGAAGAGCTCTTTTAGAAACATTGCAATTGTTTTCTGTTTATTGCTTTATTAGACAACTAGTATGCCACATTGCCCTGTGCTGTATGATCATGTAATGAAAGATGCTTTTGAAACAATGCATATGCATGCACAAGGAACTATAGTCAAAGTTGCTTTGAAAATTTTAGCTCTGAATTTCTTTACATATGTGCAATTCAAATCACAACCTTAACATTTTTCAGAGTAGCAGCCGTGTTAGTCTGTATTCGCAAAAAGAAAAGGAGTACTTGTGGCACCTTAGAGACTAACAAATTTATTTGAGCATAAGCTTTCATGAGCTATAGCTCACTTCATCGGTACTACTTTTCCTTTAACCTTAACATTTTAGACTTTTGAGCTGAATATGTGATATGTACTGGTATGTCCATAGGATTTAGAAGATTTAAGAACTGTCTATGTCTTGTGCAAATCACTTCATAGAACAACTGGCAAAATATTAGACATTTTGCCAGACGTGGTGCTGGCAAAATATCTGTAACACCATCTTGACACAGAGAGGTTGTTAATGAACTGATAATAGGTATACAGGATTCCGATTTGGAAAGATTTTGTGATATGGTGTAGGTTCTCAGAGGATAGACCAGAATCTGAGGTATAAACTGAAAGTGTTTAGTTATTAGTAACTCGTAATTAAAATGATTCCAAGATAGAACCTTAATTACTTGAGCTTGTGTAGTGTTTATCACGCTCAAAGATCCCCAATCACTTTACAAACTGACTTCTAAATATAACAGCCCTTTCCTGCAGTATCCCCTAAATCTCACTGAAGTCAAGGGTAAGTGAAATGAGTTGGTCTTGGTCACACACCAAATCATGGCAGAGCAGGGAACAGAAACTGAGTAATTGTGATTCCCCAACCAGCACTCAATGTTAATGCAGTCAGATTTGACAAAATATTGCAAATGTATGGCAGGTTGAATTTGTGATTTGGTATCTAAAGGGAGCAGGATGTAATCTAGACTTGAACCTTTCAAGTAACAGGCTGGTGTCCTTTGGGTGTTTTGGATATATGCACATGCAAACATCTTAAGCATTAATTTGATTGTCTGGAAGTCTGTAAAATGCTAGTGTTCTAAGGGTTAATCCAGGGTACTGTTATCCTTGTATATGTTAGTAAATTTATCTCTGCTTTTTCTACTGACCTTTTCCCACACCTCATGAGACAGCAACTGCCAAGCACTTAGTTACTATAAGATGCTACAAGCAACAGATGCCATTTGTTGAGCTATAGGATATAATATCCAAAAAGCAGCAGAATGCTGTATATTTCTAAAGTCTTTCTCAACAGAGCCATTGAAAGAGGAGAGAAGAGGGCTACTTCAGATATGGACTCCTTATACCTAAGTACAGTGTGCTAAATCAGATGCCAAAATGTTGGTCCTATTAATTTATAATTAATATACAATAAATCATTAGTATATAATCCATTAAATGTTTTGTGGGAACCTTAATCTAAAGCTTTATTGATTTCTTTGCTAGGAAATTCTGCTTTACTGTTGTTTGAAGTAAACCAGGGGGGATCAATAAAACAGGGCTAAGCTTCTGGTGAGTCTGAGATCCCTGAGTGCATGAACCAGTGTGTCATCTATAGGGATGAACTGGCAAAAAAGAAATAGGATCTCAGTATCATAACAAACATAACAAATACTGGAAAAGTGCAATTGTTTTACAATAGACTTCAATTATAGTACGAGTATAATCTATAGCTTAGCACCGGGATGCACAGTAAAGATAATTTTAGAAAAACAGCTGCTGTTTAGGCATATCATCTACTAAACTTTTCAACGGCTTTTTTTAAATACTGAGGGAAGCTGATTGCGAGATTCCAATTGTGAAACCTAGTTTTGTTTGACCAAAGTGGGACAAAAAGATAGAGCATCTGAAATCATAGACTATTATTTTCTAAAGCACTTACATACATGACATTTGTGCATATGTGCTACCTCTGAGATTGTAGCCAGTCCTGTGCACTCGCACAGGGAGTTGAAGGTGTAAGATGCCCTGGCACTGGGTACCCAACATTAATTGCAGAGAGTGGGAGGGAGCTGTCTTTGTGGAATTGGTTGGGGGAGTGCGTGCTGCCTCTTCAGCCTGCAAGGGGACATGTTATAGGCAACAACATGCAGCCCCTTGCACAATGCTCATGGCAAAGCTATGATTTGACCAAAAGGATGTGGGAGCTACTTCATTAGCAAAAATGTTTGTTTCATAAACTGGCATTTGAAGTACTTAAGTTACAATAAAAGGGAGATAACACTCAAGTGAGTTGGCTCAATACGAGTGAGTCCAAAATGGAAGGCTCCCAGGATTATGAGGGAAATATACAAGATATGCTCGAGCACAACCTTTTTCATTTGGATTATACTGACACTTTTGAGTTACAAATCTTCTTAAAACAAGAATTTAAAATGTAAGCACTACCAGACCTTTAGTTATCGTGGCACTATGTTGCTGTGGCAATAAGCCACAAGAGTTTGTCTTTTAGCTGAAACCTTGGTAAATCACCACTCTCACTAACTACATTAACCCACTAAAGAATAAACATCACTTCATTGCTTTGTTACCCTGCACACCTAATCAATTGCTGGATCCACTAGACTACTGTTAATTGGTATCCACTTTGTCACAGTTCAGATAAAGTAGATGTAGATTTTAGCTCATTATTCTTTTAATCATAGCTGTTCCAGCTGTGTTTGCTCTAAACGGCATAATGACTTTCCTTGTTTATGTCAATTTTGGGCTTAAAATAGTATTATTTTAGAATTCCCTATAACCATATAATGGAAAGTACATCATATAATATTATAAGAATGATATGAGAGAAGGAACTAGAAAGTACTCTAATGGTAATATATAGCTTACAAATTGCATTATTTCTATTTTTTATCATCTGATCCTGAATATGCCTTTTTATTTAACCGTTGGTGAATTTTTAGCTGTCATGACAATGACAGATTGATATCAGTGTAAGTTTCCACTCACGTGTCAGCCACAAACTGACCTGCAACACCCACATGCATGGATAGTCTTGTATATCTCCTTATTAGAGATGGCTAGATGTGCTGACTTGCTTTGGTGGTTTTCTGGTAAGGACACTAGGAACTTAAGGGCCCAATCCTGCAAATCATCATGTTCTAGGGTAGCTTCACTCATGGAACTATTCATGTAAGTGAAGTTAGCCCTTGTTCAGAAGGATTACTGAGTGTTTGGTATTAGGCTGTAAAAAGATGCGTCTTCTATAACAAGATGTCTTTTACAACAAAATAACTACATCCTTTTTACTAGTGATAAGTATCAGGGGATAGCCATGTTAGTCTGTATCCACAAAAACAACAAGGAGTCCGGTGGCACCTTAAAGAGTAACAGATTTATTTGGGCATAAGCTTTTGTGGGTAAAAACCACTTCTTCAGATGCATCTTGTTGTTTTTACTAGTGATGACTGTTTACTAGTGATGTTTTAGACTGAGACCACCAAACTCAATTCTTTTGTACAATACGAGTATATTGTACCTTTTAAATGTAAATATCTTACAGCTGTGCTTTTGAAAGAATACTTTTTTTAATAAAACATTTTGTGAAAGTTTTAAAAATATTTTGCTGACATAGCACTCTCTTTTACTGAAAATTGTCTAAGAGTCTTCTTTTTGCTTCCTAAAAGTGTTCCCAACAGAGAGGCGGGAAAGTAGAATGTGTATTGATTAATAAAATAGGTACAAGACATAGCCACATGTGTAACGAATATGTTGTATTTAGATCTGCTCAAGTTTTGTTCATTTTAAAGTCTGATGTCTAATTCAATAATGTTTTTATGACAATCAATTATAATTAACGCATCCTCCATTTATAAATTTGGCCAACATGTAGTATTTATTTATAATAGAGTGGCAAAACTTGCTTAGTAGGCTGATTTTTGAAAGGTCCTCACCTCCATTTGAAATATTTTAGGGGTCCACAAAAGAAAAAAGGCTGAAAGCCACTGATATAAACAGTAACAACAAGAAGTCCAGTGGCACCTTAAAGACTAACAGATTTATTTGGGCATAAGCTTTTGTGGGTAAAATATCACTTCTTCAGATGCATTTTTACCCACAAAAGCTTATGCCAAAATAAATCTGTTAGTCTTTAAGGTGCCACCGGACTTCTTGTTGTTTTTGTGGATACAGACTAACACAGCTACCCTCTGATACTTGATGTAAACAGTGACCTTTTTTTGGTCATTTTTTTCTGATGTTCTGCTGTTACCATGGTGATGGAAGTTAATAACACATCTGCATAGTGTAATGCTCTATCTCTGTACTTATCAAAAACATGAATTGTGAATTTATTGTAATATGTTATTACAAATGAGGATAATACTGTATTTTCTTTGAGACAAAATGCAAATTGCCTTGTAAAAATTAATAGCAATGGGGTTTGACTCTGGAAAAAATCTGCAGTAACTGCAGGTATCGTGTAGCTAGAAAATGAAACCTGTGCTAGAATGTTAGAACAGTTTTAAGAGTCCATATTAAAGCCCCAGTACTTGAAATCCCTAGTCCTTGAAACACTTAATAGGCACCTGAGTAGTCAGCAAGACTACTCCTGTGTTTAAAGTTAAGCCTATGTGTAAGTGTTTGTAGGTTCAGGGACTAAATGGGAACTGGATGACCATTAATTGAATAATACATTAAAATAAGGATGATGAAACCTTAAAGCATGACATTTTAGGGCTAAGCAATGAACAAAACTTAATAAGTAAAGATTAGAGGGGAGGCACATGAGGGATATGATCACAAAAGTGTACGTTCTCTAGTTTTGCACATGTAACAAAAATAAATGAAGTTAATATGAATGAATGAAATAGAACATCTCATTGGTCACCGTATGAATTCTCTTCTGTCAATCACTGAGAGCAAGCAGCTTACTACCTTCTTCCTGCTGTGACTGTTGTAGACCACACAGGGTTTTACATTGTGACAGATCAGATGTCATTTTAATCTCAGAATTTAGCATGCTTCTATACATATTTTGTTAATTAAAACAACTAACCAGTGTCTAATGTGTTCCATCACTTTCAAAGATACTTCACTGCAGTAAATTTGGGAGTAGAATCGGTCCCATAAATCTTTCTTTGCCCCCCTAATTCATAAGGATATATGGAAGTGTTAGGGAAAAGGTCATGACCTCTGTCTGTAAATTTGTAAGGCTGCCTACACACTGGTGTCCAGTGCTAGCTGTCATTTTGTGCTTTTAACATGCCGAAATGCCCTTTCCCCTCTGTTTGTTAGAGCAGATGTTCTTGATTGATTTGCCTGGCATGGGGGAGGGTTTTTGGCCCCAGGGGTTTGGCTTTTCATCTATAGTTCTTCAAGCACTGAAGCAGGAAACAGGGCGCTTTCCATAAAGTGGGCAGTGCTTCTCTCTAAGGAATTGCTAATCACGCTTTCTGCATGATCCGCCACCATAGTGTGTACCCTCAGATTAACTCCTGGTCCTGCAGATGGAGACACAGTGCATTCTTTTGAGTTATCTTCAGGGCAGTAGTTTCAGTCTTGCCTCTAGAAGAAACATTGCCTTTCTTACTTTTTTTTAGCCTCAAATTATTCAAGCCACAAGCTAGACCACTTTCCTTGTTTTGCAGTAGCATACCAAGCAGGAACTGCAACATCTCCTCCTTTCCTGCAGACACTCCAGGAACATGATTGTCTAATGAATGCTCACTGTTCCCTTTAGTGGATCAGTGGTTAAAAACAGGCTACCTTACCATCTCCTGCATTCCTTTCACAGGAGCAAGGAGAAGTTGGAACACTTCTCTATAATATAGGCCTAGATCTGGAAATATTGTCACCTTTATAAAGGGGCAAACCACCTTGTTACAAGCTCTTTGTTGGATAATTTTTTTTTAAGTTATGAAACCCCCCCTGATATCCCGAGAGATTTAATATAGCCAGCTGCAGTGTACTGCTACCCAATGAAGGTGACAATATTTCCAGATCTAGGCCTATAAGCCACCCTTGTTTGATATCAGACCCAGCTAGACAGAGGTCAGGTTTTCTGTAAAGGACGGAGTGAGCTCAGTTGGAAGGGAGCTGCAGGAGGGAGATAGGTTCTTGCAGTTGCCCCTGGAGTAGGGGGTTGAAGTGAAGGATGCGTCTTCCTTTCCGTATTCAGAAAGGCAAGGGGAAAAGCCTCTGTGAGCTGTAGCCCATGGTGCGGGCAGAACTGCTTTATGTTTGAATGTTTTATCTAAGTTTGAATAATAAAACTGTGCCTCAAAAGAGACTTGAGCACGTGAGTCCTTTGTGGGCAGGGGAACCAGACCAGGAAGCCTCCAGCAGCCTACCAGTATATCTTCCCAGTTCCGGGTGTCCATTTTTTGTAATATAACCTGAGTTAGTATAGTAAGTGTATTTTGTCTGCTTTAGGATATAAACTTACCCTCTCTGAGTGAGTCCCTCTGATACCTGATTCTCTAAAAGTTCCTTATATTTGCAGTAGAAACAAGAATGGTACCTATATTGCTTCTTCCCAGCCTCAAGATTCCTTAGTACTGCTTTTAATCTAATGTATAAACAAAGCTTTTATAAGAAATAAAGTTCACCTCAGCCAAAGAAAAGACCATTAGGATAAATTTTTGAATCCACAATTTTTTTTTCCTAGATGTGATCTCTGTCTTCCGCTTGTCCCAAGAAACATTATTACTTTCATTTTGCACTACCCCCAGCAGTAACAAAGCAGAAATTATAGTAAATTGAACATCAGAGGATGGGTAAGATGCCTGCATCATACATTAAAGTTTATGAAAATAGTAACTCAAACGAACAACTTAGTGGTTTGCAAGTGCTATATACTACAATAGATTTAATGTTGTATCTCAAAACCCTGCACAAGAAGAAGAAAAGCCCCTGGGCTTAAACTGAAACTTCATTCTAATACAGCTGTATCTCATAAGCAGGTGCCTCTGTGCTAGATTTCAGCAAAGAAACCATTTGAAAATACATAGACATTTAACTAAATTAAATTACTGAAAAAGAGTGTTTTGAAAAATGAATACAAAAATCACAATGTCACACGGCTTTCGGTTGCCCCTTTTCCACACCTTCGTTCTGTTTGATTTTATATCATCTAATTGGAAGGAAGCAGAGACCTTGGCATCTTATCTGTCTGTTTAGCTCATAGCACATTGTAGATACTATAAATAATAAAATCATTTTCATCAGATACGACAGTCTGGGTACAGTGTGGTCCTCCAGTTCTGAATTAAGAAATTGGTAGTTCCAGACAATACAGGCATCTCATTCTGCTCATGATTGTAAATTCAGGAACCAGGGGAGGCAATCCAGATAGATAATTTGCTACTACTAGAAACATTTTCATCTCACAAACCTGGGTTTCCTACCATAAAGGCACTTCTGTCTCACTTTCTGTCCACACATCTTCTGTGATCTTCATAGCAGAAGGACCAGTTTGTGGTTGCAATGGAATCACTTTCAAATGAGCTATCCAGAAGAGAATATAAATAAAGAATTTTTTTTCTCTTCCACCAAGCCAAAAACCAGGAAAGTAAGGATAAACTTAGGTCTGCTTCTTTTAAAGATGTCACATTTTTAGAGCACTTTCCTTTTCAGTTGAATAACTAAACAAAGTGAAACTAAAAATGATACTGTAAAAGCTCCCACTGGACAGCCCTGCATAGTGTTAGGGTTACGAGGCATCTGGTTTTTGACCAGAATGCCCAGTTGCAAAGGGACCCTGGTGGCTGCGGTCTGCACCATTGACCGGACTGTTAAAAGTCCAGTTGGCAGCGCAGCAGAGCTAAAGCAGGTTCTCTGCCTGCCCTGGCTCCATGTGGCTCCCAGAAGTGGCCGGCATGTCTGACTCCTAGGCTCAGGGGCCAGGGAGGCTCCACGCACTCCCCCATCCCCAAGTGCCAGCTCCACAGCTCCCATTGGCTGGGAACCACTGCGTCTGCAGGGGCGGCGTCTGTGGGCGATGGCAGCGCATGGCGTCCCCTAGCCCCTCTTCCTAGGAGTCAGACATGCTGGCCAGTTCCGTGAGATCCATGGAGTCAGGGCGAGCCTGTCTTAGCCCCGCGGCGCCGCCAACCAGGAGCCGCCTGAGGAAAGTGTCACCCAGCCAGAACCCGCACCATACACCCCCTCCCACACCGTAACCTCCTACCCCAGCCCTGAGTCCCCTCCAACATGCCAAATCCATCATTCCTGGCCCCACCCCCAAGCCCACAACCCCAGCCAGAGCCCGCACCCCCTCCCATGCCCCAACCTCCTGCCCCAGCCCTGAGCCTCCTCCTGCACTCTGAACCCCTTGGTCCCAGCACCGAGCCCCCTCCTACATCCCAAACCTCTTATCCCCAGCTCCACCCCTGAGCCCACATCCCCAGATGGAGCCCAACCCCCTGCCCCAGCCCAGAGCCCTTACCGCCTCCCGCACCCTGAACATCATTTCTGGCCCCACCCCAGAGCCCACACGCCCAGCCGAAGCCCTTACCCCCTCCGGCATCCCTGCCCCAGCCTGGTGAGGGTGCGGGAGAGCAAGCGATGGAGGGAGGAGGGGTGGAGTGAGTGGGGGTGGGTCAGGCCTCGCAGAAAGGGCTCAGTAGGGGCAGGGGGCAAGGCAAGGGTGTTCGGTTTTGTGCAATTCAAAAGTTGTCAACCCTATATAGTGTTCTGATCCCACAGGGAAATCCATATTTGTTGGCTGAGCTCCTTAGTTTGGGAGCCTTCAAAGACACCACATTGAACTTTTGAGTGGCCAGGCCCACCTTGTGTGGTTCCCCAGTGTCCCATCTAACTGATTGAGGGGCTTCCTAGGGAACTGTGTGCATCTTCCTTCAGAAGAAGGGTCATTATATTAATGGTCCTTTGGGTGGCGGGGGGCAGTTTGAAAGTGTGAGGAATCTCAGGAAATTTTTGTATCCTGAAAGAACACGCAGAAAAACTCCCCTCCCCGTGTCTTTCTCACAACGTACTTCTCTGCTTTTATGTCAGTAGAGAGTGAAGAGGCTGCAGTTATATTTTACATTATTCCTTATTTCTTACCGGCATATTTGGCATATCTTACCGGCATATTAGGTATCCATGACTTGTGAAAAAGAGAAGTCTCGGATACCTAATTATCCATTCAAATATCCCTTAGAAAATAACAGGCTTTCCTATATGAAAATAAGACCTCAAGCTTTTCACCTCTAGGTCACTAGTTTTCCTCAAATCAGTAGAGGTGTTTGTCTGGGTTTTTTGTTTTGGTGTGTTTGTTTTAATTGCAATTACTTACACTATTTGGTAGCTGTTTGATATCATCTTTGCAATAACTTGGATATCTTCCAGGATCCAGTGATCAAATGACCCACATTTTCATCCTAACACTTAGCACGAATTGGAACCTTTGTCAGTCTCCATGATGAGATCAAGCCTTTGGGCATGGTACTCTCTCCCTTCTCATCCTTGGAGATGTGGCACCCAGAACAGACCTGGGTTAACTTGGCAGCGTGAGGAAACCTGCTTTTCTGTTGCCTGTGCAGTCCAGTTCCCAGAGCTATGTAGCATTTTCATGAAAGGCATAAAAAAAACTCCATCATTTTTAATTATTTGCAGATGATATTAAAAATACACAAGTTTAAGTGCATATAAGAACGGTGCATTCTTATTACTGTCACAATGTAAGCAGGCATTTCTCTTAAAATTTCTGGAATGGACAACCTGTAGAAATTAATAACTTTTAATTGCACTCACAGTGTTCACAATGCAGAAGTGAAATAAATGTGTACATAAATCATAAATCTACAGATAATTTATTTTTGAGTAAACCATTTTAAATATCATTTTGTGGCATGAGGCCTCAAGCAAAATGTGCTAGAGCACTCTTGCCTTCCTATCCAAGTCCTCTAGGCTGTGGGAGTATTTGCCTTTCCAAGTCAGCATCATGACACTGGGTGCCTATTGTGTGCCCTTTGGATTTAAACTAAATCCATTTAATACACAACTTCAACTCCCATGTTACCCCCTCCTCTTCATTGATGGTAGAGTGCTGCTAAAGCCCATGTTGCAGAATAAGACTATCATCTACATTATGTTAATAGTAAAGACAACACAAAATTATTTCTGAAGCACTTAGACATCTCTGAATATTTTTTCCATATCTTTAGAACATTGCTCTGTTTAATATAGGGGTTTTTTAAATGTTTAAGAAACAAACCTGGCATGCATCACATTTCATTCAGTCATTAGTCCAGTATTACTTTTCCTCTGGCAATTTGATAGATTAATACAAAAATTAGGAAACATTTTTCTTGTGCAAAAGCACATCTCAAGTGAAACTAATCTATCATTTCCATAGGTTAATTTATTCCTAAAGTGGTCCTATAACATCATTCAATCCAACTCAGTAATTTCCATAACTACAAATTGAATGTATATCTGCAAATGGAGGTTATCGTATCAGTCTGCCAAAGCAACAAAGATTAAGTAATGTATTTTAATATATTTTAGAATATTATGGCATTATAGGAGTTTTTGATCATCAATATTCTTATTTACAGTACAGCAGAAAATGTGGCTTATACTGGAAAACACCCACTACGATACTGCTACTGCTTGAATAAAATGGGGATCATGCTAAAGGTATCCTATAAAAGCATTTCAGAGTAGTATTAAATTATATAAAAACACTTCTAAAGAAAACATGAAATTGGGAATATTGCGTAGTACCAGATCACAAAGAAAGATACGATTTCAGTGATTAAATTTCCTACCGCATTTACAAAATAACCTGTAGCCCAATTATGGTAATCAGCAAGGCTCAAAGTTCCTCCACAATTGGAAGAGACTATGTGTTGGAAATGTGTGCTACTACAGGACCCTGTGTACTGTCTTAAATCCATTGCCCATGCTGTAGGATTGGAGATCACTGAGGCAGTCCCACCACTAGGCTAAGCCTCCTAATGCAATTTTGAGCCCAGCATGCTATTGTGGGCCCTCAAATAGACAAATTAACAATCTTTTAAAACGGTGAGGCCTTCCCGTGAATGTTATAGTAGCTTCAAGTTCTTCAATATGTGAACAGCTGTCCCTGCTCCAGGTGCTGACTTGGATCCTGGTTTATCAGCCAGCACTGCCTGCTTAGGATATAGATAAAACAAAAGTTGCTATCAAAACACACAAACTGCATCATAAATATCCAAGTGCACTGTGTCTGGGTGCTTCAAAGGAAAGTAGAAGCTCACTCGAGAGACCAAAAATCCTCAGTCTGAGAAGGGTCAAAGTAAGGTAGAAATTCTTTCCGCTCCTTGCAGCCAATCACTTCAAATCCCAGAGTTCCCTCAAGATGTACAGAGTAAGTAAATAAAGTACTAGTTTCAAACCACAAGTGGGTAGGCAACAGAAATCTGACTTAAGGAATGGAGATGAATAGATCAGACTACAGGCGCCTTAATACATGCAGCAGTAGGGAACAGGAAAATAAGGTGGGACCTAGGTAGAGGAAACAGAAGAGAAGCTTCCCAGCAATTGGATCACCCCTTCACAGCTAATCAAGGATATTACAGTAGAACCTCCAAAGATACAAACACCAGAGTTATGGACTGACTGGTCAACTGGACACCATGGGGAACCGGAAGTAAGCTATCAGGCAGCAGTGGAGACAACAAAACCAACCAAACAAACCAGCAAATACTGTACTGTACTGTGCCTATATTGCATCTTAAAGGTAGGCACATCTGGGTTGCCTGTCTCCATCCCCACCCCCTACTCGCCAGGGTGCAGGGGCAGTCACTTACAGATCGGAGGTGGTGAATGCTGTTTTCCCCTCTTCTTCCCTGCCCTGGTTGGGAGGGGGACAAGCTTGCAAGTTCAAAGCCCGGGAAAGAAACTTCCCGAGCTGTTACTGAAGCCTGGCCTGGAGAGGTAGCTGCTGGAGCCGGAACCTGCCTGCCCGCAGCGCTCTGGAGGAGCAGCTCCATTTTAAAGGGCCACAGCCCGCACTGCTCACCCACTGACACTGTGGTGCCCCAGGGTGCCTCATTCATCACTCTTGCAGCCAGGGAGTTAGAACCAGCTGCTTGTCCCCACCCCTACTCACTGGCAGCCACTGCAGAGCTGTGAGCCCCCACTCTGAGCAGTCTGCCCTGAGGAGCATCCCATAACACCTTGTTCAGACTTACAAACATTTCAGAGTTAATGAACAGCCTCTATTACCGAGGTGTCCGTAACTCTGAGGTTCTGTTGTATAGCTGGTCAAACCATGAAATGCTGGACCTTGCATATGTGGTCAATTTAGTTGATTAGCTGCCTGAATCAGGGTACCAAATCTCATCCAGGAAACATAACCTCAGACCTGGAGCCTGGCTCAGCATGATCATGAATTAGCGCCTTTTCCTCCATCAGCACTATAGTTACGAACTCTAGAGGAGGGAGCAAGATCCCTGCACCAGCTGACTTGAGCGCTGTTCCAGCAAACTCATCCACCATCTAACTGCATGTAGGATAGAGTTCTGAGCAATGTTCCTTCTACTTCACTATTCAGTAGGATCCTGCAGTTTTATATAGTTATCTCTCAATAATACATTAAAATCTATACACAATTCCCAAATACAGAGGAATTTTTTGTGCTTTTCCTAATTGTGTTTTTGTAACACAAAATTGCAGAGCCATAAAACATTCCATTCTCAAGTAGATCTTCATGACTACAATATAGTTGTGCTTTAATTTTTTTAAAAAAAATTGGGATGTAGAAATATAGGTTATAGAACTATAAACTTGCCTGATGAGATAGTTGAAATAAAAATTAAGAAATTCATAGTCATCTTCCAAATGATACTTGTGAGGAGGAAAACCCTGTTCTGGTATTCAATAATCAGTTTAAATTGAGGTCTTAATCTAATAGGTGTAATAATCACAGCCTGGTACATATAAAGTTAGAGCTAGTGCCACTTGTTTAGGTCATAATCTAGATCTAGATCCAAGCTTCCTCACAATTCAGCATTGCTTCAACCTAGAGTCTTGGCTTCAACCCATCTGTGCATAAAATGAGTAGGGTGGCCTTGAGGATTCTCTCTAAATATTTCTCTCTGCTGTGGGAAGACACTTCAGGGTTTGGGGGCCTGATTTTCAAAGATAATATATGATGATGCGTTATGATAGAATTATTTTGGTGGAAGTTGTGAGTACTCAGCTCCTCTGAAAAATAGGCCATCAGTCCCTCTTGATCTTTTGTGGGGTCAGGGTATTTTGGAGATTATTCTGTCTCCCTGTGTCATCTTTCCTCATCTCTTATCTGTGCCCTCAGTTTGTTCTTTGTTTTCTTTTTGTAATCCCCATCTGTGGGTCTCCCCCACATCCTTAACTCTTTCCCCATATCCTAGCTCTATGATTGGGTCCTAAAGGAAAGATGTGGGATATCCCATCCACACCCACCCCTCTTTTTTTTCTTCTTTTAACAGCACTTGAATTTGACAGAACTTGACAATGCCTCTTTATGCCCTTTAAGAAGAGAGAATGCACATAAAAGTCAGAGAATTTTTTGCAAGTGGCTAAGAACAATGAGTAGAAATCAGGCCAAAAACAGGTGGTGTAAAATTATTTATAACTCAGGTTATAAAGTACCTATGCAGTGTACTTCAGTATTTGTGTTTATAATTAGATGATTATGTTCTCGTGTTTATTTAAATCACTAAATGTTTACATGGTTACTGCCCGAAACTCAATGCTTGGGTACATTTGTATGTTCTGTTGTACTTGCAGTTTCATTTTTGGTATTCATTTGCACCACAATAGATGTCAAATATGTATATTGTTTTGAAGACCATTTTTCCAGGCTTTTCCCAGCCGCTTTGATGCTACTATCACCTTTCACCACTCTGCAATAATGAATTGTAGAGCATCAATGTGATGGTAGAAGCTGATGCAGTGGAAACTGGCAGCCGCTAAGAAACATTTTATACTATTTTTGCCTCAAAAGTAAGGTGTGTTGGTTTTGGTTTTTTTCTCAGTATGAATTAAAACTGGGAGCTTATTTAGGCATCTTTTTAAGAGATCAGCACAGGTGCCAATAAAACACTGCAATCCCAGCTCTGAATTGTTTGGGACCTAATACAGGTGCTGCATATTTCTGCAACAAGGTCAGTGTGTAGTGGTTGTATCTACTGTCTAAGTTGATAGAACAATTAACTGTGGTAAACAAAAAGAATTTAATATGCTTGGCTTTTATTCATATAACATTTCAAAGAAGGACATAATGCACAGCCTTTTGGATACTAATGGTGGCACTGAGCTTTTCAGAGGTTGTCCCTCTTCCTGCAGAAACAGCAAACTACTGAAGGCTTGACTACATAGCCTGATCAACCAGGCTAAAATTAGTCCTCTTCTATTATCTGTCCTTAAGTAATTAAGGATAAGTTCTTCTATGAAAGTGCTACAAGCTATGGAAAAGTGCCCTAATCACTTATTGTGAGCACCTTCTTCACAACACTTGTCATTTTGTTCCATTTTCACTTTCTTCTAACCTTTTCATAAAAATGAAGTGTTTCCTCTTCTATTTGTTCTCCTATCAGTGTGCTTTTTGTACCACAATGGTTGACAGTGTTTAAACTATAAAAGAATTTTCATCCCCCGTCAGGTAAATGCAGTGAAGCTATCATTACAAAAGAAAAATTCCATTGTTTTTAGTCTTCAAATAAATCTTCACTTCATGAGGAACATTTTTCTTAATGACTCATAAATCTTTAATCATTTCACTGAAGACAAAATATGTGTGTTAGGTTCTGGGCTGTTTTTATATTACCAAATAAATAGGGTTATTGTAAATAACTTTGCCTCATATAAAGACTTCAACTTTTTGTTACGAACTCAATTAACTTGAGGACTCATTGTTGGAAACAAGATCATGTGTAAAATGAAAATGTAATAATGCTTTATTAAATTAAAATGCATAAAACTTCAGGTCTAATAAGGACAGTTTTATTAATGAAGGCAAATTACAGCAGCCCATCTGAAGCACCTGCTAAATGTTCATTATAAATTACTATCATAGAAATTGTCATGAGTTTCATATTGTAAAGGCTTATAAAGGCATGCAAAGTCTTTCCCTAAGGGACTGCATATTTACTTAACAGTATATTTATTGCAACTATTTATTTTTTAGTGGTGACAAATGGCTTCTGCATTAAATAAATGTATAGATATTAGAAATTATTCCATTTCAATTCTTTTTGCTGGTAATCTAAGTCAAATTTGAACCCAGATACCCCGGGGGTGAAGAAGTAGTGCATTAACCCATTAAACCCCTTAGCCCCCTGTTGGGGCTGAGGATTTTAATCACAAGTCCTCTCAATAGTGCTGGGTTCAGCAGCACTGATTACCCTTCTCTTCAGCTGATTTTTTGACATCTCCAATTCCTTTCTGATGCTGCCACGCTTACTGGCAAGATTCATTGGAGGTTAATTAAATCCATCTTCAAAACAACGAGGGGCCAATGAGCCATATCCTCGTTGCAATAGTAAATTAAATGATGCAATTGTTTCTACCTCCATCATGGACGGGGGAGAGCTGACTGAATGAATTGTTCTTGGGCTGCATGCTTCAGAGCCCTAGAGGGTCTAGTAGCATGTGGTCATAAACTTGCTTTTAATTTGTAGCTACAGGAAAAGATTACACAGTTATCAGCAGGCGGAGGTCTCACACAGCATCATGATATGAAAGATGACACTGTTTAAAAAATAAAAAGAGCTCTATTCCCAGCAGGAATTAGCAGCTCCTCCTATTTCAGATGCAAATTAATACAAACATAGTTACAGAGCAGAACAGAAAAGATGATGCGTTGATCAAATTTGGCACTACTTGGGCCAAATTAAATACAATTATCTTGTGCTTTCTAATAGGGCTGAGCGTCATTAAACTAATTAATAATGCAGTCTATAAGCTCAGCACTGCTGCTGTGATTGTTCAAAGTGTATGTTTTATGCCTTGCATGGTAGCAACTGGCAGCTGGGGGACTCAGCTGGCACTGGATGACAAAGAGTGACAGCAGTACCAGTAGCGCTTGTCTCCTCACAGTCCGCGATAGAGCTGGCTGCTGCCACACCTGCCATTCATCACCTAGCTGACAGTGATTGTGATTGATCGCTTTTTGGACGCTTGAAGCCCTTTTAGTTTTTACTGGTTGCCAGTTACTGTCAGAGAGATACTTATAACTCCATCTGGGCCTGTTTTGGGGGTGAAGGGGCTTATAAAGACAAATTTAGCGTCTAAGGACCCCAATTCAATAGAATTATCATATTTCCTAAATTATCAGGGGCAATTAGAAAAAAATCATGATCATGCCCTTCTTCCAACAATGGCAATACAGATCATGTACCAGCTTTCGCAAAGGAGTAGTGCTACTGACATAATAATAATACTCTCAGTTAATATTTATCTAAAGAGAATCCTTGAACTAGTTTAACCTGAAGTTAGTCATTTTAGAGACTGGAGAATTTACATGTCACTTTATTCACAATACAGTATAGCTGACTAAAAGCAGCTTAAGGCTAATAAGTGTATGTATACCCTGTGGCCAATCTCTGTTCTTAGTTGCACCTATGCAAACTATCTAAATCCTCAAGTGCTTGCATATCTCAGAAGTTTGCAAGTTAATTTTCTGCTGGGTTAGTCAGGGTCACTTGCTAATTAAAGAACAAATCTTCAGAAGTACAAAAACACCTTCTGACTAAGCTCAAAGGGTTTGATCCTGCAACATGTTGAGCACTTTGGTCCTGTTCCAGCTAAGTACTTAGGCATGTGCTTACCTTTAAGCATGTGAGTCGTTCCACTGACTTGCTTACTTAAAATAGTTATGTGTTTATGTGCTTTGTTGGGTCAGGACGAGAGTATGCCTCATGATGCTCTAAGTGCAACTTCTAAGGGGGGTGGTAGTAAGTCTTTTAAAATGCAAAAAGAAAAGGAGTACTTGTGGCACCTTAGAGACTAACAAATTTATTAGAGCATAAGCTTTCGTGAGCTACAGCTCACTTCATCGGATGCATTTGGTGGAAAAAACAGACCAAATGCATCCGATGAAGTGAGCTGTAGCTCACGAAAGCTTATGCTCTAATAAATTTGTTAGTCTCTAAGGTGCCACAAGTACTCCTTTTCTTTTTGCGAATACAGACTAACACGGCTGCTACTCTGAAACCTTTTAAAATGCAAATTGTCAAGGCGATGTAGTGTTAAATAGCTGGTGTCATGTATCAAATTTTCACATAAATGAATCTGTGAAATTTTTTTAATAAATCTAGTAAATACAATTATATTTGTATAAAGAAAAGAGATACATATACTTAATTATGAAAGGCTTCAGAGTCGCAGCTGTGTTAGTCTGTATTCGCAAAAAGAAAAGGAGTACTTGTGGCACCTTAGAGAATAGCAAATTTATTTGAGCATAAGCTTTCGTTAGTTTTTGTTAGTCTCTAAGGTGCCACAAGTACTCCTTTTCTTTTTAATTATAAAAGACCTTGATGACATCCCCTGCCTCTAATTATTGAAGGGTATATATAATTTAGTCTATAAAATGAATATATTGAGAGTTAGAAGATTTTGTGGGAGACTGTTGAATGTTTTACTAAATTCTGGGGGTGATATCCTGGCCCCACTGAAGTAAATGGGAAAAGCCCCAGATATAGACTCGCAACTGCATTCTCTTCATCCACTAATTTTATAATTTTATATGGGATTGTGTAACTGGAAAATATATTCGTTAGGATCTTAGCCTTATTGCAGGTTACGACAATGGCCCAATGGGTGCAAATTCTTACAATTGTGTGCAGTCAGGCATTAGAAGTATTAAAAGTGGTCCCACATGAGTTAGAATTTGTAAAATATTCATCTCAGATGTTTCCAAAGTGAAGGTGTCTGTAAGTGCATACTCAACTTTATGTGCTCACAAATGAACACCTAGAAGTAGCCCATTCAAAAATGTATCCCATAATTTAGAAAACTGAAAATATTTTGCTTGTTTGTTAGTCAAAGTAGCCATGGACTGGAGGAGAAGTTGAAAAGCAGCTGAAAGGCAAAGACTGGACTCATATCTGGCTTTATGCCACCCACAGTAACTTTTGTAATGCTTACATAATTTAATCTTGTGTTTGGAACAGAAATTGAAAGCATTAATGAACGGAGTACTAACAAACTCATTTCCTTTACAATCACACCTAAGCTGTTTGTTTAGCTATAGATAAAATAAGGGATTTCTGAATTAAGAACAATGTCTTTTTATGGAGGTTTGATTAGTGTTGCCATCGTCCTACAGCAAGGCAAACTGATTCTGTTGTGGGAAAACATCCAGCCCGGCAAAGCATCCCAGGGGCCAGAAGCACTCATTCTGAAAGTGAGCTTGAGAGCAATACCCCAGTCAATTCTCCAGATCCACCTTGTTCTTTCCTTGACCGTCTTTGTCCCTACCGTTCGGCCTGGTCGTGGGTCACCTCAGACAGTTGGGTGCTGGACATAGTGTGCTATACCTTGCAATTTTCGGTCACACAACATCAGATGAGCCCATCATCACATCATGATGCAATTTGAGGCTGTTGCTCTGGCTGGAAACACTTTGCAAGATAGTTCCTGCGTACACTTTGTCCAGCTCAACTAGGGATTTACATTGTTGGTTTTTTCCATCTGACTTTTCTAGTCAAAAACATTAGCTGACTTGACTGAATTACTTAGAGTAATCAGACCCTATTATTATTTTTTGTATTGCAGTATTACCTAGCAGACCCAATCATGGGCCAGGGCCCCATTGTGCGAAACATTGTACAAACACAGAACAAAGAGATGATCCTTGCTCCAGAGAGCTCACAATCTAAAGGACTTGGTAGTCTATTCAGCCTTCTATATGTTTAGGCCCTTGCCAGACCCTTTGCAGCACTACTTGGGGACAGAGATTGCAACCACTTACACTCAAGCTCTTACCCATTCTGTTTCTGGGTTTTTAAGTCAGAATTTATTTCCTCTCTGAGGGCCACACAAATTACTTTCCTTGCAACATTATGCAAGATCTGGTTCAAGTCTTAAAGAAGAGAAGGTTTTATTGATGCGTAATAAAAAATATATTGGCAATAAAAGGGTAAATAAATTATGTAATCCTCTACTGCTCCAAAAAACTCTAGTTGGGATGAAAAATACCCCATAGCAGAACAAAGTTTCTTCCCCAGAGTAAAAGCTGTTTGCTTCCATGCCAAATGCCAAAATCTCTTGTGTCCCATAGAACTGTGTGTGTTACCTCCCCTGGCAGTACAGCCATCGTCCTCATCCCCGGACGAGGTGGCCGCAGGATGATTTTAAAGAACACCAGGCCCGGCTTTGACAGGTGGCCAAGAACTTGGGCATAGAGGTGGAGGAGATGCCTGAGCAGGCAGACACCTTTTTCAGTGTCCTCTCAGCCTCTATCCCAGCACGTGTATCACTACCAGTGCATGACGGAGTCCTGAATATTGCTAAGGCCCTCTGGCAAACCCCATTGTCCATCCCTCCCACCTCCAAAAGGGCTGAAAAGACTTACTTCATCCCAGTCAAAGGGTTCAAGTACCTTTATACCCATACACCTCTGGGCTCGCTGGTTGTCTCTGCAGCCAATGAAAAGGACAAGCAGGGGCACACCAGTTAAACTCCCAGAAATAAAGAGGCCAAAAGACAGACACTTTCTGGGAGAAAAATGTATTCAACAGCCAGCCTGCAATTCCTGGTGGTGAACTATGAGGCCCTCTTGGGCAGGTACAGTTTTAACTTACGGGATTCCCTCCATAAGTTCAAGGAGTCCCTCCATCAGAGTTTGGCCCAGGAATTCGGCACTCATGGTGGCTAGGTGCTCTCTCCAGATGGGGTGGGACATGTCAGACTTGGCAGCTAGAGTGGTCGAGTCACCAGTGGTCATGAGGTGCAGCTCCTGGCTTCAGACCACCGGCCTGTCCCAAGAGATGCAGACCTCTATCCATTTGATGGGAACTGTCTCTTTTCAGAGCAGACTGATGAGAGGCTGCATGAGTTAAAGGATACTCAGGCCACCTTTCACTTGCTGGGCATACATACACCACAGTCTGCACGGAAGCAGTTCCGGCCACCACCAAGGCCTTGTCAGCCTTGTCAGAGGGCTGCAAGGAGAAGGGATAGAGACATGAGCTTTAGTTGTCACCGCCTTTCCTCCTCCCGCTCATCCGTGCAGCCCAGCCTGGCAAAGCATCCCAGGGGCCAGAAGCACTCATTTTGAAGGTGAGCTTGAGAGCAATGCCCCAGTCAATTCTCCAGATCCACCTTGTTCTTTCCTTGACCGTCTTTGTCCCTACCGTTTGGCCTGGTCGTGGGTCACCTCAGACAGTTGGGTGCTGGACATAGTGTGCTATACCTTGCAATTTTCGGTCACGCTCCTTTCTACTACCCTCATCCCCGTCCCTCTTCAGGGACCCCTCTCATGAGCAACTCCTCATGCAAGACGTCAAGGACCTCCTGCACCTGGGGGAAGTGGAGGAGGTCCCTCAGGACATGAAGGGAAAAGGGTTCTATTCCCACTACTTCCTAAACCCGAAGGCAAAAGGGGGCCTCAGACCCTTTCTGGACCTGCGTTGCTTCAACAAGTCTTTCAGAAAGTTGAAGTTTCACATGGTCTCCCTGACCTCCATCATCCCCTCCCTGGATTCAGGAGACGGGTACGCTGCCCTCAGCTTGAAGGACACTTATTACCATATTCCAAGGTCACAGACATTTCCTCTGTTTCATAGTGGGTGGACACCATTTTCAATTCACGGTGCTGCCCTTTGGCCTCTCGTCGGCCCTGAGCATGTTCACAAAATGTATGGTGCCAGGGGATACTTATCTAAGACGTCGATGAGTCCAGTTCTTCCGTATGTTGATGACTGACTCATCAAGGGCAGGTCTCAGGAGCAAGTACAGAGGAGCCTCAATCTGGTGCGGTCCATCTGCTGCGACCTGGACCAGTTAATAAACGAGAAAAAATCCACCTTTAATGCTGGTCCAGCAAATAGAGTTCATTGGGGCGGTTCTCGACTCCACGCGAGCCAGAGCCTTTCTTCTGGAAGTGTGTTTTCAGGCTGACATGTATTTCCCATGTAAAGATACACACACCTGCTTGCAGCTGTTGGGCCACATGGTCGCATTTACATACATGGTCAGCCATGCTCAGCTCCATTTCCAACCTCTGCAAGCGTGGTTGGTGTTGGTCTACATCCCCAACAGGCACAATCTAGATCAGGTAGTCAGGGTGCCGGATCACATCAAGTCATCCCTGGATTGGACCCCGGGTTGGTTTGGAAGGAGTTCCCTTTGTGACCCCATCACTGACCCTGGTCTCTGATGCTTCAGACCTGGGCTGGGGAGTCCTCTTGAGCGAGCTAAGCACCCAGGGTCGCTGGTTGCAGGACGATCTGCCCTCCACATGAATGTCAGGGAGCTCAGAGCTGTTCACCTTGCCTGCCAGGCTTTCTTGCCCCATCTGAAGGGCAAGGTAGAGCAGATCCAGATGGACAATACCACCATGATGTATTACATCAACAGGCAGGGCCCTTTGTTAAGAAACTCCCTGCCTGTGGGATTTTTGTGTGTGACATGCTATTTATCTGATAGACACAAACCTGCCCGGAACCAGCAACATCTGAACAGATCACTTCAGCATGACTTTCTCGTCTCACCACGAGTGATTGCTCCATCCAGAGGCGGTCAGCATAATCTTCCAGAAGTGGGGGACTGCCCAGGTGGACCTGTTCGTGTCCAGGCAGAACAGAAAATGCCACATGTTCTGTTTGATCTGGGGATGGCCAGGATCTCCCTGTAGATGCCTTTCTCATTCCATGGTCGGAGGCGTTGATGTATGCCTTCCTGCCAGTGTCGTTGATTCACAGGGTCCTTGTGAAGATCAACCAAGACAGGGCAAGAATTATTCTAATAGCCTCCGCATGGCCTCACCAGCACTGGTTCGGCACGTTGCTGAGCCTTTCGGTAGCCACCTCTCTGCAGCTGCCCCTCTGACCAGATCTGCTGTCCCAGAACCACAGCAGCCTTTTGCACCCGAACCTGGCAGCGCTGCACTTGACGGTTTGGCTACTGCATGGCTAAGCGCCGACATGCTCGGCCCGAGTTCAGCAGGTCTGGCTAGATAGTAGGAAACCCTCCACCAGAGCAACTTACCTGGACAAATGAAAAAGGTTCATGTGCTAGGCCTCGGAACGGCATATCTGGTCTGAGCAGGCCCCACTACAGGAGATCCTGGATTATCTGCTGCACTCCAAACTCCAAGGTTTATCCCTGTCATTGATCAAGGTCCACCTTGCCGCTATCTCGACTTTCCATCCTCTGTTCCAAGGAAGGTCAATCTTCACTCATGACATGACATTATGGTTTTTGAAAGATTTGGAGTGTCTCTACCCACATGTCCAGGATCCTGTCCCTCCTTGGGACCTAAATCTCGAGCTGTCAAGGCTCATGGGGCCTCCCTTTGAGCTTCTGGATTCCTGCTGTCTCCTGCTTTTCTCCTGGAAGGTTTCATTCCTGGTTGCGATTACATCTGCCCACAGGGTGTCTGAGATCAGGGTGCTTATTTCAGAATTGCCCTATACAGTCTTCTACAAGGATAAGGTCCAGTTGTGATTGCTCCCATCATTTCTGCCCAAGGTCGCTTCCCAGTTTCATACTGACCAGGACATATATTTACCCATCTTCTTTCCAAAGCCTCATATGTCAGATAAGGAGCGCAGGCTACGCACCCTGGATGTCAGGAGGACGCTTACCTTCTACATAGATAGAACGAAGCTGTTCCGCAAGTCAGCACAGCTGTTTGTTGCCATGGTAGACAGAATGAAAAGTCGCCCAGAGGATTTTGTCCTGGATTGCGGCCTGCATTCACCACTGCCATGAGCTGGCGAAGGTGCCTCCACTGGCAATCGTGATAGTACACTCAACTAGGGCAAAAGCATTGTCAGTGGCCTTCCTGGCACAGGTACCAATCCAAGAGATTTGTAATGCCACTACCTCGTCGTCTGTCCACACATTCGCGTCTCATTATGCGCTTACCAGCAAGCTCAAGGCAATGCTGGCTTAGGCAGTGCTAGACTGTGAAATCCGAGCCCACTGCCATGGACGCTGCTTGTAAGTTACCTAGAATGAAATTGACATAAGCAAGCACTCAAAGAAGAAAAAACAGTTACCTACCTTTTCATAACTGTTGTTCTTCGAGATGTGTTGCTCATGTCCATTCCATTACCTGTCCTCCTGCCCCTCTGTTGGAGTTGTCAAGAAGGAACCGAGAGGACATAGGGAGGGGGGCACCTGATATACCGACGCATGAGCGCAGCACTCAAGGGGACGCCACAGCCGGCCTTACGAATACCGCTAAGGCAAAAATCTCCGATGACCATGCACGTAGGCATGTGCACACCAAGACTGGAATGGACATGAGCAACACATCTCGAAGAACAACAGTTAGGAAAAGGTAGGTAACCGTTTTACTTTGCCCAAGTTCAGTAGCCAAAGAGTTCTTTGGTGAGAAACCATCGAGATGAAAGATATCAAGTATATTGTAACATCATGCTGGCTCATAACATTTTAATTCAGGCATATTGATAAAGCTGTCTATCAGGCTCATACATTTAATTATTTCTCCTCTGACTGCCTCAGAATTCTGTATTCAGAGCAGCCTCGTGGGATTACCCTACGAGCAAATAGATCTGGTCCTAGGGTTGCTGTTTTGTCTCTAATTATCTTGGAGGTCAGAATCATGTTTAAGAGTGTTCACAGAGGACATCCTAACTACTCAAGCAGCTTGGGCTAAGCACATACAACTTGGATTAAGCACCTATAGCTTGTGGTACTTGCAATCTCCCATACAGTTCCTCCCAAGCTAATTCCATTAGGAAAACACTTATAACTCTAGAAGCCTTATATTTCATGAGTCCTGTTATGGGTGTGATGCCCTGGTAATGGAAAAAGAAAAGCCATTTCCAAGAGAACTCTGGAAACTGCCACCATTTTCTCAAATGGTTTCTCATTCTGTACCATTTTACGCATGTAATTATTCATCATCTAGAAGAAAAGCCAAATGCTCAAATGAACATGCTACTTGGGCAGGCCTACCTTTTATTAGAAATACTAAATACTAATGATCGGAGCTGGGCAGAAAGCACTTTTCTGCTAGGGCTTTGTAGAGTAGTCTGGGCTTCTTTTCTCATCTTTGTATGTCACTACAGGCTGAATCTGGACACTGCTGTGGACACAGTGTTTGAGAGCTGTGTTCTGCATGTTTTTAGTCAAATAGCTTCTAGTTTGTATCTCAGAATAAAGCCAGCCCCGTCTCTATGGCTACAGAGGTCCTTGTGGCAGCAGAGCTGCTGCAGTTCTTCTGAGCAATGAGAGACTGAATTTGGAAGGTGCACATTGTTTGCATGGTATTGAGGCCAGCTTCATAAAGCTGTATTGCAGCCTATTTTGTGTTGCAGTATATAGGAGGCAGGAATGGGGAAAGGTGAAAGCAGGACCAGAAGACTTCATGCTGCATGGATCCTCCAGTCCTCACTTCCCATCCTACTGCAGTGATATAGGATCTGAAGGGCTAGCAAATACTTCTGAGCAGTTCATTCTAGTATCAAGTGTGTCGTCTTCTCAGGAAATAGTCTGCAAATTGCATTCCACTGTATCATGAGCATGGGAATTTAGTGACTAAAACTGAAATGTTAACTGGAACAAAATGTGTTCATGTCTGTGTGTGTGCTCATCATTCACATGCATTTAGGTTCTAGTGTTAGCCTATTACAGACATCGTTTTGCACTCCTAGGAATTTCTCTCCTTTCTTCCAAAGCATAGGCTGCTGCTGCTGATTTCAGATGGAAAGGAAAGATGGCCTTGTGATCCAGGTTGTAGACTAAGGATATGTCTACACTAAAAAAAAAACAAAAAACCCCATGACAGTAAGTCTCAGATCCCAGGTCAATTAACTTGGGCTTGCAGAGATCACACTACAGGGCTAAAAATCACAGTGTAAATGTGCAGGCCCAGGCTCTTCGCTGGGTTTGAGCCCACGTTTTACTCTGAGCCTGAATGTCTACACTGCTATTTTTAGATCTGTAGCATGAGCCTGAGTCAGTTGACCCGGGCTCTAAGACTTGAGGCTGAGGGTCTTTTCTTTGCCATGTAGACGTACCCTGAGACTCCAGAACCTGGGTTCAATCCCTGTGCTGCCACAGACATCCTGTGTGACCTTGGGCACATCATTTGGTTTCTCCATGCCTTAGTTCCTCATCTGCAAAATGGGTATAATAGTACTTCCCTAACCTACAGAGGTGTTCTCTGCATAAATACATGAATAACTGTAAGGCACTCAGACACTGTGGTGATGAGAACTGTGTAAGTATCTAAAAAAGATTAGTTTTTTTTCTTTAAATAAAAGGTACTTTCTAGAGGGTGAATAGCAGATTCCCAAGACAAATTTGAGGACTGTTCCAGGCCAAAATGTGTGTTTACTGTGAAGAATATATTTTCACACAAGTTATATTACTTCCCCAAAATATGGTTTTAGTCCCACTAACAATGTCCACTAAGAAATGAACAACGTGTGCTAAATTCATTCACTTTAACCTTCACAGCCTCTAGGATCCTAGTGGCAGAAGGGCCTTGAGATATTCATTGTTGTGACTGTCCCTCTATGGCAGAGGTCGCCAACCTGTGGCTCCGGAGCCACATGTGGCTCTTCAGAAGTTAATATGCGGCTCCTTGCATGGGCACTGACTCTGGGGCTGGAGCTACAGGCACCAACTTTCCAATGTGCCGGGGGGTGCTCACTGCTCAGCCCCTGGCTCTGCCACAGGTCCTGCCCCCACTCCCTTCCCGCTCCCTCCCCTAAGCCTGCAGTGACCTTGCTCCTCCCCTCCTCCCCCTCCCAGAGCCTCCTGCACACCACAAAACAGCTGATTGGGAGGTGCGGGGAGAAAGGGGGAGGTGCTGATTGGCGGGGCTGCTAATGGGTGGGAGGCGCTGGGAGGGCAGGGGAGCTAATGTGGGGGCTGCTGACATATTACTGTGGCTCTTTGGCAATGTACGTTGGTAAATTCTGGCTCCTTCTCAGGCTCAGGTTGGCCACCCCTGCTCTATACTGTACAAGGTGTAGGAGAGGACACAAGGAGCCTTCTTCCCATACTCTGATCACAGCGTCTGCTCCACCTTAACAGAGATAGTTACTCAGGAGGGGAGAGGGATGGAGTGAGAGTGGGGCCATTTCCATGCTTCCCGTTCTTCATACCTCCAGATGAACTAAACCAGTGTAGGGAGAGAATGATACTGAACCTTTCAAAGTGCATCACTGTTGCTTCTGCATCATGCTTTCCCTCACAGCCCCAAGGGCTCTCACTGCAATAGATCATTCTATATCCTTGTCTGGGTAGGCCATGTCTTAAATCCACAGTCTGGCCATAAGGGTAACACAAAGCCCAAGAAATAGGTTTTAATCTGTAAAACTAAATGGAGATTGAAGAATGGAGTCCCTGATAGTGCCTGATATGCTATTTCTTTTGGAGACATTAATGGCTAATCAGTACAGTATTTAAAATCTAATTGTGATGCTTTTTGTGTTAAGGCTTATATATGAGCTGTGTTAGAATATGATTTAGAATTATTACAGAAATCTAGTGTGGCTCAGTAATATTAAATAATACAGTAATTTAACATGTTAAGCCATTCTTGGGTTAAAAAATAAATCTTATGAAAGGAGATTATAAATTCTTTATCACATGTTGTTTATGTGACCAACAGTTAACAATTTAAGACAGTATTATTCAGGGAAAAAGAAGATTTGTTTCAGTTACTGACATAAACATCTCCTCATAATAGTGGCTTTTCATTTACTGCTTTGCAATGTACCATAAGCTTTAAGGCACAATGGATTCTTTGTGTATCTCAATTGTGCTTGTCCAGAGTGATGTCAGTCAATTTTTGACCTATACAGTCTGGTGTTATTCTCATCAATCAATAATAGATTTTTTTCCCCTTTGCTGTTCAGGAATATGCCAATAAAATCCTTGAAAATGTTCATGTTATTTTATGGTGTCTTCCTCTGGGAAGAAGTACAAGATAATTTACCCTAGTAGAAATTCCAGTGGAGTCCATTAGGATCCTTCACTGGTTTCCACTGGCTTTTATTGTTCTCTTGATTTCTACTGGCCACTGTTTGTTTCAGTTAGTGGGCCACTAGCCCTAGGAATTAGTAGACCAACAGATCCATTTCTCAGTTCAAAATCTAGTTGGCCATCTGGAGTCAGGCAAACAGTTTTTCAACTTTTATTTCCAGTAGCATAAATAAATGTTAACATTTATATAGCACTTCCTAGTACAAAGCAACAAACACCAGTTTAGAGTGAAGTGACTTAAGTTTCTGTCATTATTCTAACTTTGTTAGTGGCAAATCCTGTCCGATCTTCTACCCCAAAAGTTTCAAAGACCCAATAAGACTCTGAATTGGTGTAGTTGTATTGCATATGATAGGTGAGATGATATAGAGTCCCGCTTGTGCACTGTTGTGCTATATTCTGTGTACATCACTGCACCACCATGGAAGGAGATGTGAGGGATGGGCCAGAGCCAAGACTTGTGTAAGATAAGGGTCAAATTGTGCCTGCGAGTGAACAAGGAGCCTTCCCTGTGGTGCCCTTACAGAGCAGTCGGACACTTTTTCAGTCTCTTCACTTGGCAGATCACAAGGGCTGCCCCTGCTGTGCAGCCCTCCTATCATAATTATTCTAATTCCTTTCGTATAACACTCAAATCACCTTGCTCCCATGGAGACAGTAAAGAAATGCATATTATGGATAAACCCTTTATGGAAATTATTTTTGTTCCCAAATATGCCATTTCCAGATTACTTTTTTTATATCAATCTAATATTTGTTTGAAAATTACAACATTTCTCTAGTTTTTGCTGTGTTTTCAGCAAAATGGTGGTCCTGTAATTCTGTAATGCTGACACCATAATTCTACAGGCACAATATTTAACTTCAGCCACATAGAAGTGGAATTTCACGATTCCCTTCCTTTTCCCTCACTGTAATTTCTTTTCTCTGTTCACAAGGTCCCTGTGTCACTGCCACCAAAGTACCCCTCCGGGACTCTTTTCAGAGCCCATCACTGCCATTGTTCTCCTTGTTGTACCAGAAGGATTATTGTGCAGTTGTGTAAGGTTCAACACTTTATCCCCTTCTCACCTAAAAGATGAGACCAAAACCAATAATCAAGGTCTCCTGTGAGAACTCCTATGAAATTGTGCACAGCTCAACAATTAAGTCACCAGGCAGACCATCCAGACAACTTCTTTAAGAACTTTTGTTTTTAATGTTGATGTGTTATTTAAATTCTTTAAAATGCTTATTCTTCGTGTGAAGAGAAGCCGAGCCTTAGAGTTAATTTTTATTTCCCTGTGTAAGTACATCTTTACATTGCACAGATTATTAACCATAGAGCAGATCATAATTTGGATAAATGTTTTCATTTTTTGAATATGCTATAATACCCTTTGCAAATATATATATAATACCCTTTCAGCTTAGAGATTGTTTGTGAATTGTTATTGTGAACAGTCATTTAAGTATTCAGTATTCTAAATTCACTTTTGGAGCTATGTGATTGCTAACCTATGCCACGTGATATTTATTGCTTTCTATTCTGATGGGATACCTTCACCTTCATAAACTACATCTGCCAAAAACAAATTGAGTTTACTCATGAAAGAAATGTTGTATGGTAAGTAAGTGAAAACATCCAAAATTCACGTTCTAGAAACATCTTCATTGAAAGTAAACAGAAAAGTATGTGAACATAGCTGAATCAGAATGGTTCACAAAAGAGAAGACGTTGGCAAATGATTTCTCCCATTGTTCACTCAGATCTAAACACAGACATCCTTATTCAACAAAAATATGGTAAATCAGTAATATCCCTCCCATAGCACTTTTCATTTTCAAAGTCCTTCACAAACATTAATTAATTTTGTAATAAATAAAAAGCTGAATTGCTACAAGAATTATTTTAATTATAATTTTGTTTGTCTTTTCAACTCAATCTAAATACAAAAGGAGAATTCATTTTTTAAACTAACTTAAATGTTCAAAGAGCAGTCTGTCTCACTCACAGTAATATACTGCCAGCGTAAGGTACCTGGGAACTAATGTTCATATCCTGATGCTTTCAAATCTTTAACCTTTAAAAACTACTAAAAGCAGAAACTACTTTGAAATTAATTTCAGCATTCCTTTTTCTTCATTATTCAAGACAACACACCTGACTTGGTTTGTAGAACAAATTTTACCTTTACCTTATCTTCTTGAAATGAAAAGATACATACACTATTGGCTAACCAGCTCTGTATTCAGTATACATGCTGCAGTAGGCTTGGACTATTTTGTAGACTTTCAGATGTACAATAAATACTACAGAGCATATGATTTAATATAGCATTGTACAGTACAAAAATCCTGGGAGGATCTTCTTGTATCTCAATCAAAGATTATCTACTTGCTGTACCAATGTTCAGTATGGAATCACTTTCTAATGTCTAGCACAAGCAGTGCAAATATCAGAGAAGATAGCATTAAGCATTATAATCTTCATTAGCTTTGGCGTGAAGTCAATTTATGCAGTAAATATTTTTAAGAATGACAACAACTGAACTTACTCAAGCCTTAGTCCGGAGCATACCAGACATCTAAATTACAACCTGCCAAAGTGGGATGGAAATTTTTGTTTCCTTTCTGTAGACTGGCTAATTTACATTTTGGCACACATCTGTGTAAAATGACTTCCAGATTATAATTTCCAGTCTGGTGTTCTGTATCTATTAAATTCAGTAAGCAGACCCACCTCCACCTTTTCCATGAACTACCTTAAAATATATATATAATGAAGACAGTGACTTCAAAGTCTTTAGGAAATCAATACTAAGTAAAGGCCCTATTCTTAAAGAAAAAATGGACAGTAATGTAACTATGTTTAAGAAACAAATAACAAACCACAAAAGCAAGAATATTCAAAATCAAGACTGCCTCTCTGTTGTGCTTTGATATTGTAGAGATCTCTAACAATTGTCTAATATTTCATGCTATATGTGCTTCAAAAATAGCTAAGCACAGTGGGATAAATTGATGCCTCAGTATCAGAATCTCAGGATTAAATCTGTAGAACTCTGTCTCTGTAGAACTGAGTGGGAGTATTGGCATTCACTTCTGTAGGGTCAAGTTGTTGTTTTTTACCCTAGTGTCACAGCATGGCTAGCCACAGTAACTGAAGTAGGCCCAGGTTCCCTGTGCCAGAGCAGGTTCTCCCATTTGACAGTTAAGAGGTTGGGGCAGGACTGAGGGGCTATAAAAGATCAGGAGGAAACCTAGTGAGAGGGGGGTCCCAGAGACTAGTTCAGCCAGGAAGAGAAGGTGAAAGCGCTGGAGACCAGGGGACTGGAGGAGTCTTGGAAGGAAGCAGAAAGGGTTCCTAGGAGAAGACTGAAGGCAGGAGGAGCAGCAAGAGGGAGTTGCCTGCTGGCTCTAAGCTGGAGCCAAGGGCTGGAGATGGCTGAAGGCAGGGGAGCAGCAGAGGAGCTTACCCACTCCCCTCTCCAGGGCCGGAAAGCTGGACCTAGAGGAATCCTGAGAGGGCCAGGGCGAGCTATCCTGGCCAGGTTGTTCCCAGGAGAGATGCTGTGGAGATTCCCGCTGAGAAGAGTGCATTCCAGTTGAAAGGGCTGGGGTGTCTGTCCTTGTATGAGAACAGGAGAAGACTGCACTGGAGAGCCAGGGCTCAGCAAGGAACGGTGGGGCTGCACTGGAGAGCTGGGGCGTGGTGAGGGATGCCGGGGCTGCACTGGAGAGCTGGGGCATGGTGAGGGACATGGGAGCACTGAAGAGCTGGGGCATGGTGAGGGACGCTGGGGCTGCATTGGAGAGCTGGTGAGTGGTGAGGGACGCCAAGGCTGCGCTGGAGACCTAGGATGTGGTGAGGGACCCTGGGGCTGCACTGGAGAGCTGGCGAGTGGTGAGGGATGCCGGGGCTGCGCTGGAGAGCTAGGATGTGGTGAGGGACCCCAGGGCTGCACTGGAGAGCTGGGGCATGGTAAGGGACACCAGGGCTGCGCTGGAGAGCTGGGGCATGATGAGGGGCGCCGGGGTTGTATGGTGTATATGCTGTATGGATTATGCTGGGGAAATTTTAGACTATGGTAGGGGGACTTTTGTAATAAATGAACCCCACAAGGGCTATATTTATACTTGATCATAGGCTTTGTGCTATTACTGGGGAATCTGAAGAAGAGAAACTGAGGCAGGTGTGTCTATCTTGCTGGAGGGGACTCCTGGTGGGAGCTGCCCTTCTTTCACCTAGATTTCCAAAACTTAATGCAAAAAGTGGGATCTTTGTACCCATGGGCAAATAACAAGAGGATATAGGTGGCGTGTCATTATTAGCTGACTATATCAACTACTACAATGTGACTTAGGTTCCCCAGATACTTGACTACAATGACGCATAGGTTCCCAAGTCCCATGAGTGCTTAAGTCACTTGTGTGTTTATGCATGTGAAGTGAATTTCATCTTTGCTCCTTGGGATGGTTACGGTCAAAGCATTATGGGAGCTCTGCTTGGTAGAGAGGAATTAGATAGGCCTCTCATGAGTTTTACATTAACAAAAAGGCTTTAAAAATTGAAGAATATGGATGTTTGATAGGATGAGGTACTGGTATTATATGAGGATGATGAAGTACTTTCCAGTTCAGTAGTAACTGAAGAGAATGTTAAACCACATCTACTTGGGAGAAATATTTTTAAGTCAACAGGCCTGGATAACTTGCATCCAGAGGTCCTATAAGAACTGGCTGAGAAGATCTCTGGCCTGCTAATATTAATTGTTAACAAATCTTGGCATATGAGGGAAATTCAAGATGATTGGAAGAGTGCTAATGTTGTTGTGCCAATATTCAAGAAGGGCAAGTAGGAGGACCAGTTAGCCTGACATCAGTCCCAGGCAGAATAATAGAAAAGCTGATGGAATTTAATTTATAAAGATTTTAAAGGTGGGAATATAATTCATGCCTATCAAATGATTTTATGGAAAATAGGTCTTGTCAAACAACCTGATTTCATTTTTTAATGAGATTGCAAGTTTGATTGATAAAAGTAACCATGTAGATGTAATTTACTTTTATAAGGTGTTTGACTCAGTGACACACTACATTCTGATTTTAAAAATGGGCACTATATGATATTGGTAGAGCATGCAGTAAACGGATTAAGCACTGGGTTATCAGGCAGATCTCAAAAAGTAGTCCTCCTGGGGGAATCATCATCGAATGGGGATGTTCATAGTAGGGTACCTCAAGGATCAGTATTAGGCCTGACATTATTCAACATTTTCATCAATGATTTGGAAGTAAATATAAAATTATTGCTCATAAATTTGTGATGACACAAAGATTGACAGAATGGTAATGATGAGGACTGGGCCCTCATACAGAGCAATCTGTATCACTTGATGAGCTGGGCCCATTCAAACACATCATCTTTTAAAACAGGAACAAGGAATGCAGATCATATCTGCAGCACGGGTCACTGTATCCTGGAAAGCAGAGACTCTGAAAAGGATTTAGGGGTCATAGTGGAAAAGCAACAGAATATGAGCTCTCAGTGCAATGCTGAGGGGGGGGGGGAAAACAGGCTAATGCGATCCTTGGATGTATAAATGAGAGTAGTGAGTAAGAGTAGAGAGATGATTTTTACATCTGTATATGCATTGGTGAGAACAGTGCTGGAACACTGCGTCCAGTTCTGGTGTCCATATTTTAAAAAGGATGCTGAAAAATTCCGAGCACTGCATTGTGTGGTGACAGACATAGTTCCAGCTCTTGAACAGTATAGGGCTCCCACATCTCAACTCCCTACCTCCAGTTTGGATGAGGCGAATGGGTTGGGACTTTGACTTTCTGTCAGGGTGTCTGGGCGGTCCTGGAGGTATCCATCCTCATACTCATCCTCAGCTTTGTAAAACCCAGAGCCTTTGGCACCAAGTTAAATTCTACACTGAATGGTTCAAACAAGTAGTTCAGAGAGTAGTTTCTCATTGGCTAATAATTTTAAATAAAGTTGTGGCCTCCTTATTTAACCATGCTCTGGCATGTGTTTCTCATTGTTTCCACATCAGTGACTGGAAGCTGAAGTCAAACAAATTCAAATTAGAAATTCAGCACCAATTTTTTTTTAACAGTCAGGGTGATTAACCACTGGAACAAACTACCAGGGGAAATGGCAGATTCTCCATATCCTATGTCTTCAAATCAAGTATATTATGTAGCTAAACTGAAGTTATGCTTTAGTCAAGCACAAGTTATTGGGCTCAATACAAGGTAACTGGGTGAATATAATGGTATGTATAGGAGGTCAGACTATAGGAGCTAATGGTCCCTTCTAGCCTTAAACTCAGTCAGTCTATGAATTTGTTTAAACTTGATAAACAGTCAGAAGAAAGTGCCTTCTGAAGCAGGCATGTTTTTTTTATAAAACTTCCCCCTCCAAGTCCTCATGTTGGTAAGCATAATGTTTCAAGAAGGTGATCTGTATCTTGAAGTAACAGATGTACCACATATTACTGCTGATCAATATCGGTTAAACAAAACAGTTTGACATGCTACAATAAATAGTGGATGGAGGATTTATTTTTGTTTTTTGCTGATGGAGACAATCAATAGGTAAAACCTATGCAAATGTGCGGAGTTCAAGTGAGGGCTACTCTGAGCAGGACTTAAATTATGCACCCGCCTTTGTGCCAAATTTTTCAGTTTTTCTTCTTTAATGAATACATGTATTTTGTGCATTGGAGCATAGCACAGGCCCTTTTGGATGGCAGACTCTTCAAGAAAGAGGAAGAGAGTTTTACTCACAAAAGCAGAAACTTCACTCAGAAGTGATTCTACACTTTGTTCCATTT
Source organism: Dermochelys coriacea (assembly GCF_009764565.3). NCBI lineage: Eukaryota > Metazoa > Chordata > Testudines > Dermochelyidae > Dermochelys > Dermochelys coriacea. Next base: position 98,026,272 of record NC_050074.1, on the reverse strand, counting down.
GTAAATGGTGCATATCGCCTTTTGTGAAACAGAAACCGTGGTTTGATTCGTGATAGCGCTTCATGGATTCTTTACTTGGGTCTTTTTCAATCTACAATAATGCACATGAAAAGAGGAGATTCAGCGTAATTCTACCCAATGGCTAGTGTAAGATATCTTCCAATCAAGGTTCTCTAAGCATATCCTTTTGGTTGAGCTTTAAGCGGCTTTTAAAATAACAGCATTAGCTCCTATTTCTGAACTATATTGAGGGTTTCAGTAAATGAAGGTGCATCAGAAAGGAGGAGTGACTGAATACCAAGAAACTAAAAATTATTGCAACATATTTTAATGGGATATCAGATTTGTAAACTAAATAGGTTATTGGAAAACTATCTCCAGATTCTGAAATGAACTTTAGATTTCATTGAAAAAAGAAAAAAGTGTCATTGAAATTCATGACGCCAGTTTGGTTTTCGTTGCAGAGATTTATCATTGAAAGCCATATTGCTTCCCCTGCTCTTTTATTTAAAACTCTTCAATGCATTGTTTTTAAGGTCCATTTCTTTTACAAGCCTTTCCTTTCAGCTTGTTCAAGAATCAGGTCTTACGAACATCTGTTTGTGGCTAAAATCAGGCAGGACTTGGCCTGTATCCTGCCTCTCTACCGCCCTTTTGTTTCCACAAGCCATTGTTTCCGATTTCATGCTATCAGAGGGGCTGCATGTTTTCCTGCGTGAAGTTGTCAGAGAGATAAAAGCTTCGGAGCAGGGTCACATTTAGAGGGATGGGCATGAAAAATTGGTAAAATGTATCTTGAAGCCCACCCACAAGACTATTCCTTGAAGTAGTTCAGAAATAGAAAGCAGAATTATTAATTTAAAGCTGTGCAAATTCCAAAGTGAAAAATCATCAGTGTTGTAGAAAGTTTATAACTAGCAGAAGTCTCTAGTACCTCTTAACCAGATTTCTGTTCAGTTGTCTTTTTCCTCTTGTATTTATTTAAAACAGCCAGTTGGCATTTTAGAAAAAAAGATACCATCATCTTCATTGTTGTGTTTGCCCATATCTTTTCAGTGTGAGAATGAAGCAACAAAAGATTTAAAACAAGTGCTAGACCTTTCAACCATCACCATACTCTGAATATGGTAGAAACATTGGCACACAATGCTAGTGACAGGTGTGGAGTATCCAATACTGTACTAGGCAAGATCTCCAAAAAAGAAGGTAATGGTGAACGGACAAGGGACAGTGCAGCTTAATTAACTTAATGAAATACATTTTCAAAGCAGGGCACATAGTGATATGCTTGAAACTCCAGTTATGGTTAACGATGTTGATGAGATAGTGTAAAAATATGAGCTGGGTGTCAGGCCCCCTGTGTGCTGCTTTGAACATTTATCCTTTGTTTCTTTTGAATTCTAAATATGGCACCTTACTTTCAAAGAATTTTAAATTAATGCATTTGAAAAAAGCCAATTGCAGTTGCACAATGTGGCCAACACTGGATAGCGTTTAATACCCTGTTCTCTCACAGCTACATCTTGAACAGAGTAAAAAGAAGGTATCATACATGTCAATAGCAAAATTCCCACTGTCCACTGATTAATGTCAGTGTTACTAAAGCATCATCCAAGAAGATTCAGGCATCAGACAGAATAACTGTATTCATTTAGGTATTGAATAGATATAAAATTAAGAAAATGCATTCAGTTGGTTCTGTGGTCTGTGATTATATGAGACAGAATGTGCTGCTTTGGGCTCTAGTGATGAGAGGTATGTACAAATTCATGACAACAAAACAATCATGATATATAACTCACGTTTATTTTTCATAGGCAACCATGGATCAGGAATACAGAGACAGTCATTATCTTACTATAGCAGATTCCAAGCTACTAGAATAATGTGAATTGTATTGAACAGTCTAGCATTGGAACTTAACTCTAAGGAGTTAATTTTTTCAGTAGGTCCTTTTCAAACGTTAAGTCAGCTCTTCACACTTTTTAAAAAAACACTGAGAGGTCATAATCTGGATTTTAGCCAAGTAACCTAGACATGCCATTTAATTTTTTTAATAAAGCAATGTTTTGGTACTAGAAATGCAAAAAAGGATTCAAAATAGGGGTACACCTATGTATAGATTATTTTGTACATCTTCAAGTGAAAAAAGTTTAACGGTTTTTTAAGTAAAATAGTTTTCTGGACTAAGAACCTGTGTGTGAACAGAAAAACAAGATTTATAATAAAACACTGCACAGTAGGTGACATTAAATATATAGCAATTAGGTGAATACATTTTAATAAGGATATTATTTATTGGTATTTATTGTTTAATATTGTGGTCGTGTTTAGAGGCCTCAGTCAGGGAGCAGGGCCCCATTGTGCTAGGAACTGGATGCACAAATATATGCACATATGTCATGCCGTACCAAAGTACATAAAGTCCTGTAGTACTTCCTGGGATTTTGCCTAAGGACTGTAGGATTGGGCTGAATGCCATTGTCTTAGTCTGTGATAGGTTTTCATTGTATTTTCTGAACACTACATGTACTCATTTAACAAAAGGCTGCCAGTAGAGTAATGGCAGATAATACGCATCTAATTTTCAGCGCAAAATTTGATGTGTACAATTACATGCCTTCTTAGTGCACCCTCAAGGTGGAGGATGTACTTGCACATGTGACTAGATAGGTGCCCATCTAGCTCTGCATGCACGCAAAGTAGGCATTCAATTACATAATCAATTTCAGGCTAATATCAGGCTCTATTTCTTTATTAATTTGTACACTGATAAACATGCATTAATCATTATATCAAGAGCTTGCGGGATGCATTTCAACCTCTACTCAGAATACTTATTTATTTGTTGACAGTTTTTTTCTGCAAATAATTTGCCTTTTTCTGATAAGTGTGAATTCTTTTTGAGGCTGTAGAATTTCTGTGCCAACAATTCTCTTTGACGTACCTGCCTGACTTTCTGGGGTGCAAGAGTTTGCTTTGTTTTGTTTTATCTTGAAAGGGAAAAGAGAAAAAGCTACAGTAAAAATTAATTGTGCATCTTAAAATCCATTACTAAAAATAAGTGAAAAAGACCTCTCTTGAGGAACTACAGAAATTATTACAGCTTTCACTTCTTGTAGAGTATGAAAAAGCTTTCTGTATGTTAAACAGTCTTGTGGACATCTGGCATGATTGGTTTTAATCTGCTGACTAAAAAGTCAGGATTAAATCTTGCTTTACACCTCTTTGTATTGCAGTCAGTAAAGTGACAGAGCTGCTCTGAAACAATGACACTACTTATTCCACCCAATATGCCATGTGGTAGATCACCCCCTTTTTCAGCACCACTTCTCTGCAAAGACAATGAAGCATCTGGTGGGGTTTTCCTGTGTCCAAGATATTTTTTGTCAGTAATTTCACTCAGCCAGTCTGCTTAGTTCTCCCCTGGTGCTAGTTTTTGAGACAGGGTGTGCCAAACCCAGTGGCAAGAGGTCAAGAGGCCAAAGTGATGAATTTTTATGTGCCTGTTCCTTGTGTTTCTGCTCAGTCATGATTCTTTGCGCTCTGTGCTGCTTCTGAAAGGGAGCCACAGTGGGCAATTTGTCCTCCTGGTCTGGAGAGAATGGGGAGGCAGATGAGTTAAAATGGCATGTATGACTTTGAACAGAGAAGCACACAAATGTTTTCTTATGGTGAAACAGAATACTCCTGTCACTATTCAGCACAAGAGGTACTTGGAGATTTGTAGCCTGTTGGCTTTCGATCAAGTGACAAATGAATTTAGCAGCACTTAAAGATATAGAGGCAGAATAGCACTTCAGCAACTAGTCCCCAGCTGTTAATGTTAACATTATGTTGCATTAACGCATTTCAAGCTGTATTAATTCCCCTATCTATAACCATGATTATTTTTTTTTGTTCCAGCGTTCTCTGTGCTCCTAGGTTACATACCTCACAGTGTTTGAGTCCTGTTTTGCATCAGTGAAATGTTTTTAATCTGCATTTAATAAATTCTGAAAAATATGCTTTTTGGTTTCTTGTCCTACTTGAGCTCCATGTTCCCCTCCCATATCAGTTAGCATGGGAGAGAACATTGATCAAAAAAGATTAACAGGAATATGTGAGCTGCATTTGTGCCACATCATTCCATCTTTTGGCAGCAGTGCTGTGCAATGTCTGATGTTGCTGTTTAAGCTGGGGAGCTGCATTCATTGTTGAGTTAAACCTCACTGTATTCCTGTCAGGTGGTGTGAAGATACTCTTCCTCCAAATTCCTCTCTCTGTCTACCTCTGCTCGCCCATGGCAGCATGGTGGGCTCAGTAGCTGTATTGCCATACTCCTGGCCAATGACAGAGCTCTTGATGGAGTCCAGAGACCATGGAGGGATACCTAATATTGCTCTACGCACCATTTACAAATCCTTCATTCCTACATGGACTGAAGTCCTCTGAGGGAAGGAACAAAGCTACTTAAAGATGGTGTAGAAGAGTCAATAGGGAAAACATCCTGCATAACATCCTTTCCCGCTCCATGTTGTCCCTCTTTCCCTACAGCTTCTTTTTCCATGGTTTGCTCCCCTCTACTCTGTGCAGCATTTTATTTGTAAATACCTGTCATACCCAATATGGCCTATATTTTGTTTAAAAATGGTGCTTTTCATTCCTTTTATTCCAAAATACTTTTTTTAAAAAATGTGTTTAGTCCTCATGAAAGTTAGTTAGGAATTCAGCACTGGATGGAATTCGGTTTAATTTGCTTAGCAAGGATCTAAACACAGCTCCAGCAACGTCCCTTGGTGTTGACCTGCAATAATCCTACACTTAGTTCTGAACCTTTCTTGAGTGGAGTACGCTATTATACCAAATTGTATGGCAGCTTTTATAATGCTAATAATTGGGCACTAAGATGACATCACCAATGACTAGGGATGAGCAACCTCATATTTTCTTACTCTGAATTACTCTGACATCACTGGCTGAAAAGCATGACTTGAATTCATAGATTATTGGGTTCATATTCCATGCACTATTTTAAAAATGGAATAAAAGAATGAATGGCAAGGAAGGAGAAGAGAGGAAGTCCCGTGAGAACTGGAGTGGAGATTGGGCAGAATGAAAAAGAAATTCAGGGAAACTAGATGAAGAGAAACAGGGGTGGGGAATGTTAATGCAAAAATAAATACAGCACATGTAACACGTACTTTAGGGCACCTACTTTGCCAGATTAGCTTTATGGGTCATTCTCTCCTTTTATTCCGAATCTCACATATCACCAGCTTCCTTTTAAGATAGAAATCCCCCTTTTTCCCCATTTGAATCTTTTCTGAAAAATGTAAGTTTAAACTCCTCAAAAAATTATTTGGCTAACACAAAAATAGTAAGGCTCCCAAACCCCTAAATTCCACAAAGCTCTGCCATTAGCACTTGTGACCTGGGCATAATTTGAACGCAGGGTCCAGAAGTAGACGGTTTAGTGCACTAACTCACAGTGTATATGTAGTCCCCAAAAAACCATATTTTTTACAATTAGAAGTAAAAAAATTTATTTCTGCCAAACAACATTGTCAGTTTTTTTGTAAATAAATAAATACCTTTAGTTACAAGGATGATAAATGTTGCTACAGTTGAGAGAAAAATATTTCATTGGAATATGCAGAATATCCAAGCTAGTGCTAATAACAATGTAGTAAATAATATAGGTGGATGGCATAAATTATGAAGCTCACGTAACAAGACAGAAAATAAAACCATTTGTCCTGAGCATACCATGTATCACAAGCTATACCCAAGAAATTTATTTTCTGCTTGCAGTGGTGGATCATTTTGTTTGATAAAGCATTTCTGCTGATGCTAATAGGTTTGGAAAATGTCATGTCCTGCTGTTGATATGTCACTGGGATTAGCCTCACTCTTCAGGTGCTACTTGACATCTGAAGTTGTGGTAAATTTGTAATAAGATTAAAAAAGTAGTTAGGATCGTGGAATTTTACAAGCACAAATCTATAGTCAGGCTAAGAACTCTTTTTGACTAGTCTCTTCAGATGTACAGACGAACACACGGATATCTTTTTACTCTTATCTGTTATATTAGGAACAGAGATGAACCAAAAAAGTTGATGTCTCACATAATGTGAAGTGACAGTATTACCCGGGCATGACTCCACTGAGATCAGTGAGGTTATCCCAGGAGTAAATTTAGGCTCTGATGTTTGTTTTTACTTGTACAAACAGGTAAATTGAGTACTTTGCTGCCTAAAACCTGCCAGATCATATTGTTTGGCACACTTTCTGACGCTGAAGACCAAAAACACCTTGTGTGCCATGCCAACCTTTGAAAAGGTGTCCTATCCATTTATGTACTTCATAGGATGTTACTTTTATTTATAGTAAATAAACTTAATTTCCCTTGTGCTAATTCCCATTTTAGGTATAGGTGCTCATCTGCCTTAGGGCTTCTATTGGAAATCCCTTCCTCCAGCTGACTGCAGTGCCAATTTAGGAAAGCACGTGCGCACATTTTATTAATTCCAACAGGAATGCCTCTAATTGTTCATAATTACTGCTAAAACTTCTGTTGTGGTAAGTCAGGTTAGTGGGGGAGAGGAGGAGCTAATCTTTATAAGGCTCATCAGGAAGATGTAGTTGGAGGAGCTCAGTAGTAACTTCATTCTGGACTTCACTGAGGAAGTTACGAGTATCTTAATCCATACCATGTGAGCAATACTTTCCATATTCTTAGTACTTTGCAAGTACTTAACAGTAGTTAATGCACTTAACAGTAGTTAATGCAAACATTACTTAATCTTTTTGAGCAGGTATTATCCATATTTTACAGATGAGGAAACAGAGGCAGATCTATGTAATGTACCCACGGTCAGAGAGGGCAAATGTTTAAGATTTAGGATGAATTTAGCAGTTCCTGGCTCCCTGTGCCATACTTAGACCACTAGTTTACATCTTTCTCAAATGAGCCCCAAGATAAATGAAAAAACAAAACTGGAGCTATTTATTACATAGACTGCCAAAAAACAGCTTATAACATCAGAATCCTAAATGCCAGCTCAGCTTATGTTGCAAGGAGAACTGCTCACTGTGGGGCTGATCTGCAAGTCCTTACTCATATGAGATGTCCTCATGCAACTGTTTTCAGGAAGGGCTTTAATTAGATATACATTTTGAAATACAAGCTGTTAACACCAAAATGTACATCAGTTTAGACATGAAAATGGTGTACAGGTCTAGTAACCACAGAATAAACTCCTAAACAGCTACCAACTGCAAACTAATAAATACAGTAGTTTATGACATTCGCTTTTTTCCTTAAATAAGAAACGATGATGTAATTGTATGAATGCTAAAATAATTTGAAAACACAGCTGTTTTGGGGATAATGCACAGGTGCATATTGGTTCCATATACAAACAAGACAAAATTACTTGCCTGCAATTTTTACAGAATGTTAACTTTATCCAAACTCATAACCTGGTTGGTAAAATGTATAAAAATTATTTAGTTTCCCCTCATGCTTTAGATAGGATCTCAATTGTCTATAACTGTGTGGGCATCAGTGATCTTTTTCCAGAAGTCTCTGATCAGATGTAGGTTTTAATTTCGCAAGTGTTTCTCCTTCAAGCTTTCTGCATTTTTGTTGATCTTTGGAAGTTTTCAGTTCCTTCATATATTGTATTATCCAACGATCAAGGGAAGCTATTTGTGTGGCCTCTTCTGGAAAAGGACTTGCTTTCTTACCAAACCCAAGCCAAATATTTCAGAGACCTAAACTAAATTGTAAGATGGGGAGCTACAACTATATCTCCAATTCCAAGTTCAGTTATATAGCTGTAACTGAAGAATGCTTATTCCAAAATTTAATGCCACTGAAATGTCAGACAGAAAAGAACAGCAGTAGAGTTTTTAGGGTTAACTTAATGTTCAAGTTATTTGAAGAAGTCAACTGGAAAATTAGCCAGTGATAATTCTTAACACAGTGAGAGTTGCTTAACGTGCTGGCAATTCAGAAAACTTTATATGGACAGAAAACTGGATATGATGTGCTTGTTTCTATTCAGTTCACTGTTTATTAAAAATTCATTAATTCAAGAGGAAGCAATGTTGTCCAGTAGACAGAGCATAGGGCTGTGACTCAGGAGAGAGAAGTGCAGTTCCTGGCACTGCTACGGACTCATTCTCCTTTGTGATGTGAAGCTTGTCCCAGTCAGCAGATGAAAAGTGCTATCTTAATGCTAGGGTAAACAACAAACAAAAATAAAAGGCGTTTTATATTGTCCTACATCCCTCCCCTTGTGATTAAAAATAGCTAGTGCAACATTTCCAATCTGACAATTTCCTTATAGTTTTGTGGCCTAACTTCAAAGCCACACAAAACTTCAGGTTCAAACTGTTATTCTTGGTGCCAGTGTGTGAGAAAGTGTTTAAAAAAAAACAAAAGGAAAAAGGGATAGCTTCTAATGAAAACATTCTGTGTATGTGTGTGTCTTTATATATAACACACAGACACAACACATAGTTAGAGACTAACAAATTTATTAGAGCATAAGCTTTCGTGAGCTACAGCTCACTTCATCGGATGCATCCGATGAAGTGAGCTGTAGCTCACGAAAGCTTATGCTCTAATAAATTTGTTAGTCTCTAAGGTGCCACAAGTACTCCTTTTCTTTTTGCGAATACAGACTAACACGGCTGCTACTCTGAAACACATAGTTAGTGTGTCAGGCTTCTGCTTTGCTTTGTCTTTAGAAGAACATGTCAGTCCCCTGCTTGATCTGCAGGCTGGGTGAGAGGAAAGGAAATGAGTTTGTAGGTACCTATCCTGTGTCCTACCCAATTCCTGCTTTTCTTTTGGGATGGAAGGTTGCTTGACTCTGACCCCCCACAAGTTGGCTGTAGATGTCAGTGCTTATCCCCCAACTATGACACCTCTGACTGTGGCTTGTAGAGCGCATATCTGTGGATAGTGGTGTTTGAAGCCTAATAGAAGATGATAATGCTATTGAATTGTCCTGTTTATGTGGTTAAGTTTAAGGGCTTTCTTCTAAATGCTCTCTTGTACTGAATCTGTAAGTTTAGTTCATTTAACATTTTCTTTAAGTTGTAGGAGTTAACATATCAAAGCTGTCTTTAACACTATTTGGCAATGCCACGAATGGGTATTGTGCACATATGAAGTGTCTTCTAGCAATAACTCTCCCGTCCTGTCCTCACACCTCCTCTCATTATCATGTCACTCAACTCGCATCACAATGTACACTTAAAATGTAATGAACAAAACAGAAATCCTTAGAAGTATCAAGACAGGTGTTAATTACTGCCTTCCCTATACCTTCCTTGTCCATGCAATAGTGCAGTGGTGGGCAACCCGTCGGGTTATTCTGCTGGCGGGCCGCCAGACCGTTTGTTTCCATTTGCATGGCCGCCCGCAGCTCCCAGTGGCCGCGGTTCACCGTTCCCAGCCAATGGGAGCTGCGGGAAGCGGTGGCCAGGCCTGCTGTAGTGTGTTTATTGCAGATTCCTTGGGGAAAAGACCTCATCTTCCTATTTGTCCAGAAAGAACCAAGGGCATATTTAGTGATGTACTATTAACAGAGATCTAAAAGGTTCTTGAGAAGAGAATGTTCAAATAGGTTTGAAACAGAGTGTGATATGAGGAGTTGTACTGGAGTAAGGGGCAAGTCCATATCCCAGCATGCAGCCCAGTCATCTCAGCTGGGCCTCAATGAGATCCACAGAAAGAAATGGAGAGGAATCCTGCTAGTCTGGCACCAAGCAAGTCTCCTCAGCAGACATGTTTGAGATTATCAAAGTTTAAATTTAGATTTAAAGGGGTATTTTTAGCATAAAAGTTACCATCACTGGCGCTGCTCAGAGAGATACTTTAAAATTGAAATAAACCTTTAAAAGCTTCAGATACACTAGCAGGCCCTATGAAACACTCCAACACATCCCACGGAAGTCTGTAGGCCAGGACTTCAGTGGTGGCATCAAAGGTCCTGTAAGTTGCACCGTGAGGTAAACCGGTCATAAAATTGGTGTAAGCGGCAGCACAGTGTTATTTGCACTGGTTTGGCATCAGAAAATGTTCAGGAATACCTTACATACTGAGGGGACAGAAGCTGATGTAACAGGAAAAGCAACTAACAGGATGGTGTAAAATAAAGCAAGCCTTTGCTTTAGCTTACTCCACTTAGCTTAACCATCCCCAACACTTCTGTGGCCAAAAATTTGCGTGGATGCTGCTGCACCTGCTTATGCTAGGGCTGAATATGGTCCTCATAGATTATAAAATTAGTCTGACAGTAATTTTGCATGCTCACTGAATGCCCAAACTGGACAAGTTAAACTACTTTGTGGCATGCCCATACATATTTATTTTCTGTCAGAGTAGGCCATCATTTATGTCACTGCTGAATTTTGGCCCCTGGAATCTAGAGAATTTGATTTATTTTTCCCTGGTGATTATTTTAGACCTAATCATATCTCTGAAATGTTCATGGTGTTTCTATTTTTCCCCGACCCCTCAGTCTCCCACACTGGTTGAGTTTAGCCTGAATCAAGGACACTTTGTCCAGCTGAAAATTGGTATATATTCTTTAGGGTGTATTTTCATTGCCTTGCATTGGGCATTTAGTGCTGCAACTTCCATAAATGTTCAGAAAAGTTATGTGGCTGAATATCTATGTACCACAATGAAAGGTTAACCCTAAATTTCTTTAGAATAGTGTGTGTAAAAAAACAAAAACGCTAAAATGTTGACTAAACATAAGTGCCTATCCAAAAGTCTTAATTGTGTATTACTGACTAGTGGAAAAAGCTAGATCAGACTCTGGCTTTCTCCAATAAACACTCAGAGTTTGAATCTGATCTCTTTTACTCCACTGAGTTCAGTGAAGTTACTCTTGATGTACACCAATATAAGTGAGATCAGAATCAGACCTTCAGAGGTCAGAAACAGCCTGAACAAGATAGATGTTTCTGTACTCCTGAAGTAGCAAGTCCTCTAGCTCTCAAATTGTTTCAAATACAATTTGCCTCTTATGATAATAAAAAAGCATTCAGTTGTCCTAATTCAATAAGTGTCAGGCAGATTTTTTTTCAAGAGCTGTTTCAGGAAAAGTGGCTAAAAGTATTTGTTTCCTAATTGAGATGAGCTATGTATCTCTCTTACATCCTGTCAAAATCTACAAGAGATTTAACTGAAATAAAATTTAGCATCTTAAAAGATTATTTGGTTACTGGTATGTTATTTGGTTCAGTGTCTTAGCCCTTTTTCTCTTCTATGCCTTGCTACTTCTAAAAAGAAACACTTTTGCTAAGCCCATGAAGGTTCCTTGGAAATTACTGAAACTTATTGTGAATTATAGTTGCAGTTGTTGCTGGAACTTTTCATTATAACGAGACACTGGAAATGTTCCAATTATTTTATTTTAGAAGAACTAATAAGTAATAAAACAAAGTTTCCTAAGAAGATTATTTAAATCACATGGGAAAAGTAATACACATATTTAGATTCTTAGGCAGAGATAATAGGAAAGGTTGAATCCATATGTGTTGGACACACTAATTTTTTCAAAATCTTTTTAATTTAAGTAAGTACAGGCATGCAATAAAAGACACAAATCACATATCAGAGTTTGGCATATAACTCTAGAAGGTGACCAGACAATAGATTTGTAAAATAAATGAGAAAACAATATTGCAGTTTTCATCAGAGGATTACACTAATAAGGAAAAAAGAAAAGGAGTACTTGTGGCACCTTAGAGACTAACAAATTTATTTGAGCATAAGCTTTCGTGAGCTACAGCTCACTTCATCGGTTGCATCCGATGAAGTGAGCTGTAGCTCACGAAAGCTTATGCTCAAATAAATTTGTAAGACTCTAAGGTGCCACAAGTACTCCTTTTCTTTTTGTGAATAGAGACTAACACGGCTGCTACTCTCAAACTAATAAGGAAAAACGCTACGATATACTGGTTTATGGTATTTTCTGTATGTTCAGTGAAAGGTTGTGGTGTTTCAATATGCACACGTGTCTCTGTTGCTGACAGAATAGTTTTATTTGTCACTGCAGAATACTGTAAAATATTTTAATACACTGCATTATAAAGTTAAGCAGAAGAATGTTAAAGGTTGCATTTCTTCTGCAAATGAAAAGTCTTATCCTGAAGACTGCAGAGCACTGGCATACAGAAGTAAGTTTATAACTTTGCACAATAGTAAAATATAGTAAGTTCTGAGTAAATTGATTACATCAGAAAAGGTATAGCTGTGTTTTACAACTCTATATAGATGAATGTCACAAGTATTTTTTATATAATTTACTTTGAAGAACCTAGAGGAGTCTACCTGTGTGAGTAATCCAAGTAAAATTGGAATAAGGTCTGTCTGTATCCTAGCTAAAGGATGAAGACTGAGTGGCAACTCTCCTGCAAGCACTGTAGCAATTTTTAACTTGCAAAAGAAGAACAAGTGCCTGAAATTAATAAAGAAAAAGAAGAAAACTTGATAGAGGCTTTTTGCGATCTGGTTTCCCATCATCTAAAAAGATGCCTTTAAAGAACCTTAGAACATTGAAAAGAACAGCATGATTTCATAGCATTTTGATTTTTTTTAACCACAACAAAAAATCCCTTCATAAGTAGACTTGGCTAAAAAGGCACATGTTCCTGAAAGTTTTCTGCTTGGGTGACTACGACTTTGTAAAAATTGAAAGGAGAGGGAAAAAGGAATGCTCCAGCTTGTATAAGAAATGAACCTTTGCCCAATCACTTTTTGTTTGCGAATAAGGTAACTTTTTGTGTGTGTGAAATTTGAAAGCAATAAGGTATGTGGGTCCTTTCTCTTTATTGGTTCTCAAGAGTCGATCAGATTTTTATTCTTTTAGAGCAGCCTGAAGTTGTGAGATAAAGCAGCTCAGAAAAAAATGTTCTCAAGCAGATGCCTTTAAGAGACAGAAATCATGAATTTCTTGAATTGCAAACACTTTGGGGGTGGCTACAATGACTTTTTGACAGTGACAGTAACTCTGCCTTGTCTTTTTGAGCCCTTCTTTGGCCCATTCACTCCGGAAAGCTGCTTAAGCGCACTTAAGCGCATTAGCATTTGGATGCTAGGGGACCATATTGACCCTCATTTGGAAAGTTTAAATGAGTGAAAGATGGAGCGATTTGTTAGGGCTTTAGAAACCAGCTTTAGAGAGCGGCAGGTTTTCCGCTTTGGTTTGTTCGGGTGCTTGTTCTAATCTGGTGCGCTGTTTAAAGGCGACCAGACTGATTTGTGACACATGAGTCCAAAGGGCTATTTTTTTGGGCTTGACCCGATTAGCTAATCTGTGCTTTGAATTTCAATGGCTGGTATCAGAAGGAGTGCACTTTGGAAATGGCTCACTGGTGGATTACCTCATTGGTAACTGCATACAGACACAGATGGCAAAATGTTAATTATTTGTCAAAAGAGACAAAATGGGATCTAAGGTAAATTGTGGTGATGTGTGGAAAAAGTGATTAGGTCTATGTTAAAAAATTTAATGAAATCAAAACTGCAGCTCCCCGAAGAATTTGGCATGCCACTCTTTCACCGTCCTCTCATCATGACCTTTTCCAGTTTAGTTATAACTTCTTCCCCGTGTTCTCAGAAGCCTGATCCACTGAACAAAAATGGTCCGACAAATTGTGAACACAAACACCATTTTTGAAGGGTGTTTTGTGTTACTATAAGCACAGATTTTTTTCCTCTAGTGAGATTTGTGTTTTTCAAGCATTCCAGCAGCAGTGTTTGTGCTGCTATAGATAATGATTGTGCCAGAATTTGCATTATGAGTCCCTCTTGCCAGGGATTTATAATTTAGTGTAGTAATATTTATGAAGGGTGAAAAATTAATATCCAAAGGAAGAAGTTGAGGAGGAAATATTTTTAGCTAAATGAGAAGTGGAAATCAATTAGCAATGTTTAAGTTCATAGGCCTGAAGAGAGAGAGCAGATTTGTTTGTGTTATATTTTTCTTGTGATACACTCAGAAGTCATCATCCTTTAAAAATAAAATTTTATGGCTTGTTGTTGTTATTATTTATCAGTATTATGGTAGCACGTAAGGGCTCTAGTCAAAGATCATGGCCTTGTTGTGCTAAGTGCTATATAAAGAGTAAAAATAAATTAAATAAATATTTGGGTATTCAAGTATGTGTTCGGTTATTTTTATTAGGAAGTACATTTGTTGAGAAGAGCAGTTGCTGCAGATGTTCATCATCTTAAAAATAAATGAATAAGTGTTTTTGCAAATATGCTAAAAATCCCATTACAGTCTTTCACAGTGCATTTCTAAAATAAGTCCAACACTTGTATTTTTTCAGGAAGGAAAGAAGCAAAAAGTAAAACAATAAATGGAATGGATGGTTTTGTGGCTAAAGATAAATTGGATTGTATTTCAGATTCTTCTAGAGACTTTCCAGGTGACTTTGGCCAAGATAATAAGAGGCAAATTCTGTTCTGATATTGGTGAAATCCTATTTATATCAGATTCATATATGGCTTAAACAGATGTTATGCCACATCTGAATTTGGTCTTAGCTTCAGTTTCCCTATCTGTAAAATGGGATAATGATACATTTTTTAACTCACAGGGGTATTATGAGAATACATTCACTAAGGATTGTAAAATGCTTTTAGAGCCTCAGATACAGGAGCCTTAGTAACTATAGAAGCATAAAATATTTATTTTATTATTAAATATTATGCAAAACCAAAACAAGTTTTCTGGCCAGCATGAAAAAGAATAAAAATGCACTGCAAGTAAATCCCCACCTTCTTTGTTCTTCCTTTAATTCCTGTCTTGTGCACTAATCACTTAGGAAACACTAACAAAATAAATCTCTATGCAAGAAGACATTTCCCATCAGCTCTTGTAACCCTGCATCATATCTGGGCCCAAATTCAGCAGTCTGTCCAGTTTATCAGAGCACTTGCCCATTTGCTTAACTTCAATAGGGCTTAAGCATATGCTTAAATTTAAGCATATGTTTAAGTGCTTTGCTGAATCCTCCAGATTTCCATCTGTAATTGAATGCAATTGAGAAGTCCCTTTCACAAATAGGCATCCTAAAGCTAATTAATACACAATGTTCTATAACATTAAAGCTAGTCTATAACCAGACAAATGGAAGAGAAATCAAAGACAAACCTGACACTCTGTCTGGAATTCATACTTTTGAACCTAGATAAGTGTTAAATTACAATATATTTTATCCCGAAGCCCTGAGACCCGCAAAATATTTAGGAGTACAGTGCCATCACTTGTTGAGAAGGGTGGTCATACAAGAGGATTTGTTTCCCCAGCAGACTTAGCCCTTGCAGCCAATTGCAAAGTTATAAAAGTTTTGTTTAATGTTTATAGATTGAAACCACATTTGAGCATGAAACTTTTATAATCAGTTGTTGGGGTTCCTAAATTGCCACATATATTACTAGTGGTACTTGAGCTTGAAGATCCATCAATTCACTTTACAATTTTTTAAGGAAGTGGTATGTAAAGAAACAAAATTTGGGGGCTGCTGGGCTAGCAGGAATGGCTGTTGAGGATGGTCACAAGTAATGTCTGAGGCGGGATCACGTAATACAGTCAAACCTTTTAAAGTAAAAATATACAGTACAGTGAGTTAAGAAGTTAATATTTGCTTTAAGAAAGAATTTTCTTGGTTTTGTCAGTTTGTGTCAGAACATTAATGTAGCTCATTAGTTAGATTTTTAGTGAATGGAAATACATTAAATTAATAGTGTTTTGTATTTAAAATTGACCGTCAGCAAAAACACACTTTTCACTGAGCATTGAATCAAGGCCTCAATGTTTATTGATTGCGAAGGCTACAAAATGGGGGGGTTCATCTTTCTGATAAAATCATCCCTCTCTTGCTTTCTTTTTTATCAGACACTTTGTACAAAGGCTACAATGCAGACTGTCCGGGCATCTGACACCAATGAAGTAGTCAAGCTAATATTCCGTGAATCTGATAATGACCGAAAGGTATGTAACCGAATACAGACATATCAGAGAAGATTGCTGAACATCTCCTTTTCAGATTTGCAAACATCAAAGGCAAAATTTATCTCTGGCTGTAATTTCTGGAAGTGACTTACCAGGGATGAATTTAGCTCTAAAAATTTAGTTACAAAATGTAGGCTAAGATAACTTAGCACCTGATACTTTAGGGTGCTGAGCATCATCTTGCAAGATTGGGCTTTTAGGGGTGAATTACTGTATGATTTGTGATGAAAGTGAGTTTTTGGAAGAGTGTATTCTTTTCTGAGAGGCACTTTACGTAGCCCTACAAAAATTAGACTTATGCATCATCATTTAGGGGGAGAATATAGATGTCCACACGCTTTAGAACTGTTTATCTAATCTTGTTAGCTGTTTCCCAGTGAACCAAATGGACTGACTGATAAGAAGACAGATTTAGAGATCTAGAAATTTACTTGATTTTTTTAAAGGGCTGAAGTTGTATAGTTGAGAATGACTGAGTGTCTGCCCGTCCAACTCATATGACCACTTGGGCCAGAAGTTCTTCCCTGATTTTTTTTTTCTGCTTTACTTTCTCAGGTTATGTTACAGTTAGAAAAGAAGCTCTTTGACTATTTTAATCAAGATGTTTTTAGAGACAACAATGGCACTGCGGTAAGTTTGTGGCTATGCAACATTTTAAAAATAAGTAGTTTTTTACATATCTACATTTACGGTGTGCATATGAGATTGGAAATGAGACCCACTTGGACAAATAGCTCAAAAACCAGGGGTAAGTTACCTTTTTTTTTTTGGTCTAAATATATTACTATGGATGGAAAATTGATATTGACTATCTTCACATACCAATATTTTTCTCATTTTGAAACATTTGTTCCAATCTATGCTTTGACACAGCCTTTCTTTATATTGTCTCACTAAAAATTCACTGTCCCATTTCCAATTCCATTTGATAGATACCCAAGAGAAATGAAAACTTGTCCCTCTACAATTTATCTGTTTTATTTCTCTTAATTTTTAATATCACCTTGAAAGTTTATAATTGTATTCTTCTTTCTATCTGCTGAACAAAGTTACTCCTCTTTATTGAAATTCATAATATACCAGTGGCATTTTAAATGACAGTTTTGACAATTTCACATGCATAACCACATGCCCATACACACATACTTGTGTGCAAACTCATATGCAGACATCATACTCTAACATATTACATTTCAAAATCAGCTGCCATTTCGTTCATGCACCGAGAAGCAGGAAATCTTCCAGATCAAGCATGGAAGGAAAAAGATAAACGATATAATGAGCCATTGGAGATAATCTAATCTTCATGGTCTAGTTAAACACACCGCACCATGATCACTAAAAACAAACTACCTATCTAAAAGGATAAATGTTCCTATGCCGAATTCAACCAAAAAAATCCATCGCATCCTTCATCAACCAGCGGTCTTGTACCAGCCTGACAGAAATTTAATTCAAGCTGGCTCCTGAAAATAATTATTGTATTTTAAGAGTAGTAATCATTGGTTGGGACATGATTGAATGTGTCCATGCCTATTGACTTTTTCTATGATTTATAGCTTTGTTTAGTCGATATTCCCATCGAAATTGTATAATTAATTATAAGTGGGGCTGTCAGGTCTGCAGGATGGAGTGCCCTGATGAGTATTTGGGAAGATTAAATTTTCCTTAGCTATACCGATGCAAGGCTTGGGAATTTTCACAGCACTATGGCTGTTGGATAAAGATGTTTTCTGTGTTTAGCAACTGCTTTAGCTCAAGATCCATTGATTTTCTGAGCTTTTTTTTATCAGTGTGGTGTCTCTTCAGTAACAGTGGAATTTGTGCAGTTGTGACAAGACATGACAAATATTTATTATAAACAGCCTACTTTATCATTGTCCATACACAGTTATTCCGTCTTTTTTACACTTTAATCAACAAGAATTCTTAAGATAGATGTAGAAATGGTTATCATGTTTATGAAAAATCTAAAACAGATACAAATTATCAGTTCAGCAGAAATACTGTCTTTTCCAGTCTGAAATATCTCAGGTCTAATATTTTCCAAACTTCAGCAACTGTCCCTGTTTCCTCCACAAAATGGCATGTACAATGAGTAAGTGAAGACCCTTCTATATCATTCTGTTTAAAAAAGATCAGTGCAGATAGCAACTTTACCAAGGTATGCAATAAAATAGAAAAGAGAAAATTCATGTCAAATCTCTAACTAATGCAAAATTATCATAGAACATCAAGTGAGATTTACCTTAGTATTGTAATGTACTTCAAGGAACCAGTTCAACTCTGGTATAACTCCATTGACTACAATGGAGCTACAGTGCCTACATGTGCCAGTGGTGAGTGTTACAAAGAATATAATGGGAAGGATAGAATGCCTGAGTCACAGGAAGCTGAACTTGGCTCTGATTGTCCCATGAATTCCCAAATATAGTGAGTTTAAGTGGGCATCTAAAAGTAGTATCTTTGAGTCAGAAGAGCTTAGAAACATTGGTCCTCGGGTCCAGCCAAGTTCTCCTGTACAATACCTGTATGTCCTCCTGATCCAGAGGCTGTCCTGGGACCAGTTCAGCTCCAAGAACAAGTTTGAGAAGCCTCAGGGCTATTCTAACTTGTGCCAGCGAGTAAGAGCCTTCCAGGGGACACTACACTAGCTGAGGATTATTAGAGTTCTGTGGTGGTCCGGTCACTCTCCCTTTCTGGTTATGCTCCCAACACACCCAAATAGCAGAGGGCTCACAGTGTGGGGGAAATCGTCAGCTGGCTCATTAAGCCAGTTTCATGGCCTCTGCACCAGGAGCAGGATCTACAATCTGGTCCAACATTCCTGGCTTTGCACTATTACATGTGGAAAAGTCAGCTATAGACCTTAGCTGTACATTTGGATTTGCCAGTTTTAGAATGATAGGCATAAACAATAGGCATAAACAATATCATATGATATCTTCAGGTGAATGTCATAATTCAGAGTTTTTTAAATAAATCCACACTTTATCCATATATTTTCAATACTTAAAATAATTTGTACTAACTAATTCAGGATATAACTAATTATTTGCTACAAGGCAGCTCATGTTCAAGAATTTCCTGTTAACATAAAAAAATTAGAAAGAAAAACAATTCAAGGATAATTAATTATTTAACCAGAAAAAAACATAATTATTATTGATTTGTGCAAAGGCACCATTAATTAAATGCTACCAGTTCAGTAGCCAATTACATAAATATATAGCAGGAATGTAAAAACTATTAATGACTGTAGGAGAATGATTAAATCATTAAAAATATTTTATAATCTTTAACCACTATCAAAAATGAAAAATGGTTCATACATTCATATATCTCACAAACTATATTCATGAACTATATCAGCAGGAAAATCATAGTTTGTCCTCATGAATTTGACCATTACTGTACTGTAGGGGTTTTCAATCAACTCATTATCCTAACAGCTTTGAGGCTGATCCTGCTTCCCCTGCAGCTAGAGGATAGTTTGGCCATTGACTTCAATGGGAGCAGAGCTGGCTTTCAGTGATGTTGTTGAGCTATCTTGTGTACTGCTTGTAGAAACTATATTGTGACAATATGGGTATAACATTTATCCTCCTTTCTTGCTGCATCTTCATGAAAAGACTGTCTGTACTTCTTCCTCTGTCTACTCTGTTCTTTTGGGACCTAGGACTCAATCCTTCCTAGAGATAAGTCACCTTTGCACTACTCTAGAGGCACAAAGGAGATTTAAGGCTGCCTTAGACAGTCAGCTGAAGATCGCTGCAGCTTGGGGGAATCCTTGGCTGCCTTTACACTGTCTACTTCCTGCATCACAGATACATCAGGGGCACGCTAGAGGCAGGTAGGGATAGGACCAGAGTGCAATGCAGTCTGGTGATCCTCGGCCAGTTAAATGATTCATAAGAAATTGTTCTTCCCAGCATTTGTGTTTGGGTCCAAAACAGACCCCAGGTGATTCTAGGATTGCCAGGTAGCGTAACGTTATCTCTGCCCTGCCACTTTTCAAATGCTTTCACATATTTCATGCAGCAGTCTCTGGCAGCAGATCTGCTGACTCCCTTCTCTGGGTCCAGGAAAAGCCCAATAACCTTTGGTCTTCAGACACCATGAAAGGGAAATGATTATATATTTCTTCTTACTGTACCTTTTAGATGGGATAAGACAAAATGAAGGCTACGGCTGTGTTGTTTTTGTTTTGTTTACATCGACTGTCAAATACCCACTTCTTCCAGCAGATCCTAAATAACAAAGAATGGAGAATAAATTCCTATAACAAGTACTTTGTCTTGTGTACAACAAAAGATATCTTTCTTGGGGCTTAATCCCTTTGATCCAAAAGTCTTTTTAGATTAACTAACATACATAAGAGAAGAGAACTAGAATGTGTTATAAAAATGGTTCTGGTTATAAAGATTGTGTTCTCCATATGTCAAACAAGGATTTAAAGTAATTATTGAGCTAATTAATTTGAGAGTTTTTTTCTTAATGCAGGTGTTAATCTAATGATCAGCAATTGCTGATTTTTTAAATATTTCCAGGGAAACCTAAAAGGATTTGTGAGGGTGAGAGAGAGAGAGAAATTTAATCCACTAGGGATCTTTATTAAGCTTTTTTGTGTGAATATGTGTGCTCATGAAGTTAAGGAACTGGCATCACTGAAAATGTATTAATCAACAGACAAGATATAGCACAATGCACTCTTCCCAATGGCCTTGGCTCTGACCCTTTTAAAGATAATGGGAATGCTGTCCACTAAGAACTAGATTAGGACGATCAAACGCATTTCATCAGGATTTGACTTGAACCATGATCCCAGAGGTGAAAAGGCAGAGGTTTATCCACTGAGCCACCTAGCCCCTGTCCAGATAAAATCTTGAATATGATGTATAAGGGGCAAATTAAGATAGAGAAAGGAAATTGATTGTTCAGGATCACAGTTGCCGAGGACTGGGGGAGCAGGGAACCTATACACCTGACTATATCAGAGCAGTCTTCTTAATTTAAAGCTGTACTCTGAGGTGACTGTTTTTCACATAATATAAATGGGAAAATGACATAATGCATCCCTTCTTCACTTGAAAACAGTATTTACCTGCTAGGATTTTTGTTAGCTCAATTCAATACTTAGTCGGTGTGCAGTGGGATGGTTCTAAAAGTCCAAAATGGGGAACAGTGGAAGGAGGAAATCTAATGATCTGACCAATACATTCCACTAACAAATGTGAAGTCAGTAAATGTTTGGGAAGCTGAGTTATACAATTAAAATATGTCTCTTTCTACAGTGTAGCAGGGTGTCACATCAGTACAAGACTGGTGTTCCACATTCGTTGATTATTCTCTTGTATAATTGCTCTCAAAACTCCATGGTCACAAAACTACAAATAGTGCCTAATGATTCTTTGCTCCACTGTGCTGTTCTCCATACTATATGTAAGAATCAAAACCAGTTCATGTGTACATGCAGCAGTGTTGAATACTGTTCTAAAGCATTCCATTTGTCCTTAGATTAGTATAGTCAAATGAGTCCATATTGTCCTTGTGTCCATATTAGAAGTCTGAATTCTGGCACATAGTCAATTTAATCCAACTGACATATTTTGATGTACAGGTAATTTTTTTAAACTGAACTGCATATAAGATAACACTGTATTCTGTAGCACAGAAGCACATTTGTGTATACCCGATTACCCGGAAAGCCCAATACAGTAGTCCTTAGATAAAATTCTCATTAACAAGAATGGGAAAGTTGGCTGAGTAAAGACTGCAGAATCTGGACGAAAGTCTTTGTTCAGCTAATGTGTATTGTTTTTTAGATCCCCATAAGTAATGTATATAATTCCTACATATTTATGTCCGTATCAAATTGCAGTCCCCAAATCACATGTACAGCACAGTACATTCAACAATGCTAATTTCCTAGTAGTACAAATTCATGTTGTATTTTATTACCAGAGACATTTAAAAATGAATAGACATGTACAGTAAATATATCAAACTTTAATTAGGAATAGCCTACTTATACATCTTTTTCTAAAAGTTAGTTTCTATTCAGACTTGTATTTTGTGTATGCATATATAATAGGATATTCTGTGTACGTATAAATACAGTGCAATTGAATTGCCGTCACAAGTGTTACAATATAAATAATCTAAGTGTCTGTTCCATCAAATAGCCTTGTAAGAGCTATTCATGGAAGTATGGTTTTGGAGGATCAGACCTTTGAAATCAAGGGGCTCCTTGTAGGCACAGGGATCTGTAGAGTCAGTTACAGGATGCGGACCTTATTAAAATCAAGCTAAGCACAAAAATGTTAATTTTGACTCTGAGCCTGATTTGGAAAGATTGCAATATTAGTGTAATAAATTTTTATTCAACAGCAGCTCCCTAAAGTAAGGGATATAAACTTCTGAGTAGACTTCTTTAGGCGTTAGAATAGGGACATTCAAACTTCACCCAACTTGATGGGTTTGGAAACTAACCAAAAACCTGAACTCTCACCTAGTTTGTATACAGTGGAGCAGATAATACTGACCCCTTTGTAGTGGCTCTGCTGAAATGAAGATGGAGCATTGAATGATGGGACCTGTAGTCTTTGTGTTTTGTGTCTCTGTTTTAAAAGATGCAAGTGGCTTGGCTGCATTTTAGAATACCTTGGACTGTTTTTTGTTTAATCCTCAGCTCAGAGATATGGGAAGGGAGAATTTAAAGTTCCTTCTTGAGAACTACTTAAATTGAGAACTGCCAAAATTCAAGTTCTGAAATGAAGCACTTTCTTTTGAACATATCCCAAAATAAAATAAGGAGTGGATCCTATCTGATGTGGATCAGGGTATTGACTGCAGTGCTGAACTACTAGTACGTTGCTGAGCATAGTGCTTGTTACCTACAATCCAACAGAGAAGTGTGTGTACAGGCTGGAGGACCAGGAAAAACAGGGTCTAGAATACATCATGAGGTACTGAATGGCTGGTAGGGAGGGTTAATGTATCATGTGAATCTTTCTGAAGCATTTCTGTCAGTGGCTGGCCCTCATGCTGCCCCGGCTCTCAATTTCTTGTGCAGTAGCTCTTAAGCACACTTGAATAAACCATTACTCATGGCTGGCATTAAGAATAACTGAAAATCCCACAACATACGTAATTTGCATTCATCAAATTGTCCTCATGTAGTTATACTGTGGCCACACCCTGACGCTAATGGTTCTAACCCCATGTCCTGCCCACTTTCCCCCACAGTCATCAGTGCTCAGTTCATAGCAGGGATCAACATCATCATCGAAGATCCCTTGATTCGAGGATGATCTCTACCACAGATTTACATATAGGCCCTGAGATGACTCAGGAGTCCAACAGCAGGGATAGAGGTTGCTCATAGGCCCTGAATCAGGAAAACACTTGAGTGCACATTTGAAGTTAAGTACATACTTCATTGTTTTCCTGAATAGAGGTGCTTTCCTGAACTGGGACCATATTGCTGAGCCATAAGCACATTCCTCTGCACTATGCTGTATGTAGTCTCCCATCTCATACAGAGAGGTGTCATCCACCTCTGTGGCACCATTTATTCCAACCTCAGCCTGGACTTTACAAAACACTTTCAGGGAATGGCAGGGATGTGCATCTGAGGAGGGGGGAATATGGGGAAGTAGACAAGAAGAAATGGTGCCAAGATCCTTAGGGATGAGTCTTATAGAATTTTAAAAGGAAGCAATACAGCTCTATAGAAATTACTCTAAAAATCTATGTATATAGTGTAGTTGTAGCTGTGTCAGTTCCAGGATATTAGAGAGACAACGTAGGTGAAATAATATATTTTATTGGACCAACTTCTATTGATAAGAGAGACAAGCTTGATAAGAGAGACAGGACAACAGCGGAGAAGCTTACAGACAATTAATATGCCCTGAGGCTACTGTCACACTTCCCCAGCCCTTTTCACATTGGGGGAACTTCTAGGGGAGCCAGGGAAAGAGTCCCAGAGCCAGTGAAGACGCATGGAGCTGCCATGCAGATGACCCTTGCCTCCTGCACACACAACCCTCCCATGACATAACCTTAGGAAAGCTCCATAAGTGGCAGTTCCCGTCAAAACCCTTTTCCTACAGGTAAACTCATGGCATACAAGTGAGGTCCCAAAGGACCAGAGCAGAGCATGCATAGAACTTATCTTTAAAAGGGGGAACAAAGAAGACCTGGAGAATTATAGACTAGTCAACCTAACTTTGATACCTGGAATGATACTATAACGAATTATTAAATAATAAGTTTATAAACACCTAGAGGATAATAGGGTGATAAGGAATAGCCAGCATGGATTTGTCAAGAACAAATCATGCCACAGCAACCTAATTTCCTTCTTTGACAGGGTTACTGGCCAAGTGCATGGGGGGGTGGAGGGCAGAGGAGGAACCAGTAGCCATGATATATCTTGATTTTAGTAAGGCTTTTGACACAATTGCACAACATTCTCACATCATTCCCACTGGAGAAATGTAGTCTAGATGAAATTACTATTAGTTGGGTGCATAACTGTACTCAAAGTGTATGTATCTATGGTTCGCTGTCAAACTGGGAGCACATATCTAGAGTGGTCCTGCAGGCCTCAGTCCTGGGTCTGAAACTATTGAGTAAGTTCATTAATGATTTGGATAATGGAGTGGAGAGTATGC
The DNA here is from genome assembly GCF_009764565.3 of Dermochelys coriacea. Classification (NCBI taxonomy): domain Eukaryota; kingdom Metazoa; phylum Chordata; order Testudines; family Dermochelyidae; genus Dermochelys; species Dermochelys coriacea. The sequence continues at coordinate 98,001,557 of NC_050074.1, read as the reverse complement.
TTAAAAAAACAAAAATTGCAGATGGCACCAGGCTCAGCAAGGTTGTATGCACTTTGGAGGACATGATTAGAATTCAGAATGACTTCGACAAATTTAGAGAATTGGTCTCAAATCAATAAGATGACATCAACAAGACAAGTGCAAAGTACTACACTTAGAAAGGAAAAAATCAAATGCACAATTACAAAATGGGAGTAACTGGCTAGGTGGTAGTACTGCTGAAAGGATCTGAGGGTTATAATGGATACAAATTGAGTGTTTCATCAATGTGATGCAGTTGTAAAAAAGGCTAATAACATTCTGGGATGTATTAACAGGAGCCATATGTAAGCCATGGGAGATAATTGTCCTGTACTGCTCAGCACTGGTGAGGCCTTTACTGGAGTACTGTGTCCAATTCTGGGTGCCACACTTTAGTAAAGATGTGCATAAAGTAGAGACAGTCCAGAGGAGAACAATAAAAATGATAAACGGTTTTGAAAACCTGATCTAAGAGGAAATGTTAGAAACTGACCATGTTTAGTCTTGAGAAAAGAAAACTGATGGGGGACCTTGTAATAGTCTTCAAGTATATTAAGGGCTGTTGTAGCGATGTGAAGTTCACTGGCACGGCACCTCCTGCTGGTCATCCTGGGAATTAGCCTTTCCAGCCTTCGGAGCGCCCTCTGTCTGCAGGTGTCCCGCCAGCCGCTGGCCCACATGTCCCTCCCGGACCCCGGTGCCCCTTTATCCTGCAATACCCACACACACTGGGTCTCCCTTCCCCGGGGAACCTTCCATCCCTCTAAACCCACCTTGCTTAAGTGGCTACTGCCAGTCATCATCTAGCCCCCGCTCACTGGGGCAGACTACAGTCTGTAATGGCCACTCATCAGTGGCAAGGGGGTTGGACCTGCTGCCGTTGCCTATCCCTGGGCTGCCTCTCTGCAGCCCCAGTACCTTTTGTAGGCCTTCAACAAGGTCTGCAGCCTGGGGGTTCACCAGGCTGGAGGTCCCCAGTGCCCTTTGCCATTCCCCAGCACTGCTTCATTTCAGGTACCTTGCTCTCAGGCAGCTAGCCCTTCCCACTCCAGGGCTAGAGTGAGACTCCTTCAGCTTCTGTCCCACAGCCCTCTTCTCAGGATCAGCTGGGCCCTAACTGAGCTGGCCACAGCTATGGTCAGCTACACCGTCAGCTTCCCCTTATTTCTAGCTGCAGCCTTCTCCAGAGCTGCTTTTAACTCCCTTTTCTGCGGGAGTGGGGCAGCCGTCCCATTACAGCTGTTATAAAGACAAAGGTGATCAAATGTTCTCCATGTCCACTGAAAGTAGGACAAGAAGTAATGGGCTTAATCTGCAGCAAAAGAGATTTTGGTTAGATATTAGGAAAAACTTTCTAACTATAAGATTATTTAAGGGAATAGGCTTCCAAGGGATGTTGTGGAATCTTCATCATTGTAGATTTTGAAAAACATGTTGGACAAACACCTGTAAGGAATGGTCTAAGTTTATTTGGTCTTGCCACAGCACAGGAAGTTGGACTGGATGACTTCTTAATGATCCTATTGCCATGGCATTTTGATGGAAGTTGATGATTTGGGCTCAGGTCCGATATTGGCCATTAATATGAAGTGGCCCAGCTCAGCCTGAACTATAGTATTACCACTGCAATACTAATATACAAAAAGTGTGGCTTATAAATATTTACATTTAATAGTAATATTACAGGATAAGTAACGAGGGTTTTCCTGTAAAAATGTTGTCACACTTGAGTGCTGACTACTGTTTTGTGATATTTTCTCTTTTAAGAGGAAGAAATTTAAAGAAGATTCAAAATGTAGAGTAACAGACAATCTTAAAAAAAAAACAGGAGTACTTGTGGCACCTTAGAGACTAACAAATTTATTTGAGCATAAGCTTTCATGGGCTACAGCCCACTTCATCGGATGCATTGAATGGAACATATAGTAAGAAGATATAGATATACATACAGAGAAGGTAGAATTTGCCATACAAACTGTAAGAGGCTAATTAATTAAGATGAGCTATTATCAGCAGGAGAAAAAAACCTTTTGTAGTGATAATCAAGATGGCACATTTAGTCAGTTGACAAGAAGGTGTGAGGATACTGAACATGTGGAAATAGATTCAGTATGTGTAATGACCCAGACTGCTGTAAACAGATTAAACAAATCTGTGTTTGAGAGTTTTATACCCGAGACAGAGAGACCACTATTTCCCCAAATCTTTATTTGAAGTCATTGGCAGTTTAGTTTGAGAAAGGACTGCAGAATCACTCCTCAAATATTTCCCTCTTGATTGTAAAGCTTATATTTTCCACAAGTCTTTTAAAGAGTGTGCACTTTACATGAGTTACTATGGCTAGACTTCACATATTTTAATTTTCTAAGGTCGTTTCTGTGTGCTCATCTCCTCTTTTTTTCCTTTTTATCTGAAACTTCATTTCCCTTTCACAGCTGTGAATTCTCTGGTGGTTGCTGCAGATGGATTTGATAAATGCTGCTAATATCACCTTCTGATCTAACAATGCTCTGACTTTGGTCTGTAGGTCTTGATGAGTAATTGCCGTTGTTCTACTCCAATGACTGAATTAAGTTGCCCTGTTATAAAGGGTTCATACTTCTGTGATTTTAGCCAAGGCAGCTCATAGCAGTGTCCCTGTGGACATTGACCTTTTTCACGGTACCTTTTTATTCTAAGCCAGCAAAATGAACATGGTTTCTTTAACTAGCTAAGCTGTGTTAAAATTCTTTGGTCATTTTAAATGTTCAAGTGAAATCATTTCTGAATTTAATATTCCTTGTAAATACTCTCTTAGGCCAAAATCCTGGTTCCAGTGCACAGCCTGAACTGCTGTAGGGGAGCTGTTCTTCAGCCAGCACACTAGCTTCAGGACTGAAAGAGCTAATTGCAACCCCTCCACACTCACCTACTGCATCCCCATAAGAGGAAATAGCCTCACCAGCCTAGCCCTACCCTATATCTCTGCTGCCCAGTAGTACATGGGAGCACCTGAGCAGGGCTTTGCTGCATACAACTCCTGTGCACATTCCCTAGATTCTGCAACCCACCGTGTGACTGATCCACACTGGTTCCACTTGAAAAGGCTATAAAGGAGGGGGCAGAGAAAACCCATCTCTCTCCTGGACTCTGAACAAGTATGCCAAGCTTTAACACAGTCACTTTTAACAATCATCTTGTATACCCATGGAAACTGTAGTTTATAGTGGCAACACTCAGAGCTGCAGCAGTGCCACTATAATAAAGTGTGGGAACTCAGCCCTGCCATCATTCTATACACTGAATTCTGATTGAAGTTACTGCAAGTTTTGTATGGAGATCACTGGTGGGATTAGTAATTGTTTGGGTACGTTGAACATTTGCATATGTCAGTGGTTGAAATGAAGTACCCATTGGATGTTCTATGATGCTTTAGAAGTGCACTTGTTATCAAAAACCTTATTGAATTATAAATGTTATAGGGGCAAATTTTGTCCCTTTCCTTCACAGACACCCCCTTTTTTTTTTTACTGTTGAAATATGTCCAACTGTTCTTAAGTTCGAAGAGGCTTCATTATACCCTGTAACCAGAAATAATTTGCTTTAAGCCAATTATTTTTTTACAAATAAGTTATTAGAATGTGAATAAAGCTTTTACGGTGGTATTGATCATGATAGTTAAAAAAAAGATTAGTCACAAGTTCATGCTGATTAATATTGTCTCACTGTTACCTTGTACTCCCACCTCCATCTGTCTGTACCACTTTGTTGTCTTTTGTCTTGGGGCTGTTGAACACTACAGAGTTAGGTTGGCTTAACTACATCTATGCGATATAATTAAGCCATACTAAATCCTATTGTAGACAATGCTAGGTCAATGAAAGAATTTTTCTGACAACCTAGCTACCACCTTTAGGAGAGATGGATTTACTATAGTGACAGTAGAACCCATTCTGCTGCTGTAGTAGGTAACTACACTACAGTGTTACTAGTGTAGACAAGGCCTAATACTTAGAGTGTAAACTCTTTAAGGGGTAGGGATCATCTTTTTGTTTTGTATTTGCACAGTGCCCAGCACAATGGAATCCTGGTCCATAACTCGGGCTCCTAAGCACTGCAATAATGCAAATAATAACATAATGAAAATCATATAGTTAGCTACATTAGTCATTGTTGAGGCTAATGTGGTACACATCCAGATATTTCATGACAAATGTTATATTATTTGCACTTGAGCTGACTGGATTGTGAACTTGTCAGATTTCACTAACTAAACAAAGTCAGGCTGTGGCCATTTCTAGACTACGTCTATACTATGAACTACAGATGTAATTCCCAGTTCACATAGATGTACTCATGCTGTCCTCTGAGCTAGTATATTAAAAATAGTGGTGTAGCCGTGGAAGCACAGGCAGTGGCAGCGTCAGTATGGGCTAGCCACACCAAGTACAAACCCACCTGAACTCCATGTGTGCATACTCTTAATGGCTACCCCATATCACCGCTGCCCATGCTGTCATTTCTACACTAGTATTTTTAGTGTGCTAGCTCAAATGAGAGCTAACATAAGTATGCTCACATGAGCTGGGAATCACACCCGTAACTCGTAGTGTAGACAGAGCCTTAGATTGAAAACCTGAAGGGAAAAGTCAGTAGATGGAGTTCTTTCCTCTAAATCACATTCTAACCATTGTCCCAGTGTGGGATGATTGAGGACTTTATCTTGGTTGTACCATTTTTGAGTAAGACTTAAACTCAAGAACCTGAACACCATGGTCAGTAAAGATCCCACGGCAATGTTCGCAAAACTAGGAATCTTCTCCTGTAGTGTCATGGCCAAATTCTAACTTCAGTAATAATATCCATCTCATATAAAATTACTCTATCATTTCTTTGAAAAAATCTCAATTGGTATAGTATAGTGTTTCTGATGTTGTTATACATCTGCCATGTTCTACCTTTCAGAGTAGCAGCCGTGTTAGTCTGTATTCGCAAAAAGAAAAGGAGTACTTGTGGCACCTTAGAGACTAACAAATTTATTTGAGCATAAGCTTTCGTGAGCTACGGCTCACTTCATCAGATGCGTTCTACCTTATGAGTGACTGTATTTCACTATTAAATGAAGTGGTCCACCATGTTAGCAATAGCAGTAAATATTTGTATTATGGTAACACCTGAAGGCCCCAATCAGGATTGCACATTGTGCTGGGCATGGTACAAATACAAAAAGGAGACAATCTCTATTCTGTAGGGTTTCCAGCCTAAAGACACAAATAGACAAAGGGTAAGAAATGTGGCTACAACACGGAAGCAAATGAGTATGGTGAAAAACTGGCGTAGATTTATTAGTTGCATCATTATGTAACATGTAATTGAAACACCTATGTACTTGCAAAAAGGCCCATAAATATAATTAATTATAAAGGCCCAAATTCTGCAGTCCTTAAATTTTAACTAACTTCCTCACCATTGATGTCAGTAGTAATTTGCCTGAGTAAGGACTATGTAAAAACTGATTCAGGACCTCAGAATTTTGACTCAAGAAGAAAGCTAAGTGGAAGTTCAGCAACTCCAAACGGCAAACTCACATAAATAAATCTATCCATTCAAAAAAATGATGTGCTACAATCTGAGTTGAATCTCACACTTATACATCAGTGTATGTACTGTGTGCATACATATGCATACTGTATATATTCAGTGAGGGTCCATTGTATATGTGTGAGTGGACATGAGGCTAGGGAAATACAGGCAGATTATCCATCATGAATGGTTTGTACCATCCAACTTATAGAAACCTTGTGATTGAATAGTCATACGAGACTGTTCAGTGAACGTTGTAGGCAAAATACTCCGTTATGTAACTCCTTTGCTATCAGTGGAGTTATACTAGCAGAGAATTTCCCCCGTATCTTTCAACCATATGTATAAAGTATATAAGGTCAAGTTTGTTTGGAATAATGTACCTTACCTATGAAACTCTGGCTTTGTCATGCAGTCGCTGTATCAGCTTCCAACTATAATACTTGAAACCCTGTTGTAATTGCTCAAATTACGCCAGCACTCCATATAACACCTAAAAGACTTGGTTCTCAAGGATGATGTTACAATGAGTAAATTAAATGGGACAATATATTGATTTTCAGGCTTTCAATTGAATTTCTTTGTCATCTTCAAAACATGTAGGATTCACTACAACTATATTTAAACAAAGGTTACTGTTACTGCAGTGAAATTATTCACAACACCATTTAATGCACAATATGAAAACAACTATCATCATCCTCAGAATCATTGTGCATAGCAATATAATTGGTTCATCCTTTTAAAATACAGAGATAAATAATTAAAAATAGGGGCCCAGTTCCCAATGACATTAAAGATGCTCAGCATTCAGAATGTTGTGCCCCTAATTATTATTAATAATAAAATAATAATAATAATAATAATTTGTATTACAGTAGAATCTAGAAGCCCCAGCCCTAGGCCAGGACCCATTGTTCTAGGCATAGTACAAACATGGAAGAAAAAGATGCCCTGCTCCAAATCTAACCCTTTCTCTTCTTGAGTTGAATTTAAACTATTACAGTGGTTTGCGGTGTTTAAAATTTTGTCTAGAATCTGATGAGCTCTACAGTCTTTCATTAACTGGCAGCTGACTCTTTGGGGCAAAGAACTTGGAAAGGGACCAATCTTTTATATACTTCAAGGAAAACACTATTTAGAATAATTTTACTCCTAAAAAATCAGTTATAATTTGCTAAAAATAAAAACACCACAATATCTGAAATATACACAACATGCATCTATGTCTGCAGTGGGTACCTGACAAAGAAGAGAGAAGCCCAAGTAGAGTTCCCAGAAGAAATTCATGAATATATTGAACACACACCCATCCTCCTCCACCAACCAGGAGTATCCAAAGCAGCTATTTGTTATTGGGGGACACTGCTTGAGCATAAAGGTGTGGATATTGGAGACAGAGTAGAAGAAATAGTAAGCATTGTGACAAAGCTCTGTCCTTGCCTCCGTGAGTCCTGCGTTTCCTGGCAGATTTCACTAGCCTCAGAGGCTCACTGTGACCCTCCACGTAACCCTTCTTTCTCTAGAGACAAGGGTCACAGTCTACTGAGCCATTTTCATCATAAGCCAGCGAGGGAGGTGAGGAGAAGTTATCCTTCCTTGCACAGTCTCTGTTGTCTCCCAGTCTCAGTGATTAAACAGGAGGCAAAGGCCAGGGGCGGGGAGCCCGGGCCCACCCTCTACTCCGGACTCCGGCCCAGGGACCCTAATAGTATCAGCTATGGTAGCTGACCTTTGTACATGACATGTACAATTCTCTGGGCTACTTCCCCCACAGCAGCCCTCACTTCCTCAAGCTCCACTTCACCCTTATCTCAGGGCTCCTTCCTTATGCCTGATGTGGTGTGTACTACTCAGCCTCTCCAACAACACAACTTCTTCTCACAGCTCCTGACATGCACTCCCACCTGACTAACTGGGAGGCTTTTAACTAGTTTTAGCCAGCCCCTGTTGGCTTCAGGTGTCCCAATCAACATAGCATTCTCCCTGCCTTCTGGAAAGTTCTTAATTAGCCCCAGGTGTCTTAATTAACCTGGAGCAGCTTCCATTTCACTTATCCTGGTACTAGGGATTTGTTTAGCCTGGAGCGAATCCCTCTCACTGCTCTCCCATAGCCTTCTAGCTTGGAGGGAGGTGGGAAGCTGCTACTCCTGCTGCTGCTGCTAGGCCCTAAGCTCTCCCTGCTGCTCCAGCTGCTCCCCTGGCTGGGCCAGACACACACACCATTCTCTGCTACTTGGCTGCTGGACCCCCCACTCTTGGGTGCTGCTGCTGCTCCAACTGCAGCCCTGGGGTGGGGAGGGGGCTGCTAGCCCACTCCCCAGAGAGGAGGAGTGAGGGACCCCAGCCACTGCTGTTGTGGATACCACAACCACCACCACCACCTGAGAGGGGTCCTTTCTGCCTGCCTGGACCACCACCTGGAGTTCCTGGAGCTGCTGCTGCTGCAGAGGTCGCTGCCTGGAGCTGCTGAAGCCCGAGGAGGAGAAGAAGAGGATCATCTGCCAGTGGGGCAGCACCTAGAGACTTTGCAGACCACCGTGGAAGGGGCCCTAAGACTGAGTAATTTCCAAACTGTGCTCTTGTGGTGGGGGTTTTGACTGTGTTTGTAGGGACACCGGGAGTGTGGCGTAGAGCTGCCCCCGATCCATCTGTGTGTCCCCCCCAACCCCCACCACTATTACTACCACCGCTGCCCCCTCCACCACCCCCACTGGCTGTATACCATCTGCCTCAGCTCCTGCCTCTGGACTCAGCTGCTTGCTTGGCTTGCCACGCCCTATTTCCACCCTTTGGGCCAGAAGCAGCAGCCAGCTAAAAGAAGACTTGTGCAAGTGCACATGGGCACATGTGCCCCCCCCTGGACTGCCTACCCCCCAGCTTTGCCCTTTACTACCTGCCCCATTTGCCACTTGCTTTGCCTCCTCTTTTGCTCCAGCCCCCCTTACTAGCTTCAGTTTGTTTGCCTGCCCCGCCCATTTCCTTCTGCAGCCTTTGTTTGTTTGCCCCGCCCCAGCCTCTGAAGCTAGCCCCTGGGTTTCCCTGTTCTACCCCCAGACCGCTTAGCCCCTCGCTCCGGGTGCCCATGCCCCCTCCCATGCGCTTGTGCAATTCCCCATTTCAGTTACAACCCTCTTCACTGCACCCTCAATGTTGTTGAATCACCCCGCCCCCCGCAGTGCACCAAGAGGAGCCGGAATTCCACCTTGTGTCGGTGACTGACCCCTAACCCCTGATTGCCCCCCGTCCAGCCCACCCCTTTTGGCGCCCTCCTCCCTTGCCTGCAGCCTAGCGGGGAGGAGTGGTCGACCTGCTTCCCCTCTCCCCTCCTCCTTTTGGTGTCCCCCCTTTACTCCTTGCACATGATGGCGGGGGATAAGTGGGGTGAGACCTCTCCAGTAGCCCGAGCTCCCCCTCCCCCGCCTGCCCCTCCATCACCCCCCCAAGCTTCTACCTCCGCTGCCAAACCATCTGCCATCGCCCCCGCTGGGGCACCAGCAGCGACGGGCACCGGGGTGACCTCCACTGCTGCCATGTCTCTCACCCCCTCAGATTTGGGGGGAGTCCCCCCGGCCGGCGGGAAGGGCCAGGGGAAGAAGAAGGGGAAGGGCCCCGCTAAAAAGACCAGACCGTCCATGACAGGGGCTGCCCCCAATGCCCCGGCCCCATCTCCAGCTGGGGCGCCCCTCCCCGCTGTTCCCTCCACCAGCTCTGCAGGTGTCCCTCCTCCAGCCCCCAGAGCATACGCCCAGGTGGCGGCAGCCCCCCCGCCTGCCGCTACATCATTTCTCCAGCCCACCACCTCCGCTACCATCTATAGCGGCCGGGGCCCCTTTCCCACCATGACCAGGAAGCACGGCGTCCGTTGCCTCCTGGTGCCCGCCTCGCCCCACGTGGAGACCTATGTGCGGGCGTTGGCGAGGGTGGTGGGGCCCACGGCCATTGTGGCGGCCTCCAAAATGTATGGCAAGGTCGTCTTCTTCTTAGCATCGGAGGCCGCCGCCCAGGAGGCGGTGGAGAAGGGCCTGGCGGTCGGGGGCGTGTTCGTCCCCTTAGAGCCGCTAGAGGACCTGGGCGTCCGCCTGGTCCTGACCTCCGTTCCTCCCTTTCTCCCCAATGCCGCCCTGTTACCCGCCCTTTCTGCCTTGGGAAAGCCCATCTCTGTCATCAGTCCTCTCCCGTTGGGCTGCAAAGACCCCGCCCTCCGTCACGTCCTCTCCTTCCGCCGGCAAGTGCAGCTTCAACTGCCGCCGGCGGCGCGCGACGGAGAGGCACTCGAGGGGTCCTTCCTAGTCCCCAACCAGGGGACCCCTTACAGGGTGCATTATTCCACGGGGGAGGCCCGGTGCTACCTCTGCCGGGTGATGGGGCACGTCCGGAGGGACTGCCCCCTGGCCCGGGAAGAAGGGCCATCCAGGATCCCCGAGCCCCGGCAGGGCACCGGCCCCGTCATCGCCAACGCCCCTGGCTGCCCGGCGCCCGAAACCGCCCCTCCTCCTTCCCAGTCCACCATTGCTCCCGCTCGGGCCCAAGGGGCACCTCCCCCACTATGCCCAGACGAGCGGGAGAACCCCGCCCCCGCTGTTTGCAATCTGGCGGGGCCTGTGGAGGAGGGTGCGGCAGGGACACCGCCAAGCTTGGGAGAGGGCCCACCCCAAGGGGAATCTTCCCTCCCTTGTGCTGCCCCACCGTTACCCCCTCGAGTCCCTGAGCCATCGCCTCTGCCCCCTGACACAACCCCTGCTAGCCAGCTCCCGGATGATGCCATGGAGGGCTGGGCCCTAGTCCAGGGGAAGCGGGGCAAGCGGAAGGCTCGAGCTCCGCTCCTCCCATGTGACGCGGAGGCCCCCCGGAAGACCAGAAAGGGGGGCACCGATGCCGAGCCTTCCGCTCTACCCACGGGTGTGTTCCATCCACCAGAGCCGGCTGGGGAAGACGTGGCAGCACTGGAAGGCGGCATCTCCCCTCCACGAGAGTCCCTCCCCTCCAAGACCCCCGAGGCACCATCTGAAACCCCAGTGTGCCCCGAAGTAACCGTCGCGTCAGGTGCCGGCGGGGAGAATCCCGGGGTAGTGGAAAACAATTTCCCCTCCATATATGAGGAGATCGAGGCCCTGGGTCTGACCCCGGTCACCCAGGGGGAGGACGATCCTATGCCAGCGGTCCTCGATCTGGGCGACTTCATTCCAGCCCCCCTTTCCCCATGTTCCCTCCCACTAACTGTTGCTTCTGCTCCCACCTCCGAGGAGCCCCTGGACTCCTCCATCAACCCGGCTGCAGAGGGCACCCCGCTGAGAGCCGCCGAGCCAGTTGAGGCGACGGCCAGTGCCACGCGGCTGGAACCTGAGCCACCAGGGGCATCCCTCGCTGGCGAGGAGCATTCAACCTCCTTTCCGGGAGAAGACCCTACAGAAGAAAGTCCACCTCCTGATGCCGTGGCTGCCAAATCCACCAGAGAGCTTGCGCCCGGCATCGGTGAGAGCCCTCTCCCGATCCAGACTCTCACCTCTACCCCTGCCCCTGCCCTTCTCCCGCCCACCTCCCGAGATATTATTGCCACCCCTGGGACAGTCTCCTTCCCCTTTCCAACAGATGACTCCCAGGGAATGGCCTTTGTGTTTCCCCGTCCCGACCCACCAGGGGCTGCTATCCTCCCTCCGCCGCCCCCTATCGCCCCAGCATTCAGGTCAACCCATCAAGAGCCCCGTCGGGGGTCCGCACCCTGTCTGCCCATCTCGCTGGGCCAGGGGGCTGTACCAAGGGCCCCATCGGGAAGCAACCAGACCATAACCCCAGCCCCCCATGCGCTGCGAGAGGAGTTGCGGGAGTTCCTAGAAGACGTCCGTGGCTCCCGCAACAAAGTCCAGCTTGCCCTCCAGCGATGGGGGGACTTTAATCAAATCCTCCGGGCCGCAAGGGCCCTCATGGGGGAGGGGAAGAGGACCGGGAGACAGGGCGCCGCGGCCTACCAGCGGGTCCGCCACTTCCGTGACTCCTTACTCACCTACGGGGTGGGTCACGGACTGCTGCGCGGCCCGCCGGGAGCCACGAGCATCCCTGCCGGCGAGGATCCCCCCCAGCCCTCCTCATGGCACCCTTTACCATTGCAACATTGAACACCCGTGGCTGTAAGATGGGTCTCCGCAGGTCCCAGGTGCTCTCCTTCCTTCGAGAGGGGAGGTACTCTGTGGTTTTCCTGCAGGAGACCCATACGGATCCGACCGCCGAAGACAGCTGGCGGCTGGATTGGGGGGACAGGGTCTACTTTAGCCACCTCACAGTTCTTACGGGTGGAGTGGCGACCCTGTTCTCCCCCGACCTACGGCCCGAGGTGCTGGGGGTCGCCGAGGCTGTGCCGGGTCGCCTGCTGCACCTCCGGGTCCGCATGGAGGGGCTCGTAGTCAACCTTGTCAACATCTATGCCCCAGCAGCGAGCCCGGAGCGGCTGCAATTCTATCAGCAGGCATCCGCCTTCCTCGGCACCTTGGATCCTCAGGAGTGCCTGGTCCTGGGAGGACTTTAACATCACCCTTGAGGAACGGGACCGCTCGGGGACCGAGCAGAGCCCAGCCGCCTTTGCCGTCCTCCAGGAGATAGTCAAACACCACTCCCTGGTGGACGTCTGGCACGACCACCACCCGGATGACACTTCCACATTCACCTTTGTCCGGGTGGAGGCCCATCGGTCGCGCCACTCCCGGTTGGACCGCATTTATTTATCACGCTTTCGTCTTTCACGAGCCCACTCCTCCAGCATCCGGCCGGCCCCTTTTTATGACCATATGACACATAGCCACCGTGACAGCCTCCCTCTGCGCGGAGAGGCCGGGGCCGGCCTATTGGCATTTTAATAACAGCTTGCTGGAGGATGCGGGCTTCGTGGCATCCTTCCGGGAGTTCTGGCTGGCCTGGCGAGGGCAGAAGCGTGCCTTTCCCTCGGCACGGCGGTGGTGGGACGTAGGGAAGGTGCGCGCCCGGCTCTTCTGCCGTGACTACACCCGGGGCGCCAGCCGACGGAGGGATGCAGTGATAGAGCAGTTGGAACGGGAGGTCTTAGAGCTGGAGAAGCGTCTGGCCGGCAGACCCGAGGATCCACCCCTCTGCGGAGCGTGCCGGGAGAAGCGGGAGGAGCTCTGGACCCTCGAGGACCATCGGGCCTGGGGTGCCTTTGTTCAATCCCGCATCCGTCTCCTTCGGGAGATGGATTGCGGCTCCCGCTTCTTCTACACCTTGGAAAAAAAGAGGGGGGCTAAGAAACATATCATCTGCCTACTGGCAGAAGATGGCACCCCCCTCACGGATCCGGTGGAGATGTGCGAGAGGGCGAGAGCCTTCTACACAAGCCTTTTCTCCCCGGATCCGACCGATCCTAACGCTTGCAGAGTGCTGTAGGAGGAGCTCCCGACGGTCAGCGTGGGCGACCGAGACCGGCTAGAGCTGCCTCTCACTCTGGCCGAGTTCTCGGAAGCCCTCCGTCGCATGCCCACCAATAAATCTCCGGGCATGGACGGGCTGACCGTGGAGTTCTACCGCGTGTTCTGGGACGTCCTGGGCCCAGACCTAGTCACCGTCTGGGCCGAGTCTTTGCAGAGCGGGGTCCTCCCTCTTTCGTGCAGGCGAGCCGTGCTGGCCTTATTGCCGAAGAAGGGGGACCTCCACGATTTACGAAATTGACGTCCCATCTTGCTCCTCAGCACGGACTACAAAGTCGTGGCAAAAGCCATCTCGCTGCGGCTAGGGTCCGTTCTGGCGGACGTGGTCCACCCAGACCAGACCTACACCGTCCCGGGCCGCAGCATCTTCGACAACCTATATCTGGTCCGGGACCTATTGGAACTTGGGTGTAGGGATGGTCTGTCGTTCGCCCTCCTGACCTTAGATCAGGAGAAGGCGTTCGACAGGATGGATCACGGGTATCTCCTGAGCACTCTGCAGGCGTTTGGCTTCAGACGCAGGTTTGTGAACTTTCTCCGGGTGCTGTACGCTTCTGCAGAGTGTCTGGTAAGGCTCAACTGGACCCTGACCGAACCGGTCAGCTTCGGGCGAGGAGTACGGCAGGGGTGCCCCCTCTCAGGCCAGCTGTACGCTCTGGTGATCGAGCCCTTCCTCTGTCTCCTCCGAAGAAGGTTGACAGGGTTGGTGCTGAGGGAGCCGGAGCTGCGGCTGGTCTTGTCGGCGTACGCTGATGACGTGCTCCTCGTGGTCCAGGGACCCGGGCGACTTGGTGCGGGTGGAGGCTTGCCAAGCTATCTATTCAGCAGCCTCCTCTGCGCGGGTCAACTGGGTCAAGAGCTCTGGCTTGGTGGTAGGGGACTGGCGGCAGACGAGCTCCCTCCCACCCGCGCTTCAAGCCATCCGGTGGAGCACGGGTCCGCTGCTCTATCTGGGCGTTTACCTTTCTGCCACGCATCCCTCTCCGCCGGAGAACTGGCAGAATTTAGAGGGCGGGGTAATAGAGCGGCTCCGGAAATGGACAGGACTACTCCGATGCCTCTCCCTTCGAGGGAGAGCGTTAGTGCTTAATCAAATAGTCCTGTCCATGCTCTGGTACCGGCTCAACACCCTGGTCCCGACCCCGGCTTTCCTGACCAACCTCCGGACATCGATTCTGGAGTTCTTTTGGTCAGGACTGCACTGGGTCCCTGCAGGGGTTCTCCATCTACCTCTGGAGGAGGGAGGGCAGGGCCTAAAATGTCTGCTTACTCAGGTCCATGTCTTCCGCCTCCAGACCCTGCAGAGGCTCCTTTATGGTGCAGGTAGTCCGGCGTGGAGCATACTGGTGCACGCCTTCCTGCGCCACTTCCGAGGGCTCCGATACGACCGGCAGCTCCTTTATCTCCATCCGAGAGGTCTTCCGCGAGACCTCTCCGGGCTGCCGGTCTTCTACCAGGACCTCCTCCGGACCTGGAAACTCTTTACAACGACCAGGTCTGTGGCGGCCACCGAGGGGGCAGATCTCCTTGCGGAGCCCCTGCTATACAACCCCCAGCTCCGTTTGCAGGTGGCGGAGTCCCGCTCGGTGCGCCAGAGTTTGGTCCTGGCAGAGGTCACAAGAGTCGGAGACCTCCTGGACTATGACCGGGGAGACTGGCTGGATCCCCTAACCTTCGCTCAGCGCATGGGGCTTTCCAGACCTTGTACTCCCCGACACATACTTCAGGAGGTGAAGGCCGCTTTGCCGCCCGCTGCTCGGGTTTATCTCGACCGGGTCCTGCACGAGGGCACGCCCCGCCCACCCACTACCCCAGGCCCGCCGGACCTTTTAATTGGACCCCTGCCCCGTGGACCCAACAGATCCCTTCACCCATTCACTAGAAGCCGGCTGCACGAGATGCAGCCGGTCTGTTTTCAAACCGCGCCAAGAAAACATCTCTACACACTCGTGCTCCACACCCTTCACGCCCACACCCTCGTGTCCCGCCCCGATACAAAATGGCGGGACCTCCTGCCACCTTTGGAGGGTGAAGAGCCCCGGTGGGCCAGCCTATATTCCATCTTAGTCCCAAAGCCCGCCGGGGATGTCAGTTGGCGGCTCCTTCACGGAGCCGTGAGCACGGGCATGTACTTGGCGCGGTTCACCACAATCCCAGACACCTGCCCCTTTTGCGGCATGAAGGATACCCTGGCACATATATACTTGGAGTGTGCCAGGCTGCAGCCCCTATTCCGGCTCCTCACCAATATTTTATTACGTTTTTGGTTACACTTCTCCCCTCACCTTCTCATTTATGCACTCCCTATCCGTGGCCCCACAAAGTCATGGGATCTCCTGGTCAACCTCCTCCTGGCCCTAGCTAAAATGGCCATCTACAAAACCAGAGTGAGGAGGCTGGCCGATGGAGTCTCCTGTGACTGTAGGGCCTATTTCCGATCCTTGGTCCATTCACGTATCCGGGCAGAGTTCCTCTGGGCGGCGTCCTCTGACTCCCTTGACGCCTTTGAGGTGCAGTGGGCGCTGTTCGGGGTTCTCTACTCGGTGTCCCCGTCCGATTCCCTTCTTTTGACCCTTTGACCGCACTCCTGTCCCTGTTATATTATTAGTTGTCCCCCGAAATTTTTTGGGTATCTAGGTCCTGTGGATCCCTCTTTTAGGCTGGGGGGGATCCTTTAGCAGTGGACGGGCTTCGCCCGCCCACTTCCCGGATCCCAATAAGACTGCTCTTCCATAGCCTTCTAGCTTGGAGGGAGGTGGGAAGCTCCTGTTGCTAGGCCCTAAGCTCTCCCTGCTGCTCCAGCTGCTCCCCTGGCTGGGCCAGACACCCCCCGTTCTCTGCTACCTGGCTGCTGGACCCCCCACTCTTGGGTGCTGCTACTGCTCCAACTGCAGCCCCGGGAGTGGGGCTGCTAGCCCACTCCCCAGAGAGGGGGAGTGAGGGACCCCAGCCACTGCTGTTGTGGATACCACCACCACCACCTAAGAGGGGTCCTTTCTGCCTGCCTGGATCACGACCTGGAGTTCCTGGAGCTGCTGCTGCTGCTCCTGTGGAGTCTGCTGCCTGGAGCTGCTGAAGCCCGAGGAGGAGAAGAAGAGGACCATTTACCAGTGGGGGAGCACCTAGACCACCGTGGAGGGGGCCTAAGACTGAGTAATTTTCAAACTGTGCTCTTGTGGTGGGGGTCTTGACTGTGTTTCCAGGGACACAGGGGGTGTGGCGTGGAGCTGCCCCCCAATCCATCTGTGCATCCCCCCACCCCCACCACTACTACCACCACCACTGCCCCCTCCACCATCCCCACTGGCTGTATACCATCTGCCTCAGCTCCTGCCTCTGGACTCAGCTGCTTGCTTGGCTTGCCACGCCCTATTTCCACCCTTTGGGCCAGAAGCAGCAGCCATCTTAAAAAGACTTGTGCAAGTGCACATGGGTGCACGTGCCCCTCCCTGGACTGTCTACCCCCCAGCTTGCCCTTTACTACCTGCCCCATTTGCCACTTGTAGCCTTACCCCCCCTTTTGTCCCAGCCCCCGGACTAGCTTCAGTTTGTTTGCCTGCCCCGCCCATTTCCTTCTGCAGCCTTTGTTCGTTTGCCCTGCCCCAGCCTCTGAAGCTAGCCCCTTGTTTTCCCTGTTCTACCTCCAGACCACTTAGCCCCTCGCTCCGGATGCCCATGCCCCCTCCCATGCGCTTGTGCAATTCCCCATTTTGTTGCAACCCTCTTCACTGCACCCCCAATGTTGTTGTATCCCCCCCTCCCCTAGTGCACCAAGAGGAGCTGGAATTTCACCTTGTGTCGGTGACTGACCCCTAACCCCTGATTGCCCCCCGTCCAGCCCACCCCTTTTGGCGCTCTCCTCCCCTGCCTGCAGCCTAGCGGGGAGGAGTGATCGACCTGCTTCCCCTCTCCTCTCCTCCTTCTGGTGTCCCCCGTTCCCTCCTTGCTCATGATGGCGGGGGATGAGACGGGTGGGACCCCTCCAGCACCCCGAGCTCCCCCTCCCCCGCCTACCCCTCCATCACCCCCCCCAAGCTTCTACCTCCACTGCCGAACCATCTGCCACCGCCCCTGCTGGGGCACCAGCAGCAATGGGCACCGGGGTGACCTCCACTGCTGCCACGTCTCTCACCCCCTCAGATTCAGGGGGAGCCCCCCCAGCCGGCGGGAAGGGCCAGGAGAAGAAGAAAGGGAAGGGCCCTGCTAAGAAGACCAGTCCCTCCATGGCAGGGGCTGCCCCCAATGCTCCGGCCACACCACCAGCTGGGGCGTCCCTCCCCGCTGTTCCCTCCACCAGCTCTGCGGGTGTCCCTCCCTCAGCCCCCATGGCGTACGCCCAGGTGGCGGCAGCCCCCCCGCCTGCCGCTACGTCATCTCTCCTGCCCACCGCCTCCACTACCATCTATAGCGGCCGGGGCCCCTTTCCCACCATGACCAGGAAGCACGGCATCCGTTGCCTCCTGGTGCCCGCCTCGCCCCATGTGGAGACCTATGTGCGGGCGTGGGCGAGGGTGGTGGGGCCCACGGCCATTGTGGTGGTCTCCAAAATGTCTGGCAAGGTCGTCTTCTTCTTAACATCGGAGGCCGCCGCCCAGGAGGCGATAGAGAAGGGCCTGGCAGTAGGGGGCGTCTTTGTCCCCTTAGAGCCGCTAGAGGACCTGGGCGTCCGCCTCGTCTTGACCTCCGTCCCTCCCTTTCTCCCCAATGCCGCCCTGTTACCCGCCCTTTCTGCCTTAGGAAAGCCCATCTCTGTCATCAGCCCTCTCCCGTTGGGCTGCAAAGACCCCGCCCTCCGTCATGTCCTCTCATTCCGCCGGCAAGTGCAGCTTCAACTGCCGCCGGCGGCACGTGACAGAGAGGCGCGGGAGGGGTCCTTCCTAGTCCCCTACCAGGGGGTCCATTACCGGGTGCATTACTCCACAGGGGAGGCCCGCTGCTACCTCTGCCAGGCGATGGGGCACATCTGGAGGGACTGCCCCTTGGCCCCGGCAAGGAGAGGCATCCGGGACCCCCGAGCCCCGGCAGGGCACCGGCCCCATCATCGCCGGCACCCCTGGCTGCCCAGCACCCGAAACCACCCCTCCTCCTTACCAGTCCACCATTGCTCCCGCTCGGGCCCAAGGGGCACCTCCCCAACTATGCCCAGATGAGCGGGAGAGCCCTGCCCCCGCTGCTTGCAATCTGGCGGGGCCTGTGGAGGAGGGTGCGACAGGGACACTGCCGGGCATGGGAGAGGGCCCACCCCAAGGGGAATCTTCCCTCCCTTGTGCTGCCCCACCATTACCCCCTCGAGTCCCTGAGCCATCGCCTCTGCCACCTGACACAACCCCTGCTAGCCAGCCCCCGGATGATGCCATGGAGGGCTGGGCCCTAGTCCAGGGGAAGCGGGGCAAGCAGAAGGCGCGAGCTCCGCTCCTTTCATCTGATGAGGAGGCCCCCCGGAAGACCAGGAAGGGGGGCACCGATGCCGAGCCTTCCGGTCTACCCACGGGTGTGTTCCATCCACCAGAGCTGGCTGGGGAAGACGTGGCAGCATTGGAAGGCAGTATCTCCCCTCCACGGGAGTCCCTCCCCTCCAAGACCCCCGAGGCACCATCTGAAACCCCAGTGTGCCCCGAAGCAACCGTCACGTCAGGTGCCGGCGGGGAGAATCCCGGGGTAGCGGAAAACAATTTTCCGTCTATATATGAGGAGATCGAGGCCCTGGGTCTGACCCCGGTCACCCAGGGGGAGGACGATCCTATGCCAGCGGGCCTCGATTTGGGCGACTTCACTCCAGCCCCCCTTTCCCTATGTTCCCTCCCCCTAACCGTTGCTTCCACTCCCACCTCCGAGGAGCCCCTGGACTCTTCCATTAACCCGGCTGCAGAGGGCACCCCGCTGAGAGCCGCCGAGCCTGTTGAGGCGACGGCCAGTGCCACGCGGCTGGAACCTTAGCCACCAGGGGCACCCCTCACTGGTGAGGAGCATTCGACCTCCTTTCCAGGAGAGGGACCTACAGAAGAAAGTCCACCTCCTGATGCCGTGGCTGCCAAATTCACCAGAGAGCTTGCGCCCGGCATCACTTAGAGCCCTCTCCCCGCCCAGACTCTCACTTCTACCCCTGCCCCTGCCCTTACCCCGTCCACCTCCCAAGATGTTATTGCCACTCCTGGGACTGTCTCCTTCCCCTTTCCAACAGATGACTCCCAGGGAGCGGCCTTTGTGTTTACCCGTCCCGACCCACCAGGGGCTGCTATCCTCCCTCCGCCTCCCCCTATCGCCCCAGCATTCAGGTCAACCCATCAGGAGCCCCGTTGGGGGGTCCGCACCCTGTCTGCCCGTCTCGGTGGACCACGGAGCTGTACCAAGGGCCCCGTCAGGGAGTAACCAGACCGTAACCCCAGCCCCCTATGCACTGCGAGAGGAGTTGCGGGAGTTTCTAGAAGATGTCTGGTTTCAGAGTAGCAGCCGTGTTAGTCTGTATTCGCAAAAAGAAAAGGAGTACTTGTGGCACCTTAGAGACTAACAAATTTATTAGAGCATAAGCTTTCGTGAGCTACAGCTCACTTCATCGGATGCATCCGATGAAGTGAGCTGTAGCTCACGAAAGCTTATGCTCTAATAAATTTGTTAGTCTCTAAGGTGCCACAAGTACTCCTTTTCTTTTAGAAGATGTCTGTGGCTCCCGCAGCAAAGTACAGCTTGCCCGCCAGCGATGGGGGGACTTTAATCAAATCCTCCGGGCCGCAAGGGCCCTCATGAGAGAAGGTAAAAGGACAGGGAGGCAGGGCGCCGCGGCCTACCAGCGGGTCCGCCTCTTCCATGACTCCTTACTCACCTACGGGGTGGGTCACTGTCTGCTGCGCGGCCCGCCGGGAGCCGCAAGCGTCCCTCCCGGCGAGGATCCCCCCCCCCAGCCCTCCTCATGGCACCCTTTACCATCGCAACATTGAACACCCGTGGCTGTAGGATGGGTCTCCGCAGGTCCCAGGTGCTCTCCTTCCTTCGAGAGGGGAGGTACTCTGTGGTTTTCCTGCAGGAGACCCATACGGATCCGACCGCCGAAGACAGCTGGCGGCTGGATTGGGGGGACAGGGTCTACTTTAGCCACCTCACAGTTCTTACGGGTGGAGTGGCGACCCTGTTCTCCCCCGACCTACGGCCCGAGGTGCTGGGGGTCGCCGAGGCTGTGCCGGGTCGCCTGCTGCACCTCCGGGTCCGCATGGAGGGGCTCGTAGTCAACCTCGTCAACATCTATGCCCCAGCAGCGAGCCTGGAGCAGCTGCAATTCTATCAGCAGGCGTCCGCCTTCCTCGGCACCTTGGATCCTCATGAGTGCCTGGTCCTTGGAGGGGACTTTAACATCACGCTCGAGGAGCGGGATCGCTTGGGGACCGAGCAGAGCCCAGCCGCCTTTGCCGTCCTCCAGGAGATAGTCGAACACCACTCCCTGGTGGACGTCTGGCACGACCACCACCCGGATGACACTTCCACGTTCACCTTTGTCCGGGTGGAGGCCCATCGGTCGCGTGACTCCTGATTGGACCGCATTTATTTATCGCGCTTTCATCTTTCACGAACCCACTCCTCCAGCATCTGGCCGGCCCCTTTTTCTGACCATCATATAGCCACCGTGACAGCCTCCCTCTGCGCGGAGAGGCCGGGGCCGGCCTATTGACATTTTAACAACAGCCTGGTGGAGGATGCGGGCTTCGTGGCATCCTTCCGGGAGTTCTGGCTGACCTGGCGAAGGCAGCGGCGTGCCTTTCCCTCGGCGCAGCGGTGGTGGGACTTAGGGAAGGTGCGCGCCCGGCTCTTCTGCTGTGACTACACCCGGGGCGCCAGGCGACGGAGGGATGTGGCGATAGAGCAGTTGGAACAGGAGGTCTTAGAGCTGGAGAGGCATCTGGCCGCCAGCCCCGAGGATCCACCCCTCTGCGGAGCGTGCCGGGAGAAGCGGGAGGAGCTCCGGACCCACGAGGACCATCGGGCCCGGGGTGCCTTTGTTCGATCCCGCATCCATCTCCTTCGGGAGATGGATCATGACTCCCGCTTCTTCTACTCCCTGGAGAAAAAGAGGGGAGCTAAAAAACATGTCATCTGCCTACTGGCAGAAGATGGCACCCCCCTCACGGATTCGGTGGAGATGTGCGGGAGGGCGAGAGCCTTCTATGCAAGCCTTTTCTCCCCGGATCCGACCGATCCTAATGCTTGCAGAGTGCTGTAGGAGGAGCTCCCGACGGTCAGCACGGGCGACCGAGACCGGCTAGAGCTGCCTCTCACTCTGGCCGAGTTCTCGGAAGCCTTCCGTCGCATGCCCACCAATAAATCTCCGGGCATGGACGGGCTGACCGTGGAGTTCTACCGTGTGTTCTGGGACGTCCAGGGCCCAGACGTAGTCACCGTCTGGGCTGAGTCTTTGGAGAGCGGGGTCCTCCCTCTTTCGTGCAGGCGAGCCGTGCTGGCCTTATTGCCGAAGAAGGGGGACCTCCGCGATTTACGAAATTGACGTCCCGTCTCGCTCCTCAGCACGGACTACAAAGTCGTGGCAAAAGCCATCTCGCTGCGGCTAGGGTCCGTTCTGGCGGACGTGATCCACCCAGACCAGACCTACACCGTCCCGGGCCGCAGCATCTTCGACAACCTATATCTGGTCCGGGACCTATTGGAACTTGGGTGTAGGGTTGGTCTGTCATTCGCCCTCCTGTCCTTAGATCAGGAGAAGGCGTTCGACAGGATGGATCACGGGTATCTCCTGAGCACTCTGCAGGCGTTTGGCTTCATACGCAGGTTTGTGAACTTTCTCCGGGTGCTGTACGCTTCTGCAGAGTGTCTGGTAAGGCTCAACTGGACCCTGACCGAACCGGTCAGCTTCGGGCGAGGAGTACGGCAGGGGTGCCCCCTCTCAGGCCAGCTGTACGCTCTGGCGATCGAGCCCTTCCTCTGTCTCCTCCGAAGAAGGTTGACAGGGTTGGTGCTGAGGGAGCCGGAGCTGCGGCTGGTCCTGTCGGCGTACGCTGATGACGTGCTCCTCGTGGTCCAGGGACCCGGGCGACTTGGCGCGGGTGGAGGCTTGCCAGGCCATCTATTCGGCAGCCTCCTCCGCGCGGGTCAACTGGGTCAAGATCTCTGGCTTGGTGGTAGGGGACTGGCGGCAGGCGAGCTCCCTCCCACCCACGCTTCAGGCCATCCGGTGGAGCACGGGTCCGCTGCTCTATTTGGGCATTTACCTTTCTGCCACGCATCCCTCTCCGCCGGAGAACTGGCAGAATTTAGAGGGCGGGGTGATAGAGCGGCTCCGGAAATGGACAGGACTACTCCGGTGCCTCTCCCTTCGAGGGAGAGCGTTAGTGCTTAATCAACTAGTCCTGTCCATGCTCTGGTACCGGCTCAACACCCTGGTCCCGGCCCCGGGTTTCCTGGCCAACCTCCGGACATGGATTCTGGAGTTCTTTTGGTCAGGACTGCACTGGGTCCCTGCAGAGGTTCTTCATCTACCTCTGGAGGAGGGAGGGCAGGGCCTAAAATGTCTGCTTACTCAGGTCCATGTCTTTCGCCTCCAGACCCTGCAGAGGCTCCTTTATGGTGCAGATAGTCCGGCGTGGAGCATACTGGCGCACACCTTCCTGCGCCGCTTCCGAGGGCTCCGATATGACCGGCAGCTCCTTTATCTCCATCCGAGAGGTCTTCCGCGAGACCTCTCCGGGCTGACGGTCTTCTACCAGGACCTCCTCCGGACCTGGAAACTCTTTACAACGACCAGGTCCATGGCGGCCACCGAGGGGGGAGATCTCCTCGCGGAGCCCCTGCTACACAACCCCCAGCTACGTGTGCAGGTGGCGGAGTCCCGCTCGGTGCGCCAGAGTTTGGTCCTGGCAGAAGTCACAAGAATCGGAGACCTCCTGGACTATGACCGGGGAGACTGGCTGGATCCCTGACGCTCGCTCAGCGCATGGGGCTTTCCAGACCTTGTACTCCCCGGCGCATACTTCAGGAGGTGAAGGCCGCTTTGCCGCCCGCTGCTCGGGTTCATCTCGACCGGGTCCTGCACGAGGGCACGCCCCGCCCACCCGTTACCCCAGGCCCGCCGGATCTTTTAATTGGACCCCTGCCCCGTGGACCCAACCGGCACCTTCACCCTTTCACTAGAAGCCGGCTGCACGAGATGCAGCCGGTCTGCTTTCAAACCGTGCCAAGAAAACATCTCTACACGCTTGTGCTCCACACCCTTCACGCCCGCACCCTCGTGTCCCGCCCCGATACAAAATGGCGGGACCTCCTGCCACCTTTGGAGGGTGAGGAGCCCCAGTGGGCCAGCCTATATTCCACCTTAGTCCCAAGGCCCACCGGGGATGTCAGTTGGCGGCTCCTTCACGGAGCCGTGAGCACGGGCGTGTACTTGGCGCGGTTCACTTCATTCCCAGACACCTGCCCCTTTTGCGGCATGAAGGATACCCTGGCACATATATACTTGGAGTGTGCCAGGCTGCAGCCCCTATTCCGGCTCCTCACCAATATTTTATTACGTTTTTGGTTACACTTCTCCCCTCACCTTCTCATTTATGCACTCCCTATCCGTGGCCCCACAAAGTCATGGGATCTCCTGGTCAACCTCCTCTTGGCCCTAGCAAAAATGGCCATCTAGAAAACCAGAGTGAGGAGGTTGGCCGATGGAGTCTCCTGTGACTGTGGGGCCTATTTCCGATCCTCGGTCCATTCACGTATCCGGGCAGAGTTCCTCTGGGCGGCATCCTCTGCCTCCCTTGACGCCTTTGAGGAGCAGTGGGCGCTGTCCGGGGTTCTCTGCTCGGTGTCCCCATCCAGTTCCCTTCGTTTGACCCTTTGACCGCACTCCTGTCCCTGTTATTTCATTAGTTGTCCCCCGGAATTTTTTGGGCATCTAGGTCCTGTGGATCCCCCTTTTAGGCTGTGGGGGGGGATCCTTTAGCGGGCTTTGCCCGCCCACTTCCCGGATCCCAATAAGACTACTTTTCTATAGCCATCTGGCCTTGCTCCGTCCAAGCACCTACAGAAAAATAAGTAATTTTATTAAATGAATAAATTTATTTAAACATAATTCAAATACAGAAAGGTATTACTGTATCCAGAAATAATTCATTGAAGTAAAAATGTGCCTTTTAAACTGAGTTTTCTTTTGCAGTTGAGCCTTCCCCAGCTGTTGTAAGCAATCTCCAACATTTCTTAATAATATTTTAGCAACCAAGTTGTTCATTTGCATCCCACCACGTTGTCATTAGTTTTTGCTTTTATTGTTAACTTTAAAGGTATATCACTGCTTGCTAAAACTCGGGAGATGCATTGAGCCTCTCGGGTACAATACATTCTTGTTCCTATCAGTCATCTGTATCACAACAATGTCAGCAGCTCATCTGTAGTACATAGCCCATAACTAAACAAGCCACCACCAACAGTACATAAAAACACCAGAGATCTCTTCAGATGTTACTGAGAAGTAGCTCTCACTGATGTGTCTAACCACTTAATCCTCTAGACTTTGGCCTCCAGTCAGTTTCCAAATATCATAACAAAAATAATCTGGATATACAAAGGTTAGAATGTTTGAATCAATATGAGAGGACAATGCAGTTATTTAACATCCTCAGCATTGGTCATTTATTCAGTTTTTGTATTCTTCTGACTTCAATAATAACCCTCTTCCCCCCACCCCCACTGTTTTTTTTCCTTATATTATGATTTTATTGGACAAAAATAGAAAATTAAATTCTGTAAAACATACATTTTTAGAAGGGATTTTCTGGTTACCATTTGAGAGGGATTTTGGTTGGTTGGCTGGTTTAAATTGGATTCAAATTTAGTAATTAGTGTCACTGATGATCTGGCTATTTTGGAGCAAAAAAAACCTGTTAATGTATGTATGCATGGGTGTGGTTGTGTGTATACTGTACAGATAGATAGATTATAGATATGACACACTTGTACATACTTAAGTATAGGATTTGATCTTTCAAACATCCATGTTGAGTAATTTTACCCACATAGTTATGCCCAGGAAGTCAATGAGACTACTCATATGAGAAAAGTTACTTAACATGCATAGAGTCAAGAATCAGGGGATACCCGTGTTAGTCTGTATCCACAAAAACAACAAGGAGTCCAGTGGCACCTTAAAAACTAACAGATGTATTTGGGCATAAGCTTTCGTGGGTAAAAAAAACCATTTACTTGGGCATAAGCTTTCGTGGGTAAAAAAACCATTTATTTGGGCATAAGCTTTCGTGGGTAAAAAACCCAGAAGTCAAGGCAGCATTGAAGGAAAAAATAGGTGGACCATAGGGAGGTAGCTAATCAGCAATGCAGGTGGTTCAGGTAGCTGCTTTTCACACAGATAATTAATGTGAACAAGTAGCTGCTAATTGCACATTTCAGGAATGATTTATGAGGTGGCAGAGAGGAAAGAGGGACACAATCTAATTTCTTTGGGAACCTCTGCCATTCATACAATGGTATCAGCACAGCTGTGAGATGGGACATGATTAATTATTAGTGAACAGTGGGTAAACACACAGCCATCAGAAAGGGTGCTACTTTGATGACAAGATTGTCAAAATAGAAAGTGGCACTTACTCAGGGCGTTGGTCAGTAACAGTGCAGATTTTGAGCTTTTTTTACTCAGTAATTCACTGCATGTCAGATTAACGCCAACTCTGGTTCTGAAATAAGGTTGTTTATGCCCATCAGAGCGGTTATTGGTTTAACACAGACTATTATCATTAACTTTTATTAACAGGTTTGTGTTTATGAACAAAAGACTACAGATATTATTTTCTTTTCTGTGGTCTCAAGGAAAATAAATTTGGCAAGGGCTTATATAAACAGTACATTAAACCTAGGCTTATAAATGTGTATGTTAAATATTATGTAGTGC
Organism: Dermochelys coriacea; assembly: GCF_009764565.3. Classification (NCBI taxonomy): domain Eukaryota; kingdom Metazoa; phylum Chordata; order Testudines; family Dermochelyidae; genus Dermochelys; species Dermochelys coriacea. Next base: position 97,975,652 of record NC_050074.1, on the reverse strand, counting down.
CTCTGGCACACATATCTCTTTCTGCCATCTAACCTATACTGTGCAAAAATAGCTATGCAAAAATATTGCTTGCCTTTGTTTAGGAAGAATGATTTGCACATCCTTTTGTTTGCTGTACCTTCTTATCCGGGTTAAAGATCTCTTATATTGTACATTTACTGACATATTTTGTGGCTTGATTAGTATATCAATTTGCTAAGCATTTTAAAGGTGTTAATTAGTTTTATCTCTGAAAAGATTGCTAATGAAATTTGAAAATCTAAACTAATCTTGAAATAGTAAATGTGCATGAAGTAGTTCTGTTTAAAGAGCAAAAGTTACCTGTTTCACTGAGATCATGAAGAAGGATTTTTTTTTTGATAGAGTGCTTTTTCATCTTTTGATCAGAACATTGAAGTGTTTTACATTGACCTAGTATTGATGATACTTTTGTAAGGATGTATGCTCCAAATAAGATGTATTACTAAAGTATGTGATCATTAAATCATATAGTAATACCAAAAAAAAAAATTATTGCAGTTTGATCAAGAAAACAAGTTGTTTAATTCTATTTTATTTTTTATAGCTTTTAGAATTTGACAAAGAGCTGTCTGTCTTTAAAGACAAATTGTATGAACTGGACATCTCATTTCCACCCAGGTAAGATACATATATAGTCCACTTGTTTAACTTGATGGCTAAAATGTAATTGTTATTAGGGCAAGAGAGAGTGTGTATGTGATTGTGTGTATATATTTTGTTCCCCCCATAAAGTTTGACAGCTCTTCCTCTATCCCCTCAGTTACCAGTATGAAGAGTGACACCTTACAGGTTGCATGCTGCTAATGCTTTACTGTCTGTAGATATCCCATCATCTGGATTCAACTGGTCCCATATTTGTATAGTTGATTTCAGAATACTGTAATAAACTGGAGTGCCTTCTAACATAGACTTTTTTGGTAGAACTTGAGTTTATAGCTATTTTTGTGCACTAAGCCCAAGTAAACTGTTCAGAAATTTTACCATAACAAAAAATAAATAAATCTTGGCTTCAAACCTTTGAAAAGTACCCCTGCATGAGGGGGAATTGCACTAACTAGGAACTAACTTGAACAAAATGTGAAAGTGATTAGTCTGATTTCATTGCTCAGTTAAAAGATAAATATCAGGAAGGATGAAAAGAAATTGAAATAATTTTATAATCTCCAGTATTGTTAGTAAGACTGGTAATAAATGTGGGGTTTTTAAATAAATGTGATTTTTAAACCTGATCCTGTCCCCTGAACTGAATTTTAACAGTGATTAAACATCAACCATAAAGAAACAAAAACCAATAATTTTTAAAATAGCAGTATTATTCTGGAGAAATCCAAGAAAACTTTGAGGCATTTCTAAATATCTGTGACTCTGTTTCAAGAAAGGAGAGCTCAACTCTCACATGTCTAGTGCAGTTGCTTTGAAGTAAGGGAAAATAGTATCACAAAGAAAGCTAAAGTTGAGGAGCAAGAAGTCATAGAGAAGATGCTATAATTTGTATGTGGAGAGTCCTGTAAAATCAAATATAGCGTTATTGTATATGTAACTAGGGGTTTTTTTCCATTGGGGTAGACACAAAAGTGTGATGTTTTGGCACAATCTGAGAAAAAAATTGGAAAGCTTCCCTTTTTGTTATCATAGTCTCGTTACTTCTCACCAGCCAGCTGTGATACTGAGAATATTGATCCCTAGGGACAATGGAAGTATGCATGAAGTGGTTACCACTGCTCTAAATTGTTCTTATTGATTGAGTATGATAACAGAAGACAAGAAGTATATAAATCTCCAAGTGTATTTCATTAGTTATGTACCTGGTCAGAGAGGGGGAGGGCAGATGGATTTGTTACCAGGATATAGACCACCACGGAATTTCACCAATATTAGCACTGTCTTGTAAGAAATTGTAGTTGCCTTATTTATTAATGGCAACTATCAGATTAGGCTCAGTTTATGTGATAACATGTTCTAACATACATTGCATTAATGTTCTGGTTTGGCCTCAGTATTTCTGAATATATGAATTATTAATACATATAATTGCATATATAGCTTAAAGTCCAGCCACTACCCCCCGGAGTCAGTGACATAACTGTAGCGTTATGCTGCTCCTAGAAAAAAGAGCCTCGAGCCTCCAAGAGCTGGTAGTATTGCACATCAATATAGGCACAGCTGGTAGAACTGCCTGTTAAGGTTATTTCACACTTCTTAGTATAAGACCCTGTTTTCACTTACATATAACAACGTTGCCAAATTTTATCTGTTTGAGCAGATTTTCCACACTGCATATTTACATCACGCTAAAGTCTTGGGAAAATTTCAGCCAAAATTGTTCAGCCATTTCCCAGAACAAAGCTAGGGAAAATTGTTGATTTGCCCATATTAAAAAAATTTTGAGACCTTTTCTAGCACCCCCTTGCTTTGAATCAGGGCCTTGAAATTTGGCAGGGAAAAGCCTTTTGTCAGGGATGTGCATTTTACTGTCCCCAAGAAAAGCAGCCTAAATTTGGCCAAGTTGTAAGCCTTTGAAAAATCTTGAGTTCACACACTCTCAGTAGAGACTTCTTCAATTTCAGCAGCTAAATTCCCCAAAGATTCCATTTGTACTGGACATGCTCCAGCCCCGGCCTGAGCAGAACTTTCCCTGCAATGGCAGCTCTGGACAACTACTGGCAATTGGTCTGGGGACCTGAACCGAGAACAAGGGTACTGTCTCCTGTGCTGGCAGTGCCCCCTCCCACACCACTGGGCCAGGCTGCATGGAAGAGGAAGCAAACTGATTCACATGCAGAGGTGATTGGGACAAGGAGTTTAGAGGGAAACTGGGACTAGAAGATGGCAGAGGGGGAGAGGGCAAATGGGAGTTGAAAGAGGAGACTGGGACTGATGTGGCAAGGACCCTGGAAGCTAGAGGCAGAGTCTAGGACTGGGAGCTGGGTATGTGGGGAAACTGGGTCTGGTTGGGAAAGGAGACTAGGTTCGGGAGCTGAAAGGGACTGTGACTGGGTAGGTTAGGACACTGGGACTGGGAGTTGGCAAGGGAAATTTTAAGGGGAGACTAAGATCAAATGAGCATCCTGGGAGAGAATGGTACTGGCTGAGCAAGGAGATCAGGACAGAGAACCACTGGGGTTTCAAGAAGGACATGGTTAGGGAGGGGAAATAGATCTGATAGCTCTGATAAGGAACTGAGGTGCAGGGAAAGAACTGGCACTAGCCAGGTGGATAGACTGAGACAAGGATTCAGGGGGCGTGGGGATGAAGCCAGTGCGAATTAAGAACATGAGTGGGGGGTGGGAGAAAGATCAGATGAGGAAGCAGAAGGATGGAGATTGAAATTGGCTGAGGAAGGAGACCGGGACTAGGGAGGAGATGAGATGGGGATTCTGGAGAGATGAGACTAGGACTTAGTGGGCAAGGAGACTGAAACTGGGATAAGAAGCCTGAGAAGTGGAGACTTGGGACTAGAACAAGGAGCCAGGGATGGGGTGGGGACAGGGAAGAAGGAGTCAAGCTTAGCACAGATAGGCAGAAGAGTCTATGCTCACTTGATCATACTCCCCTCCATAGCCTGGAATGGAAGCCAAAATTTCTGAGTCTCACCATCCCTCTGTTGTCAGCAAATATCTGTGAAACACCCTGACAAAGTAACCCATACCCCTCTAGTGCTAATCCATGTAGAGGATGGCAACGTACTACTGCTAGGAGTTACTCTGTTAGTTCAAATGACAGAGGTAAGTGTAGTGAATCCAAAGATTCCAACTCTGCTGATAACCCATGCAGGTGTCAATATGATGCCACATAATAGAATTTTTTTTTTCAGTTTCTTTTATAAAAAAAAAAAAAACACGTAGGAAACTATACAGAAAAAACTATGTTAACAGAACATTCTTAAGATTGCAAAGTCAAGCACGCAGAAGTTAGGAAATATCTGTGCAAACTTAATTCAGCCCCCTTGGGCCAGGGGCGGCTCTACGAATTTTGCTGCCCCAAGCAGTTGCCGCTGAATTGCCACTGCCGCACCAGCAGCGGAACTGCCGCCAAATTGCCATTGCGCCCAGAAGAGCAGCGGAGCTACCGCCCAAAAGCCGCCGCGGGACACGGACTGCCACCCCATTCTGAATGCCGCCCAAGCACCTACTTGGAAACCTGGTGCCTTGAGCCAGCCCTGCCTTGGGCATATGCATTATGATATAGTCTTTAATTACATGATCGCATTCTAGTTTTTTCATAAGATACAGGCCTGATTTATTGCACAGGATGGACGAAGTCTGAGGAAGAATCAGTATTGTATAACGAAGGAGATTGTTGTCTGTAGGACCCATGCTTCATATGTTGTAGCAGTTGGAAAGCATGTACTGAATGAGCAGAGGATTGCAGAAAGAGAAAGGATGGTCTAGTGATTGAGATAGTTAAATAGTGCGCTGGGCAACTTGATTTTATCCCTGCCTCTGCCATGGTATTCCTCTGTCATACTGTCATTTAAACCAAACTTTTCACAGATGGTCACTAACTGTGTGTTCCTCATTTTCTGGGTGCCTCATTTGAGACACGGAGATCTGTTTTGCAGAAGTGCTGAGCACTCAAACCTGCAACTGAAGTCAGTGGGAGCTGAGCTTAGAATATACGAGGTACTGTATAATGCTAAATACTCTGAAGAATCAGATTATAGGTTTCTCAATTTGGGCACCCAAAATTAGCGGATTCTTGTAACATTAATGTCTCTGTGCCTCATCCTCCTCTTGGAAAAATGGGCATAATAATAGCACCCCCTCATCTCACAGGGGTGTTGTGAAAATAAAATAGTGTTTTATAGCACTCAGATACTATAGTGCTGACCACCATAGGAAAGCCATGAGAAAATTATAATATTCTGTCTTCAGAGCAAGGTATAAATAGTGTGCAGTAAATAAGATTTAGGGCTGTACATTGAACAATGAGAAGAAAACAAAATATTGACTAGTTGCTCATTAAGTGAGTAATGTCCAGTCTGTGCTTGCAGTGAAAAAAAGAGTACCTGATCATGTAAATAAAGACTGTATGATAATGCATATGCACAGACAAAATTAATTCTGCCATTTTCTAACTTTTGAATGGTTGACTTTGCAACCTTAATAATGTGCTTTTAATGCTTTTATATGTAATATATATTAACCCCTGATAAGCAATGATGTATTATCTTTGTAGCAAGAAAAATGGGGCTAGAAAATGGTCTGCTGTGAACAGGAGCATTAAAAACATGAAAAAATTATATGCACAAGAATAGGAAGGTGAATGGGTAGCAGCTTGTGTGTGTGTGTAAAAAGAAAAGGAGTACTTGTGGCACCTTAGAGATTAACAAATTTATTTGAGCATAAGCTTTCGTGAGCTACAGCTCACTTCATTGGATGCTGTAGCTCACGAAAGCTTATGCTCAAATAAATTTGTTAGTCTCTAAGGTGCCACAAGTACTCCTTTTCTTTTTGCGAATACAGACTAACACGGCTGCTACTCTGAAACCTGTGTGTGTAGTTCGTCGGTTCGACGATGATGTTTTCATGCTATCTCTTTTTGTGGATTCTGAAGTGACCCTGAAGTCCAAAGTGTGACACACGTGCTCATGAGCAGATTGGGCAAAGTCATTGGTGAGCATCTTGGTAGCTATAGCAGTAGTATGATGCATTTCCCTTGCAGCTAACAATTGATTTTTTCTGTCCTCTTCAAAGGCTTGGAAAGCTCTGAGTGCTCTGTGTTGCCAGGCTGATCTATTTAATGCAGCCTTCTCAAGATCATCCAGTTTTATTGCACCAAAGTGTATGCTGTTCTTGCTGCTTTCCTTGTAGTGCTTTCTAGGGTGGCCTTGATTCCGATGTCCCTGTGCCAATTCTCCATAGAAAATTTTTCTGGGGAGTTGATGTTCAGACATCCTAATGATGTGTCGTAGTTTGGCTTTTATCAGCATGGCCTCAATGCTTATGGCATTTGTTTTTTGGAGAGAACCTGCCAGCAGACCCCATAATGGTGCGCAGAGACCACATATGGAAGGCCTCTAACTGTTTGATATGCCATTTGTATGGTGTCCAGATCTCACAGCCATAGAGCATTATAAAGTTTTTTTGTTTAGAGGGTTATGTTGTGGGATTTCAGGATTTTGCTATGTAGCTTTCCTAATAAATGAGAAGCTTTCTGTAGCCTATTCGTGATCTCTATGTCAAGAGATCCATCACTGAAGATGTTGCTTCCTAGAGAGGTAAAACTGTCAACTTGCTTTAGTTGGATTCCACTAAAGGATATGCTAGGGGATATGGCATGAAGCCGTGAAGATAATTGGTGCAACACCACAGTTTTATCCAGGCTGATTGTTAGGCCAAACAATTTTGATGCTTCAGCGAAGCGACCTATAATGCACTGGAGATCTCCCTCTGTGTGTGATAGGAGGGCACAATCATCTGCAAAGATGACTGAAGACTGAACTGTCGTGTCTGTATCTGATGTATATGTCTCTGCTGAGCCCATTTGTAGCATGGTTGAGAACTTGGGTGAAGAAGACATTGAACAGTACAGGGGCAAGGACACAGCCTTGTTTAACTCCATTTGAAATGGGAAAGGAGTAGGTGAGATCTCCATTAAAAAGTATCTGACCTTGCATCTCCTCATGAAATAAATGAATGATCTTTGCCAGTTTTGGTGGGCAACCAAATTTGCTGACGATCATTCATAATCCTTCTCTATTGACTGTATCAAATGCTTTTGTCAGATTAGTCAAAACACTGAACAGATTCATGTTTTGTTCAATACATTTTTCTTGTATTTGCCTGATACAGAAAATCATGTCTGTGGTGCTACGACCAGGTCTGAATCCACACTGAGTGTCAGGTAGATTGGCTTCTGAGACAGATTAAATCAGTTGGTTCAGGAAAGCAAAGATTTTTGCAGCGACAGATAGGAGAGATATTCCATTGTAGTTATCACAGACTATTTTGTTGCCTTTATTTTTAAATAAAGGAATAATTGTGCATATTTGAAGTCTTGTGGCATTTCTTTGTTGTCCCAGATGTCAGTAAGGATCTTCTGCAGTGTTGTTACCACCTTTGGACCTGCAGATTAATATATTTCTGCCAGTATTCCATCTCTGCCCAAAGACTTTCCTGACGTCATCAAACTGATTGCCTTTTCTGTTTCTTCAAGTGAGGGTGGTGAGTCAAGATGGTGTTGAATAGGCTTTTGAAGTATCTCATTAATAGTACTTGTTTCAACTGAGGATGGGTCTGTTCAGTAATTGGCTGAAATGTTCAACCCATCTGTATTCCATGCCATGTTTGTCTTTGATGATTGTCCTGCCATTAGCCATCATGAGTGAACCTGTGCCCACCTTTGGAAGTCCATAGACTAGCTTCTAGGAATCAAATAACTTTGTTTCATTTGTTTCTGCATACATTTGAGTGTCTTCTGCTGCCTTCTCCCACCATTTGTCTTGTATCAAGCATAGTTGTCTTTGTGCCTTGCTTTGCAGGAGTTTAAATCTGTTTCTCTTTGAGGTGGACCGAATATCTTTTTTTGCCAAATTTGGAAAGCCTAATTTTTTCTTTCAAGAGTACTATGATTTCCTCGTCATTTTCATTAAACTAGTCACTGTGAGCCCTTTTCTTCCATCCAAGGACATCAGTTGCAGTTTTTTGTACTGTCTCTCTGAATTCCTCCCGTGAGACAGAGTTATCACCAAAGTTGGTTTCTAGTACACATAGTAGCTTGTTTCAATAGGATGCATGATTTAGTTTAACAATAGCAGGGGACGTCTTGATTGTTTTGGGGCGTTTCAGGCGTGTAGGTATAATGTGTAGATTCAGTATTGACCTAATCATTCAATGATCAGTCCAACATTCTGCTCCGCGCATGGCTCGGGTGATCCTGACATCCCTTATGTCACATTGTCGGACAATGATGTAATCTATTAGATGCCATTGTTTGGATCTGGGGTGCATCCATGTAGTTGTATATTTGTCTGCCTGTCTGAAGAAAGTATTTGTAATTGTCAGGCTATGTTCTGCACAATTGCTTAGGAGTAGGAGACCATTTTTGTTTATTTTTCCAATGCCATTTTTCCCAATGACACCTTGCCAGTTGTTATTTCTTTACCTACTCTTGCATTGAAATCTCCTAGGATGATTAGTTTGTCATTTTGTGGTGTTGACTTGATGAGAGAGTTGAGATCAGAACAGAACCATTCCTTAGCATCATCAGGGCTTGTTAAGGTGGGTGCATATGCACTGATGATGGTAGCAAATCCCACTAATGCTGGTCCTGGCTTTTATATGCAGAAAAACAGTTGTTGTGGCATAGCGGGGCCATGGGGTTTTTATAGTATGTTGGGGGGGCCTCAGAAAGAAAAAGTGCAATATCTTTATCATGAAAGTGCAACTTACAAATGTAGAATTTTTTTTGTTACGTAACTGCACTCAAAACTATATAAAACTTCAGAGCCTTCAAGTCCACTCAATCCTATTTCTTATTCAGCCAATCGCTAGGACAAAAAAGTTTGTTTATATTTAGGGGACATAATGCTGCCCGCTTCTTATTTACAATGTCACCTGAAAGTGAGAACAGACGTTCGCATGGCAATTTTGTAGCCGGCATTGCCAGGTATTTAGGTGCCCGATATGCTAAACATTTGTATGCCCCTTCTTGCTTTGGCCACCATTCCAGATGACATGCTTCCATGTTGATGATGCTCATTAAAAAAAATAATGCTTTAATTAAATTTGTAACTGAACTCCTTGGGGGAGAATTGTATGTCTACTGCACTGTGTTTTACCTACCTTCTGCCATATATTTCATATTATAGCAGTCTCGGATGATGACCCACATGTTGTTTGTTTTAAGAACACTTTCACTGCAGATTTGAGATTTCTAAAGATAGCTACAGCACTCAACCCAAGATTTAAGTATCTGAAGTGCCTTCCAAAATCTGATTGGAACAGGGTGTGGAGCATGCTTTCAGAAGTCTTAAAATAGCAACACTCCAATGCGGAAACTACAGAATCCAAACCACCAAAAAAGAAAATCAGCCTTCTGCTGGTGGCATCTGACTCAAATGATGAAAATGAACAAGCATTGATCTGCACTGCTTTGGATCATTATCGAGCAGAACCCATCATCTGCATGAACGCGTGTCCTCTGGAATGGTGGTTGAAGCGTGAAAGGGACATATGAATCTTTAGCACATCTGGCACGTAAATATCTTGCAACGCTGGCTACAATAGTGCCATGCGAATGCCTGTTCTCACTTTTAGGTGGCATTGTAATCAAGAAGCAGGCAGCATTACCTCCTGCCAATGTAAACAAACTTGTTTGTCTGAGCAATTGCCTGAAAAAGAAGTAGGACTGAGTGAACTTGGAGGCTCTAAAATTTTAAATTGTTTTATTTTTGAATGCAGTTTTTTATATATAATTCTACATTTGTAAGTTCAACTTTCATGATAAAAAGATTGCACTACAGTACTTGTATTAAGTGAATTGAAAAATACTATTTTTTATTTTTACAATGCAAATATTTATAATAAAAAATAAATATCAAGTGAGCGCACTGTACGCATTGGATTCTGTGTTGTAATTGAAATCAATATATTTGAAAATGCGGAAAACATCCAAACATATTTATATAAATAGTATTCTATTGTTTAACAGCACGATTAATCACGATTAATTTTTTATTGCGCAATTAATCGCGATTAATTTTTTAATTGCTTGACAGCCCTAATAATAAACAATAATCAGGAAGCAATTATAGCTAATATTTTATTTAATGCATGGCTGAGATACTAATTAAGGGTTCCCAGCAAACAAAACTTCCTAAACGCATTTTTCTCTTTGTAGCCAGAACACTAAGAATATAATTAAAAGTGAAAAGACCAAAACTGCACAGGCTAAAGTAGAGAAGAAATCGCACATGTACCCTGCCTCAAGCAGCACAGAACTTTTCATTATGAGGAGTGTTTCTTTCATCTGTCTTTTTATTTTTTATTCTGGATTATATGACAAAACAATCCCAAATAAATTTTGAACAATAAATAAGAGCTCAGTCCTGCACGGTTTGTGCAGCCATTGAAATCAGTGGAAGTTTTGCCTGAGTCAGAACTGAATAAGGACTGCAAAATTTGGATCCAATATTAGTAGAGCTACCAGAGGCCATATCATACTAGCTTTACTCATGGAAGTAAACATGTTGATTTCTGTGGGACTATGTTTGTTAGTATTATTAATTATTTGTATTGCAGTAGTGTCCAACATGTGGTAGGTGCTATACATCGAGGTTTTGATAAGCAAAAAGCCAGTTTTCATCAATCAAACCTTCTTTTCAAGTAGGACCTTTACACTCAATCAGCATCAAGCAAAAAGGCCCAACTAGATGGTATACTTTACTTTTCTTACAATTCTTTCCCTCTGTTGTTTCTCTTCTTCTAAAATAGTAGTCCTTTTTTATGTTTCACATGAATTGCCCACTTTTTAATCTTCATGGCAAATATCATGATTTCATAAACAATGATAGTTGTGTCATATTTGCCAGTAGGACTGAATTTTTATGTTTTTAGTTAACCTACGGAGAGTGGAACCACACCTGTAAATTCAGAAAGTACTACTTTAAGCTTCTTGCTATGCATAGCTGGAAAGTGTATGGTACATCTGTTTGTTCTACAAATGCAAGAAACAAAGGCTTTCTTCACTGGGAAGATGGAGAGAGAAAGATCTAAAGACACTTTTGTTTCAGGCTTATGTGCTTAATAAATGAGCATTTGAATTTAAAAAGAAGTTGTAAGAAATTGTAAAGATAGCATTAAGCAAGAATTTCAAAAAAATTAGTTAGCACATATATATTAACTTTTCAATAACAAATGCTTAAATATAGACGCTTTGGATTTATCAATTGGAGTAAAACCTTGTTAGAGCAAAATGCCAGAGATACATTTTTGCATTCTTTGTATTTTATCTTTTTTATCCCATGGCACTTTGCCCATATAGTATTTTTTTATTTTTTGTGTGTGTGTCAGCTTTAATTGCCTGAAACATTGTTATACTTTGGCATTCAAACACAATACTAACTAAATGATATAGTACTTAATCTTTTCGTACAATATTTACAAATAAAACTTTTTCATGATTAGCATTTTAATTCTAGCTGTTCCACCAGTTGTCAAACCAAAGATCATAAATTTATCTTATTGATGCAACCTTACTCTACCCTTTCATTTTTGTAAGGGATATAAACTTATTCTATTGAGAGTGCTGTGTTATGTTTTTAATTATGGTTCAGGTTTGCAAATAACCTCAAATGTGCATGTCCTTTTGAAGTCAATGAAAGCTTTAGTCTAAGATTCATGGTAGAATATGGCCATTGTATGCTCGTGAATAAATTTAATATTGCATTTAGCATCTCTCAAAAAATTAAAAGAGTAATTAGGACCACTATAATTTTCTCCCTTTGTTTGTTTGGCATTTGCTTATGCAATTACTTGCTTGCACATACATTTATTCAAATTAAGTGCACAACTGCATATCTAAACCAGTATAACACTATAGTGCTACACACAACAGCATGAATCTTGACAGGGGGAAACATACTATGCAATTGTTGCATGTGCTATATTTGTTTCACATCCAAAACTCAATCCAATTCAAGGTCTTATTCCTAATCTACAAAACCTGCAGTAATCTAGGACCTGACCACCACTACTGCTGCCCCTTTTAGCATACGGTTTCTGGAATTCTTTAGTTCACAGTATCACTAAAGCTAATGGAGCCCAGGACAAAGCACACAGGTGTTAGAAGATGTTTTTTTTTGTATAGGATCCTCCAGCTGTAGAATTCCCTGCCACTGAAGATTATGGTGCCCTCCTCATTTTTGGAGTGCAGTGTATGATACACCTCCCCACCAGTAAGGCAGCTTCAGTTTGTCCAGCAAGATCTTCCTTCCAGCAAGATTCAGTCTCCCATAGCACCCAAGTTAATACAGCCCTAATCAAGATGGGAGGACTTGAGAAAATTGTCTGCTATTGCTCATCAGTTGACCCATTTCATCTCTCTGATGATGCCTAGATATTCTGGCGATGGACACATGCATGTGAGACAGAGAAAAATATCTCTTCTAAGAAGCAAGCCCTGAGTTACAGTTACCTTTTTGCCAGTACTTCCATTGTGAATCTTAAGCAATGGAAATATGTAGTGTTCCCTATATACATAAATCTCAACAATGCCTGCACACCCTCTTGTACTACAGCAATGTCACGTTCAAGGATATTTCTCTAGTGAAGTTTCATTAACAAATCTTTCTTATAAGGGGGGTGACCAGAATTGTTTTTCATTAATAATAGCATTTGTTATAGTTCTCAGTAGACCAATAATATTTTCCTATTTAATTGTGAATTGGACTCTATACCTGCAAAAATTATGTGAATTATGTTATTTTGCTAGAATAGCATTTAATAGTTTTGATGTTTTCAAGAGTGTAGTTTACGTACTTGTAGTTAGACATCAGACCTAGTTCTTTTAGAGTCCCCTGCTTGCTTAGAAAGTTTAAATAAGTCCTGCTTCTGGTGGTAATAATCTTAGTGTATGCATCTTTAGTGGACACATTTTCTATATATATTTTTGTGTCTTAGTAAAATATGAGATGATGACATCAGCTTGTTTCCTTCTGAATTTCTCTGTGGTGCTACTTTTTTAATTTCAAAGAGAGAAAAGAAAGCATGATTGTCTGGGCATATATTTTTAGACCTTCTGATGGTTGTGTTTATTTAAGGAAATGGTTACTAAGAAAGCCCACAAATCCATGCTGCACATTTTGGATGAATCTGCATATAAGCAGCTCTTGGTTTGAAACTTTCATATTCCCTTTGTAAAGTTATAGCATCTTATATTAATGCATTTTCAAGTAATTACTGTATAGATATAGTTTAATATTTTAAATATTTAAATATTTTAATATTTTCCACCAAATGCATCCGATGAAGTGAGCTGTAGCTCACGAAAGCTTATGCTCTAATAAATTTGTTAGTCTCTAAGGTGCCACAAGTACTCCTTTTCTTTTTGCGAATACAGACTAACACGGCTGCTACTCTGAAACCTTTAATATTTTTGTCATAGTTTCTCAGAAATCTTGGCTCCCAAGGGCAAGGGAGAAGAAAATCACAGTGTTAGAGGCTTAGCAGCTAAGAATATACTTAGGGCAACTGAAGAAAGTTACAGTCTCATGTCTTGTGTTTAATTTTAAAGAATGCAATACAGCTGTAAATTCATATCACTTATGCTCAAGAAGTCATCAGTCAGGTCAGGCGTGACAAGTGTGAACACTGCACACCCTTGTGATGAATTTGGCTTTCCCATGTTAGTGGTGGTCCTGGAGCCAGAGAGGCATGACACTGCAATAATGAAGTGCTAGCAGTCTGACAGTAAGAGTCAGGTTGACTTGTTTAGGAGACAGTAAATGTGTTGGGACACAAAATGAGAAGATGATGATGTGTTTTGGTTCTCAGGGGGAGGGAAAAAGAGGAGAAGGAAGAGTTGTATTTTCTTAGTAATTCATAAAATCTTCCAACATATTCATAAATATCAGTGAAAGACTTATTTTGCAACATCTAGCCACCATATAGAAATAGTAGACAAGTGTTACTTTTTCTGCTTTCTAGGATTTAGGAAAACAATAAAGTAACAGATGAATAAATGCAAATAAAAACAAAAAAGCATACTTTTGTGTACTTTTTGATAAAATACACCATTTTGAATGTGAAAAGCTTCTAAACATTCTGTTTTAGACAAGGAAGGGTTAATTTATTCTTCAAAGCGGTTGAGCATTTTTTGACATATAAATTGTTTAATTTACAAAAATGTCCAGATTTCTTCTGTTTTGAGATTTTTGTGGATATTATACCAATATGAATTGTGACATCTTGATTCTGGCACCCTGTACAGACCCCTAACAACTTAGTGCTGTATCCAGAAGTTCCTGCCCTCTCAACAATACTAATATGGGTTGCAATTATTTATACCCTTTTTCCCCACGCATCCCCATATTTGCAGCTGTTGATTTCATTATACTCTGCAAGAATCATGAACAGTTCACTCTTTTGTAGTCTGCTAGCTTCTCTTTTCAATTGATTGTGAACTACATTTAATAAGGTGTGAGCTTTTAATGCTTGTGAGAAAGAAAATACTATGTCATGAATCACTATTCACAGGTCACAAAAAGAAAACCAGTTTGTATTTAGATGTCCAGTTCTTATTGTATCCTGCCTTTTAATATTAGCTTTTGAAAAGCTACTTGCATTTAAAACTTTTATCATCATCTTTCTATTCATTGTGTTAATGGTTGTTAAGAGTAAAAGTTGGGTTCTCTAATAAGTACCAGAAATAAGTGGTTTCTAATCCTGATAACATTGAAAACATTCCTTATTCTGACAAGAGTACATTTTATGATAATTTAAAAATCATTTTGAAACTGATCATTTCCTTTTTTATCTCTAAATAAAAGTGCAGTTAAATCTTTAGAGAAATAAAAATACCTAGTGGCTCCTTCCTTGCAATACTATATTTGCCAAGTCTAGACACCTATGGAAGAGAGAAGGGCATTGATATGCAGCTGTCTTTTCACCGTTTGGTGTTTAGTGGGAAACTGAGAATAGGCTGATGCACATACATACACTACACACACACACCTTAACATACATCTTATATACTCTACAAGTCTATGAGGAGAGTGAGGGAGTAACTTTGTTTAAAGCCTCTGTGGGAAATTGGTTAAGCTAACAATCCATTGAGATAAATAACTGCATAAAAATATGTCCACACTAAATTAAAGTAATCTTAGAGGTCTGGTTTAAGCCAGAAAACCCCAGGAAATTCAGATATATTTATAGAAAAATTACATTTTTCAAGAGTTCATAATCATAGAATATCAGGTTTGGAAGGGACCTCAGGAGGTCATCTAGTCCAATCCCCTGCTCAAAGCAGGACCAATCCCCAATTTTTGCCCCAGATCCCTAAATGGCCCCCTCAAGGATTGAGCTCACAGCCCTGGGTTTAGCAGGCCAACGCTCAAACCACTGATCTATCCCTCCCCCCTAATGAGCTATACAAATTTGCTGTGGGCTGAAACTTGGCTTTAGAGGTCTCAACTGAGAATGTAAATGTTTATTTTTCTTTAAAATGGTGTTTGGCTTATAACACGATTGCAGAAAAGTATGTTAATCTGTTTCATACACATTTTAGTACTTCAAAGCAGATATGACTATGGGGTTTTTTTCATTAAACTTTACAGACATTTAGTCCACAATTTGAACTATGGATTTTTGTTTGTTTTGTTTTAAAACAGTAATTCACTTTTCTTTAATATTTAAAAGTGGGCACTATGTAAACTGAAATTTTTGGCTCTCACATAAACACGTTAATGCTTTTTAAATTATACATTTATTGTGATGGATGTACAACATAATTGTATTCGTTTATAACATAGTAATTATACATGGAGTCAAATGTAATTTGTAGCTGTCTTGTCAACAGTTATTAAGGCAACAGTATTTCATTATAATTAATATGCAGTTGGATGACCAAATTCTGAAAGGTCTTGCAATGCACTGGGCTAGTGGCCATTAGCGTCCATTTTCTCCAGTCAGTTCTGCATATGGGAAAGCTTCCAAAATAACTTTTGAACTTTTCACTTATCACTTCTGAAAATAGAATGTCTAGAGTCTTACTTGTGAACTGAAAAAAGTAACTAATCCTCTTCTCCAGTGTAAAACCATAATTTCATTTGAGACCACATGCCTGCTTACTGTTATAGGAAGTCTTCATATTATCCCTTGTAGTCATCCAGTTAAGGGAGAAGACCTACATGGTCATTAGACAGTCATGCAGGAAAATAAACTCAGATCAAGGCCATGGTGCATTTAAGCATATGCTTAACTTTAAGCATGTGAATAATCTCATCCCTGAATAATCTCATCCTTGTTCAGCAGTACACTTGATATGTACTTATCTTGATATTCTTAAAGTTAAACATGTGCTGAAGTGCGTTGCTGAATCTGAGCCTAATTTCCTATATAATCCTTACGTAGTAGACAATGACAATTTCTCTCTTCCCCAATCGGATTTCGGCAATTTCAGTTTACCCCTTTCCACTCCCGTCCCTGGTATTTATCCTTCCCTGTTGGTGAGAAGGGGAGGAGCATCTATTCTGCCTTCAGCAGCAGCCCTTCCTAGATCCCTGCAAAGTCCACACACAAACACACACACACACACACACACACACACACACACACACACAAAGTCCACACACACACACACCAAAAAAGGAAAGGGGGAGAGAGAGAATCACAGCCTCCTGGGAAACCACAGATTTCATGACAATCATTAGGCCCTTTACAACCTCACTTCCCTAACTAGATTGAGTAGAGATTTTCTAAATGTGTATTTTTCAAGAATCCTTCACTCATCCCTATATTCTCAAGTTTTGATCCATTTCCTTTAAATAGTGAATATTCATGTTTTTACCTCATTACACTTTGTAATCTAATGTAGACAGTAGCAACACTAACCACCAGAGACTAAATACAATTCAGAATTTTAAATTCTGCAAGCTCTGTCAGTCACTGCCTGAACAGCCTGGACATAAGCAAACAAGCAGCTCAATGTGAGGCTGGAAAAGGGTCTTTGGTAGTCCATAATCATTGGGAAAAAGTGGTAGGTATGAAAAAGAAATAAGGAAGTTGTGGTTAGCCAAGATACAGGTGGGCAATTGTTAACTTTATCACTTCTCTCCATTAATTATTATAATTATTCTTGTAGATGTAGTATGGCCAAGATAGGAGCTGACTTTACCAGGGGTTCACACCCACCTACAAGGTTTGCTTTCAGATAAGTCTGCATGCACAGTAATCTCATGTATTAATCATTCTCTTAAAGTGACCTATTCTTGTTTGTCATTGCATTAGGCTGTCATGTAATTTACTAGTTGGACATATGTTTGTAGCTCAGATATCCTCTATGTGATTTTTTTTTCTCAAGCAGATTCTCTGCATTGACAATATCTTGGCTTTGACACCTCTAACCAAGAATGACAGGTTGAATCCCATTTATTTGTAGAAGAATGTTTTGACTTTGGAATTCTCTTTAGCTCTAGTCAGATGTTCTTCCAGAAACCTGATTAGTCTCACATATTTCTACCCTTATATATTGTCCCATTAACTTTTTCCCTTATTATTCCCTTTGACCTTATTCTCATTGCTTTCACACAATGACATATTATGTTTTCTGTTTTAACTCATACTGCAGCAGGGTGAACCAGCTCAGTGCCATATGAGGCAAGGTCATTTTTAAATACATTCAATTGTTCTTTCCTTCCTCCAACAAATGCCAACATTGCCTTTTTCACTGAAACCCTGTCAGTGCCATTGTACTTCCCAAATGCTGCCCTCCTGCATAAGGCTAGAAGGTTTATTACTTGATAGGCTGCTTTTGCTTCCCAGAGTCCTCACCAAATTTTCCCATAGGGCCCCAGATCATAAAAATCAACCTACTGCCAAGGAACCAGTAACTATTACTCTTGCAGCATCCAAAGGAGTCAATTAATATGGTGACTCACCCATATCTTGGCTCTGAGCACATCACCTCATTGGTGAACTTCGATCCTATTCGCCCCTGAAATGAGGATTTAATGAATGTTAGAGCAAGGTCAAAAATGATATTGGAGTTTATCGGGTGTTTTTGCAGCTCACTGATTTTATCCAAGATTGTATGGCTTTGTGCAGTTTCTACCAAATAATAACAATAACAATAAATAATATTTGCACTTCTAAGGCACCTTCATCCAAGCTTCATAAAACTCCTTGTAAATATTAATGAATGACCTTAAACCATCAATAGAGTAACTCAATGCTTGATCAGTCAATTCCCACAAAACATTCTGGAACCTTGTAGACCCGCCTGAGGGTGGAATAAAGAAACAGCTCCCTCAGCTGGAGTGAGAAAAGGAAGGCCCTGATCTCAGCCTAAAAACAATTATGATCTATTACGAAAGGGTATTCTTAGCCCATATACCCCTTCTCATACCAAAAATCAAACCAAGGTAGTTGATGCCACTGTTCCATTCATTTCCAAAGTGGAAAGAGGCTCTTTTGGAGTAGGTGAGGAACTGTGTAAAACCACACTGCGTGGAAAGAACCACACTACATGGAAAGACGTTCCTGCTGCAATCTACTTTAAAGAGGTGTGGCACCATTTAAAATTAGGAACAAAGAGGGGGAGGGAGGGGATAGAAAAGTGACATAGAGAAGGTTTAAGGACAGTTCTGAACATAGTTGTATAGCCTGTAACCATGGGAGATGAGGATGTAAATCAAGCCACCACCATGACTATGTTCAAAAATGGTTTCAAACAAGGTTATAACCTCTAGTGTGAATAGTCTCTAGTTGCTTCCTTTTTGCTATTAATAAATTAATCTGAGTTTTGGAAGTGTTGCTTTTTAAGAGTCCTGTTAGTTGAATGCTTTCCTATCCATTGTCTCTGCTTTGCAATACAAGTTGTTTTCTGTTTTAGTGTACATAAAAATATAGTTTGCTTTATAACTTACTTAGAGTCAGGCATATTCCCAGAAAAACCATTTAGCTCTATCAGAACCATGTGTAATAATTTCAGAATCTTTTACTGAAACAAGCCAACACTGGATGAATTATTCATAGTTCAATTTATCCAGTTGTAATAGTAGCAATGTTACATACACTTAGTTAACTTCATCAGATACACTTAATTGGGTACAACGTTCTGGTTATTAAAGCAATAGGGCATGTCATTCATTGGCCACTTGATGTAGCATTGGTATTGCTGAATAATCCACTTGTGTTAACTGGACCTCCCCAGGACTCTTTATTGAACAGCAACATGCAGCTTGTGAGTTGCTGTTAGCAGTGTGTCAGGCTTTCAGTCTTAAACTGGCTAAACACCTTACAAAGGGGAATCTATAGGGCATTAGTGACAGGAAAACTGGTTTGGTGTGACATTGTTACCAAGGCAAGCCATGGGTTTGTTAGCATGGCTATGTTGTATAATCAATAAGAAAAGATTGTCACTATTGGAAATATTCCAGAGTAAAAAAGTAGCCAGTTATTGCATATTGGGAAAGAATCTGTTGGTATCTCCACCCAATCCTCCATCCCCCCCTCCTGCCCTCCCCCACTCCCCCCACACACAGCAACACTCCTGTGGAAACATTCCATTGTATTAATGCTGACAAACAACTAAAGTGTAAAAACTCTCAGTTAACACCACACTTGCAAGCTGCAGCATAATAGTTACACAAAAGAGTTTGTTAATCCACAGAACAATATGCCCAACATAACTCCATAAAAAGACTCAGAAAAATTACACTGTGTCATTAACCTTCCTGCTTTGTGTACTATGTGAAGTTATGGCTCAAGTCCTGTTTACCCTTCTTACCCTTTGCTACTGGATTGCCTGGTTGACCCCCTTTTTATTGTGACCTTTGACTCTGATTGTTAGTTTGATCACCATGGTGTTAGTGTAGCATTTGCAAGTAGCAGCTGTTTAACACATTGTACTTTAACCACTATGTTTGCAGGCCTGTGTTTACCCTCCAATTTGGCTTAAATGAGATACATATCATGGCCAGTTAGCTCACAGAGCATCATGAAGATCTATTAGTGTTTTGGTAAATGTGAAGCAGCTAATTTAATTCAAACAGCAGGGTGTCCTATAGCTTAGCTTTAACTATCTGATGCAGAAGATGAGCACATGAAGTCCAATTACTTAGGGCCTATTTGTTAGAAAAGATTGAGCTGACTAAGCCTAAAGAACATGGATTTCCCTTTTCAATGTAGGGAAACATATATAAATGGCAATTTAATTAATTTAAATGAATTTGAGGAAAATAATATGTTTGTTCATAAAAAATTGAGTCTGACTATGACAATGCTGATTTTTGGAAGCTATACTTTGAAGTATAGAAAGTAAGAAAGTAAGAAAGGCTAGTGAACTGAGCCTTTGTGATGAGGTCACACATATACCAGTTCCATGAGTGCACAGCTGGGACCTTGTCAATGAAAAACAATAAAATCCCTTTACCCTACTCCCTCAGCATCTTAGCTCACAAATCATCCCAGGTATGGCCAGTGGCCTACTAATGTTGTTACTTATGGCTTTAGCATAGTAACACATTGGACATTTTTTTAAAGTATAGTGCATAGTTTAGGTGTAAAGCACTTGCCCTTTTCTTTCAAAATCTTGATTTCGATTAAAACTCTGGTAGTTTGACTGTATATTATTCTGCTATTATTAAACAGGGAGGGAAAAAGTCTTCTGTGAAGGTACCTATCAGCATTACTGGTAAATAAAAATACATAAAGTAGCGGTGAGCTTGAGCAAAGAATGTTTGGACTCAGGTCCAAAGTCACACAACACTAGCTCTGAAATGCACCACATTAAAACCCTGGATCTGGTTACCCTCAAACTCTGGAAAAGTTCACATCTAGGTTGGAACTTTGCAGCTCAGTATCATCTTTAATATAAAGTATAAACAATAAAATTCAGTGGCACAAAAGTCATAGACCAACAATAAAATAATTAATGAAATCAAGTAAACAGCCTCCAAATGGGAGCAGTTTTCAACCCTCTTAGAAACTTTGTGATGGAAGTTGGTTTTTAAGAAGTAGTGTGTGTCTAAAACCTGATTGAAGTTCCATAATGTGCACATAGTCTGAACAACAGTGTTGTAAAATCAGATATTTTGTGCTCGATCTTTCAAAATGACCTTTATTGTGCTAGGGAAAAAATTGCAACTTATCTTATTTTTATTTTCTGTCGTCAACAGGGTGTTCTCCGACTTTGTAAAACACTGTTATAATGTTCTAACCATAGAAGATACAATTTTAAAGCAATGTAAAATATATTACAGTACTACCAACAAAGTCAATTCACTATATTTTCTAGCTGCAAAAAGGGCTGGAATCCAGAACTACACTGACCATATGTCAGATGGTTTTAAAAGAACTAACAAATATGAACTCTTAAAATAGAATGAATTGTTTTCTGATTGAAAGAAAAGATCACCTGCCCCAATGTCATAAAAAGCAAAATGGTTCATCCTTTCCATACCTTATGGGGAATGCCATTTAAGGGAAGGTTTACTTCATTTGTATTGTTCTTTTGTGTTTTGAGTTAACAAACAATTGGCAGGCTGGTTTAAGATCACAGAAGTCTATAGTACTACAGTAGGTATTTTGTAAAGGTATTTGGCTTCTCTGACAATAATTGTGTTTTAAATAAAATAATTGTAACTGTAATTACAGTATCATTAGTGAAATAATATTGGTGGACAAATTGTTTAGTTTTTTAAGGTTCCCAATATTATTGCTATGTGGTTCTTGTTCCTGCTAATAGTAACACAAGTACAAATAACGGAAGTGCATTTGTGTATATCTACCTACACAACAGCAACTTTCAAACTTATCAAATGTAGTGAGAACAATTCTTCCAGGTGTTCGGGAAAATTTGAAAATCTTTGGCATTGTACTATTACATTAATTAAACTCAGTAGCTTCTTAGTACTTTTATACACAAAGCCCACTTCTAAGTAAGTCCGATTAAATAGTGTGAGTGAAAATTAAAACAAAAAGTCTGCAATAAGGAGAAAAAGCAGCAGAAAATACCAGCACTGAAAAATAAGACATCCTGATCATAGAATCATAGAATATCAGGGTTGGAAGGGACCTTAGGAGGTCATCTAGTCCAACCCCCTGCTCAAAGCAGGACCAATCCCCAACTAAATCATCCCAGCCAGGGCTTTGTCAAGCCTGACCTTAAAAACTTCTAAGGAAGGAGATTCCACCACCTCCTAGGTAACGCATTCCAGTGTTTCACCTCTCTCCTAGTGAAAAAGTTTTTCCTAATATCCAACCTAAACCTCCCCCACTGCAACTTGAGACCATTACTCCTTGTTCTGTCATCTGCTACCACTGAGAACAGTCTAGATCCATCCTCTCTGGAATCCCCTTTCAGGTAGTTGAAAGCAGCTATCAAATCCCCCCTCATTCTTCTCTTCCGCAGACTAAACAATCCCAGTTCTCTCAGCCTCTCTTCATAAGTCACGTGTTCCAGTCCCCTAATCATTTTTGTTGCCCTCTGCTGGACGTTTTCCAATTTTTCCACATCCTTCTTGTAGTGTGGGGCCCAAAACTGGACACAGTACTCCAGATGAGGCCTCACCACTGTTGAATAGAGGGGAACGATCACGTCCGTCAATCTGCTGGCAATGCCCCTACTTATACACCCCAAAATGCCATTGGCCTTCTTGGCAACAAGGGCACACTGTTGGCTCATATCCAGCTTCTCATCCACTGTAACCCTCTAGTCATTTTCTGCAGAACTGCTGCCTAGCCATTCGGTCCCTAGTCTGTAGCGGTGCATGGGATTCTTCTGTCCTAAGTGCAGGACTCTGCACTTGTCCTTGTTGAACTTCATCAAATTTCTTTTGGCCCAATCCTCTAATTTGTCTAGGTCCCTCTGTATCCTATCCCTACCCTCCAGCGTATCTACCTCTCCTCCCAGTTTAGTGTCATCTGCAAACTTGCTGAGGGTACAATCCACACCATCCTCCAGATCATTTATGAAGATATTGAACAAAACTGGCCCCAGGACCGACCCTTGGGGCACTCCACTTGATACCAGCTGCCAACTAGACATGGAGCCGTTGATCACTACCCCTTGAGCCCGACAATCTAGCCAACTTTCTATTCACCTTATAGTCCATTCATCCAGCCCATACGTCTTTAACTTGCTGGCAATACGTGGGAGACCATGTCAAAGGCTTTGCTAAAGTCAAGGAACAACATGTCCACTGCTTTCCCCTCATCCACAGAGCCAGTTATCTCATCATAGAAGGCAATTAGATTAGTCAGGCATGACTTGTCTTTGGTGAATCCATGCTGACTGTTCCTGATCACTTTCCTCTCCTCTAAGTGCTTCAGAATTGATTCCTTGAGGACTTGCTCCATGATTTTTCCAGGGACTGAGGTGAGGCTGACTGGCCTGTAGTTCCCCGGATCCTCCTTCTTCCCTTTTTAAAAGATGGACACTACATTAGCCTTTTTCCAGTCTTCTGGGACTTCCCCCGATCACCATGAGTTTTCAAAGATAATGGCCAATGGCTCTGCAATCACATCCGCCAACTCCTTTAGCACTCTCGGATGCTGCACATCCAGCCCCATGGACTTGTGCTCGTCCAGCTTTTCTAAATAGTCCCGAACCACTTCTTTCTCCCCAGAGGGCTGGTCACATCCTCCCCATGCTGTGCTGCCCAGTGCAGTAGTCTGGGAGCTGACCTTGTTCGTGAAGACAGAGGCAAAAAAAAGCATTGAGTACATTAGCTTTTTTCACATCCTCTGCCATTAGGTTTCCTCCCTCATTCAGTAAGGGGCCCACATTTTCCTTGACTTTCTTTTTGTTGTTAACATACCTGAAGAAACCCTTCTTATTACTCTTCACATCTCTTGCTAGCTGCAACTCCAGGTGTGATTTGGCCTTCCTGATTTCACTCCTGCATGCCCGAGCAATATTTTTATACTCTTCCCTGGTCATTTGTCCAATCTTCCACTTCTTGTAAGCTTCTTTTTTGTGTTTAAGATCAGCAAGGATTTCACTGTTAAGCCAAGCTGGTTGCCTGCCATATTTACTATTCTTTCTACACATCGGGGTGGTTTGTCCCTGTAACCTCAATAAGGATTCTTTAAAATACAGCCAGCTCTCCTGGACTCCTTTCCCCCTCATGTTATTCTCCCAGGGGATCCTGTCCATCAGTTCCCTGAGGGAGTCAAAGTCTGCTTTTCTGAAGTCCAGGGTAATGGTAGAGGGTGATGATAGAGGGTAAACCCCTGTAGCTTTTGTCAAAGATACTTCAGTCTCCATAACTGTCAAACTATCATCTTTCACAAAACCACACTGGCAAAAGGCATCTCTCTGTAGTGGCTGGTCCAGATAGAGGATAAGTGCCTATTATTGCTACCAGTTTTTCAGCTACATGTGGTAAAGGTCTTTGATATTGAGCTAAAAATTCTGTTGTTCATCCTTGCTGATAATCTATCATGGGGGGTCAATGTGATTCCATGTGGAATTTCTGTTTGCTTTAAAGAAAAGGGGAAAAAAAGAAATAACATAGAACAAAAACTCTGTCAAAAGAACATTGAGTGCCAAATCAAGCCCTGAAACGTTAGGAATTGCCAGAATTAAGCTTATGTGTATAACCTTGTCAACCACGCTCCTTGTGCCTGTATACTTGTTATTGTTATATTTAACGTGCATATTGTGTGTCATCTAAAGGCTTTGACCAGCTTATGTTACTATCTTTAATTGCATGATAAGATACTATTTGTTCTTAAGGACCCCTGCCTCATACAGCACACAGGGATGGACAGCAAATGAGGCAAAGTGTTGCAGGAAGAAAAAGTACTTTCTTTTGTGTCTAGAACACTGTACTGGGACCAAGAGAGCTGGGTCTATCCCTTGCTCTTGTTACTGCCCTCCCATGTGTTGTTGGGCAAGGATATCATAATGCATACATGCAAAGATATGGAGTGAAGCTTTCACAGGGAACCTTAATTCTGGTGTTTCCTATCTTTTTGAATGTTTGATGTGGCAACATTAATGTTTTTCAAAATATATTGTCTGTAATTACTTGTAACATTCAGAGGGGTTCCAACAGTAAGAGCTGTTGACCATGAAGTAATCCAGGTAATATTTTGGATCCCTTCTTGCTAGCATGAAATCAGCATATTAATAAACACTGTGATGCTGAGGATATTAGGACGCCAAGGCTACCATTACGTATGTGACATGGCACTGTCCCTTTCTAGTTCCTTTCTGGAGACATGTATTAGAAGAATAGCCCTGATTTTTGGATGTGCTCATACTTGGCTTTGGTTCCTCTTAAATTCAGAAATACTCATGTTTCGGAGTCTCTATACAAATGAGAAAAGAATTGGTTGTAGGTTGCCTCAAAGGCAGCTCAAAATTAATGTTCAAACTGGAAATGCAAATCAACTCAGGTCAGATTGAGATCTGGTAACTTCATTAAAATCAGTGGGATGATTTTGGCTTTTTGAAGCTGTGCTGTACTGGAAGTTGCCAAATTGGAAGAGGTTCCTTTCTGACAGGAGTAAAATGTGGTTCTCGTTGGGCACTCATGCTGGTCATAACCCATGCTATCTCCACGCTATTTTTGTCTTTGTGAATTTTGTAATGACTCTTTCTCCAATGGCAGCACCAGGGTGATATTGGTTAGTGCAGACATTATTTATGCTTGTTATATGAAGAAAATTTGGAAAAATTGTACTGAAACTGCTCTAAGCTATTAATTAAACTATGACTTGTGTCATGAGGATGCTGGGCAGTGACTATGTCTTATTTCAGAAAAATACAATTACAACTTTTGCTTGCAAAAATCTACTTAAAGCATAGATAAACTGCACATAATGAGCCCCAAACTGTCTGCTGTGTTGTTTTGGGGTCTGTCCTGTCCCCAAATCCCATTCTTGTGAAGATGGAGAGGGAGCCCCTACCAAGTGATCCTCTGGGGTTATCCAGAAAGTGTAAACACCTTCAGATGTCTCTTAGGGTATGTCTATGCTCCAGTGTAAGCCCAGGGCTAGAGGGACTTGAGTCAGCTAACCCATATTAGGGGTGGGCTTGAGCATCTACATTATATTTTAACCTATGACTTTTCTAACCTGTGCTTAAACCTAGGGCTATGGCATCCGCATTGCAGTGCACAGACCCAAGTCAAAAAGTCAAAGTAACCATATACCGGAGTCCCTAGCAACCCCACCCCCAAAATGTGGCTGCTCTAGTCCTGGGATCCTGGTGCACTGGGAGAAAACTTTACTGCCTGCCCTGCACGTTACCAGGAAGCAGCTAATTTTGCAAAAGGCTTGATTGGTTCACTCTCCATTGCCAACCCAGAAGGGACTCTGATAGTGTGCTTGAAGATCAGTGCTCAGAAGAGAATGAGTTAATGCTGACCTGAGCTACTGCCGTTCACGAAGGGTGGGTGGCTTCCATTTTCAGTGGAGTGGATTGTAGATTGTTGGGATAGAGAGGACTAAGGAAGTTGTCCTATGGAATTGTGAGATAATTCTGGCTGATTCCCAGGACGCAAATCAAATGAGGTTGCATCTACACTGCAATGCAATAAGGCTCAGATCCTGGATTCCAGCTTAACTCAAGCTCAGACCCTACAGTGTCCTAGAACCCTGGGCTTGAGCCCTGGGTTAGTACAATTTCAGTGTAGACACAAAGAGGGGGGTTAGGCTTGAGCCTGGGATCAAGCATGGGCTTTATGTTGCAGGATAGACATTCCTGTATGGGTATGTCTACACAGCAAAAAAAAAAAAAATGTGGCTGGCCCATGCCAGCCATCTCGAGCTTGTGGGGCTTGGGCTGTGGGGCTGTTTCATTGCTAAGTAGATTTCTGGGCTTGGGCTGGAGCCCAGGCTCTAGGACCCTGTGGGGATGGAGGTGCCTAAGAGCACTGCATTGGCCTGTGTAGAGGAACCACATCAGTTTCATTACATCTGTTCCCTTCCTCAACCATGAAGGAAGGGGCCGGATTTTTGCCCTTCCTTCTTTGTGGTGCACTCCCTTATCAATTTTTCACATATCTCAGTATTGTATGGGGAATAAGGATGGCATGATCTGGCAAATGTACAGTGACAAGGTAGGTGAATCCCAATGCACTGGGGGTATAGCTGTGCTGGGTGCTACTACAGCTTTAGAATGGAGTTGGGGTTCCTTTCCCGCTCCACACCAAACAGAGGAGGATTTGTCCCAGACTGATTTGGGTTAAATTGCTCTATTCATGGTTGGATAACTAACTACGGCACTTCTTTCAGCGTGAATCTCAGAAATATAGTTCCAAGCTATGATATAAGAAATCTGATTTTGTTTGTCAAAGCTACTTCTAAACTACAGTAACTTCTTTATAGTGTCATCATAATTAAAGAGCCTGGGGAATCACCAGGAGTCCTCATAATGTGAAATTGATGAGATCAATCAAGCAGATTTGTAAATACCAATTTACAGAATATAGACTTTTGAATTAAATGCTGTAATACTTAAGTTTAGAGGATCTTTTAGGTACAGAGCATAACGCTTTAAGAACCTTAGAGTTTATACTGTAAAAGGGTGGGCTATATGAAATGTGATTGATTCATATAACTTCTCTAATAAAAAGTAGTGTTTCTTATGTTGGGTTCTTGTGCAACTAAAGCAAGAGATGCATTCATAGGTTACCAGAAAAAGTCAATTCTTAAATTGCAAACAAAGAGCTTCAGCTACCAACCATATTACATCATCAAAACATCTCATGGACACTCAGAAATAAGCTGTATTTCTGTATGGCAGTGAAGCAGCAAATTGAATTCTCATAATATGTTTTGAAAATGAGTCTTGTTAGGTTTGATGAGGTGGAAAAGGTACTGAGATCACTGGTTTGTTCCAATACATTCAGTACACTTTACTTGGCTGTTTGCCATGGCTAATCCTTTTAATGGCAGTATAGCTTGTAAACCCATTTGGTAGAAAGCTATGCATCTCAGTTTTATAATATCACACCAAGTAGGGTGGTAAATAACTTTCTATTCAAGCATGAAAGGCTTTTTGTTACAATCCCAGAAATCTTATTTTAAAAACCTTATCTTGAAAGCCTCAGTAATTCCTTTATGAATTCAGCAATAAGCAGAATAAAAGGCAAATCTCCTGATTTATATTTATTAGTTTTTAAACTTTTTTTTTTTTTTTTTTAGACTTATGAGTTCACCTATCTAGCACTTATTTCTAAAAATGCATGAATAATTTAGGAACAATGTCCAACAAATTCAGTCCTCCCAGAACCCTCTGGATCCCTTAAAAAGCTCCCCACTCGCTCACTTACTCTCCCCTTTAGGAAAAGTCTGGGAGAACAACTGAGCCTTACAGCATGAACTTGAAGGTCAGCAAATTCAAAGTTATGGAGAATCCAAATATTAAGTGGATCCCATTGTCAGTGATCCCTCACTGAAAAGGAACTGGTTTCAGCCCCCTGACAGCTAAACCAGGGGCTATTAGCTGAAGTGCCTGAGATGATTTTGACTCAGTGGTCTCATGTGGATGTGGTCTCTGAGGTAATCAGAGTCCAACCTATTTAAATCATTATAGGTTACTTCAGCTGCATTTAGAAATTAAGCCAAAGTCATCACAGACCCCACACGTGATGGAGTGTCCTGCTAGAAAATGTCCTTAAACAAATAAACCATCATAGTCTGTGGAGTGGTCTACAAAGAGCATATTGCAGTGTCTCCTTTTCAAAAGGAGTACTGTGGTGAGGTCTGTATCCAACAGACAAAGATGCATCCTTCGAGACATCTTTCATTCTCATCAACTGCTACTACAGGGACATCCAGAAGCAGTTGAAGATCCAACAAAGCCCCCTGGTTTGGTTGGATAGTTTCCCCGCATTAATAGAACTGACACCATCTCTTCGGTGTCTTCACAATGGTTCCTTGAACCTCCCAGTTTAACTCCAGTCTTGTCCAGATTGATTTGCATCCAAAATCCAAGACCTGATTCCATCATTCTTATGTGTGAGAACTACTTAGAACCATTGTGGCAACAGAATAAACTTGGATTTAGTAAGGGATACTGTAGCATGGAGTAGAAAAAGGTAGTCCTCAGTGCTGTGTCAAAATTTAAAATACCAACTATGCAAATGAATGCCTCTATCAAGTCAATGGATGAACAAAGTTAAGAAGGAAACATGGCCTGACTGACACCTGAAAATCTGCAATTTAGCTCATGTGTCCAGGTACTTATTGTACCCAAACATGTCTGTCTGGATTTGGCCTAAGCATTGTCCCATTAATATTTGCTACTACTGTAATCGCACAAAGAGGAATAAAATTTAAAACAATCAGGAGGAATAAAGAAGAGCCATTCTTTTCAGAATCCATGGGCATTCATTCTCCACTAGATTTTTATAAAAAATTATCCATTAGATATTTAGAATACGGGCTTTCATAATCAGATTTTATGAACAACTAGACAGGTCAAATTGTGGGCTTAGAATTTTGAAACTTTAATAGTTTTTTTCAGAAGGTGTAATTTTCTTGGTTGCTATTCAACTATTTATTTATTTATTTATTTATTTATTTATTTATTGTTGGACAGTTCCCAGTAACATCACTCAGGAGCAGCAGGAGGAATATTAAGCAACATAATGCCATTCTATCCATTCTGTGGTATTGTTTGGTGGCTTCATAGTAGAGGTTACAGCTGATAACTCTTCTTTTGCAGTTTCCCTAGTTTTTTTTCATTAGGGCTGAACCTTGTTGTGCTTGGCTGTAGATAGTGATGTAGGGTTGCCAGATGGGTAGATAAAATTTGGCTGAAGGGAGGGGATGAAAATTATATAACAAGGAACTAATGGGTATCTTGTGATGTTAAAGCACAGCAGCTCCTTTGCTCATTGCTTGCAAATATGCTTAGGTAATATAGTAATGCCAGGAATCTTCATTAGATCAGCATCTATATTGAATTCAAAGAAAATACACCCACATATACATTCCATCATATCTGCTTTATTCCAAACACCTTTACCAAAGAGACAAAATATGTGTGTGTGCTATTACTGTGACTTCAGATTGAGTTATGGCATTTTATAAAGCTTTTTAGTTTTATTTCCCCTTGTTTTCATTTGCCTTTTGGTCATTATCTCCCCCTGTATGACCAGCTACCCATTCTTTAAGAGAGAGCCCACAGCCATCCTTCCCCTTGAGCCATCAGGGAGCCCCGCAGAGCAGCCAGAGCTCACCTACCACTTGGATTTGTATGGATAGATCTTTGTATTTCAATGAAGCCTAGGACGCTGTGGGGTTTTCAAGCCTCTGACTCTATCTCCTGTGTAATTCCTGAAATAGTTCCCCGTTGAGGAAGTCATTCAAAGGAAATTCAGTGAGAAGAACATCAGTTTCTTCAGTATTTCCCCATGTTAATTTATATCCCAGAGTCATGCAATGGTCCACTGTGTTCAAAGACTTTGTTCTTGCTTTAGTCTTCTCCATTGTTGTTATTCTTGTTATTTATAATTGTAGACTCTAGGAACCCCGGTCATAGACCCCATTGTGCTAGGTGCTATACAAACACAGAACAAACAGCTTTCAGAGTAGCAGCTGTGTTAGTCTGTATTCGCAAAAAGAAAAGGAGTACTTGTGGCACCTTAGAGACTAACAAATTTATTAGAGCATAAGCTTTTGTGAGCTACAGCTCACTTCATCGGATGCATTTGGTGGAAAAAATAGAGGAGAGATTTATATACACACACACAGAGAACATGAAACAATGGGTTTATCATACACACTGTAAGGAGAGTGATCACTTAAGATAAGCCATCACCAGCAGCGGGGGGGGGGGGGGAGGAAAACCTTTCATGGTGACAAGCAAGGTAGGATAATTCCAGCAGTTAACAAGAATATCAGAGGAACAGTGGGGGGTGGGGTGGGGGGGAGAAATACCATGGGGAAATAGTTTTACTTTGTGTAATGACTCATCCATTCCCAGTCTCTATTCAAGCCTCAGTTAATTGTATCCAGTTTGCAAATTAATTCCAATTCAGCAGTCTCTCATTGGAGTCTGGTTTTGAAGCTTTTTTGTTGAAGGATAGCCACTCTTAGGTCTGTGATCGAGTGACCAGAGAGATTGAAGTGTTCTCCAACTGGTTTTTCAATGTTATAATTCTTGACCTCTGATTTGTGTCCATTCATTCTTTTACGTAGAGACTGTCCAGTTTGGCCAATGTACATGGCAGAGGGGCATTGCTGGCACATGATGGCATATATCACATTGGTAGATGCGCAGGTGAACGAGCCTCTGATAGTGTGGCTGATGTGATTAGGCCCTATGATGGTATCCCCTGAATAGATATGTGGACAGAGTTGGCAACGGGCTTTGTTGCAAGGATAGGTTCCTGGGTTAGTGGTTCTGTTGTGTGGTGTGTGGTTGCTGGAGAGTATTTGCTTCAGATTGGGGGGCTGTCTGTAAGCAAGGACTGGCCTGTCTCCCAAGATCTGTGAGAGTGATGGGTCGTCCTTCAGGATAGGTTGTAGATCCTTGATGATGCGTTGGAGAGGTTTTAGTTGGGGGCTGAAGGTGATGGCTAGTGGCGTTCTGTTATTTTCTTTGTTGGGCCTGTCCTGTAGTTGTAGTAGAACAAACAGCCAGTCCTTGCCCCAAAGAGCTTACGATCTAAGTATATGACAAAATTCAACAGATGGATTTCTAAAAATAAGCACTTATTTTCTCTCCGAAAAAAAAAAGTCAGGGGAGAGTATGGTGCTTTGAGATTTAAAGGGAGATGAAGAAAAGTTTTTAAATGAACACCTAACTTTTTAGACTAATGTGAGTTTATAAGGATGAGGAGAGAAATAAAGGTGAAGTACAACAAGTCATTGATTTGTATTCATTAAGGGCCAGCTCCTGTGAGGTGGTAAGCACCCTTCTCTCTCATTGAAATCTAAGGGGATAAGGATATTGAGCACTTTAAAGGAAGTGCTCAGCATCTTGCAGGTTGGGCCCTAAATTTAGGAATGGGAGGGACATATGTGTTAAACAGGTACATTTTGAAAGAACTGACTTTTGCAGGTTTAAAAAAAATCTGACTGTGTGGATTGAGCCAGTGGCTATGAAAGCTGCCTTGCAGAAAGTTAAAAAGTCAGGGTGGTTGCTGACAGATGTTGCACTGATTCTTTTCCAGTTATCCATACAGTGAAGATTGTAGCCAGGGAAAGCAGTACATGAATACTAGATGTCCAGCTTGGTGTGATAGAATTCTGATGTCACATTCAGCCAAGGAACTGATTCTAAAAGTAAGTACACTTGTGTGATCACATTATTTTCTAGTTATTTCTTCGTTTATCTTCAACATAGCATTTGTTTTTGTTTGCTATTTCTTGCCTCTCCCTGAATTCTGAACTGTCCAGAGTAAACCCCATGGATAGTTGAAGACAGCAACACCAAAGCAATGATCACATTTTTCCCTTATGCAAAATTTTTTATCTGATGATCTTAGTGTTTTACAAACATTGTGCAGTTAAGTTTCACAACACCTCTGTGAGACTTAGAGTCCCTTGGTTTCAGTGCATAGTGATAAGTCTAATTTTGCCAATGCCATAGCAACAATGTAGCTTAAGAATTTCCCAGATTTCCTCCCCTCCCTTCCTCCTCCCTGGCCCTTTTTTTGCTGTACAGATACTGAGCCAGATCCTGGGATCAGACCAAACTACACACTTCACAACAGGGTAGAAAGGGGACCTTTGTATTCCCCTTATCCTGTGTGTGGGCCTGGTCCCTCATGCCAGGTTACAGCAACCTGAATGTTGTCACAATTTACACAAGTTGCAAATGGGCCCAGAGAACCAAAAACACGTAAGGAGATCTTAGGCGCATCCCATCCAGGCTTCTTTGCTCTTACCATGCCCCATTTTCCTGCTATGCCAGAAGTGGGTGTGAGGGACATGCTAGAGCAGTGGTGGGCAACCTGTTGCACGCAGCCTGCAAGGGTAATCTGCTGGCGGGCTGCGAGACAGTTTGTTTATGTTGACTGTCCACATGCATGGCTGCCCACAGCTCCCAGTGGCCGCGGTTCGCCATTCCCAGCCAATGGGAGCTGCGGGAAGCGGCGCAGGCCGCAGGGACATGTCCGCCACCACTTCCCGCAGCGCCCATTGGCCAGGAACAGCAAACCGCAGCTACTGGGAGCTGCAGGCGGCCATGCCTGTGGACGGTCAATGTAAACAAACTGTCTCACAGTTACCCTGACAGGTCGTAGGTTGCCCATCACTGTGCTAATGTCTGTGCTGTGACTTTCTACCATGCTACAGTGAGCTGGTGATCTTGGGGTTACTCCAGAGGTCTTTATTGACAGATTGTGATGGCTGTGCAGTCACAGCAGCTTCATTACACCCACGAGTCTTGCCCACCTTCTCCAAAAATGTCTTGACTTGACAAGCTTATTTAATTTATTCACCCTCATTCAGGGTGAAATTTACCCCTCATTGCACAAAATCTGAGCAACTTGGTTTATTCAGGGAAATTCTTGAGGTCTGGTGAATGGAATTCACTTCCTTAACTTGGGGACAGGCCATGGCTATGGTACAGCCCCTCTGTGTCTAATCCAGTCATGGGTCTGGACTAGCATTTTAAGCCCTTCTGCATCTCCTATATAAATGTTGCCAGCCAATGGATCCACAGAGATTCCAGATCTCCATCCATGATGGCCTTTTTGGGGCCAAGATAGGGACCTCCTTCATGTGCAGAAGCACTGCAGCAGCCCCGATGTGGCTGCTCTGTCCAAGGCCTTCCTATACAGCCACAAGGCTGAACTAATGAAAAGGGCCCTATGCATTTGGATTAATTTAATCTTTAATTGATGGTTAATGCCATCAATGAGCTCAAGATAAAGTCAATATTATGGTATTTATTATGCACAATAATTAAAATGTATATAACATCTGAATACTGTGGAACCCTAGTATTCAGTAGGAAAGCAATACTGGGAAAACAAAGTTGCCAAAAAGGGGCAGGAACAGAGAATGAACTGGATATAAGCTTTCTATGCAATACTGCAGCATAAAATGTCAATGAAAATTTGGGCTTCATAGGTAGAATCATATACCAAAGAGATGATAATTTTGCATCTCTATACGACATTAATAAGACAGTAAATACAATATTGCATATACTTCTAGACATCCATGGAATTCTCCATAACAAAGGACAGAGTGACTAATGAGGGAAGATTTTAAAAATTAGCTATGAATCAGAGGAGATATAACTGTGTATAAATGTTTGAAGGGTGTAAACACCACCAAAGAGAGGAATTATTTAAGATTATATTAAGGAGTCTAACCAAATGTAATGAGAGAAATTTAAACATAGGAAAATGAAGGCTGAACACCAGAGAAAATTTGTAAAAATGAGTTCAATTGGCCTGAAATAACCTCCACAGGGAAGTGGCAGAAGTTCACTTGGAGTATTAAGGGCTCAATTTTCAAAATCCTTTTTAATCTTGTGTCTGCAATTTTGCATTTGCAAAATTTGGGCATGCTATTTTGGATATGGACAAAGATTTGTGAATACAAAAATTACCGGGGGAAATTAGAGCCACATTTTCTGCTGATGTAAATTGCACAGCTGCATTAACTTCAATTTAGGTGTTCCAGTTTACACCAGCAGAGAATAAGGTTCTTATCCAGCTGTGGGCCACTTAGAAATTTTGGCCCATAAAACCTGAGCAAAGCAATAGAAAATACACAATAGGGAAGAGTACTGAATTGGTGGAGGAAAAAACAAGATGATGTAATAGGTCTAAGTCATTTCTAAGTACTACATACAATCAAGAAAACTGTATTTGCCTTCCCACAGACTTCAGATCTTATTTTTTTATAAATGTTTACACTGTGCACTGTTAGAAATATTTGAAGCTTTCAAAAAGGATCAGTGAGGAAACCAAAAACACACTATTAGACTATACTTAATTGCAAGTCTGATACATTCTTATACTTTAAATAGCTGTTTATCTTTAAAAATTAGAGACAAAGAATTTCTTTGATATAACTAGTTGAGAAATTATTATGCATTGTTCTTTTTTTTTTTTAATATGTTAGGTGCTTTGTTGTAGGTAGCTGAAAAATTGATTTTCAGCTCTGGCCGACTTACCTCTTATTTCAAAGAACAAATTATAGTAAATCGGCACTTTCTTGTAGAAAAAGGAGTAGTGTGTGCAAATTAGCACACAACACAGTATGTTCAGTTCCACACACTAGGCGTTACAGATTGTACAGACATGGGGCTGTAAACAGCTTTCGTGCAACATCATCTATCATGCTATGGTCGGTTACCTCACCATCATGTTATTTTATGCTTCCTGAGCCCTAAAACACCAAAGGTTGCCCACTGCTAGGGGAGTTGCGTTGATGCCTGATAGCATGCAGTAATGAATGCTCAGCCAAGTGTATATTGTTTCTGCTTGTGCGCTGCTGTAATTTGTTTATCTGTCTAAAGATTATGCAGTTGAAAATCCACAATTTTATGCTGCCTTTGTAAATTATCAAGTCGCTTTTGATGAATGTATCCCCACTTCCGATAGTGGTGGCATTATGATCTTGAAATATTGGAAGGTGCTCATGCATACAATGCAGAAGGTTATGTTTTTATATTTTTTGGCAGACAACCATGCTATAAAGTAAATCTGACCTTAAGCTTCCTTACTGCATTTAAGATAATTCAGTTTTAACTTTATACTCCTAAATGCTGCTGTTTATATAAAGTTCTTGCCCAGTCAAACTTGACTGATTACAGATGACAAAATCTTGACTGTTTCATACAAAATAAATGAGTATGGTAAACTATTTTAAAGCACATATATGATTGTATTAGAGACTTGCCAGTGTGCAGACTCCAGATTTAATTAGCTTTCAGGAATTGTTTAGTATAATAAGAAATTGTAAGCCTCTCTGTGTGTTTATTCCTAAAGGGTTGTGCTAGATAAAATAGGCTGTCAAAATCACATGTTCAGTGTAAATGGCAGAAAGATGAGTACATTCTATTATTCATTAAATCATAGCTGCAAAGAGAACAAGTATATAAGAAGAAAGTTCAACATAGGGTCGAATGAAAGCAGTTCACAGGGCTGGCTAGAGGAATGCTCTCCTTCAATTGAGGCTGATTTTCTTAAGATATTTTGAATGCTCTTTTTATGAAAGGAAAGTATCTAATAGAAATAGGATTCTTTTGCTTTCTTCTTTCATAGCTAAATATTTTAACTGTGTTGTAGAAAATATTCAACCGCTGTTTCTACTTGTTTAACTTTACTTAGTTGATGCAATAACACAATGGGGTCCATGGCTAGGGCTCTTAGGTGCTCAAGTAATTCAACTAATAAATAATTAGAATAAAGGATGTGTTAATGTTTCTGCTTGTACATTTAAAATACTACTATATGGGGACATAGGATGTTTTTTAATGAGACAGAGGGGAATTCCATGTTATTCCGAGAGCAACATTCATGTCCTATGTAATTCAGTAAAACGATTTCTAGCTGTTCCTAAAAAAGAGGACTGTGGTGAAACCACTTGCTGCCTGTCACTGACACAAGGTTTTAATGTAACTATAACGGAGTCCTTAGTTTCCACACCTTAAATATTAGTTGCTAAAAGTTGTTAAAGTCCTAGAAGGGAGTAGTAGTGATTTGTCAGTATTTTATGTGGAAATTGCAAAAAGCTTTGCAATGGATATTTAATGTAACATTTCTACATTTGAGCCTATGTAATCTTTGCTCTGAAGAGCCACGTTGAATCTGCCCTCACTAAGAAATCTTATTGCATGTTCTTACTGAACTTCCATTCATGTAACCTTTCCTTACTTAGTTTTCTCTGAAATCTGAAGAATAACTGAACTGACTAGTCTTTTTTTTTTAATTAGTCAGAAAATGATGAGAAGATAGTGATTTATGACCATATTGGGCCAAATGTCTGCATGGGGGATCACAAGGTAATTTAACTCAGTGTTACAGGATTGTATTATACTGCGTTTTATTAGGAACATAGAATGCGTGTATTAATTTTTCTACTCCTTTTATACTGAAGTCAATTATTTCTCTCCTTTTTTATTTTAAACTAGACGCTTTGGAAAATTGTATACCAGTTGGGGTTAAATTCAGCTGAAATCAGTAGAAATGCTATATTAGAGATGAGCACGAGTTTCAGTAAAGAACAGGATAATGTTCCAGAAGGCAGCATAAAAACATAATATAAATCAGTATGAGCAAATATATCTGTATTTATAACCTTACCTAAATAAAGTTCCCATGGAAAACTTCAGTTTCACTTAGTTATCTAGATTGTTCCTGAATATAATTTTAATTAATTTGGTGTCTAGTTGACTATTAGAACAATAAAATGCTAACAGTACCATATATAAGCGACAGGTAAGAAAAAGAATATTTAGTGATATGCCAATTTAAAAAGATCAAAGATGATAAAAACATAAATTTTAAGTAACCCATACAGTTAGCTAATTCTCCTCTGAATATACCACAGACTAGAACCGCAGTTAGAAATATTTGATCAATAAGCACCTGGTTTCTTTGAAAATCCTATAAACACCTAAAAAATCTCTGATATTTTAAGACTGACTATCCATTTAAAAATTTCAGTTAGAAATCTGAAAACTATACTGCAATATCATTGACAGATGTACTGCAGTGGCTCTTGAATTATGATTTTAGGAATGGTAATGGGATACTTAAATAAATACAAATTTACAAATACAGTAAGTCATCTTTTTTTATTTATTTTTACAGTCATCATTTTTGTGGAGGTAGTAAAATGTTTTTCAAAGGAAGAAGGGATTTTACAGATATACTAACTTGTATGATAAAATGTAAAGTGCAGTATCCTTCAGAAATAGAGTAATAGCCAGATTGGATACAATCATTTTGATTTCTTTTATGACTGATTTATTTAACAAGCATCCTCTTTCAACAGAGTTAATATGACAAATGAAATAAGGTCCTATGTAGGGGGCTCAATCCTGCTTCTATTGAGATCGATGGCAAGATTCCCATAGATTTCAATGGGAGCACAGGATCAGCCCAATAAGTGGCTGTCTTCCTGAATCTCTTGAGAATTGTAAGATTACAGTAATGAAGGAAGTCTAGATTATTGCATCAGTTTGTCAATGGTTATAGATTGATTCTTACTCTGTTTGAAACAATTGTTACAAAGTGTTTGATCTCTTTCTGCCTTTCAAGTGTATAACCCCTATTTCTCCCTAACTTGCTGCAGCCTGTGTTCCTGTCCTTTCGAATAGCTGCTGGGGCAGGTAAACCTATTGCAAATGTGCACAAGTGTTGTGTCGTGCAGTGATGTGGTGGTAAATATCATTTTTTCCCCTTTGTTTATATTTTCTACATCATTTCCCCTTTGTGTTTATTTTTCTTTTAAAAAAATGCCAATTCTGCAACAGGAAAAAGATGCCCTCAAAATGAGAAGATCTTTCGTGAAACCACCCTGTAGCATGGAGGAGGAAAGAATAAGCAGTATATTGAAATGCATAATCCTAACAACTGTATTGATAAATCAAGTCTTGAGTGCCACATTTTTAGACTGCTGATCGTACACTATGCTTCAGCATCTGGACTCTGTTCGGGAAAAGCCTCACATACCTCACTGTCTTGTATGTTCATGTGACATCAAGTAGAAATGTGGAATTATTTTTATATATATATATATATATATATATATATATATATATATATATATATATTATACGTCACGGTTCTGTTGCCAAAACTCTAATAGACAGCAGAGATGTTCTGTATTTTAGATTTCACAATTTTCAACTTTTAATAAGTATTTGTCAATGTGGAAAAGCTACTTCAGCACATTTTAAACTTTTAAAGGTGTCATGCCTAACATTATATATCTGTACCATTTGGGGGTTTTGTACATTGGATTATATAGATAGAGATTTTGATGGTTTTAAATGGTATTTTCTTCATTGACCAAGGCTTATGGTTTGTTTTAGTTTTAGAATTTTGTTTTGTTTTTCATTTTTTCTAGATTTTTTTCTCATGTTATTTTCTATTCTGCCATGTAACATGGTTTTGAATCACACAGCAGCTGCTTTCTATACATACATATGTGTGTGTCTATATATATGTATGTGTGTGTATATATACACAGATATATAAATAATTTATAAACCTTACCAAAACGTATGCTAAATATACTTTCCATTATAACTGCTTGAGACTGCCATATCAGCAATTAGTGTTGGAGTCTAGCAGTTTTAGTTAAGTGTACATCAACAATCAACATTTATAAAACAAATAATATGTAGCCGTGCCATCACCAATACAGATATATAGTATACTATATAGCACATATATTAGCAGTTTCACTTTGTTACTCCTATAATATCTTCTTTCTAAGTACTATTAAGGACTGAATGTGAAGTCTCTAGTTAGATTTCTTTCAAGAATTTTGTAAACTGTTTTTGTCTGTCTTTTGTTACTGTTTTATGGTGCCAAGTATTGTATATTAAAACAATAACAACATGGGAGAAGAAAATTAGAAGTCTGTTTCAGAGAGCATCTGCACCCAACACAGACTGTATTATACAAAGTGTTAGAGAAAAGGACTGTAAATTTTCTTAGTTAGTGGCTATGTGCAACCTGCAACATAACCTTGTTATGAACATTTTTCTCCCACCACTAAGTACAACATTAAAAGGTGATTAGAGAGTCTGTTGATGAAACACAAATGTATGTTTTATTGATTTAATTTAGAACACTACAGAGTTCATGGACTGTGTGATGGCATTAGATTGATGCTTGATTTTGGTATAAATCACTACCATTGAAAATGATTTGATGTCCGCTTGCAGAATTTGTTTTCATGACAATACAGTCTGGGTTTGTATTAAGTACTGTTGTTCATAGGGTTTCTGCAGCTCTGTAATGTCAATGTGCCATGTTGCAATATAACCACCCAGTAATTCTATTTAACACGAATAGAGATTCAACTCATGGTAACTTTGAAGGCCTTTAGAAATGAGTACTCTGGTTCTCAAGCAATAAATCTGATCATAATGAAAAATGACTGTGTTTGTCCCTTTAATTTTGGGTGTGGGAATTATGCAGAAATATGAAGTTGTCCTCTTAACTTTCTGCTAATTGACTGTATTCTTTTTTGTCTGAAAACCAAGGCAGATAATAAGATGCATTTTTGTGTATAAACTGAAACACAATACAAACTGAGAAGAAGAAATTTAACATTGATTGCACTTTAAAATGTGGGATTCTTTTATTATAATATTGTTAATCTGACTATAACAGTGTATTTATGGCTACTCCTAATATACCAACACCACCAGGACCTTTAAACTGCTAGCCCCTGATCATTTTACAGATACTGGTCTACATGCTCTTTCCTGAGCTCTCTTGTCATAAAAAATAATGCTGCCTCTTAAAAGAAGGGAAAAAAAACTAAATACTTCTTTATACAGAGAGTAGTTAAAATAATAAACTGTGGGACCATAAAGAATTCTAAGCATCTAAAGAAGAAACAGCTACACAGATGACCTATTAGGGTAACTTGTTGAGTTGAGAAATTCTCAACAAAATTAATTCAACAACATTCATAATATGCTATTCCAGTGTTTAAAAAATTGGAGGCATGATCTCTCAAATGTGTGGGTTCCAAGTAGTAAGTTTTAAGAAAGATCCCTACTAGGAATTCCTCTTCTTGAATAATCTCTTGAAAGCCTAATAGATAACTATAAAATATTTTACCACAAACTAAGGTTTTCTATCAAATTACACATTCACGGAATTGTATTTTCTCCCCTTCATGGCATTAACGCTGCTAAAGTCCACAGTGTTCATTAAATACTAACTTCTGTATGTAACCTTTTTTTTATATGCAATATTGATTGTATAACGATTGTCGTGTTTTAATCTGAATATGGATTTCTACAATGGAGAATTTTGGTCTACTGGGACTATTAATTTAATATAGAATATAGACTGTTCCGATCAGGCCAATATAGCATTGTTCCCAGCAATCCCATTATAATTAGAAGAAATAACAACAGATTGTTTTGGATGGAGAGGTTAAATACCTCTTGCTTTTGCTTAGTTTGATGGGTTAAAAGCTACCTTGATCTATAGAAAGATACTAATAACTGAATATTTGTTTCTGGGCACCTTGAAGCTCAATTAATTAAAAATAAAGTCTGTAGAGGAACAATTGTAAGAATTCAGGCTAACCCCTCAACTATAGAAGGTTTTATAATCCTATCACTTTCCCTTAGCAATCAGTTAATGTGCTTAGATTTGTCCCTGTAGTTTCAGCTGTAATGAAGCAGGCACTATCCTTCATATTCAAGTGTACTCAAGGCACACTGGGGCCGAAGTGAGGACTTTTCTGAACTTGATTTGTAAATGGAGACAAGTAGAGCCTGGTCCTTCAAACCCTTATTGCCTTCAGTGGGACTAGGACCTTTCGTCTGAGTAAGAATTAACAGGACCGCCCCTAGAATAATTAGCTGCCCTGACGGAAAGACTCGGATGCGTTAAAAGTCATAGTGAAATAAATCGGCCTTCTCCCAAGCCCGATGTGACACCACCTGAATCTCTGTGTGAACATCCTGTGGTGCTGCGCAGCTCCAACCAATCAGCAGAAAGCTGATAATTAGGGCTGGTAGGTGGATAAACAGCTTCTACGCTGAGGAAAGAAGAGATCAGTGTGTCCCAGTAAAGTGAAATAACCTTCTGGAAATCTTAGCTTTTCTGTCTTTCCTTTGGAAAGGTGTTGCCATCTGAGAAGTACAAAGGTGAAATTCCATCGGGCTCTCTGAAGAAGGATTGGCTCTTTCCATCAGGTATTTATCAAATTTGGAAGGACATCAAAGTATAAAACATGAGCAAGGAAACAAGGACTGAAAGATCACAGTAAACAGAGTAAATAGGAAAATACAAGAGTACCTTGGGTACTTGCTTTCTTCATTAACCACCCTAAATCTCTTCCCTAGTCAGGCCACATTTACAGGGGACAGGATAATGTATTAATGAACCTTTAGCCTTTGTACAACATTGTCAATTGTCAACATGGGGAATAATGCTAACCTGTCAAAAGAGGGCTGCTGTTGTAGGATACCTAAATTATATGTCTGTCTGACTGTTTTGCTTGAAGAGGTAAACTATCCCCAGATAAATGGCTCCTAATATACAGCTGATCTAGCTGCAGTAGGCTTGCTAGGAAAGGGTTGAGAAGGAAGGGCTTCGGGCTTAGTTCAGCCACCTTTCAGTGAGAGAGAAAAAATGTGGGTTTTTAGGTTAACTATCCTTCTTTCTGACATTTGAATCAATTCACTCTTCTCTTTTGGGAACCTCTGGTTTGTCGTCAGTTGCCTTATAAGAAGTTAGGGTCTTGAGAAAATACTTATCAGTATTAAAGGCAGGGTTTGAGGCCTCCGCTGTAATCCCATTTTAGGTGGCTTATTAGCCCTAGAAAGGGCACTAGCCGCTCCTCTACCAGCCGGTCCCAGACATGGTCTGCCTGGCGTTGGCCACGGAGCGCTTGCCCCTCAGCTGGGGACGTTGCCCGGCCCTCCTTAGCGCTCAGGGAAACGGCCCGAAGGGGAGCTCCCCAGAGGGCAGTACCCCTCCCAGCTCCTCTGAGGCCGCAGGCCCTGCGGGGACCTCTGCAGGGGGGCTGAGTTCAGATCTTGTTCTCTGCCTGCTTTGGGTGGAAGCAGACAAGAGCGGCACGCGGGCTTCCCCCGGGCCCCGTGGCTCAAAGGTGCGGCACCGCGTACCCACCCTGCCTGGCCCGCTGGGGAGCTGGCTCTGTGCGCACAGAGCCAGCGGGACGTCGGGGGCCTCCGAGGCATGGGAGCGGCCAGAGCCGGCGTCGGCCCAGATCGCAGCCGCATCGGCTTGTGCTGAAGAGAAGGGGCCACTCCCCGGGACCCTGAGCCTCGCTCGGGCCCGAGCCGCCCCGCGGCCTGGACTCGGGCCGGTTTCCCACGGGCTCCCAGGGCAATTCTGCCGGGGTGAGGCCGGCAGGCTCGGGGCCCGTGCGGGGCGCCCCTGGGGCGGGGGTATAACGAGTGCTGGCTCCGGGCTTCGCTGCTTGCGTTGCAAACACAACCCCCCCCCCCCCCGCCGCCTTGAGCCACGTGTCGCCTCGGCGCCATCCATCTGCTCCGCCGTCCAAAAGAAACTGGAGCCTGCTTGGGGCCGGCGGGGAGCGGACAGGGCAGGAGAAGAGGCTGGGACCGGGCCAAAGAAGGCCCCGCCGGCGGTCGGCTGCTTTCTTGCCGAAGCGGGAGGCGGCCCTGGGGGTGCAGGCGAAGGGCAGGCCGCTTTCCCCGCCCCGGGAGAGGGGCGCAGGGAGGTGAATCTGCCCCGGCCGGAGATCCGCGCAAGGCGGCGGCGGCTCTCCCACTTCTCCCCCGCCAGGTCGGCGGCTAAGGCCGGAGCCCGGCCGGGCGCTGCTTCGGAGCTGTCGGTGGGGCTCCGGGGCCGCGTGGTCAGCCGGTGCGGCCCCCAAACCTCGCCGCGCCAGGCCCCGGGCAGCGCTCCAAGCTAGGCGGGGAGGCCGCCCGGACCCAGCCCTGCGCGTCTCCCGGAGCGGGCCCGATCCTGGTCCCGGGGCTCCCTGCAGCCGGAGACGCCCCTGCCCAGCGGAGCCTGTTGCCTTCGGGGGGGGCAGAGACTCCAGCTCTGGCGTCT
The DNA here is from genome assembly GCF_009764565.3 of Dermochelys coriacea. NCBI lineage: Eukaryota > Metazoa > Chordata > Testudines > Dermochelyidae > Dermochelys > Dermochelys coriacea. The sequence continues at coordinate 97,932,283 of NC_050074.1, read as the reverse complement.
GGGCTGGGCTCGGGAGGCTGCACCGCCCGGGAGGCTCCTGGCGTCCTGCCCGCGGAGCGGGGCGCTCAAAGCCTCGGCTCGCAGAAGGCTGGGAACCGGCCGGGCCGCGCAGGCTCGCACTTAGGCGCAACGCTTGTGTTCACTGCGGGGCCCAATTCATGCTGCTGCCTGGCTGGGTGTGAGATGTAAAGAGAGTCACAAAGGGTCCGATCCCACAGGCTTCGCTCACTCAAAAGGCCAGTGGACCGCGGGATGGGGCCCAAACGCCCAGTTCTGAGCCAAGGCGCTGTGGGGTCTCACAAGAGGCACCTATTATGTTGCTTTAAATGGTCCAGCTTTAATGCTGGAGAAACCCCGTTTTGTTGAAGCTAAAGCGGTTGCCAGACACTGCTCCTATCCAAGTGGCTTTCTTTAAAGTGATCAGGGACTGAATCATCGCAGGGAAAACTTAAGGACTCCCAGCATTTGGAAACGAGTTTCCTTTCTTTTCTTTTCTTTTTTTTTTTCCTGGCTGCCTGGCAAGTAAAGAAGGGCCCTGCTTGGCTTTTCTGTGTAGCCCATTGCATTTGCTCAGATTGCAAAACAGCAGCTGAGAAGCAGAAAGAATGTCTCATTCATTTAAAAAAACCTAACAATGAAACTGGCCTAGACTCTTAAGGCCCTTGAATAGTCACAGAGCCCAGCTACAAAAAAACAAAAACCCTGCTGATCGTGTCCTCCTCACGAAGCACTCACTGTACCGCTGTGGGAGCATCTCTCTCCCGCCAGCAGGTTTGATGCCTCTTGTCCTTTCCTCCTTAACCACTTCTGAATTGTCCAAACCAAAATGTAAATATTTTGTAAAATGATCGGTGTCCTCTAAATAAAAATCACCGATTAGCTGGAAAGACACAGCCGCAAGCTTTCAGTACCCACGGTTTCCTATAAAGGTAGCACCAAAAAGAAATCCTATTTCTACCGTTCTACTGGCAAGATCAAGAAGTTGGCCCTGTAGGCTTCTGCCTCTGGGATGGTGTCAAGATAACAATGGGCGTTAAGCTAACTAACTAGTACCTACGTGAATCTAACAGATGACTACCGCTTACTGTTGGGAAAACGACGTCTTACACTGCAACTATCTCCCAAGAAGTTTAGCCGTTAAATATGTAGTTTGGTAGCTGCTTGTAGGATGTTTTCGATTTTATATAAACGAAAGAGAGATACTACACTCTCTCTCCCTCCTCTGGAGTACAGATACATTGGAAAGATGTTGTTTCTTTCTTTTGGTACGTGACAGGGACGCATTTTAAGTTTTGCAACTTTTGGTGCGCTCCCCCTTTAGAGGCTGGGAAATGTGATGTTTGGTGCACTCACCGAAGACAAACGACCGAGCTTTTCTGAACAGGTGTGTGAAGATGAATTTATACGTACATAGTGGACATAACTCTTCCTCCCGCTCATCCCATTCTGGGAATCTGGCTTCCTCTTTCTTTCAGGGACCAGTGTGATTTTCCCTTCTGTGCACAGAACCAGTGGCACCCTTCGCCCCCCATCTCCGTTGGCTCGGCTGAGGGAACTCACTCACATTCGCTTACTCTATTTTAATAGAATATTTTTCATGGACTGGGAGAATGGCCACAATAAACCGCGGAAGGAACGTCCCAGTTCTTGGCAAGCCAAACCTGAGCAAACCCTTTCCCCCACGGGCCTGCTTTTCCAGCACTGTGCTCCGCACGTTCAGCAGCAGCAAGTTTGGAAAAAAGAAAAGGCACAAAAAGCGGTGAACAAATGGAAATCGGTGATTTACAAAACAATAATCATAGAGTTGCAGAAAGTGGTGTCTGTCTCTGCCCCTTCGCTTTTTCCCCCCAGATGCGCAGAGCTTTTAGTTCTTACAAAATAAGCTCTAAAAGCGAGTTAGCAAAGTCTGGCTCAGATCACAAGTTCAGATCCTCTAACCTCCTTGCTTCGGGTGTAAATTGACAAAGGATTTAAAATATTAGTACCAAATCAGAGCCAGCCAGTTTTGCAGAGGAAGCAACAATTGGTAGGTGGCTGAGACTGTTCTTTGAGCCTCTCAGCTTCTCATGTAAGGCAGCTACTTTTGAAAATCTAACCTCCAACCCATGAAAGGAGCTTGAATCTGAGAGAGGGGTTATTTCTGCAAACCGCTCTGCTCCCAGCAATGGTCGTAACCAATGACTTTGGGGCCCTAAGCCCACGAGCGGCGGGTCGGAAAGGCTGGTGGCGGACTAAGGCCCGACCCTGCATTCCTTGGAGCTGGCTTCGGGGAGCCCAGGGGAGGGGTTGGTTCCCTCGCGTGTTTCATCTGGTGCATTAGGATTTAATGAAACGAAACGCAAAAAAACAAGCCAATAACTCAGCCAACGATTAAAAGGGAAGGTGAACGGCTGCTATTTCTCACACACGGTGAAGCACTGGCCAGGGTAAGCGCTCGGGGCAAGCTCTTACCACCCCAGCCTCCAAACTGGCAGTGTCTGAGCCGTACAGCCCGAATCCACCCCTTGCTTTCCACTCGAGCTCCTGTACCTTGCCCTTGTCACCGGCGGGGTCCGCTCGGATTTCCAATACAGCGGCTCACTATGCGAGGAGACGCTCCGGACCGGACAGGGGCAGAGGAGCCGACTGAGTCTCTCGCTTCGGAGCTCAGTCCGGACGCGAGCCCCCTGAAAACGTTCCCAGTCCCCACCCCTGTGACACAGCAACGCGAAGTTACCCTGCAACAGTTGGGCGAGCTTCTAACTCCAACCACTTCTTCCGCCCCCCCCCCCGCCCCCAAAATAAACCCTCGAAATATTACCGGACCTGGCTGAGGTTTCAAAACAAACCCACAAGCCACGCGCTAAAACATCTTTACTTCTAAAACTACAAATTACTTCCCCCCCCCCGGGGTTGACTTCAGCTAGCACACCGAACACCGCCCTCCCCGTTGGCCGAGGCGGGACCCCAACTGTCCAAGGGGGTTTAAAATCCCTACTTATTGTGAAGAACGTGTGGGTGAGGGGGTGAGATGGAAGAAGAAACAAAACATCGGGGGGAACGCGGTAAAGGAGAAGCTTGTTAAATAATTTATTGATTTATACAAAGTCTTTCCAACCGACGTGGAGGCAATAGTTTTAATCCAATTTAAAATCAAGTGTCCAGCTTTGTCTGTCTTTTTGGTTGTTTTTCTGATGTAATAGAGCATAAAATCCGTAGAGAGGAAGAAACTAAAACTGCCAAAAAGCTCAATGAGAGGGGAGGGTGAAATAAAAGAGCCATTTTTACACTAGAAATATACATCACAAAACTCTGAAATTTCCTATATACAAAGTGGCTGAGCTGCAGTCGGTGATCCATACAAAACAGTAACAAAATCTGATTGTTAGAGCAGGAAATTGGCAAGAAAGAAGGGGGGAGAGCGGAGAAAGTTAAAAAACAAATAAAGGAACGTTGGAAGGATTCCTCTGCGATTTACATCAATGAGAAGGAAGATAATTTCATAACTTATTCTGTAAAAAATATATACATTTCACATACATCTTAGGCTGTACAACACATCACTTTTAAACATCCAGTTACAATTCTTCTTTATAATGTTTTATACCCTGGTTATTTCAGCTTTTATAAAGCGCCTTAGGGAGCAGTCAGTCTTGTTGGCTAGGGTCTCTTGCCCTTTATCACAAAGTATCCGAGTTGTTACTGCAGGGGCTGATAAGGGCTAAATTTGTGGATTTGTGCTTTTTCAATAACCTCGTGATTTTTTCATCGTCTGAGTTGGGGTCCAGAGGTTTGTTATATTCATCATCGTCCTCATTATCTGAGCTCTCCTTCAGCTTCTCCGTCTCTGAATCGTGTTTTTTCTTAGCGGAGGCCATTTCTGCTGCGTGCCTCTTTCTCCATTTCGTCCTTCTGTTCTGAAACCACACCTGTTGGAGACCCAGTATAAGAGGGGGAAAAAAACCCTTAGCTGTAACTCTCTTTCCAACAACCCAACCTCCTGCAGATTTGCAACCCTCCCTACATACACACTTAGAGCGCCCTTCAGAAAACTTGGTTTCACTTTCTGTCTGGACTATTGCTTGCCTTTGGCGGTTCCTGTTTAAACAGTAAAGTTGGGTGCGTATAGCCTTTAACATCACTGGTTCCGTCTCATAAGACAGCAGGATCGTTTATGTACTATTAAAAATTCAGTCACTTTATATGAAAGGGGATCATCACTTTTGACTCTCAAACAATAACATAAAGGCCAAACACTGTACATAAAAGTATTAAAAACTGGCTAGACTGCAACAGGATAACTGTAGAGAAATGTGTATGTTTGTGTAAAGTAATTGCACTGCCTCTCCATAACATAGCTCATTCAAACTGAATCTTTATGGTTTGACAATGTCAGGCGAAGGAATATAGTGTCCTATTCCCGGCTTCCCTTTTGTTACAATGAAGCCAAAATTAATTGTCGTTCAAATGGAATTTTGGTAGCATTGGAGAATAATATTCTTTTGAAAAGCGAATGGCCGAGAAAATAGTTCACAGTCAAATTATATATAACCCAGTATACAATAGTTCAACACTGCCAAAATATTTCCCAATATTATTGTGTTTAAACAAAATAGACACACATCTAATATCCCACACGGAACTCTGGAATATTGAGAAATGTGAAACCATTTCACTTGAGTAGTTTGTAAATGATTTTCAAAACTAAGGACTCTGTATATTTAAGACCATGCAAAAGAACTTTAAAAACACAAAGGTAAAATCTATTACATATAAAAATATTATTTTAATTATAAATAACCTAGAAGCGTTTTTTATATATTTTTGCATCATTGTAAGGAATTAAACCAATTGTGAAAAGTTATGATTGTGTTGTCCAGAAAATAAAATATTACTCTTGCAATTAAAGTAAATCAGAACTTTAGGTTATATCTCCTGTCATAATTTTAATACTCCCACAGGGTCTGTTAATTCAGTAAATTGTGATCTGAAGAAGCAGGTATACTTCAGTTACGTGCTAGTTTCATCTTTCAACATCTGTGAATCCATTAATAAAATAATCTTTACTCAGAGACGATTCTGGTGTATAAAACGGGGCTTCTTACCTTAACTTGACTTTCTGTCATTCCTAACGAATAGGCCAGACGAGCTCTCTCAGGTCCTGCCAAGTATTTAGTTTGTTCAAACGTTTTCTCCAAAGCAAAAATCTGCTGCCCTGAGAAAGTTGGTCTTGAGTGTTTCTTCTTTCCGTCTTTGTCCAGAACCATTCCAGTCTGGGCTGCAAACAGGAGAAAATATCCCCGTCAATTACTAGAGATTACATCTAATCTCAGTGCCAGAATCTGTTCTCCAATATAAAACTAGAAAAATCCCCTTGGTTTGAATTACGTTACTCCGGATTTCAACCACTGTAACTGGGAGCAGGATTTCGCCCTGTAATATCTAGCAGAATCGTATTGTAAGTGACATCACGAAACTGCTGAAACGGCATGTAAATGATAATAAGACATGTGATGGTGAAGTTAGGCTACAGTTTTTAGTTTATTATTTTGAACAGTGTGGGGTTATGATACTGTTTCATGTATTGCAATTCTGAGAGCACATGCCCCTGTGTTTATAAGTCTATACTGCTCAGTATCACAGACAGGTTTACATCTTTATCCACCCATTGTTGTCAGTGGTATTTCTCACCTCCACCATCAAGATTAGATAGTTATGATAGCTCCTTACATATTTGCCTTTGTATCTAAGAAATCGAGAAAGATCCCGACTCTAAAAGCGACCTCTACAATCTCCTGGCGGAGCCAGACAGTAGAAAACACTACCGGGTGAGGGGGCGGATTTCAAAATTACCTTTACCAAAGGGGCCTTAATAAAAAATCTGATTTCACGACAGAAAAAAAAAATTCCAAAAACAAACTCTGCCCCACACAAATGTATTGGATCCTTCAACGCCTCCCCCATCACTCCCTGCTCCCTTCTAGGATCAGATGCACCCTCACTTACCAGGACAGGCGATTCTCGGATCTCTCCAGGGAGATCCCTGCATAACTCCCGGCCAGAAGATGGGAGGTCGCCCAGGCAGCTCTGCCAAGGGCTTTGGGTACCTGGACACAGCTGCGGGGTTAAAATACATCCCTGCTGAGGTAGCCAGTCCATTAATCCGGGGAAGCCCGGTGAGGAGGTTGCTGGTGGTTCCAACAGGTCTCCCCAGGATGTCGCTTATTCCGTGCGGCGTCCCTAAGGGGATCTGTGTGTTCAGTCCGCCCAGGGCTGGTGCTTTGAAGCTGGAGGGATTCTGCAGGGTGTAGGGGAATAGAGACGTCTTCATTTCAGCCATGTTATGCAGAGCAGCCAGCGGTGTACTGCTCAGAACAAATGCACTCTGGCGATTAGTATCCATCTGCCCCACAGCTAACATTTGTGATCATCAATAAATCTATATATAGAGATATAAAAAAGCCAGCTGTTTTATTCTTAACCCACACGCGCAGCGCCAGCCACGGGCTCGTTAGTCTTAAAAAAAAAATCAAAATACCACTGAGTAACAAAGTTTTGTGCTGAGTAGCAAGCGATCGCCTCGGCTCTGCCAGGACTTGCAGCTGCAGCAATGCACACTGTAAAGTTTCAGTCAGGAGGAAAACAAAAATGAGGCAGGAAAATATTGCAAAGGAGAGGGAGGCAAAAAGTCTCGGTCAAAACAGACCTCAGCTGGCAGTGTCCCTGGACGACTTTGGTTGCTGAGCCCGGATTGAAAATCCACTAGGAAATCAGAGGATTCGGAAGGGTGAGTGGTTTTGATGATTTTTTGTTTGTTTTTTGGTAGTTACAGGCAGAGTTCCTTCCCTGGGAAATTGACTCAGAGCTGAGACCAGAGCTGTACAAGATACACAGATAACCGCACAGCCACCTGCAAGACGCGCTCTCTGATTGGAGGAACCCCCTTCAGGGGCAGCTCGGATTGGCCAATGGATTGGCACGCTGGTCCTCCACTTTGCATTGACGTCACTCGGGAGAAGAGCAAGACTAAATGAAGATTTTATTATAAAGTCAAGGTACTTTAAATGGCTGTAAATTTACCCACTGATATATCTTTCAAACGACTAAATAAATCCAAATGAATGGGAGTTTAGTTAGGCTAAAGCTTTAGAAGGAAATCAGAAAAAAATATCAGCACACATTTTATCAGATCGAAATAATGCAGATTTTGAGCTCAAATCAGTAATGCATTAGTTTAACCCTGATTCATAGAAAACCAGCTAACAGCAGCAAATTACAACTTCGTTCGTTTTATTTTTCTGTTATATTTTTCTCTGTTCAAAATATTTAGTTAAGTCATGGAACCTAAATAGAAGAGCTAATAAAAAGTATCACATCATGTATCTGAGCATTAGATTTGCCTTTTTCTCTTGATGATTCGACTAAACAATACTTCAGGCTGTTTACATTTGTCACACAGACTGTCAATTCTAACTGTTAGATACATTCTAGGGTATGTTTCAGAGTAGCAGCCGTGTTAGTCTGTATTCGCAAAAAGAAAAGGAGTACTTGTGGCACCTTAGAAACTAACAAATTTATTAGAGCATAAGCTTTCGTGAGTTACAGCTCACTTCATCGGATGCATTTCTAGGGTATGGAAGGATTGCTCACAAATGTGTAGTGGACTGTGCCCAGCGTTCTCTGTGATATAAAATATAGATGATGTGATCTCTACAGCACTAGTGCCCCTCACTTCCTAGAACGTGCTTCTTAGTTGTCAATCGTATCTGTACAAAGGCGTTTAAAGCAGAAGAACCAGACTTTTGACTAATCGAGCAAGGCTTGCTTCTGTTTGGGAATGAAATACGCTCTTGTAGTTCTTTGGTCGTTTACAGTTTGGGCCGATTGTAATTCAGGGGCAACTATGCCGGTGCAACGTGGGCTTTTGGATGCTGTTTACCTGATAATTAGTTTTCAATGTACCACTCTCTATTTAACTGATAATTAGTTCTCTATACTCTTTAAACTGCTCAGTATTTATTAGATTTGAATTTTGAAAGTATTTTTAAAGTATTCTAGTTTAGGATTAAGTTTGATTGCACATGTCTTGCCATCAGGTTTTAAGTAGAATTCTCCACTGAAATCAGTTGGGGACGTCTGCTTAAATACTGGTGGCTGCATGTGGTCTGCTATGGTCAAACTGAAAGAATGTCTCTTAAATAATAAAAGTGCTTTATACGTGAACTCGCAATATTTTAAAGTGCATTTGCAGAAACATAAACCAGTTCAAAGATTGTTTCTTAATCGAAAACATTCTTAGTTGTTAAGAACATGTGGAAAAAAAAGAATAGATATTGTTGGAAAATACATTTGGAGGGATTTATTTTTAAAAGGGTGCTTTCTTAGTTTATTTTTGAATGACTTTTCATGTATGTTGTGAATACATTATTAGCACAGGAAAAATAGCGTGAACTACAGCTAACAGAGAAATGAAACGTTCTAAAGTTTTTTAAAATTTCCAAATGAAGCAAATGATGATGCATATTAAATTTAAACATATAAATTTAAATATAAATAATATTAAATGTATACTTGAATTTATTAAACGTATCAAATGCAGTAATTAAATGTATGATCAGGACATATAATAGTTGAAGAGTAGTTGTTTGTCTTGAAATTACTATCTTCATTATATTAAAATACATTTCTGGAATTAAAAACTTCGACTAGACCAATGATCTTTATTTTAGCTACTCTGACGTTGTGTTGTCACTATCCGTCCATCCTGTTATGCACACCATCGTATGTAATATTTGCAAGGAGCTGAAAAAAGCAAGGAAATTGTTAAGGCCTCTTTAGAGTGTCATCAGCTTTGTATCCCGGGTCATCTGTTTTATAAATACTATAATTAGAATTTGTATTTAAAAAGAGACGGTGAATGTCATCTTCTTTCAGCTCTTTTAATGGCGTACAACTAAATGTTAGGTTCAGGCTTTGCTGTTTGGCGCTTAAAGGATTGTACAGAGGAAATGTATATTCATACAGCATCATGCACTGCAAATTCATATCTAAGCTGTGAAGATTCCTAAATCCGCTTTACGATGTCCCAGATTTGATTCCCATTGAGAATGAGTTGGTCATTTTTTCCTTCCGCTGTTTGGGTATGCTAAAGAGGTTCCAGGTGCGCTAAGCTGGTTTATTATTCTTTTTGACTTTTCCGAAAAGTGACTGGTTAAGTGTTTTTCTTCTTACCGGAGAGAATCCTTTTCGGTTTTCTTTTTCCCTTTACCTGTCCGGTGGGTTTCGCGCGCTCGCTCTCTCTCTCTGATATTTCTATTTGCACGTTAGATTGTTTCCCTTGTAGTGATGTGTGATTTTTATCCGGTTTTCCTCTCTCCTCCCTCCCCCCGGCCCACTAGTATTTAAATAATCGTATGTGTGAGAGAACAATCTGGCTTCAGTTTGCTACTCAACCATAGTGACTGCTGGATACTTTGATACTGGCAGAATTTAGCTGGGAGAATGCATCCCCAGGGTTTAGGTGATTTGTGGAGATGAAAGTCATTTGAGCCATTACAGAAATATATTTCCAGTGTTTAGCAGTGCAGGGGGACCTGAAGTGATAGGCGAGTGGTGCTATTCTCCTGGAGTGGAACTGATATTTCCCCCTCTATGAATATCGATTTTTCATTCATTGACCATTTCAGTTCCAGAAAAATATAGAAAAGCCGCCCCACGGGTGATGGGAATCGTGCTTTAATTAAAATAATAGATACAGGCAGAAAACTATAATTCCCCGGAGAGCAGAGATCCAGTGCCAGGTCTTCCGGAGTTATTTTAATTACACAGGACAGATTAACAAAGGAAACATCTCACTTGCTTTTTCTAGTTGTTGGAGGAGAAACTGACACCTAAGTGGGCTCCAATTCCGAGTCCCTTCGCACGGATCTCATCCCTTAAAGGGAAACAAGCGCTGGTGACCATCCAGCCTCTCCCCCACGAACTGAACCTGCCCTTTAGAACATCATCCAGGAGCTCAGGCCAGCTCAGCGGGTGTTGAGAATGTGCGCTCCTGGCTGGTCTTGGGGTTGAGATTCACCTGGTGCCAGGTGACTTTCTGTTCCAGGCGCTTGGAGCAGAGAGAAGCATTTTCTTGTTAAAGTGGAAGGAAGTGGGAGAGCCCTGTTCCCGTTTCCCTTTGCTTGCACCACTGAGGATTCGCACTTGCTTTGTACCGTAGTTTGGATTATTCTGTTTAAAGATCACCCCAATGTGCTCGTTTACCTAGATGATCGAAGCCCAGGGGCGTTTTGACAGGGTCCCCATGTGCACTATAGAACAGTAGATAGGGACAGAATTTCCCCCTCACTCCCGCCGCCCCCGGGTTGAATTATAGAAAGAATTGCCCCGTTCACATGTTCTCCGCATTTGTCCTCTTTAAAAAGTTCCTTGGAGTATGTTTAATTCGGAGGAAGGTGCAATAAAAGTGACGAGACATATCGGGACCACTGTAGGAAGAGATGGTTGTATGGGATGCCCAGGTTATCACTGAGACCCAGCAACAGAACAGACAATAGTTTTCCGTGGTCTCTGGAGTGTTTCAGGTTGTGGTGTTGTTAGTGTGTGAAACACTGACCTGCTCCGTGCGCCGTGTAGTCACAAGTTTACTCAGAGACCCTTGGCGGGTCCCACACATGCATAAGTGGAGCCCCCTTACAGAAAGGAAATAGTTTGCTGTCCACTAAGTGGGGACGAGCTACAGACTCTGTTCCCATTTTGCAACAGGCAGGGGCAAACCCATCAGCAAACAGTAATGAAGGAAAACAAGGCGCTTAATAGAGAGGGGACAGATGCTCTGACGTCTCCTGCTCTCTGTAACACGGCCACAATTGGCCTTGTGTTGGGAAGAGCTCCCTTTAGGAGACACAGGGACATCTAGAGTCATGAAGAGCCCACAGCCAGGCCGAGAGAGCAAGGCACCACCCCACACTCAACAAGCCCAGGGACCTTGTCAGCCAGTTCTTTGTGAAGAAACAATGGACTGGCTCAGCCTGACCGTCACTTCATAGTTCCAGGCTGGGAGGTTCAGGCCTTTCAGTTTATTACCTCCAGACTACTTCCATTGCATCCTGCACACGCAGCTGCCAGTGTGCACAGACAGGCTCGTCCCATCACTAATATCGGTGAGCGTGTGAAGTGTAATGACATCTAACGCACGTTACCTTTCTCCACGGCTTCTAACCCTCTTCCTCCCCCTCCGCCCCCCCGTCCCCCCGCAATGCAAAGACTCAACCGCTTTGGCAGCCTTAGATTGAAATTAAAATGTTAAGTCAGCATTTAAGACAAAATAAACTTTGCGCATGTCCTAGGAGTAGGTTTGACTTCGGACGTGAAATTGAGGGATCAGGTATGCCTTGAAATTTCCCAGTACCTCCCTTTTTGTTCTGGGATTGTGAAAAGTTTCTTCCAGCGCCTGATCACAATTGCGCCTTCGTAAACTGTCAACAAGGAAGCACGTTTATTTCCAGCGATCACTAGCCTATGCATGTTTTATAGGGAGGAAATTACAGTTTTTGCTAATTTTCTCTTCTCTCTCTCTCTCTCTCTCTCTCTCTCTTTCCTGCGCCTGTCAGTTGGGTTCTTTGAAAATTCTGCCATAAATAAAACACAATCCAATACTGAGATGAGAAATCCTCCTTACAGCCCCTCGTCTTCACGCTAAAACATTGCTCTGAGCTTGGAGAATAATTTATATCCGTCATCAATGACACTTGTTACTCATTAATTGTACATTTGTCCTGTTTATTGACTTTCGTGCGATCTAATACCCCGAAGTTTTCCTGAAGGAAATATATGGCTCTTATCTCTGCAGACCCCACGGCGTGATAAAACTGCTTTTACAGTGTTTTATATCTTTTCTTTTGGCGCTTCCATGAGACAGGACACATTAAAAAGCAGCATCAGTTCAAAGTCCACAGCCTGGCAGCGCGACCCCCCAGCAGGAGAGTTTGCAGCGCCAGGTGGGCAAGCGGAAGGCTTGGCGAAGAAGTGAAGCCTTGACGCTTTGCAACCGGAGTTCAAGAGCAGCCAGCCAAGGAGCAGGGCCCCAAATATCCGATGACCTTGAGCCCTCCCCCCTGAGCTCTACCTGTGGTTGATTGCCGCTCTTACAGCTTCTCTTTCACTCCCGGCAGCCTGCCACCGTGCAGTCTCTTGCCACCCCAACCCCTTTCGTGGTTTAACGCCGGAGAGGGCTTCTGAGACTCATCTTTTAGGAAATTCGCCTTTCCCCTTCCCCCTGTGTTAAATATTGCCCTGTCCCGCGGGCCAGGGGGCAGGTAAAACTCCCCTTGACTGGGAGTAAAACCAAGCAGGGACCCCGCTCAGCAGCGTCCTGGGTGGCCCTGTCAATCGCCGCAGGGTTTAAGCTTTCGATCCCCCCCCCCATTTACTGAGTTATAGCCGGGTTATCCCTCCCCACCGCATTAAACCGTGCGGGTTCCTCTCGCGGTGGACAGGGGCCCATCCCTGTCCTAATTACAGCGCCGTCTGTCCCGCTTAGGAGTGCGGCAGGACGGCCCCCCCGGCGCACAGACTGGGGCAGTCCCCGCTAATCCACCCCCCCCCCCCCGCCCCTGGGCTGTGCAGCCAGGCCCCTACGTTTCTAGTTTTTCTTCCAGAGGCAAAGAAACCCCTCCTGCGCCCGCAGACAGGCTGCAGCAATAGCTCCCGGAGAGCGGGGAGCTAGCCCGGGGCATTTAAATGCCACCTTAACCTCGATTTTTAATGGCAGCACCGTAAAGATCAACATTTGCCAGCGGTTTTACAGCTGATTGCTGGCGGGGGGGAGGGGGGGAAACATCCACGTTATGTTCATATCCCCAGCCGCTGTTCCAGGCGTAGACGCCGGGAAAAGTGAGTGTAACGCCCGGCCCACGCTTCCGCCCGCAGACGGATTCCCCCTCGCTGGGCATTTCAGGGCCGGCACTTCGGCCAACCCAGTTTTCAAAACCCCTTGTCACGCGGAGAATTCCTGCCCTGGGAATTTCCCTGCTCCGAGAGCTCTCTCTACGCAGAGGGTTGCCTGCTGTTTGCTTTGGTCCAGCCTATTTGTGTCTATTCCTAATTTCATCCCCGCACTCCCCGTTATGCTCCTGGGCTTCACAGAGCGGCTGGAGGAGAGAAGACGGGAGCAGCAGCCCGAGGGAGGAAGGGGCTAGAAAAGAGGCCGCTAGAGGTGGGGGGGGGCGTGATTAAAGTTCCTCCACTTTCCCCCGGTTGGAGCCTGAAGCTGTAGTAAGTTACTAATCAAAGAACCTCCTCAGGCGATCTTAGCAAAGGCGGATTCCCCGGGCTAGAGGGGCAGCTGCAGGGGGGGGGGGTCTGCAGTGTCCGCTTCTGCCAGCAGGTAACAACCGCAAATGCCCGGAGCCCGCAGCCTTGGCGGAGCAGTTGACTCAAGCGGGCTTGCGGGGGCAGAAGAAAGCCCGGCTCGGGCCCAGCGTGTGGCCGGGAGGAGCGCGGCTGTGTTTGGTTCTCGAGGTGGCTCGTCAGGGGTTCTCGCCTGGCCGGACGAACAGCAGGAGAGAACAAAGCGTGCCCGAGCCCGTGACTCTGGCGAGCAATGCCGGCCCTGTGCCGCGGGCAAGGGGCTGCCGGCGCCGGGCGCGGTGAGAGGGGGGCCCGGGGAGAGGCGAGCACCAGCTGTGCAAGGGCTTCATTTGCGGCAGCGGAGTCCCACATGTGTGATGCCAGCTAGTCAGCTGCCTGGTCTGGAAATCAGGATGGAGCCGGAGCGAGCCCTTAATAGCGACTCCCCGGTTGTTTGGCTTACAGGTGTCAACCGGGCGAGGAGAAAAGGCAGGTCTCGATCTGCCTCTGGTCCAGGACTAGGCAACCCGAGCCCTAAGGGAGAATCCCTTTTCCCTGGGTATCGCACAGCCACAGCGAACTGTGCCCCGAAAAACTACTTTTTGTAAGTGGGTGATCTCCTGTCTGTGTGCAGCCTAGAGGCCACGCGCCCTATCCCACCCAGGAGAGCCAAACAAGAGTTAAGGGGATCGATCCCCCCCAACTATTAAAGGAAATCTGATTTTGATTAATCCCAAAGACAGGGGATATCCGCATAGGTGATAGAATTACGGGGGCTACCGCACCCCTTGGCTTGAAGTGGTTTCCATCATAGCCATTGACTCAAACTGTAAACCCTGTATCGCACTATACAAATTGTTCCAGCAGCCCTGCACTCCAGTAGCCTCAACTCCCCATTGTAGCAAATGCCTGTGTAAGGATCTGACCCTCCCTTCTTATTGTTTTGGAGAAAAAATGATTATAGTTGCAAATAATATGCTCAGAGACAGAAAAGTGAGATTCTCGAACATGGTGAAAGTCTCACTGATGAAAGTGTGTGGGTGACTTTGTCCAAAAAATCCTAAAAACCAAAAATTAAGCCTCTTGGTGCATAACGTCGGTGTGTTTATTCTGACAATAGGTTTAAGGTTAATTTCGGTTAAGCAAAATAAGTTTCTATTTACAATCAACGGATTAATATTAATTAAAATAATAAACTGCTCACAACACACTTTCTCCCTAAAAAGAAAAGGAGTACTTGTGGCACCTTAGAGACTAACAAATGTATTAGAGCATAAGCTTTCGTGAGCTACAGCTCACTTCATCGAGCTCACGAAAGCTTATGCTCTAATAAATTTGTTAGTCTCTAAGGTACCACAAGTACTCCTTTTCTTTTTGCGAATACAGACTAACACGGCTGCTACTCTGAAACCTGTCACTTTCTCCCTGAAGTTCAGTATCGAGTCCTTTTCGTGCAGCTCTACACGTGAGACTTAAAACTCTGCCTCTGCTCTAGGGCAGTGAATTAGAAATAAACGTTGTAACCATTTTCATGACAATGGATTGTTTCAGCAAATAAACGAAGTCGCTTGCTTTAGGCCTCAGTTAGAGGAGGAGACTCCAAATGTCACAAAATTGCACCATTTTATTTTGTTCTGATCATGGATTTTTTTGTAATTAGTTAGGGACACAAATGTAAGAGGGCCCGATGGTGGTGTAAAGCATATTTGCCTGTCA
This sequence comes from Dermochelys coriacea, assembly GCF_009764565.3. Classification (NCBI taxonomy): domain Eukaryota; kingdom Metazoa; phylum Chordata; order Testudines; family Dermochelyidae; genus Dermochelys; species Dermochelys coriacea. The sequence goes on along the minus strand of NC_050074.1, from coordinate 97,917,238 downwards.
ACCCGGGATCTGCTATCTGGCCTGCGATTTTCAATTAAATGGTGGCTTATTTTTTTCCAAAACTAAATTTGTGGATCAACTTACCCTACGGCGCTTTCCTCACAGCTGTCCTTAGCATCCCAGGAGTATATCAACATCAAACCCACGCTACGTGAGACGCTCTAGCAAAGCCAATTGCTGGCATATATGATTAGTGCTCCTAAAATTATTTACCGTTCACACTAACTGATGCATTCATTCCCGGAGTGACTAAAACCCACCAGAGGAAAAGGGTTGACCAAACTCTTGTGATATTTACGCTGTCGGTGTTTGCCAGCACATGATTTCCAAAACAATCTTACCAAGGCTCCCAGTACAGCGTCAGATGTGAAAGTGTAAAGTACAGAGTTAGATCAACTAACAGCTCGTGAAATAAACTAAGGCGTATGGGACCCTCCATTATTTTAGGCTGCTCAATAGTCTCCCTGTCTGGAGTCGCTGCGTTGGTAGGCGATGGCTTAGCCTCGAACGGGGACGCCAAGTGACTGTCTTCAGCGAGTGGCCGCTGAAGGGTCCCTCTTGAGCCCATGCCCGATGAAGACTCTTCGCGCCGTGTCCTCCCTTTGCAGAGCTCCTCGAGCTATCTGCTGCTGGTCTACCTCCCCGCCGCCCTGCCAAGCAGAACAAAGTTGGGGGAAAGGTCACTAAAGAGTTGTAGATACTGTTGGGGGGGGGGGGGGTCTGGAACTAGGTATCTTTTCCTTCCCGGCACTGACCCAGTTTTCATTGCCATACCTTGAGAGAACAATACAGTCTTCTTGCAACTCCAGCCAATGGATTGGCTTTTGCAACTTGATTTTTGTGTACTTGTGGCACCTTAGAGACTAACAAATTTATTTGAGCAGGCATCCGATGAAGTGAGCTGCAGCTCACAAAGCTTATGCTCAAATAAATTTGTTAGTCTCTAAGGTGCCACAAGTCCTCCTTTTCTTTTTGCGCATATAGACTAACACGGCTGCTACTCTGAAACCTGATTTGTGTGTGTGTGTTTTAAATATCCGAATCCCCAGCCTGAACAACATCAGGGAACATAGGTGCTGGAACCAGGGCTGCTGCTGCACCCCCTGGCTGGAAGTGGTTTTCATTATATACAGGGTTTACAGTTTGGTTCAATGGGTCTTAGCACCCCTGCTGTACAAATTGTTCCAGCATCTCTATAAGGAAAAGCTCCTCATCCCTCTGCACTGATTCGGAAAGCGGTGGGACGATCATTAAAGCGTTCGTGTTGCCACCTAGTGGTGCTCTGCGGAAATGCCCCGAAAAAGAAAGTCTTGTAAATAACAATAATATAAGGCAGCTTTGCAAAATCATTATGAGAATTTATCAGCAGAGCAGACACAACATTTATTCACCCACTTTTACTAAGACGATAACAAAAGTAATGATATTTTGCTTCCCTGTCGCTTCTTCCCCCCCCCCAGCAGATAGAATGACATTTGCCACAAGCATGTATGCAACTATGCATCCTTATAGCGCTAGTCATAATTGATTAGTATACTATTATCTCGTAATATTTTCTGCCTCTGAGCTAATCATAATGGACACGTTCAACCGTGGCTGGTGGCTCAGATAGAAAAAATGGTCCTTTTGCCTACTTTGTAGTCATAGAATATGAGAGTTGGAAGGGACCTCAGGAGACCATCTAGTCCAACCCTCTGCTCAAAGCAGGCACAATCCCCAATTTTTTTGCCCCAGATCTCTAAATGGCCCCCTCAAGGATTGAACTCACAACCCTGGATTTAGTAGGCTCAAACCACTAAGCTATCCTTCCCCCCAAATAAAATTCCTGAATAAAATTGTTTTAATGTATCATTTTTAATAGGCTCCTCCTTTAATAGTCTCAGCTGCCGAACAGAGCCCCAAAAGAGACTTATAGTTCACACAGACTCTGAGATGGCTACATGTTTTATTTTTAGGGCTCTAAAAAAATCCCATCCTTCAGATTATTCCAGTAATTGTAATAAATCAAAGCACATTAGGTGGATTTATACTATTTCCTTGCATCACATTTTACCAGGTTGTGGTGATTTTTTGTTTGTACTTTAATCCCTGTCATCTGAAGGTAAATATGATTGCTGGAAAGCGTTTGGACCATGTTGGACCATGGACACTAATATTAAATTGAAACAGGAGTTTTTAAATAAAAGGCTTTAGAGCCTGAAAATAATAAGCAAGATAGAAGTGGATTCAGACTAGCAAAAGGATGCAAAGAAACTTCAGTGGTAACCTGCCAAACTGTGCCCTGGTGTGTAACCCTTCATTTCCATGGAGTCATTTGGGAACAAAATATTATTTCATGACCACTTTTTTTCCTTCTCGTTCTGCTAAGCAAAAAATGACACTTTTTGTTGGGCTGTTCACTGATAATAAACAGAGCACTTCATTACATTTAACTGTCTTTCTATGGGAGAGAAGGCTCTAACCTTGCAACTATTGAAATTAATGGGCGTTTTGCCCTGCCTCCCATGAGAATAGAAACAAGCCACTGGTGACATTTTGAAGTTTGCAAATAAATGACTACCTTTGCTGGACATAATTTTGAAACAAAACTGAGATTGGTAACAAGTAATAGGGAATAAATGCCTCTGCTGTTTACACATTTCTCCATGTTTGTCATGTAGCATTGTGTTAAGCTTCGCCAATGTAGTTTATATCTACCTTAGGAAAACAATAATTTTCTGTTTAATGAAGGTTTTAGTGCAATGTTTCTTATGGGCCAAACTCCACATGAGCTTTTTTATTAGAAAGAAAGAAACCTGATTAATTTTATGCATTTAAATGGGTAGCAAGCCAAACACCCACTGAGGTCAGGTTTTGCATTCATTGGAGTTCGGCCTGATAAAGGCCAGCATTTGGCCCATTAAATGTTATTTGTTTATAATGATATTTCAGTTGTTTAAAGGGCCAGAGCCTGACTTCCTTGTGCTGCAAAAATTCCACTGACAATCCATGTGTTTGGATTTACTTCAGCAGATGTGTTTAACGTACAAAGATGTCAGGCTTATGGCCAAACTACTTTAGTAGGATATGTGCCACCTTTTGTGAAAAAATGTTTGGCAAGTGTTTAGAAGCTCTGCTGGCCTTTTCTCATACACAGGTGTTTAGTCAACAAAATAAAACCACAGACAAGGATAATATAGATTTCATGCTTAGATCACATGCTTTGTCTTTCTTTGTCTGTACTGGTTATTATATATATACATACAGTATACAAACACATACAAAACAAATGAAATGACTTGTGCAGCAAGTGTTCTGTGGCTAAGTGATATGTCAACAGTGAATTTTATAGTTCCTGATATGCAGTTTTATGTTAAAATAGCATCTGTATTTTAAATCACTTTAGCATATAAAGTGATTCAGATGCATAAATGTTTTCAGGATTGGACTGTAGTTGAGCAACATCTAGCACAATGCAGTACTGGTCCTGATTTGGGCCTCTGATTACAATATTATAAACAGTCTTAATAATAATCCAAATAGCCAAGGCTTTGGCCTGCCATTTCTTTTGTTGAATTACACCTGGAAATATGAGAAATGGAATGTGATTATCCAAGCAACCTGGGCATGGAGAGTAAGCACTTGACACTCTTACAATAGCACAGAGAGGCTATAATTCAGGCATATCAGAGGTTGCGGAGCAACATTAATGTGTTTTGATTGAGTAAAAAATATAATTCCTCTTGGTATCTAATATGTTGTGGCAAAGCACTTAGTTTTGTCTGGGTTCAGACTGAATGCTATGTGTAACCATGGAGTATTGCATGATTTTGAATCATGCCATAAATGCCTGCCCAGATCCTGGTTACTTAAAGGGGTTACATAAAGGGGTGCTGAGTTTTGGATTTGAGAATCTGAAGCCAGGTGATATTTGTGTGGATTCAGACTTTGCATTATCAAGCCTACAAAGGCTGTGTAAATCGTCTCTTGCCCTTTTCTGATATATATGGCCTATGATTTTGTTGTTGTTTATTGGTTCTTTAATCTAATGTCAATCATACAATAAACATAGGGAATCACTCATGCCAGGCAATTTTGCTTCCTTCGCTGAACCCATATGCTTCTGCATCCCGCAGTTTCTCAGGAGAAAAGAAAAAAGAAGGAAATATTTGGAACATCATTGAATTAACTCTGAATTTGGAATATCTCCAAAAATCTATTCCGATTAAAGTTAATAAAGACAATATCACTGCTGTAATGGATCGAAATAAGTAGAAACTGTAAACAATTTATGGAAAAGCAGTCTCTTTGGGACAGAGTGACACCCCTTTGCAGAAACCTACAGAAAAGGGATCATAGAGCTGGGAAAACTCGACAACGTTCCCTATAATGTGCCTGTAAGAGAAAGAGGGATGGTGAGCTGGGGTGTTTACAGCAAGTGAGGCTTCCCAAGCCCATGAATCTTTAGGACCCATAGGGAAGGGATGCCACAGAGCCATACAGATGTCGGGGGACCAGTGAGAGGCCTTGTGAGAGGGGACTTGTGCTTCCAGTGTAGCTCTGTGTCCCTCACAGCACATTTCCTGCTTCTTTGCCGCACAGCTCCACTGGATCCATGTTATCATTGCTTCCACGCCAGCAGGAACCTCTAGGTCCTATTAAATGGTAAGGTTTCTGGTCCCAAAGGGGTCCATACAAAGTGAATACATCCTAGTATTTTCTTTGTGGGGCATCTTCACAGGGTGATATATGTCCCTGATGGCCACACTCCTACCTTCTGTGTTCCGCCCTGGCCACCCATCTCCTGTTCCTTCCCCACATTTGTCTCTCTTCATCCAGGGAGAGCCTTCTGTGTGGGCCAGGGAGTTGGAAGGAACATAGCAATGTCGGAAACTGTCCACTTTTGTATATCCCACGTGCGAGGATTTCAGGGTACAACTGGGCCCAGTATTAGGCTGAAAACCTGCTCTCACAGACTCTCCGACGTTTCTGATTTTTATTTCACCCTCATTTTAGAGCTTGATCCCACAGTATCCCCCTAGTTGAGGACTCATGTATAGCACACAAGACCAAGACATTAATTCCATGTGCTGCCTTTATTAGGTCACTATATAGTAAGAACAAGTTGTAAGGAAAAGAGAGAACAACAAATTTCCCTGCAAAGTCTTACATTTCAGGAATAAAATGTCAGAATCCCAGGCCTAGAAGGAGATGATTAAAAGAATAGTGCCTGAGGCACACTGAGTTACCCAACTAACAGACGTCAAGGCGCCACCTTAAAGTTTTATAACCCCATTCAGTGTTAAAGGGAGATTAAAACAATTAATACACTAATTAATGTACTGGCAAAGTTTCTCTTAGAGACTACTGCTATCTTAATAGCTGTAGGGAGTGATTAACTGAAGGTCAGCACCAGGGTGCATAAAAAAAAAAAAAGTCCACTTGTGGTCAAAGGGTACTTGAATGCCAGAGTAAGAAGGAGAGAGGAGGAGATATGTCAATCAAACAGGAAGCTTATGGAGGTTGTGCTAGGCTTTGAAAGCACAGTCAAAGTTTGCTAAGGCAAAAAGGAAGTTTGCGGGTTTTGTCACTGCTGTGTCATGCTGTTTATTTCGTAAACATTCCTTGTATGTGCAAAGTAGTTGTTTCCCTGGTAGAATATTACAGTGCATTCCAAAGAGATTTTAAAAACTGGGCATTCTCATTCAAGAGTTTGTGCTAAACTATTTGGTTTCTGCTAGCAGTCTTTTGTAATGAAAAACTGGTTGATGCTTGTCATTCAGACTAAGCATCTCTTGTATCTAAAAGAAGTTAAAGGGCCAGCCAGCCTATGACAATATAAGCTATTAAGGGGAGTCAGGGTCAGCCTGGCCTGTGAGGAACCACTGCACTCCCCCCCCCCCAGCTGATCCTGATTGGCTGGAGATCAGATGGCTTGGGCCAATAATTATCAGAACCAGCTGAGATGGCATCAAGGGATTTCCATTAGGGCTGAGGGAGCTCCACTGGGGAGGAGTGATGTAGAGGAGAGTTTATCTCCTGTGACTGGCCCCAAAAGGACAGGAGGCTCCTGTGCTAGGGTCTGTAGAGGGTGAAATCTAGAGAGCTGTCTGAAGGTTGATGGGAGAGACCTAGACTAGGGAAAGGACTCTAGGGAGAAAGCCCTGAGGGTCAGTGGCTTGCTTATGAGCTGGGACTCCAGGGAGAAAATGTGGAGGGTCAGCACTCTGAGAGAGTGAAGTGGAAGGGTAGCTTAAGAGGGAGCAGAAGACCCTTCCATGCTATATTTCCTTTGGGACTATATAGGTTTACCAGTGCCCTGCATGGGAGTGCTGAGAGAGATGGTGGGACACAAGTGGATGCTGTGGACGCTGACCCTGTCACATGTATTAATTATTTATTAAAATAAAGACACATACATATTTATATATAGATTTGAGAAATGCTTGAACCAGTCCTTGGAATCCTCATTTTGTTTTAAAGGTAGAAGGAAGAAAGTCCTAAATCGCTGAAAACATTTCCCTCTCGAGTAGGCCAAGAGTTACTAAAATGTAATTAAATCAACTTTATTTTGCCATGTGCTGGCTTATGAATTAATAGATTGTTCCTTTTTTAATGCAAAATCTCATAGTTTGCTTATTGCCATGCTCAATGGATGGTGAGCTTGGACTCCTCTACTGAAAAGCTGTTAGTCTTGCAGCCTGTCTCCGTGATATTTGGGAATTGTCATATTCAGGGGTGCACTCCAGACCAGTGAGGGATTGTGTCACTGCCTGCCCTGTACCCTGAGTGCCTCAAAATGCTCTGCTGCTGGGGTTCACTTGTTTGGACACTTCTAACCAGCGTACAAGCTGGCACTGAGTGTCTGTGTGTTTAGCAGCTCTGACTCAGCTATTCTGATTCCAGCAGCCTGCCTACCACACAACAGCCACATGCTGGTCTCTACCACCCAATTACCAGGGTTTAAATTCACAGAGATTATTTCCTGGAGTCCTCCATGTCCCTCCTGTCCCCTTCCCCCAGGCTTCAACTGCATGGCAGGGGGCCTCTGGGCTTTAGCCCTGTAGGGGGGAAGGCTCCAGGGCTTAGGGCTTCGGTCCCATGGGCTGTAGATTGCATTCTATGAAAAAGATTGTGGGAACAAAGGATTAAAGCCCCATAAATAGTTTGATCAAGACAGATTAAAAACAAAACATACCCATACCCTTAAAGAGGTCACAACTCTAACCAGTTTTTCCAAATGATGGATTTTGTAGATGAACTAAATGATGCGCTCTAGAAGAGAAACTTGTGGAAGGGCTGGGGATGAAGGGGGATGATGCAGTGGAGAAGGGCTTTTCACTCCATATTGTTTATGAAAATATGATATGAATATGACATAACTGAGATGTATTTATGCAAGATGGGTCTTGTAAGATATCATTGTAAAGGTTATAATGTACTGAATGTGATTATCCAATTTGTATGCCGTATCATTGCTGTATCTGGAGTTAGGAATATTGACTATGTATCTGTACTTCAATTATGTTACTTTGGGTGACGCCCAAAGTTGTTGTTGTTCAGGTACAACAATGGAAAAGCCAGACAGGGCGGATGGTCCATCAGCAAGGACAATGGACTGTGAAAAGGCTTGACCTTCCTGTGGATGTTCCATACTACCACTGACACATGGACGTTGTGATACTACAGAGTCAGATGGTCTTGTCACCTGATACTAAACATTACCTGGGACTTCTTGTAACTTTCCACTGGAAGAGAAGGGTTGTGGTGGTCAAGATTGGGAAACAAAGGATTCCCGCCTTACGTAAATCCTATTTAAGGGTGGGAAGGAAGGCAAACAGGACTCCTCTCCATGGCCTGTCTGCCCAAAGAGAGAGACTGCAAAAGCCACCTGAAGGGAAGGCTGGTGGAGGGTGGGGGGGTCCAGACTGAGACAGGGATCCAGTCTGAAAAGAAATATAGCTGGAACGCTGAACTATAGAAACTTTGCAACCTGCCTAAAATAACATTTAGGGTGAGATTTTACATTTTGTAACCTGTTTCTTAAGTATGTTGAGCTTAGCTTGCATATTTTGCTTGAGTTGGTCAGTAGTCTGCTTTGTTCTGTCTGTTATCTCTTATATTCACTTAAAATTCACCTTTTGTAGTTAATAAATTTATTGCCTGTTTATAATATAACCCAGTTAATGTAATTTCTAACTGAGGGGGACAAGAAGTTATGCATATCTCCTTCCACTTTGAGGGAGAGGGCAAATTTCATAGAGCCTTTGGGTATGAAAGGGCACCAGAGTGTCGGGGAAAGCCCCTAAGGCTGAATCTTTCCAGAGCAGATCTCTGTCTCTCTGTGCAGCTGGGTGTGGCCCTGCCTGTGTGCTTGGCTGGAAGAGGCTTGTGAGCCTAAGCCAGCAAGGCCAGGTAAAGGGTACGCAGGCTGGCAGAATAGTCTGATAAAGTAGGGGAGGCTCAGTTAAAGTCCAGCACATCAGGTGCCACCCCAAAGGGCCCAAGCCCGTCACAGGGCTATCCTGCACCCTGCTGCCTTCCCCCCTTTCTTGAGTAGCCTGCCCCAAACCAGAGAGCCCTAATTGTGCAGAATTACCCATTGCTGTAATGACTTCATGGTTCAAGACCCCTACTTCTGAGTACATTTGGAACATTTCAGCAGACTTTCTGCTCTTTTTCTATTGCAAAAAATAGTTATGGAAGATTTGTGGTTGATTAGTGATAATGATTAATGCCTTCATCAACCACGAACACTTCATAACTGTCCTTTGTTGCAATACTTTCCTTAAAGAACAAGGACAACAGAAGTTTCATATCTATAGTGTAACCCAGATCAGGGCGTTGACATTTCTGACTCAGACTGGAATCAAGAACTGTGGTTAAATATATGGTTTCAGTGTGCAATAAATATACCCAATTGCAGTACTTCATAATGCACACTTTATAATATCATTTTTCTGAATACAATTTGAAAAAAAAATCTACTATTTTCATGACCTAAATACATGATACTAAGTGTCACTATTTTTCTGCTTATGCGATTGTCTTCTGAGGTTGAGCTTTTAGTCTCAGACTGAAGAACTATTTGAAAAAAATGTATAGGTAAGTCTATTGAGCTTGACTCTTCTCTGTGTCTGTTTGATATGTATCAGTGTACATTTGGCTATTTTGTTATGTTGAAGTTTTCAATTTCTTGGCCCCTTTTGGTGCAAAGACTCATTCCTCAGCTATAGATTTCAAGCTCCAAGGATTTCAAAGCCCTTGGAAAATATTAATTAAGCTCACAATAGCTCTAGAAGATAGGCAAGGAATCACTTCACCCACCACTTGAAATGTAAACAACTCCACTCAAAGAAGTGGAACATAGCACTTCAATACTACATATTTTATAATAAGAAGTGAAGAATAGTCTCTGCTCCACATGAAACTGCCAAGAGAGTATAAGTAGGGAATATGTAATTACCAGAATAAGACTTTTGTCAAGCTAATGGAGTTTACAATCCTTCTCTACAAAAAGTACTTTTGATGACTTCATGTGATCAGGGTCTTCATGGCTTTATGGTTCTTCTCAAACAAACAGCACATTTGGCAACACAGCTGCCCTCAAACATGCTGGAAATTGGATCAGTACTGACTCTGTGTGTCACCTACTGAATTACCCGGGCTGCTTCCTTCAGCTCTTTGGTGCTCTTTTTGAAATCTCCAGTCCATGGGTGGTGCTTTAGCTGGAAACCCATTCTGTCCTGTCTATTGCTTCACTTCTGCTAATGACTTGCATTATTGTTAGTGTTTTATAAACAGTATTTCCTTACATCAGGCCTGGTTTGCCGGCTTCTCCCCTCACTCAACCTGATACTTTTTCTAATTGTGTCCATTATAATAGTTTATCCTTTTAATGAGTTATTCTTTAAGTGAGATACACCCTTGTGTGCTCTATCTTATCTAACCAAGATGGAGAAATCGTTTGCCCTTATTCGTATTAAACAGATGTATAAACTTTGTTGCAAGTCATTAGTGCTATAAAGTGATTGCTTTCCTATTGATAGCCCAGATGGGGAATTTGTGAGTAAACTGCCAATAAATAAAGAGAATGCTTGTAAGCTCTATTGATTCCTGCTGAGCCACAGAAAAGTGTTTTGTTAGTAAAACTCTTCCTGAATGTACAAGCAAGGTAAAACATAATTAGTGAGGCTCTGACTGAAAAAGCAACTTTAGGTGACAAGCTCATTTTTCCCTTGGAAAGGTCTGCTCTTCCCCAGTTATAGAGACAACTGCTAGTAATGTGACTACAGTTCTTACTTCTACTGTCAGGGCATCCCACTAGCATAGCTGAGGGGAACAGCCTAGCATTTACAGATGCGCAGGTGAACGAGCCTCTGATAGTGTGGCTGATGTGATTAGGCCCTATGATGTTGTCCCCTGGATAGATATGTGGACAGAGTTGGCAACGGACTTTGTTGCAAGGATAGGTTCCTGGGTTAGTGGTTCTGTTGTGTGGTGTGTGGTTGCTGGTGAGTATTTGCTTCAGATTGGGGGGCTGCCTTTGCCAACTCTGTCCACATATCTATTCAGGGGACACCATCATAGGACCTAATCACATCAGCCACACTATCAGAGGCTCGTTCACCTGCGCATCTACCAATGTGATATATGCCATCATGTGCCAGCAATGCCCCTCTGCCATGTACATTGGTCAAACTGGACAGTCTCTACGTAAAAGAATAAATGGACACAAATCAGACGTCAAGAATTATAACATTCAAAAACCAGTTGGAGAACACTTCAATCTCTCTGGTCATTCGATTACAGACGTGAGGGTGGCTATTCTTCAACAAAAAAAACTTCAAAAACAGACTCCAATGAGAGACTGCTGAATTGGAACTAATTTGCAAACTGGATACAATTAACTTAGGCTTGAACAGAGACTGGGAATGGATGAGTCATTACACAAAGTAAAATTATTTCCCCATGTTATTTCTCCCCCCCACCCCGCCCCCCCACTGTTCCTCAGATATTCTTGTTAACTGCTGGAAATAGCCTCCCTTGCTTGTCACCATGAAAGGTTTTCCTCCTTCCTCCCCCCCCCCCCCACTGCTGGTGATGGCTTATCTTCAGTGATCACTCTCCTTACAGTGTGTATGATAAACCCATTGTTTCATGTTCTCTGTGTGTGTATATCAATCTCCCCTCTGTATTTTCCACCAAATGCATCCAATGAAGTGAGCTGTAGCTCACGAAAGCTTATTCTCAAATAAATTTGTTAGTCTCTAAGGTGCTAGAAGTACTCCTTTTCTTTTTGCGAATACAGACTAACACGGCTGCTACTCTGAAACCTTTAAAAAACTGCCAACTCACGTGAACTCTTTTTTGCCTTAGACTTGCTTCCCACAGGACCTTACCTACCAATTCTCTGAGTTTGCTGAAGTCTGCCTTCTTGAAGTCCATTGTCTTTATTCTTCAGTTTTCCCTGCTACCATTCCTTAGAATCATGAACTCTGTCACTTTCACCGAAGCTGCCTTCCATCTTCAAATTCACAACCAGTTCCTCCCCATTTGTCAGAGCCAAATCTGGAACAGTCTCTCTGCTTGTCTCTTTCTCCATTTTATGCAATAAAAAGTTGTCTCCAATATATTCCAAAAACTTGTTGGATAATCTGTACCTTGCTGTATTATTTTCCCAAAAAGATGTCTGGGTAATTGAAGTCCCCCATCACCACCAATCCTGTTCTTTGGGTGATTTTGTTAGTTGTTTTAAAAAAGCCTCATTCACCTCTTCTTCCTAGTTAGGTGGTCTTCAGTAGACCCCTTACCGTGACATCACCATTTTTTACTCCTTTTATCCTTCCCCAGAGACTTTCAAGAGGTCTGCCTCCCACTTCGATCTTAACCTCAGTGCAAGTGTATATAGCTTTGATATACACAGTAACACCTCCTCCCTTTTTTCCCAGCCTGTCCTTCCTGAACACACTGTACCCTTCTCTACCAATTTTCCAGTCATGGGAATTATCCCATAAAGTCTCTGTGATGCCAGTTATGTTGTAATTGTGTTTAGTCACTAGTATTTCTAGTTTTTCCTGTTTATTCCCCATACTTCTTTGATGTATACAGACATCAAAGGGCTTGGCTACACTTGAGAGTTAGAGCGCATTAAAGCAGCCCCAGGCACCCTATCTCATGACAAGTCCACACTGGCAAGGCACATAGAGCGCCCTGACTCCGCGGCTGGAGTGCTCCTGGTACTCCACCTTGGCGAGTGGAATAATGTTTGATGCGCCCCCCCCCCGCCCACTGAAGCACTGCAGCGCCAGTGTGGACACCCTGGCCTGTTAATACGCTGTGATCAGCCTCCAGAAGCATCCCACAATGCCTGTTCTAGCCACTCTGGTCATCACTTTGAACTCTACTGCCCTGCCCTCAGGTAACCAACCATCAGACCCGCCCTTTAAATTCTCTGGAAATTTTGAAAATCCCCTTCCTGTTTGCTCAGCCAGGCATGGAGTGCTTTCAGGGAATCTTTCCAGGTGACTATGCCTCCACATGCCAGGCGATCCCCAGTATGGAGCAATGGCAAGGTGCTAGACCTCATCAGTGTTTGAGGGGAGGAAGCTGTCCAGGCCCAGTTGTGCTCCAGTTTTAGGAATTACAATATTGAAGGGCAGATATCAAGGGACATGATGGAAAGGGGCCATGATTGGGATGCAATGCAGTGCAAGATTAAAGTGAAGGAGCTGCAGAATGCCTACCGCAAAGCCTACGAGGCAAACAGCTGCTCTGGTGCTACCCCCACGACCTGCCATTTCTACAAATAGCTGGATGCAATACTGGGGAGCAACCCTACCACCATTCCGAGTACCACCATGGACACTTCAGATCCCAGTTCAACAAGGCAGGAGGAGGAAAGCGGGAGCAAGGGTGATGAAGAGACAGGAGACACCCCAGCATCCCTAGATGCATGCAGCCAGGAGCTGTTCTCAAGCCAGGAAGAAGGTAGCCAGTCGCAGCAACCGGTGCTTGGGGAAGGACAAACACCAGAGGAGGTTCCCAGTAAGTGGCTTTTATTTTGAGAATGAAGTTATTCGGTGCAGGCTCTTGGGGCGAGGAGGGTTAGGGCTGCATGCATGATTAGATGCGGAATAGGGCATTGATGTGCTCTCTCAGAGCACGGTAATCAGCCTCAGTGATCTCTTCAAAGGTCTCATCCAGAAGTTGGACAATGCACTTGCGCAGATTTCTTGGGAGAGCCACTGTGATCCTTGTTCCAGTCAGGCTAACATGTCCATGCCTCTGTGCCATGAGGGGCAGGGGAACCATTGCTGCAGACAGACAAGCTGCATATGGGCCAGGGCGGAAGCCGCATTGTATTAGAAGACCCTCCCTTGCTTCCCCTCAGCAGCGAGGTATCTTCCAGGATGAACTCCTGCGGAAAATGTGGGGAGAGTGTTCAGTATAGGGGCCCCCTGCAGCTGTTGGCTCTCCCCAAGGCACAGAAACCTAGAGGATAGTACAGCCGTGAAACGATCAGTCCCCCTTAACCCAGTGCTTACTCACCATTTTGGGGCTCCCGTGGGTTATATGTGCTCGCTTTGGGATGGGCAAATTATGCTATTGTGTAGACTGTGCTTGCCCTTAAGTATGGGGGACTCATTGCTCTGTCTGGTTTGAACAATGCTGCCTCTGTTAAGTGTTGCATTTTGCCTTTACAGATGAAATCTTGAGATCTTAGCCATCCGTGTTATCACCAGCCGAAAAATTTCAAAGAATTAGGAAGAGGCCACGTAAAAGTGAAGAAGACATGCTGCATGAAGTCATGCAGCCATCCCTTAATGAGAATCAAAAATTGTAGGAGTGGAGGGAGAGTGAAAGGAGAATCCGCCAGCAGAATGAGGAGAGCTGGCACAAAAATGCGGAGCTTCAGCAGCAAAGCACAGAGCACCTGATAAACATCATGGAGCGCCAAGTGGACTCGATTCAAGCGCTTGTCCCATGCAGGCGGAGCACTACCATGCCTGCCCCCCCGCCCCCTGCAGCCCTTGTCCCAAAACTCTTTTTCTTGTGCCCCCATGCCACCTCCAACCCACTTTCCCCAACAGCCAGGTTCTTATTGCCACCCGCTGCATTCAACCCCTATCACCATGCATTATAGCCATCCTGAAGTGCAGCACTCATTGCACAGCACTCCAGACAGGAAGGCTGAGTATGATAACAGGCCATATGCAAATCTGTGATTGTACCGTTCCCTACCCCACCCCCTTGCCCTTTCCGTTTCCCAAGCAGTTGTGTTTCTTTTCAATAAATGAATTTCATTTTCAATAAATGGATGTTTTGGCTTTGAAAATATTCTTTATTATTTATTGCACAAAGTAAAAGATACCACAGCCCAGGAAAGCAACAGGCATTGCAAGTCAGTGTAGCAATCACAGATTCCTACTAACATTGGAACCACTGCACTTCACTCCCGTACAGGGCACCAAACATTACTGGTGACTTTCAGCCTCAGATTGCTCCCTCAAGCCATCCCTAATCCTTGCAGCCCTGTGCTGGGCCCCTCTAATAGCCCTGTTCTCTGGCTGTTCAAATTCAGCCTCCAGGTGTTGAACCTCTGAGTTCCATGCCTGAGTGAATCTTTCACCCTTCTCTTCACAAATGTTATGGAGGGTATAGCATGCGGATATAACTGAAGGGATGCTGTCATCAGCCAGGTCCAGCTTCCCATCCAGAGAGTGCCAGTGGCCATTTAAACTGCCAAAAGCACTCCACAGTCATTCTGCACCGTCTCAGTCTGTTGCTGAACCACGCCTTGCTGCTGTCAAGGCTCCCTGTGTAGGGTTTCATGAGCCATGGCATTAAAGGGTAAGCAGGGTCTCCAAGGATCACAATGGGCATTTCGACTTCCCCTACAGTGATCATCTGGTCTGGGAAAAAAGTCCCAGCTTGCAGCTTCCTGAACAAGCCAGTGTTCTGAAAGATGCATGTGTCATGCACCTGTCCAGGCCAGCCTGTGTTAGTGTCATGGAACGCCCACGGTGATCCACAAGCGCATGGAGAACCATTGAGAAATACCCCTTCTGATTAACGTACTTGGAGGCTGGGGGGGCTGGTGCAAGAATTTGAATATGCGTCCCAATCTATCGCCTCTCCGCAGTTAGGGAAACCCATTTGTGCAAAGCTGGCCACAATGTCATGCATGTTACCCAGAGTCACAGTTTGTCTGAGCAGGTTGCGATTAATAGCCCTGCAAACTTGCATCAACACGATTCCAACGGTCGATTTTCCCACTCCAAACTGGTTAGCGACCAATTGGTAGCTGTCTGGAGTTGCCAGCTTGCAGATTGCAATAGCCACCCACTTCTTCACCATCAGGGCAGCTCTCAATCTCATGTCCTTGCACTGCAGGGTGGGGGCAAGCTCATCATAGAGTCCATGAAAAGTCCCCTTTTCTCATCCAAAAGTTCTGCAGCCAATGCTCGTCATCCCAGACTTGCATGACAATGTGATCCCACCACTTGGTGCTTGTTTCCCGAGCCCATTCCACTGTGGTGAGCATGTCAGTGAATGCCACAAGCAATCTCATGTCGTATGCATTACTCGAGCTGATATCATAGTTGGACTCCTCACTGTCAATTTGGATCTTAAGGAGTAACTCGACTGCCAAACGTGACATGCTGGCGAGACTTGTCAACATATTTCTCAGCAATTCGGGCTCCATTCCCGCAGACCGAAAGGGAAGACAGAGCGCGCAGTACAAAAAATGTTGAAAGATGGTGCCAAGTGTGGATGGAAGCACAGGAATTGTTGGAATGAGAACCGATGCATCACAGGGCATTGGGACAGGACCCAGAATGCCCCCCCCTTCCCACAAGCCACAGTGCCAGAATGGGAAGAGGTGTGCTGTGGGATAGCTGCCCATAATGCACTGCTCCCAAGGCTGCTGCAAGTGCTGCAAATGTGGCCACATCAGTGCGCTTGTTGCTGTCAGTGTGGACAGACTGCAGCACTTTCCCTACTGTGCTCTCTGAGGGCTGGTTTAACTCAAAGTGCGCTACATCTGCAAGTGTAGCCATGCCCTAAGATTCATTAGATTTCCCCTCTGTCTTGTCTCTCCTTTGTCCCTGCTGTGATTGCCTGAGTTGTCTCCAGAGTCTGATCCTTCAGCCAGGTTTCTATGTTTTGAACTTACCTGTGGGCTTTTGTCTCCGGTCCCCCTTGACCCTAGTTTAAAGACTGCCTCGCTAGGTTAGCCAGTCTGTATGTGAAGATACTCTTCCCCTTCCTTAATAGGTGGACTCCATTGCTGCTCGGCAGTCCTTCTCAGAACAGCATCCCATCTTGATGACACCATCTGTGCAGCTGTGCATTCACTGCCAAGATGTATTGGTCTCTGCCTGGGCGCCTACCCTTGACTGGAAGGATCAATCAGAACAGCACCTATCCCCCCTGCTCCCCCCCCGAGCCCTGTAGTCACTACTTATCTGCTCAGGGCCATACCTTGCAGTATCATTAGTGCCCACATGGTTGAGCAGCATGGGGTAGTAACCAGAGGCCTGGATGGCCTCGACAATCCTTCCATAATGTGGATCCCTGGCGGGCAGCACATCTCCTGGGACCATGTCCGGTTGGTAGATGGATGCCTCCGTCCACTTAGAAGTGAGTCACTGACCAATTCCCCCCACCCTTCATTCCATCTTGGGAGTGGTGTGGTCATGGTTCTCCTTGCCCTGTGAGAACATGGCTTCTCCTGCTCTACCTTTGGGGGAGGATAGTTTATATAAAGAGTGGAAGTCAACCTGATGGGGATCAAGGACAATGTACCTGTAGGGGTAATCTGGCAGTGTGAGTAAAGAGGCCTTTCTCTCAATGAGCAATGACTGCCCTTTCCTGTCTGTGACCTCTCTTTCCGTCAGCTGGGCAAGTGGCTGGAGCATTCTGTGTTCTGATCCATGGACTATGGCGGAGCCAACGGGTAGCTATTCTAGGCTGTGGCTGAGGCTGCTTTAACTTATTCCAGGGGCTAGACTAGTTTCTAGAGCAGCCCAGAATGTGTGAAATACAAACATGGCACAAAGCCACCTCTGATCCCCCCCCCCCCCGCCCATCCCCACTCCAAGGCTGGACCTTTGTGCTTCACTTCTCAGAAGGGGGTAACACAGAATTGAGTTCTGTACCTTTTCCCATAGCTTTATCTCTCGTGTACGGATGCTGTTAAGAGTTGATATAATGGGTTATACAGAAGAGACCATCTTCAGTGCACAATAACAATATTAATGGCCCTACTAAGCCAAGGAACTATGCTACTCATTCTAGAGCGCCATCTACTGTCATCAACTATATAGATAGATAGATATAGACATGTGGCCAGAGCCACCTGTGTAACACAAATTATTTCCAGAGCTACTTCTTCCAGATCCTGCCTCCTCCCCACCGATCATTGTCAGTAACAGTTACAACCTACCCTTCCTAGAAATAGTGGGCTGTGACACAGTGTTCTGTGTTTGTTTGCTCTGTCTTATAGAGATTTACCTCCTCTTCTTTAGGGAGGGAACATTTCTTATCTCTGTTTGTAAAGTGATGTGAAAATGTACCACACGATATAAAATATTTTTGATACCGCAGTGAGATTAACAAGAAAAAATAACAATACAATCTAGTAGAGTTATGCTGCTTGACTTTTAAAAAGTAATTGTAATTAATTAAGCAAATGTACAGGAGCAGGGGATATAGTTCCCTTATCTGGGAGCTGGGGCATTAGAAGCATGTGCAGGGTGAGCGTGTCCCTGTGTATATGAGCTTGTATGGAGGGAGTGAGAGGAATTCAGGGTGATGCCCTGTGGAATCCACGACTACATGTATAGGAAGCGGCATCAGGATGGCTTGGATGACCAGACCAATGCTTACTAGGACTGGTTTCAGAGCAGCAGCCGTGTTAGTCTGTATCTGCAAAAAGACCAGGAGTACTAGTGGCTCCTTAGCGACTAATAAATTTATTTGTGCATAAGCTTTCGTGGGCTACAGCCCACTTCA
This sequence comes from Dermochelys coriacea, assembly GCF_009764565.3. NCBI lineage: Eukaryota > Metazoa > Chordata > Testudines > Dermochelyidae > Dermochelys > Dermochelys coriacea. The sequence continues at coordinate 97,899,238 of NC_050074.1, read as the reverse complement.
TCGGATGCATAGAATGGAACATATAGTAAGACGATATATATATATCTATACATACAGAGAACATGAAAAGGTGGAAGTAGCCATACCAACTATAAGAGGCTAATTAATTAAGATGAGCTATTATCAGCAGGAGAAAAAAACCTTTTGTAGAGATAATCAAGAGGGCCCATTTAGACAGTTGACAAGAAGGTGTGAGGATACTTAACATGGGGAAATAGATTCAATATGTGTTATGACCCAGCCACTCCCAGTCTCTATTCAAACCCAAGTTAATGGTATCTAGTTTGCATATTAAGTCAAGCTCAGCAGTTTCTCATTGGCGTCTGTTTTTGAAGGTTTTCTGTTGAAAATTGTCACCTTCAAGTCTGTTACTGAGTGATCAGAGAGATTAAAGTGTTCTACTACCAGTTTTTGAATGTTATGATTCCTGATGTCAGATTTGTGTCCATTTATTCTTTTGCATAGAGACTGTCCAGTTTGGCCAATGTCCATGGCAGAGGGGCCTTGCTGGCACATGATGGCATATATCACATTGGTAGATGTGCAGGTGAACGAGCCCCTGATGGCATGGCTAATGTGATTAGGTCCTATGATGGTGTCACTTGAATAAATATGTGGACAGAGTTAGCCTCTTACAGATGGTTTGGCTACTTCCACCTTTTCATGTTCTCTGTATGTGTATATATATATATATATATATTCTTACTATATGTTCCATTCTATGCGTCCAATGAAGTGGGCTGTAGCCCATGAAAGCTTATGCACAACTAAATGTGTTAGTCTCTAAGATGCCACAAGTTCTCCTGTTCTTTTTACTAGGACTGTGATGCTTGCCCTGAGAGCTAGCACCATGGTCAAAGCCAAGCCTGACCCAAACGCTGTGGTGAGACCTCTAGATTCTGTCAAATCCTGGTGCAGAAGACTGGGTTTCACTTTCACTGTATCCCAGTGGAGTAATAGTGCCCACTACATTAAACAGGTCTTTGACTATGGTTGATTTCACAGACAATTCTCCTTCAATACAATGGACCCCTCACATTTTGAGCTCTGTGTAGCTTGCCTGTCTCACCCACAGAAGTTGATCCAATAAAAGATATCACCTCACCCACCTTCTAATAGTCTGGGACTCTCACTGCTACATCAACACTGCATACTCTCCTATTAAAGAAGGCATAAAGAATATTCTAAATGCTGGAGATGTACCAAAGCTACTGATTCATTGATACATATTCCCTGGAACTACTCTAAAGTGAAGGGTTTTTGAAGAGACATGCATGACTAAAAGTTTAATTTGCTAAAAGGAATAGCTACATTTAAAATAAAATTAATTTAGACTGGACTAATGCACATAGAGGCCTTATAAACCCTTGAAACCTTTGTGCTTCACTTCACTTGCAAAAGTGAAAATGCCATTCATCTCCAAAGATTAAAGCCTGGTATAATAACATCAGGAATGGAAGCCTTTGAACGATTCCTATACAAATGATGGTAAGAAGTCAAAAAGCTTCAGAACATATTTAGTTACAGATTAATCATTTGCTTTCTTTGTTTAACCCTGAGAGTTTGTATTTTATGTATAAACATGGCTGAGAAGTGATTCACCAACTGGATATTTTTCTAACACTTCTCCTCTCTTTTTGCTCTAATCCTCCTGCTTATGGGATCCCTTCTGCTCCCTACCTCCTCCCCCCCCCGACAGTCTCTTCTTTTCTAGATCTTTCTTTTTCTATCCATCATTCTTCCTACATTATTGATAATGTACTTTAATAATCCTTTGAGTGACTTGTTTGTATTCCCTCCCTATCGTCTGTAGACATTTTGAAACAAATACAGATTTAATTAAAATATATCAAGCCTCAAACAAGCTAGGAAACAAACGGTGCTTATATTTTGATTTACTTCACTCTGTGTGTGGTGTGTGTGCGTGCACTTGCGTATAGCTAAAATACTTAGCTTTCATCTTGCATCTGCATAGGCAGTGATGGAAAATTACATGGCACTGGTGAGAGTGGATGCTTTCAGGATGAGAGCCAATAGGATAGAATTTAATTTACACCACCTGAGGGCACTATTTCCCCATGTGTTCTAATTACTCATGAAAGGAGAGTGTGTCTGAAATATTTCAGTGCACTGCATACTTGCTAATTAAGGGAGAGGGGATGTGAGAGTCAAATCCTGCTAACCTTACTGAGGAAAGAGGGCCCACTGAAGTTAAGAGGACTCACCTCAGCAATACAAGTCTATTTGTTGTACAGTTAAAGGCAAGCAGGGGCATTATTTCCCTAACACATTCTCCTTTGTGCACAATTTTGGGAGATACAATCATTTTAAATTATCTGTTACTATATGTCATTGATATATTATGGCTTGGCTGTACCAAAGTAACAGTAGCTCAGGGTTGCCAAGTTTTCTTTTTCGTTGTTTAGACAATCTCTAAGTTAGCCCCTCGTCTCTCTTACTCTGGCCAAGTTTCTCTTCTCTCTTCCTGACCCTTCCCTATTTGTTCTCTCTCTCCTTCCCTCTTCAGTTTCCTCCCCTTCCTCTCCTCCCATCCACCTCTCCCTTGTTCCCACCATGTCATTCACGCGCCTTTTCCCTACTCTCCTCAGTGCATAGTTGCTAACATGTGAAACATGTTGCAAGGAACAGTCCTGCTAATAAGGGGGCAGTTCTGTGGCCCTTTTTGTGAGCTTTTAGGTTATTTTCTTCTCTGAAGGTGAGGGGAAAAAATCATTGCAAGCTCACCCAGAATCCTGCAGAGTACAGACAAAACTCCTCGATGACCCCCCAAACCCTCTGGCCAATTTGAAAAATCATCCCTGAAAATAAAGTTACTCTCTTTTTATTCCTTTAGCTTTCTATTCTCCCCTCTGGCCTGTGGGGCTTTTCCCATTGCTTCCCTGATCTTCCTGTGGCCCCTGGTGTTTTCTTGCTGACATAAAGAGCACTCCTTTTCCTTCCCTGTAGCTGGGCCCAGCTCCATCCCCTTGCTAAGTTGAGCACAGATCTGGAGTTAGAGTCAAAAACTGGGAGCCACCTGTCTGATGCTAAAAGAAGCAGCATGTTCCCTGCAACGTTGTTCCAGACAGCATTTACCTGCAGTGGAGTGTCAGAATCTGATACTGTCCCAGCCAAACCTATGGGGGATGGTGATTTCTTATCTCTACCACCCCACGCTTACCAGAGTGATCCATGTGAGATATCGGGGTGTGGGTGGGGTGGGGGCAGCATCGCTCAATGCTTTTGTGTGAGCCATATGCTCCTCCAGGTGCAGAGAACAGTCATGCTGAAGAAGAGACTGCTGGAAGAGAACATGAAACAAAGCCAGGCAGGCTTTCTCTCTCTGCTCTTCAGCTTCACAGCTAGTGAGTGCTTCTACAGTGGGGGTGAGGTGCCAGAAAATGCCTCTTGTCCACATTTTTCCGACACCCCAAGGGGGCAGGAGACTGGCAGTTTCCCTACTCCATGTGCCCCTGCCATCCCTCTTCTCGTGTCTCTACTGACCTCTCTGGACACCACGTCCCTTTTTGGGTTATTCAGAGATCAGGCCAGGGAAAGGGGGCAGCTCCTGGAGTTCAGAGGCTTCTTTCCCCCCCCCCCCCCCACTTGTGCTGCATGGCATCAGTGGGCATGTGCAGTTAGAACTGTCATGCCAAGCCCAGGAGAGAGCTCAGGCTACCCTTCTTAGGGTGCAGGTTAAATATCTTCTGCTTATTGGTCATTATTTAATTTAAGTCCACGTGCATTCAGGGAGTAAAGTGGGCACTCTCTTGTGAGGTCAGCAACTCCACTGGCTCATGCCAGGATGGGGGCCCAGTCTCTTCCCCAGCCCTTTAGGTGACTAGTGCCAACAGGGCCATAGGCAGGAAGCAGTCCTTGTTCTTAGGTGAGCTCCAAGTCTGCAGTTATGGTTAGTCCTTGAACAGGGAGTCAATGATTGAGATGCCTTGTACATGCCTCTCTCTCCTTTTTGATTTGGCCTGATTTGTCTGCTGGCTTAGGTCAATGGCACCAGAATCAGGAGGCCAGGGGTTAGCATTGTCCCCACAAACTGCAAGCCTAGGGCAGGTGTACTTCACGGTGGGGGAGCTGATCACCATAATCAACTGCTGCATGGTGAAGCACAGCTGCTGCTGGTGCCACTCCCTACCCCCAAATTATGCATATGTTAAAAAGATGGGGGGCATAGCTCCCTGGGTCTCCCCCAATTCTGGCGCAGGTGGCTCCCCCACTTCTACAAAGGTTCCAGCATCCTTGGCTTCGGTTCCTACAAAAATAAGTTATAAAATAGCTGTGGTCAGGCCATGTTTTGGCATATTTATTTTTGTTTCTGTTTGTGTAGGCAGCGATGACAAATTAAATGAATTAACTGTGTCACAGTCCACACAAGCTGGCACCCTTGCTGGTGCGTTCAGAAGCAGAGAGGCTAAGGACCAAACAGGCACAGAGACTGAAATAACTGCTCATCACTCAGAGGGATCCCTCTAGAAAGTGGTGTTGCAGTACATTGCTGACCTGGTATGGGGAAGCTTCCATTGCTTCTTCTGAGGATAAATAGCAGCTGTATTATCCATGTTTCAAACACCATCCACAAGCATTACAGTCATCTTAAAGAACCCCCCCCACCCGCGACATTTGTAACCCATAGATCTGTGTGTGTTATGTTCTGTTCTCTGCCCCATCCTGCACTTGGTTACAGTCCCTGCCTTCATAGGCTGGCTTTTTAGCTCAAGCTATAGTGACTATAGAAGCTAGGCTTTCAGCCCTGAAAAGCCTTGCTTTATTCCTTTGTGTTAGCTAAGATATCAGCTGCCACATGAGTGCATGGTAGATGCATTTATTTAAACCTATACAAACTGCTTTTTCCCCAGAGTAATTTGATGCTTTTGCAACAAACTCAGTTTCTAAGCCACACATGATTCTTAGGTGAAAACAAATCTAGTCTGAATTTATGCTTTGTTATGGATTGCTATAATGTTACCCATTTGCAGTCTATTGCACTACTAAAGAACTCACTTTTAAATAATCATTTGGTGTTACCTTCTGTAAGGGATTGTGATAAGATGTTTAAATTAGAAACCCATGATGTGAGTAGTCACTGTATTCTTTTTACTTTGCTTGGATGTTTTAGTGACCCAAAAGTAAGTCAGAAACCAATTTTAGACATAGCTAATTGTTCTGCTGCCATGAGCCAGCTAGATTAGCCCAACTCATGCTTGTAAATTGCATCCACTGATTACAGTGGCATAAGAATTCTACTGTTTCTTCTATATTTGATGATAGAAAAGCATTGGATGAATTGGTTTTCCATAATAGGATTTCTGACTAGTGCTAATGTAAAATAAAAGTCATGTTAAATAAAGCTGTTTTAAAAAATACCCCTGGAGAGACTTATTATCCAGGAATTATCATTGTACTAGAAAAAACAAGAAAAATGAAAGAAAAAGAAAGTTGGATTTATAAATAAAACTACTTCTAATGGTCATAAGGTGAACCATGTATTCGGGATAAAAAGTATCTTTGGTTATCATGGAATATAAAACTGGTTTTGTAGGCCTAAAGAATGCTGTGGTCTCCCAGAGTCCATTGCACTGCCAACTGCAATATGACAAGCTTATCAGAAGGCAAAGCAGAAATATTTGTTGAAACTATTCAGAGCACTGTAATAGATCAACAGCATTGACTTCAATGGAGTTCAGGCCCTAAGAAGGGGGAGGAGGGCGCTCAGGATTTTTGCAGCGTTGTAGGAAACCCTATGAAAATAGATAGAGCTGGTTTTCTGAAGTAGTTAGGAATAGATGAGTCTTTATCTCTCCCAATTAGGCATTACTTAACTGAGCATGGACAAGGGGATGAGGGGAGCAGTTAGGAAAAGAAAGATAAAGATAAAGGAAGTCATTTTATTGCAAGACCAGTAGGTATGTGAGACTGAGGATGGAGAATGCTGACCATACCAGCGTTCAGCAGAATGAGATCGTTTGGCTGTGGAGAGTCATGTAAGTATTCCATCTAACACTTTTACTTTGCATGTCTTAAGGAGATGATGGGTATGAAGTTTCTAGAACACTCAGTTATACACTTGGCTATGCTTCCTTAGTAAGAATAATATGGGCCCTGTCTCAGCAAGGTACTAAAATAAATGCATAATTTTAAGCATCTAAGTAGTCCCATTGACTCTCATGTTTAAATTAAAGGACATACTTAAGTACTTTGCTGAACTGGGGTGATAAGAACTACTGAGAGTCTTTCTTTCCTTTAACTGGGAAAAGCCCAATGGGATTCCTTCAGTTATAAGATCATCCACATGCTGAGCATTTATTTTATGTTTCCTAAAGCTGATTTAAAAGTGTGATTTGCCCGAGTGAAATGTTGAATTATTTCAGAGAGGGGCATTTGGGAAAAGACATGAAAGAGCATTTTGAGCTGGTACAGAGAATTTGAGGATAGTTTAAGAGAGGATGGAAAGAGGATTTCTCCTCAGAGCAACAGGGAATGTGGACTAAGGTTGGCCGATAAAATACAATAGCATGGTCCTTTTCAGTAAGAAGCTGCAAAGGAGTATAGGGATTTAGGACTAGATCCACAAAGGGACTTTTGCATTGCAATCCTTGACTTTTAGATGCTTCTGACAGCCTCAAAAACTCTGCTCAGGTGCTGCCTAACATCCCTCACTGCCTAAATTTTCACTGTAAAAGTCCTTAGGAGGCCCCTTTTTGACTGCTGGGCATACACACAGCTATCTCAGTCCTGCCCCGCCTAGCAGCTCAGCCCCTATCATACACCTAAGCACCACTGAGATTGTCAAATTAGGTGTTGCCCTGCCTATCTTGCCTTGGGGTCCCAATCCCCTAGGTGTGCTCAGAGTATGCCTAACTCCACACAAAATTATTTTGGGAGGAGGACTAGAACTCCCTTATAATACCTAGTACAGTAGTGAGGATGCTTGTCCAAAATGTGGGAGACCACAGTACAATTCCCTTTGCACCTAATGCAGGGAAGAGATTTGAACTAGGTTGCCTATCTTTCAGGTGAGTGATAAAACTACTTGACTAAGGGCTATTCTTGTGTGGGTTTGTCTCAGTCTCTACTGTTGAAGCTGTTCCCCAGGGTATGATAAATAGGCATTGGTTCAACTCCTTCCCTTACATCAGGCAGATGGGGGATTTGAGCCTGGGTCTCCCACATGCTGGATGAGTGCCTTAATCACTGGGCTAAAGGTGAGAAGACAAAATGCTTGTTGACTCAATGGGTTTTGACTGAGCTTGAACTTCAGGACTGGTTTTCTATACTAAGCTCTAGAGAGTGATAATTGTGAGTGGTGAAACAAAGGGAAACATCTCCTACGGCTCCCCAAAAAAGGGTGTTAAAAGCAAAAATACCATATGCCATAGCAAGCGGATGGTAGTTAAAATGATTGCAACTTTATACCTACCAAATATTTTCCCCTGTGTGGCACATAGCAAACACCTATCTTCTGAAAGCTGAGATCTTATACTACCCTGAAAGAGATTTTTGAGAGACATGTGGTCTCCGTATGTGAAAAGCAAGTGTTGCCTTTATCTTTAAACACTACTTACACATACTTTGTTACCCACACACTTTCTCTTCTGTTTCAAGCAATGACTGGTACATTATTTTTCCTTGCTGACATTAATTTTTGACTATTAGACATCCAATTTGCCAAATTAATGATGACACTAATCCTTAAAAGTCTTTTCAATGTGTTTTGTTGTGTTGCTGCTCTTAATTCCAGATTGTGTATTCTCAGGTTATCCTTTTCACTTTCCTGACTTTCCCCCCAAAGAGTTGAAAGACTGGATTTGTTTGTACTAGTTAAATTAGTGCCAGATAGTATTACATTCAGATTAATTAACTATGAAAACTGTAAAGTGTAAATATAGCCTGCCTGCAGCTTAGAACAGGACATGTGTCTCGATGGATGATAACATAGAAAAATTCTATGTCAACTCAAACTTCCAAGTCTCCAGGGAAGAGAGACCAGAAAATTTCAGACCCAAATAAAATGAAACCCTCTGTAGAAGAAAAGGAATGTAAAAAGATTCAGAATGCAATAGTTATAAGAGATGCCATCATAAATATAAAAGGAAGGGTAAACACCTTTAAAATCCCTCCTGGCCAGAGCAAAAACCCTTTCACCTGTAAAGGGTTAAGAAGCTAGGATAACCTCGCTGGCACCTGACCAAAATTACCAATGAGGAGACAAGAAACTTTCAAAGCTGGAGGGCGGGGGGGAAAAACAAAGGCTCTGTCCGTCTGTGTGATGCTTTTGCCGGGAACAGAACAGGAATGGAGTCTTAGAACTTAGTAAGCAATCTAGCTAGATATGCGTTAGATTCAGTTTTGTTTAAATGGCTGATAAAATAGCTGTGCTGAATGGAGTGGATATTTCTGTTTTTGTGTCTTTTTGTAACTTAAGGTTTTGCTTAGCGGGATTCTCTATGTTTTGAATCTAATTACCTTGTAAGATATCTACCATCCTGATTTTACAGAGGTGTTTCTTTTACTTTTTCTTCTATTAAAATTCTTCTTTTAAGAACCTGATTGCTTTTTCATTGTTCTTAAGATCCAAGGGTTTGGGTCTGTGTTCACCTATGCAAATTGGTGAGGATTTTTATTAAACCTTCCCCAGGAAAGGGGGTGTAGGGTTTGGGAGGATTTTGGGGGGAAAGACGGGCTCTTTCCCGGTTATATAACTGTTAGGCGTTTGGTGGTGGCAGCAATAAAGTCCAAGAGAAAAAGGAAAATAGTTTGTACCTTGGGGAAGTTTTAATCTAAGCTGATAAAAATAAGTTTAGGAGGATTTCATGCAGGTCCCCACATCTGTACCCTAGAGTTCAGAGTAGGGAAGGAACCTTGGCAGAGTGGTGGGATTAACTTGAAATCATTTTGAGATCAATTTGAGATTTTTTGAACCCGAAGCACAGATTTTAAAAGGATATTTTTTTTCCTTTGGGCTGCTGAAAAGCAGATTTTCAGCTGAAAGCAATTAAAGTTTTTTTTCTCTGCTTTGGGGCTAGAGCAGAGACAAAAGGGAATTGTATTTTGTGAGCTGGAGTTTTCTCTACCTAAAGGCAGGGTAGTTAACCTCCTGCAGGGAAATTCACAAGTCTTCACAGAGCTGAAGAAGTTTTTTTGTTTTTTTTTTACCTAAGAGCAACTAGAGGGGTTTTCTGCCTATTTGCCTGGAGACAAAGGTGTTAGGTTTTTTTTTTAAGGATTTTTGTGTAGGCTGACAATCACTATCAGAGAACATAGGTATCTGGACAGCACAGCAAAATGTTATAAGCCAAGTTTTATTTGTTTTGTTTTATTTCTAACTCTCGGGTGTAAAGTTAGTTAAAAACAGAGAGGTTAGGACGACAGACTGCACTATTCAACAGAAGCTGGAATTAGCCAGATTTGAGGCTGAGGAAAGACAAAAGGAATATGAAAGATGGGTAGAACTCAGACAGATGGAGATGGATGCACAAGCGGCCAAAGAAAAAGAAATGGAGGCTGCCCACAGGAGAGCTATGGAGGCAAGGGACAAAGAACTGGAGGAGAAGGAAAAAGAGAGGAAGCATGCACTGGAGATGGAGAAGGCAAAGGCTCAGCAGAATATACCAACAAATCCTAGCAATCCTTCTCCAGGTACCACTTCCCATCCCAGAAAGTTCCCCAGCTACAAGGCAGGCAATGATACCGAGGCCTTCTTAGAAAACTTCGAAAGGGCCTGCCTTGGGTACAGCATCTCTATGGACCAATACATGGTAGAGCTGAGGCCGCAGCTTAGTGGACCCTTAGCTGAGGTGGCAGCTGAAATGCCTAAGGAACACATGAACCAGTATGAACTGTTTAAAACCAAGGTGAGAGTCAGAATGGGGCTAACACCCGAGCATTCCCATCGGCGGTTCAGAGACCTAAGGTGGAAACCAGACTTGTCATTTACCCGACATGCCTATCACATTGTGAAACATTGGGATGCCTGGATATCGGGAGCAAGTGTTAAATCTCCAGAAGATTTGCCCTTCCTAATGCAAATGGAGCAGTTCTTAGAGGGTGTTCCTGAGGAAATAGAAAGATACATCCTAGATCGGAAGCCCAAAACTGTAATCGAGGTGGGGGAGATTGGAGCCAAATGGGTGGAGGTGGCAGAAAAGAAAAAAAACTGGTCGCAGTTGGAGCGGATACCAGAAGGGACAACCTCAGACCACAGCCTACTACCGGGGGCAGCCCAAGGCCCCAACTACCCCCCAAGGAACCCTCCAGACACTTTATTGTCCCGCCATACCATTCTCCAGCAACCCACCTCACCCAAGTGACCTATCAGCTGGACGATGTTTTAAATGTAACGAGCCGGGGCAAGTAAAGGCCAACTGCCCCAAGAACCCCAACAGATTACAGTTCATTGCACCGGAATCACACCAGGGGTCCTCAGGCCCAGATACCTCCAAGATACCCTCAGAGCGGAGGGAAACTGTGAGTGTGGGCAGGAAGAAGGTCACCGCGTGGAGGGACACTGGAGCACAAGTGTCGGCTATCCATGCTTCCTTAATGGACCCCAATTTCCTCAACCCAGAAATCCAAGTGATGATTCAACCCTTCAAGTCCAACTCTTTCAATATGCCTACAGCCAAGTTGCCTGTCCAGTACAAGGGCTGGTCAGGAATGTGGACTTTTGCAGTCTATGATGATTATCCCATCACCATGCTGTTGGGGGAAGACTTGGCCAATTGTGTGAAGCTAGCCAAGAGGGTGGGAATGGTCACCCACAGCAAGGCTAAACAAGCCATCATGCCTAGTTCTGTTCCGGAAACTTCTACTAGGACCCAGTCAGAGGTGATGGACCCAGACCCCAGGCCAATGTCGGCAACAGTAGTAGTGGATCCAGTCCCAGAGACCCAGACAGAGCCAGTCCCAGAACCTGGAACTGGTGAAACAATTAGCACCAGACCCATTGCCAGCACTGAATCTAGTACTTGCAACCCCAACACCAGAGGGCCCCACCAATTCTGAACCGGCAGCAGCCGATAACCCTACACAAGAGGCTCAGCCGGAGCCTGAACCGCAACATAGTGCACCAGCGGAGAGTGGTTCACAGTCAACGGAAACAGCCCCATCCCCTACATCGTTTCCAGAGGGACCAAGCATAGGTCCACAATCCAATGAGGAACTGATGTCTCCAGCATCAAGGGAATAGTTCCAGACCGAACAGGAAGCAGATGAAAGCCTCCAGAGAGCTTGGACAGCGGCACGGAGCAACCCACTGCCTCTCAGCTCTTCTAATCGATCCAGGTTTGTTGTAGAAAGAGGACTTTTATACAAGGAAACTCTTTCTGGTGGACACCAGGAAGACTTGCATAATCACAGGTTTCAGAGTAGCAGCCGTGTTAGTCTGTATTCGCAAAAAGAAAAGGAGTACTTGTGGCACCTTAGAGACTAACAAATTTATTAGAGCATAAGCTTTCGTGAGCTACAGCTCACTTCATCGGATGCATTTGGTGGAAAAAACAGAGGAGAGATTTATATACACACACACAGAGAACATGAAACAATGGGTTTATCATACACACTGTAAGGAGAGTGATCACTTAAGATAAGCCATCACCAGCAGCAGGGGGGGGAAAGGAGGAAAACCTTTCATGGTGACAAGCAAGGTAGGCTAATTCCAGCAGTTAACAAGAATATCAGAGGAACAGTGGGAGGTGGGGTGGGAGGGAGAAATACCATGGGGAAATAGTTCCTACCTACATGCCTCTAGCTTTCATCCAGATCATACCACTCGATCCATTGTCTACAGCCAAGCGCTACGATATAACCGCATTTGCTCCAACCCCTCAGACAGAGACAAACACCTACAAGATCTCTATCATGCATTCCTACAACTACAATACCCACCTGCTGAAGTGAAGAAACAGATTGACAGAGCCAGAAGAGTACCCAGAAGTCACCTACTACAGGACAGGCCCAACAAAGAAAACAACAGAACGCCACTAGCCATCACCTTCAGCCCCCAACTAAAACCTCTCCAACGCATCATCAAGGATCTACAACCTATCCTGAAGGACGACCCATCACTCTCACAGATCTTGGGAGACAGACCAGTCCTTGCTTACAGACAGCCCCCCAATCTGAAGCAAATACTCACCAGCAACCACACACCACACAACAGAACCACTAACCCAGGAACCTATCCTTGCAACAAAGCCCGTTGCCAACTCTGTCCACATATCTATTCAGGGGATACCATCATAGGGCCTAATCACATCAGCCACACTATCAGAGGCTCGTTCACCTGCGCATCTACCAATGTGATATATGCCATCATGTGCCAGCAATGCCCCTCTGCCATGTACATTGGCCAAACTGGACAGTCTCTACGTAAAAGAATGAATGGACACAAATCAGACGTCAAGAATTATAACATTCAAAAACCAGTTGGAGAACACTTCAATCTCTCTGGTCACTCGATCACAGACCTAAGAGTGGCTATACTTCAACAAAAAAGCTTCAAAAACAGACTCCAACGAGAGACTGCTGAACTGGAATTAATTTGCAAAATGGATACAATTAACTTAGGCTTGAATAGAGACTGGGAATGGATGAGTCATTACACAAAGTAAAACTATTTCCCCATGGTATTTCTCCCTCCCACCCCACCCCCCACTGTTCCTCTGATATTCTTGTTAACTGCTGGAATTAGCCTACCTTGCTTGTCACCATGAAAGGTTTTCCTCCTTTCCCCCCCCTGCTGCTGGTGATGGCTTATCTTAAGTGATCACTCTCCTTACAGTGTGTATGATAAACCCATTGTTTCATGTTCTCTGTGTGTGTGTATATAAATCTCTCCTCTGTTTTTTCCACCAAATGCATCCGATGAAGTGAGCTGTAGCTCACGAAAGCTTATGCTCTAATAAATTTGTTAGTCTCTAAGGTGCCACAAGTACTCCTTTTCTTTTTACCAGGAAGACTGGCATCCTCAGAGACAGTTGGTAGTTCCAACTAAGTACCGGATCAAGCTCTTGAGCTTAGCCCACAATCATCCTAGTGGCCATGCTGAGGTGAACAGGACCAAAGACCATTTGGGGAGGTCATTACACTGGGAGGGAATGGGCAAGGATGTTTCTACCTGTGTCCGATCTTGTGAGGTATGCCAAAAAGTGGGAAAACCCCAAGGCCAGGTCAAAGCCCCTCTCCAGCCACTCCCCATCATTGAAGTTCCATTTCAGCAAGTAGCTGTGGATATTCTGGGTCCTTTTCCGAAAAAGGCACCCAGAGGAAAGCAGTACATACTGACTTTCATGGATTTTGCCACCCGGTGGTCAGAAGCAGTAGCTCCAAGCAACATCAGGGCTAAAAGTGTGTGCCAGGCACTAGCAGACATTTTTGCCAGGGTAGGTTGGCCCTCTGACATCTTCACAGATGCAGGAACTAATTTCCTGGCAGGAACTATGGAAAGCCTTTGGGAAGCTCATGGGGTAAATCACTTGGTTGCCAATCCTTACCACCATCAAACAAATAGCATGGTAGAGAAGTTTAATGGAACTTTGCGGGCCATGTTACGTAAATTCGTAAATGAGCACTCCAATGATTGGGACCTAGTTGCAGCAGTTGCTCTTTGCCTACAGAGCTATACCACATCCCAGTTTAGGGTTTTCACCATTTGAACTTGTATATGGCCGTGAGGTTAAGGGGCCATTATAGTTGGTGAAGCAGCAATGGGAGGGATTTTCACCTTCTCCAGGAACTAACATTCTGGACTTTGTAAACAACCTACAAAACACCCTCCGAACCTCTCTAGCCCTTGTTAAAGAAAACCTACAGGATGCTCAAAAAGAGCAAAAAGCCTGGTATGATAAACATGCCAGAGAGCGTTCCTTCAAAGTAGGGGACCAGGTCATGGTCTTAAAGACGCTCCAGGCCCATAAAATGGAAGCATCATGGGAAAGGTCATTCATGGTCCTGGGAGCTGTTAATTATCTCATAGCATTCCCCACCTCAAACCGAAAGCCTAAGGTGTACCATATTAATTCTCTAAAGCTCTTTTATTCCAGAGAATTAAAGGTTTGTCAGTTTACAGCCCAGGGAGGAGATGACGCTGAGTGGCCTGAAGGTGTCTACTGTGAAGGGAAAAGTGCTGGTGGCATGGAAGAGGTGAACCACTCCATGACCCTTGGGCGTATGCAGCAACAGCAGATCAGGGAGCTGTGCACTAGCTATGCGCCGACGTTCTCAGCCACCCCAGGACTGACTGAACGGACATACCACTCCATTGACACAGGTAATGCTCACCCAATTAAAGTCCAACCTTACCGGGTATCTCCTCAAGCTAAAACTGCTATAGAACAGGAGATTCAGGATATGCTACAGATAGGGGTAATCCGTCCCTCTGGCAGTGCATGGGCAACTCCAGTGGTTCTAGTTCCCAAACCAGATGGAGAGATACGTTTTTGCGTGGACTACCGTAAGTTAAATGCTGTAACTCACCCAGATGACTATCCAATGCCACGAACAGATGAATTATTAGAGAAACTGGGATGGGCCCAGTTCATCTCAACCTTGGACTTAACCAAGGGGTACTGGCAGGTACTGCTAGATGAATTCGCCAAGGAAAGATCAGCCTTCACCACACGTTGGGCTGTATGAATTTAATGTACTCCCTTTCAGGCTGCGGAATGCACCTGCCACCTTCCAAAGACTTGTAGATGGTCTCTTAGCGGGATTAGGAGAATATGCAGTCGCCTACCTTGTTGATGTGGCCATATTTTCGGATTCCTGGGCAAAACACCTGGAACATGGGAGGCAGGACTAACTGTTAAGGCTAAGAAGTGTCAAATAGGCCAAAACAGAGCGACTTACCTTGGACACCAGGTGGGTCAAGGAACTCTCAACCCCCTACAGGCCAAAGTGGATGCTATCCAAAAGTGGCCTGTCCCAAAGTCAAAGAAACAGGTTCAATCCTTATTAGGCTTGGCTGATTATTAGAGGCGATTTGTACCTCAATACAGCCAAATCCCCGCCCCACTGACAGACCTAACCAAAAAGAAACAGCCAAATGCCGTTCAGTGGACTGAAGAGTGTCAGAAGACCTTTAACCAGCTTAAAGCGACACTCATTCTGACCCTGTACTAAGGGCCCCAGACTTTGACAAACTGTTCCTAGTAACCACAGATGCATCTGAGCGTGGTGTGGGAGCAGTTTTAATGCAGGAAGGACCAGATCAAGAATTCCACCCTGTAGTGTTTCTCAGCAGGAAGCTGTCTGAGAGGGAAAGCAACTGGTCAGTCAGTGAAAAAGAATGTTACGCCATTGTCTAAGCTCTGGAAAAGCGACGCCCATATGTTTGGGGATGGCGTTTCCACCTGCAAACCAACCATGCTGTGCTACAATGGCTTCATACTGCCATGGGAAATAACAAAAAACGTATTCGGTGGAGTTTAGCTCTCCAAGATTTTTATTTCGACATCCAACACATCTCAGGAGCTTCTAACAAAGTGGCTGATGCACTCTCCCATGAAAGTTTCCGAGAATCAACTGGTTAAAATTGTCCTTGAGATGTGGAAAATATTGTTAGTCTTTATATACTTGGTAGTATATTTAGAGGTGCATGTGTCTTATTAACTCTGTTTTCTCCTAGAGCTCCAGGAAGAAATCACAGCCAGTGTTTCACCCTATCTGTGATTTGGGTGGCGTGTCATAAATATAAGGGGAAGGGTAAACACCTTTAAAATCCCTCCTGGCCGGAGGAAAAACCCTTTCACCTGTAAAGGGTTAAGAAGCTAGGATAACCTCGTTGGCACCTCACCAAAATGACCAATGAGGAGACAAGATACTTTCAAAGCTGGAAGGGGGGAAAAACAAAGGCTTTGTCTCTCTGTGTGATGCTTTTGCCGGGAACAGAACAGGAATGGAGTCTTAGAACTTAGTAAGCAATCTAGCTAGATATGCGTTAGATTCTGTTTTGTTTAAATGGCTGATAAAATAGCTGTGCTGAATGGAATGGATATTTCTGTTTTTGTGTCTTTTTGTAACTTAAGGTTTTGCCTAGCGGGATTCTCCATGTTTTGAATCTAATTACCTTGTAATTTACCATCCTGATTTTACAGAGGTGATTCTTTTACTTTTTATTCTATTAAAATTCTTCTTTTAAGAACCTGATTGCTTTTTCATTGTTCTTAAGATCCAAGGGTTTGGGTCTGTGTTCACCTATGCAAATTGGTGAGGATTTTTATTAAACCTTCCCCAGGAAAGAGGGTGTAGGGTTTGGGAGGATTTTGGGGGGAAAGACATTTCCAAGCGGGCTCTTTCCTGGTTTATATCTGTTAGATGCTTGGTGGTGGCAGCAATAAAGTCCAAGAGAAAAAGGAAAATAGTTTATACCTTGGGGAAGTTTTAACCTAAGCTGATAAAAATAAGCTTAGGAGGTTTTCATGCAGGTCCCCACATCTGTATCCTAGAGTTCAGAGTGGGGAAGGAACCTTGACAGATGTCAAATAGGATTTCTCCTCAGAGAAACAAGGAAACGTGGCTATGTTATTTTAATATGTGATATTTTCTTTTCAAATGCTAATATTTATGAAAGGGCAATATCAGCATGAAGAATATGAAAGGAAATTAAAATGAAAAATCAAAGCTGTCTGTAAAAATGAGGACCAGTGTATCTTTTAATGCATTTCAGAGGGAAAAATCATGTTATATTCTAATTAAAAAATAAAAATAAAGACAATTTCAAGATCATGAAAAGTGCCAAACTGAGAGCCCAGGAGAGCGACCTCCCACGTTACCCACAGCAGCTGCACTGCTGTATGTAGATGCTCCCTACACTGATGGGAAGGGGTTTTTCTGTCAATGTTGATCCACCATCTCTCTGAGAGGTAGTATGTAGGCTTCGGGAAGAATTCTTCCATTGAACCTAGCTGCCTCTACAGCGGGGATTAGGTTGACCGAACTAGCTCGAACAGGTTGTGAAATTTTTCACAGCCCTGATGTAGCTAAGCAGATCTATGTTTTGGGTGTAGACCAGGCCTAAATTTCCCCAAACTGTTGCACAAATATGCAAGCTTAAATGCCAAAATTTGGTGGTTCCCTTTGAAAAGGCAAGATATTTGGATGGCAAAGCTATTTTCTCCCAAAACTTTAAGGGTCCCTTTTCCTCTCCTTTGGCTCCACCTCCTTCACTACCATTCTCACTAAAGGCTCTCAGGAACTTGCAGACATCTTCAATTGATACTATTACTCACTTGCAGACAAAACTCAGCAACCTATTGCCTTCCAACTTCTATAATCCCTTCTTCATCCTGAACACAAACCTTGCAACCTCCCTTTCTCTGATTCCTAACACCCTCTTACACTGACTTCCTAGCCCTTCCCACAGGTTCCTTCCCACTGACCCCCAAGTAAGCTGAGAACTTCTGGACTTTAATGTTATGACTCTGCAGCTTTTACTGTCAGGGATGCTGCACATTTCACCCCCCAACTTTCTTAAAGAACCTTGGAGGAAAGAGGCATTTTATTTATTTAAACCTTTAGAAAAGTATGTCCAAAGATCAAGGATTGGTTTGAGTTTTTATTCCTGCCAATCTGCTTTCCTCTTCTGAGATATAGGAACAGTAGTTGTGAGTTATTAGGTTATACACTGTAGGTACTATCTTTGAGATGAAAAGTAAAACCATGACACAGACTATTAGTATTCAGGACAGAATTTGTAAGAGGAGGGGTGGCTAGTCCCATGGCCAGATTCTAATGCAGGTAATTAAATTCTGCTTACTAAATTCCTTCTGCAGTTTCAGTTTGATTTGGAGTTCTTCTTCATTGCCTGTTTCTAAATGTTGTGTAATGTTATTGTGCGTTATTAAACAACAACCTGTTTCATCTCAGAGGTGACTACATTTAACCGATGATTGAAATGATCATGATATGTAGTTTGCACAGAGAATAAGTTCCTGTAGCAATTTGATTTCCTCTCTTAAGAAAGAAATCACAATAAGTTATTTTATTATTAACAGGTGGGTATGAGAGATTTTTGAACAGGAAAATGGCAAGGTGTACTTAGCTTTCCTTTAATTTACAACTAAAGTATAAATTAAAAAAAAGCATTTTTTTTCTTAAACTAGCTACTTTTAGCTTGATAGTGAGAGACAAAATATTTTAATACATTAGTTATATTTAATGTGAATGCTTTAAAGCATTTTCTCTTTTGTATATTTTGCTATATGCTATACTTTACTCAGTGTATGTGATAAAGGTAATGTATAGGTGTTTGGATCAAGGTAAAAACTGCTAAACCCCAAAAATATATTACATTAGGGTTTGTTGACGCACTCTTTATAGCGATACTTGGGGTTTTGGATGCTTATGTGTGACCTAGGGGGTGGACTAGCTCGATGACATAGTCCATTAGAAACACTGATCAAGCAATCTATGTTTTTTCCTTAAATGGGAGGATCCAGCACATCCCATCTTCTGCTCATAAATTTCCAGAATTTTTTTTCCTCATCTCATCAAACTACAAACATTTCTAATTATTTAACAGCCAAAACCTAATTCACAAGGACAAGAGTGTACTTGAGTATGTGGATGAAAAGATTCTATGGTGTCAGTGAATTCAATCCCAGGTCATTATAAAGCTAAATGGAAGACTGAAGTATGAATTGTGATTGCTTAATTCTCTGGAAATATCTGGTTCAGCAAAATGGGTGCTATAATACAGGGTTGGGTGATTTCAGAGAACAAAATGGTTAAGGAAAGTAGGAATGCCCAATCTCCGCCTAAACTATAATCTGCGTTAAATAACAGTATTGGTGTGTAATATATAAATGCCATATATCAATGCCACTCACTCATTAATCTCTTGCCAGCTGCATTATTTTTTGTAAAACAATAATGGCTTTGGCAAGGGACTAATGAGTGGGTGGAGTTCATAGATGGAGCTATTTATAATTATATGTGGAGCTTGTACTGCTGCCTGTAGTTAAGATTACCTGTCACTTCCCATTAGAAGACCCTGTTTTCAATTGTTTATAACTTGACAAACTTTACCCATTTGGGCTTAAATTTCTATACAAGGTCTTTCCCTCAGGCTGAGTATTTAACTGGAATTTTTAAGCTAAAATAATTCAGCTTGGTGTCCCCCCTGTTTTCCTAACTGGGAAAGGGACTTTCATTAGACATTTGTGATGCTTGATCCTTATTTATAACAGTCCTTTTTATGGCCAATTTGTCACAGTAGTAGCATTTAACTGAACAGCCTCCCTTTGTTTTTGCAAACTATGTCCCTCGTTTTAGAATTATATTTTTTTCTAATTGTTTAAAAATGTTATGAACCAGATTATAATCCCCTTTTCCATTGTACATATTAGACACAGATCTGTATTTGTACGCTTCCCTCTTCCACCATAGCGGCTGCTTCCTCTTCTGGTGCACTGCTGCAAGGAAAGATTCAGGTTCTGTGGCAAATTCCATAACCTCTTGGACCGTCTTTAGCTTCCTTTTGCTGATTTTGATCTGCAAGTCCAAATCCAGCTAAGCATCTATAAATCAGTCCATGGCCAATTTATCCTTGAAGTCCTCGCTGGTCTCTGTGTATACCAGGAGCACAAGTCTCTGCAGGTTCTCTGCTTTTTCAGGTAAAGTCTCTTCTTTCCCTCTTTCTTGCTTTGAGTTGTGACCTGGCTAGCTCAGATTGAAGGCTGGCCCCAAATATATCAAGGGCTTGTACTAGATATGCAGAACCATCAAAGGTGTCAAGTTAGCTGCTAGAAATGCCGTCCTTTTGTCCACCTCCCCAACCATTCCTTTAGTCTGTGAGGTTGAACGGAGCCAAAAAAAACCCCAGTGAATCATTATTTGAGCTGGGACAACCCAAAGTCTCCAATCTTACTCAAGTCCTTCAGCTGACCCAATTCCACATCCAGGTGGCTGCCTTACGCTGTGGTCTGCAACCCTTTGATTTCCTGGTCAAGGTGACTTCTGAGCTTCTAAAGTTTCTACTGCAGCTCATCCATGTTAACAAGTGCCAAGCTGGTTAGGGCTTTCTGGGTCTTCCCTATTTCATGGAAAACCTTCTGATCTTTGGCAGTCAGGTTGCTAGTCACCTCATTGATTTGTCTTGTCATCTCTGACTGAAAACCCCAGTTTCAACACTTCCAATTTGTCTTGACACTTTGTAATTCCTGTCCCAAGAGAAATTTCATCTCTGTCTGCAAGTCATCTCTCAGCACATTCTAGGAAACCTCCAAATGCTACTTTAATTTCTTTTGTGAGGCCTCCAGCTCTTTTTTTTGGTTCTTATTTTAATTCCTTTTGCAAAGTCCCTAGCTATTTCAGGTCTTGTTTTACTTCTGTTTGGCCTCAGCTGATTTCTGTTACTATTATCTGTTCCATCCTAGTTCAACAGAAATACTAGCTCAGCACTTCTCTTTGGAAATTGGATCTCACTCTTAACACCAGCATTACCTCTTTTTGACCTGAGCAGTTAATAAGCGTTATGGGCCTTGTGTGTTGTTTCTGCTAGGAGAACAAACTGATGGAGAATGTATAAAGTCCAGTTTGCCTGAATACAGGAGGCATGAAGCAGCAGGAGATATTTTCTTTGCTCACAATTACAAGCCTCTTTTAGCCAATATTTAGTCCAAAGATCTCTCTAGGTTTTCTCAGGGCTATGCATCCAGTGTTTGACTGCATTCTTGGCTTTCTACACCATCTGTCTATTTCTGTGGGGTTCTCTGCTACTTATCCCTCTCTGTCTCTTTCACACCCACCCACCCCTCTAGTCAAACTGTATTTAGCAAAACCCCTTTGTTCACATGTGCCTTTGTTGTGGGTGGAGGCTGCTAGTGTTTCAGCTATCTGGTTCCATAAAGCAGTGGCTCTCAACCTTTCCAGATTCCTGTACCCCTTTCAGGAGTCTAATTAGTCTTGTGTACCCCCAAGTTTCACTTCACTTAAAAACTACTTACAAAATCAGACATAAAAATACAAAAGTATCACAGCACACTGTTACTGAAAAATTGCTCACTTTCTTATTTTTAACTACATAATAAAATAAATTAATTAGAATATAAATATTGTACTTACATTTCAGTGTATAGTATATAGAGAAGTATAAACAAGTCATTATCTAAGAAATTTTAGTTTGTACTGACTTCGCTAGTGCATTTTATCTAGCCTGTTGTAAAAGTAGGCAAATATCTAGATGAGTTGATTTACCCCCCTGGAAGACCTCTGTGTACCCCCACGGGTACATGTATCCCTGGTTGAGAGCCACAGACAAAGGAGCTTAGTGGTTTCTTATAACTATCTAAAATGAAGAACAGTGGTTACACCTGCTAGTTTCAAGTTGATTTAACACAAAGCATAACAATATGTGGAAACAGGGTTAAAGGATTTAAATATAGGCCTCTCTGCTGTAAGAAACAGAGCAACTGTCATGCTAAGTCTTAGCCTAATATCGCGGGACCTGTAGAAGCAGGGCTCACGTCAGAAGCGGGTGGGAAGACAGCAGAGTAGAGTCAGCATGACCCAGCCTTGAGATAGCGACATTTTGAGAACAGAAGTGAGAAAATACAGGAATGGTCAGGACATAACATAAACAAACTGCAGATGTTTCTAATTAATCCATGCCACTAAAATGTAGAAATGCTTGTGTGATATTCCTTGTACTTTGAAGAAACTGAGGCAGAGATGCTCTCTGTCAGCTGTGTTCTTCCCTTGCAATTGCATGTCCTGAATAAAGCGGTTTCTGATTTTGTTGCTTCCAACCTGAGAGTGAGGATTTAATTTTCTTCCACAAATATGACATGCTATATAATGCTATACACTTTGAAAAATTGGATCCTAGGCATGTCAAATTGGGCACTGAAAATTAGTGGATTTTTTGACCTTAGCTCTGTGCCTCAGTTTCTGATTGTAAAATAGGGCTAATAATACTCTCTCTCATTTCACAAGGTGTTGTTAAAATAACTTAATGTTTGTGAAGTACTAGGATACTAGTGATAAGCACCATAGAAAACCTCATGAGGAAATTAATAATTGTGTCTTCAGTGCAGGATTTGACTAGTGTGCAGTAAATAAGTCATGGTGGCACAAATTCAACAATGTTGAATCATTCTATATGCACAGTCTACACTCTGTTCTAAATGAGGCAGGGTCCTGTGTAAAAAACAGAATGTGATCATGTAATTAAAGTCTGTATCAGAATGCATATACACAAGGGGACTGAATTAATGTTGCATGGGCAGTCTTAATTCTGGCATTGCCACAGTGCTTGACTTTTAAACTTTAACATAAAAAGCTGTGTGTCAATATTATATATAATATAAAGTATTGGTACAGGATTAGTGAATAGGGTGGGGTTAATGGCCAGAGGCGGCATTACTAATTTCTCCCCCATCATCAGTTATAGCACCTCAGTCCCCCCCCACCTTCCCACCCCAGCCGCATTAAATTAATGTTCCCTTTCTCCAAAGAAGTTACAGAACTAAAGGGAACTTTACTTTAAACTTTACTTCTCAACTTCTTTCTTCATTTACATGGGGTTGGAGGTACTCAATTGTTTGTCACGCCTTTCTGTCCATGGCATGGGTTTGTAGGTCTCGG
Organism: Dermochelys coriacea; assembly: GCF_009764565.3. NCBI lineage: Eukaryota > Metazoa > Chordata > Testudines > Dermochelyidae > Dermochelys > Dermochelys coriacea. The sequence continues at coordinate 97,876,642 of NC_050074.1, read as the reverse complement.
GAGTTCTAGCATCTCTCGCTTCAAACTTTGCTTGATAGAGTATCCTTGATCTTCCACAACATCTCTTACTGTCCTCTTCCTCTCACACTTTCTTTGCTCGCCTTTCTTGTCCCATTCTTATATCATGTTCAGCCTGTCTCAAATGTGCACTCCACAGCCTATTTATCACTGAGTGTTCCAAGTACATCTTCCCCTAATTTTTTTCATGTGTACTCTTGTCTGCCCTCTGTTTGATTGCCTTTCTCCTCAGCATATTATTTTCTACTAGCTATATCTTCTTTTCTTCTTTCTGTGTAAGACCCACCTTTTCTAAATCATACAGCAGGCAGGGACCAATGCATACAGCATACATCTTTCCTTTCAGTCTGTTACTTAACTGTCAGCCCCACAGGACTCTTGCCACCTTTTTCACTGCTGCCCATGCACTTTGGATTTTTCTTTTCAGATCTCTCTCTGATGGTCCTAAGTGTCCTTCCCAAATATACAAATTCAGCTTCTCTCCTGAAACTTCAAACAGCATTTCTTCCACCTTCCCTACTTGCATTACTTCAGTTTTCTTTGTATTTACCTTCAAATCATGATCTTCAAACACATATTTCCACTCTGATACTATGTTTACCAATGATGTGGTGAAGGCCAAAACTATAACAGGGTTCAAAAAAGAACTAAATAAATTCATGGAGGATAGGTCCATCAATGGATATTAGCCAGGATGGGCAGGGATGGTGTCCCTAGCCTCTGTTTACTAGAGGCTAGGAGTAGGTGACAGGGGATGGATCACTTGTTTATTCCCCTGGGCACTTGACATTGGCCACTGTCAGCAGACACGATACTGAGCTAGATGGACCTTTGGTCTGACCCAGTATGGCCATCCTTATGTTAATGCCTCTTGGCTGCCAGCCAAAAGGGTGAGATCAGCAGCATACATTAGTTTTCACTGTCTCTTCATAGGTTCTGTTCTCTTACTAACTAAAATCAATAACTAGGAGGAAGAGAAGTGGACTTAGCACATTGCATTGTCTCACTCCCACCTTCACCTCAAAACTCTGAAATTCACAGTATTGGTGCTATGCTAGCACTGTTGATTCAGCTCCTATGTCATCTCCACTTCTTGCAGTCCACTTCCCACTCATCTCAATACTCCAAACTCCCAGGGAACCAACTCATATGCTTTTTCAAGATCAATAAATGCTACACAGCAGTTACACCTTCCTTTCATCATTCTTTCAAACTTCTGTCTCATTGCAAATATTGTGTCTACAGTATTCCTTTCCTTCCTCCTCTCCTATATTTCCTCCCACTTTGCACCCCAACCTTGCCTCTAAAATTCTCTCAAGGACTTGAAGAAGCTGATTTAACAGACTGATGCCCCAGTTGGTGATTGGTAAGTGTGATGTAAGTGATCCAAAGAGGCACATTCAATCCCATTCTCCAGGCATCTGCTATCCTAGCTTGGTCCCAGTTGACATACAGTAATTTATGAAGCCATTTTACTCCAGTATATTCAACTGCTTTGATCATAACAACAGTTATTTGTTCTTCACAAGCTGCTTTACCATTCTTCATCTTATTCAGTGCTTCTTCTACCTTCTTAACAGAGATTGATACCTTTTGAGGCTTCCCTGTAATTGTCCACGCTGCTCAGACTTGCAACTCTCCCCTCATTTGGAAATATTTGTTTCCATACTTCTACCACCTCTTTCACGTTAGTTAGCAAACAGTTCCAATCTTTTACACAAAGATTTCTTCATATCTTGGATTTCATTGTTTCTCTTTTTTGCGAACCCCAAAGCAAATTTCTGACCATCACAGTCCTCCGCTTTTCTCTTTAATTCCTCTTCAGTCTCCGTTCTGACCTTACCAACTGCTTTTTTTAAGCTTCCTTTTTTGCCTGTTTATATGTATTTTTCACACTTTCATTAATATGACCTGCTTTCTTAAATTCTTTGAATAATTCTCTCTTTGTATTTTCTCTGGTATATCAGACTACCACCACCAGCTTGTTCTTTGAAAGGACCCCATTGAACCACTTATGCTGCCATGTGTTACCTCCACCATCTTAAAGAAACAATCTATAAAGTGGCTCCATTCTTCCTCCACTGACTTCTTTGTCACTGGCAAAGCTTTAAAGCCTTCCTTTCCTTTTTGGCAGAGCTCTGCTTTTCTCCCCCTGTGACAGAGTGCTGGGCAACAACAGCTGAGCCAGTACTCTGGTCACTGCAGTTCCAATTAAATAGTGCAGAAGAGACCTTGTTAAGAAAAGCAGTGCCTGACTGGTAGGTGGAGGAGAGCTGGAAGGCTAATTAAGTCATTAGGCAGAGGATACAAAAAGGCACAGGAAAGCAGTAGGAGAGAGGAAGCGAAAGATTACTCTTCCCGCCTTACCTCACGAGCGGAGGACCCCTAAGACCTGGAGAAAGGCTGTATAGTGTTTTAGGGTGGTGGGAACCAACCTCATAAATAAATCACACTAGGTGTTTTAGCAGCATAAAGCATGAGATTTGTGGACTTGAGGAGAGGCAGGAGCAAGTGGGCCCTGACACTCTTTCTCTGCCCTTACGTAATTACCAATGCAATATCATCCTCAATTTCCTTTCCTTTCCCATTTTCTCAGGTTGCAGTCAGATTTTAATGATTAATATCTTATGTGGTCTTCCACATATTCACTCAGTACAGCCTTTATCTTTCACCATTTTCATATTTCTCTTCTTATCAAAATATAGTCTCCTTGGACTTTACTTTTTCCTCTATAGCATACACCATGTCCAATTCTCTTCACCCCCCCCCAAACATGTATTCATCACTGAAAAACCAGTAAAAAACACCACCCATTTCTTTCTGTGGCGGGAGTCACTCACCTCACCACTGACTGGGGGTATTTGCACCTGTACTCCGTCTGCTTTGGGTGACCCCTAATGGCTGTTAATCTTCTAGACAGGCTTCAGTGACTCAGCCATCTGGCTGAGTGACACACAGTCTGTTAGTGTACAAACAAAACAGACCCCTTCCAAAATAGAAGTTCAACAGGGCCTATCATAGTGCCCTTCAGTTGCAGATTAGCCACTGGACCAACAGGGCCCATGTCCAGGGGCCCTGGCCAATCGGGGTGCCCCAGAAAAATGAGCACTCCTGCACCCTGACCTGCTTTGCCTGGTGCTCCTGCTGGGGAACGGGGCAAACCTCCATGCCCTGACCCCACTCCCTAACAGGAGCCGGGGGGGCAGAGGGAAATCTACAAGCAGAAGGGGCGGGGAGGGGACCCCACTTGCTCTGGCCCAGGGCCCCATGAAAGCTTAATTTGCCTCTGCACTGTGTCTATCTGTAGCCCTGTCCCTGGGCTTAGTTCTAGTCTAACAGGGCCTATTATAGTACCCTCGATTGGTATCTTTAGCCTCATCCCCAGCTCAGCTTTCAGTCAGTCTAACAGGGCCCATCATAATATCCTGATTATCCTTAGCCACTCCTGGGCTAGCTTCCAAGCTGTGTCTCAGCCTGACTTGGGCTAGCTTTCAATGGTCCCTGCTCTGTTATGGAGCAGTGCCCCAAGGGCTCCCTCGCTGATGACTCTTCACCCTGTTGTGAGACTTATTGACCCCAGATCTCCAGATGAACCACTAGTTCAGTTCAATCCCCTTCCAGGGGTAACAAGGTCAATTAAATGCTGACTCTCTTTGGGGTCTTATGCCCCCTTCTCTGGGTCCGGTTAAACTCCCTTTTCTGGGATGAGGCCCCCACTCTGCAATGTGGGAGGGGGCTGGAGAAGAGACCCAGGTCTGCCCACTACTCCATGTTCCAATCCAGTGACACTGTAAGTAGCAGCTGCCTGCTGCTTCATTTTAGCTACTTGTTGCTGCATTTCTATTGACCACTTCCCTTCTTAGCCCTGGTACTTCCAGTTTCACCCTTACACCTCAGGGATAAAATGTTGCTTGAGTACCAATAATCAGCCAGGAGCACTGTGCTTGGTCCTCTAGCTCTAGCCAGCAACTGTTCTGTCCAGGTACTGACGCTCCTGCACTTCGCTATGAGCACCTTTCTTACTCCCTTGGCTCCAGCCAGCAACTGATCTGGTCTGTCCAGCAGCTCCTTTTACATGAACCTGTTAGGCTCTGATTGGCTACTTCCCTGCAGCCTCTCTAGGTAGCCTGGAGGATCCACCTCTACTGTTCTTTCCTGGGGCAGGGCTGCAAGGCCTCCAGCAGGGGGCCTCCAAGGGCCTGATACACACCATCACACTCTCCTTCTGCATTTCCTTAGCCAAAACCAATTTCTGGGCTCCCTTCACCAGTACGGCAGTTTAAATAACCACCAACCACTAACAAGGTGTTACTCTCAACCATAACCACCAACTCTGCCAGCTCATTTCTAAAGCTCACCTTTTCTTCCATAGGTCAACCTTGTTGCAGAGCATGTGTTGACATCACACAAATAATCCTACTCTCTATCATTAACCATGCTGCTACAAGTTAGTCTCTTCTTTGATGATAATGACCCAATTCATTTTTTCCTTCAAACCAAATAATTTTAAATCCACCTCTCAAGATTTTACTTTTGTCTCCACAACATCTAGTTTCCTGTAGCTAGTATATGGATTTTCCTTTTAATTATTGCCTCAGTCACCTCTCCTGACCTACTTGTAAGTGAATTTCCAGGTTAAAAATTCTCAGATCTTTGCCAATTTGTTACTATTGCCCAGAAATTGGTGTGTTGGTTACCTCTAGTGTGGTAGCATGTTTTAAATGAAAAGAGCACAAAAAATCCATAATACACAAAGAACCTAGGAGCTAAATTGCCTGGTGGTGCTGCCCCACTTTGCTAACCCTGTGACTGTTTTCATTTGCAGTTTACTTTCTCCTAGATCAGCTCCATCCAAAGGTTCTAAGCCTGAACCATCTGAAGCGGAGAGTCATTTCCTGTTCTCAGGGCAAAAGCTGCCCTACATCTAAGTGCTCCTCCACCCAGTTAGCCATTGGCCCTTTTTGGGATTGACTGCTTACACCAGGCACACAGAGCCATATTTGCCACTCAGTGAGTGTTACCACCCTCTACCATGTGGAGTTTGTGGTTGGGATGTCTGTGATGAATATATTTATAACCCACACACCTCCTGGATGTGGTGTTCTGTCCCATCTAGTGGCACCGAGACTACTGAGAAAGAGACAGGTTCATGAGTCTGCTCTACAGCTTTAGCTAACAAGCAGTTGTTTTTAGCTCATGTGGTAGAGGCTCATGTGCTAAGCTCCAGGGGTCCCAGGTTTGATCCCATCTGCCAACGACAAGGGTCTGCCAATGTTACATATTTAAAATGATTTCCTTGGTTTTAATACATGGTAACAGAGCACCCAACAGAGGGAAACTTTCCCCATGAACCTCACAAGAGAAAAGTCTAGCACAAAGTATAAGATGTCTCACACGCTATCCTGTTCACAAATTCCATTTTGATTATTACATTCTACCTAACCTAAATTCATCCCATATTTTAATTGGATATGGTATTCTTAATCACTTCCTGTCCTAAATTGTTTTTGGAGCCAAGCTTTATCCCCGAGGTGCCTGCACTTCCAGCAGGAGATACAGTGATTCTTGTATCTATGCAGTTTATAAAATACTTTGGGGTTGTGTGGGATGAAAAGCACTATGTAAATGTAAGTTATTATAATTGGTTTTTTATTCATAACACACTAGGATAGTTTTGGTCTTTGACATAACATTAGATTGTTGCAGCAATGCCAAATGTAAAGTAAAACACTTGAGAATTCCATTAACAGAGACAAGAGAAGCACACATTTACATATGTGTCAGTGAGATGAACCTTACAATACTGTCCAAGGGCACAAATAATATGAATGAATAGAGCAGAATGTAAGCTCCTGGAGGAGTAACAACAAGAAAATGACAGCTGTTTCACTAGTGTTCCTTTCAATGCAGCTCATTTGACATATTAATTTATGGACTGTCAAACTTGAAAAAAACCTGCATGGTGAGCATGTTCCTCACTTAAAATAAAATAATCAAAAACCTGCCAGACACCTGATTGTATAAAACTGAAGATAAAACAAAAATCAAATCCTCTTATCACTACTGCAAAGAGAAGAAGTGGGGTTGAGGGAATTGGAAGCTTAACAAGAACATACAGCCAGGTTTGGGGTGGGCAGGGGGAGGGAGGGAATGGCAACAAAAAACTAAAACAGAATGAGTTAATGTTAACTAAAGGGATTTAGGAGATAAGAAGGGCTTTTACTAATATATCATAGGCAAGACAAGCAGTAGGTAGAAGGCAGGTGCATTAATAAATGAACTAGAGGAATGGAATTGATATGTCTTTTTTACCTCTCATCTAGGTCCCAATCCTGCAATAAATTCAGGTGCAGGGGATCCATCCCACAGAGCTCATTATCATATTGGGCTCTTAGGGCCAGATTCTGAAAGATATTTAAATGCATACAGATGCTGATAGATGCATTCTTTTAAGTAACTTTATTGAAATTACTCCTGATTCATAAATGAGAGGAAAATCAGGTCCACTAACTCAACAATGTTATAGTTATCTATCTTTAACAAGAAAAATAAGGAAAAGTTTGCACTATTACCAAGCAAAACATTCAAATATCATAAATCAACCCCTTTTTTCAATCCCCCTTCCAAATAATAGATTTTTGGATTCTTTTTATTTGCCATCAGGCTTTTGAGCCTTTAACGTTCACATTTTCAAGCTTGTCTCTGTAACTATGAAGGCTAGAAACTTACTTTTTTACCCTCTAGAGCTGGGGCTTGAAGAAAAACACCAAACACCATGAGACTCAAGATAAAATCCTGATAGTTGGCAAGATTGAGTTCAGACAATTATCTATTAAATTAATTAATATAGTTGTCATTGAGTCATTAAGAGAAGCAAGAAAAATTACAGCATACGTATTTGCATTAATAAAAAGAAAAGGAGTACTTGTGGCTCATCCATTCCAGTCTCTATACTAACAAATTTATTTGAGCATAAGCTTTTGTGAGCTACAGCTCACTTCATCGGATGTATTTGGTGGAAAATACAGAGGGGAGATTGATATACACACATAGAGAACATGAAACAATGGGTTTATCATACACACTGTAAGGAGAGTGATCACTTAAGATGAGCCATCACCAGCAGCGGGGGGGGGTGGGAAGGGAGGAAAACCTTTCATGGCGACAAGCAAGGTAGGCTATTTCCAGCAGTTAACAAGAACATCTGAGGAACAGTGGGGGGTGGGGTGGGGGGAGAAATAACATGGGGAAATAGTTTTACTTTGTGTAATGACTCATCCATTCCAGTCTCTATTCAAGCCTAAATTAATTGTATCCAGTTTGCAAATTAATTCCAATTCAGCAGTCTCTCGTTGGAGTCTGTTTTTGAAGTTTCATCCAGATCATACCACACGATCCATTGTCTACAGCCAAGCTCTACAATATAACCGCATTTGCTACAACCCCTCAGACAGAGACAAACACCTACAAAATCTCTATCATGCATTCCTACAACTACAATACCCACCTGCTGAAGTGAAGAAACAGATTGACACAGCGAGAGGAGTACCCAGAAGTCACCTACTACAGGACAGGCCCAACAAAGAAAATAACAGAACGCCACTAGCCATCACCTTCAGCCCCCAACTAAAACCTCTCCAACGCATCATCAAGGATCTACAACCTATCCTGAAGGACGACCCATCACTCTCACAGATCTTGGGAGATAGGCCACTCCTTGCTTACAGACAGCCCCCCAATCTGAAGCAAATACTCACCAGCAACCACACACCACACAACAGAACCACTAACCCAGGAACCTATCCTTGCAACAAAGCCCGTTGCCAACTCTGTCCACATATCTATTCAGGGGACACCATCATAGGGCCTAATCACATCAGCCACACTATCAGAGGCTCGTTCACCTGCGCATCTACCAATGTGATATATGCCATCATGTGCCAGCAATGCCCCTCTGCCATGTACATTGGTCAAACTGGATAGTCTGTACGTAAAAGAATAAATGGACACAAATCAGACATCAAGAATTATAACATTCAAAAAGCAATTGGAGAACACTTCAATCTCTCTGGTCACTCGATTACAGACCTGTAATCTGTAATCTGAGTGTGGCTATCCTTCAACAAAAAAACTTCAAAAACAGACTCCAACGAGAGACTGCTGAATTGGAATTAATTTGCAAACTGGATACAATTAATTTAGGTTTGAATAGAGACTGGGAATGGATGAGTCATTACACAAAGTAAAACTATTTCCCCATGTTATTTCTCCCCCCACCCCACCCCCCACTGTTCCTCAGATGTTCTTGTTAACTGCTGGAAATAGCCTACCTTGCTTGTCGCCATGAAAGGTTTTCCTCCCTTCCCCCCCCCCCCGCTGCTGGTGATGGCTCATCTTAAGTGATCACTCTCCTTACAGTGTGTATGATAAAACCCATTGTTTCATGTTCTCTGTGTGTGTATATAAATCTCCCCTCTGTATTTTCCACCAAATGCATCTGATGAAGTGAGCTGTAGCTCACGAAAGCTTATGCTCAAATAAATTTGTTAGTCTCTAAAGTGCCACAAGTACTCCTTTTCTTGTTGCGAATACAGACTAACATGGCTGCTACTCTGAAACCTGTCATTTGCATTAATGAATCTCTCTGTGTCATTTATTTCTAAAAATATTATACTTTTTGTTGGCTGCATAAACACACCCGGATTTTTTTTAGTGCTGGGCATCACCAGAATTATTATTTCTTTCTCAGAGCCAACTTCTTATCTAGATCTGGTAATAAATAAATAGAATTTCCCTATATTTAGAAAAAGTGTGCAATTTACAATCCTTAGTACTCACATGAGGAAATCTAAGTACTTTATTGCAAATTATGAATTTTAAAATGCACTTTTCTCAATCATCAAAGTGCTGTACAAAACCATGACATGAAGGCACAAAGGAACTGCATATGCTTCAAGCCTGCAGTGTACAAAACTTCACTGGGAGTTCCCTGGACGGAGGACCTGTATGATTGAACCTGATGTTACAAGATACTAACACCCTCATCATCCTTTCACTAGATAGTAAATTATGCAAGTCTGGTAAAGAACTCCACATCAATTAAAAAGCTCTCACAGATTTGGCAAAAATGCTGATATTAAAAGCAAACTAGAAGTTGAACAAAAATTCTGATTAGGTCTATATATAGAACCAAAACTAGACAGGTAAAAGGGCAAACGGGAATGAAAGACCTTAAGGGACCTAGAGGCAACTTCAGTAGGAGTTCAGCGCTTAGCAGAATCAGGTCCTAAATGCCCAGGTTCTGTATAAGAACTTTAAACTGTATACAAAGAGAAACATGACACTAGTGAAGGAGCTTAATGAAAGGAATCACATAAGAAAAATGAAAACAGTAAAAGGTGAAATGATTTTCAACAGGTTGGAAGTTGAATAGGATACATGCCAGCAGACCAGTGAAGAGTCTAGTCCAACAGTAATAGAATCAGGGCATGCAGCCAGGTATCAGTTATAGCAGTTTTCAACGTGAAATAGTGACAGGTCTTGACTACAGACTCTTTCCCCATAATGCATGTCCCAGTTAAGAGGATTATTCGATATTACTGTTAAGAGGAAGAGTTACAATAACATAATTAATCAGAGTAACTGATATTTAGAGAAAAAGGTTTTAAAGGATTTTCCTTCCCATACAAAACCAGTACTGAAGAAGACTACAAAACGCTTCTTGTTTTACACTCTCTTTTCCTGAATGAAATCTAGGCGCCTGAGGGCTTGTCTATATTCAGTGATTTAGTGTGCAACAATTTGGGATGTAAATCTACAGTGCACCAGACTGCCATTGCATGAAGTGACCATGTGTATCCTGCTGCTGTGCTCTAAAAGCTCCATTGTGCATTTTGACGCACTACTGTTTAGAGTAAAACACTCTGTGGAACTCAGTGCGCAGTAGCAGGGTCCATATGGCCACTTAGTGTGCCACAGGTCAGAGTGCTGTAGATTTACACCCCAACTTGCCATGCACTATGTGGCCTTAAATATAAGCCCTGAGTCCCCTTTGCAACTTGGGTATTTATTCATTTCCGCCTGTGCAAAACACAATGGTGAGTATGCATACATTCTGTATAGCTGTAAATACCATGCCAGGTACAGGCAGTGGAGAATCGGGCCTTGTCTGTTTTAAATTACCAGTGTCCAGCCTACTATCTCCCATCAGACCCTTAGAAGGAAGGTCTGTAGATAATTGTTAGTACTATATACTATCATCATCATTAAATACATTTAGATTTTAAAATAAAAATCTAGGATTCAAGTCCATGAAGACAGACATCTAACATCACTATGTATCATTCAAGATCTGTTTGTGCTAATAATATGTATGCCAAGGCTTATTAAAAAATATAATCAGATAAAACCAGGCATGCAGAAAATGTCTGTTTCACATGATTGCATACCCAAGCTTAATCCTATCATAAATATCTGAAGAAGTTACTAACTACTTGACAAAGTATGAAAATAATATCTCCAAGAATTCAAGGGCTACTCATAGACAGTTGAGGGCTTGGAAGAAACATACAATACACGCTACTGACCTATCTCTCGTCACCTCTCAAAAATGATCTTCCATATTAATTTTCCACATAAGAAACCTATCTGTAAAGTATAGTGTTGACAACTCTATTGCACAACTGTAACAATGTATTAATACTTAACTACAAGAACCAAAGGAAGAAAAATGATCTTTGAACTAAAATGTTCTGTAGTGCTTATTGAGTTTAAATATGATTATTTCAGTATAGTTTACAAAAAAAATTACACAAAAGAACAGTCTGCATTTTATTTATAGACCTCTTGAACCTGACAATATTAAACAATAATGTTTTTCTGACCATAGCCAATAGTCTGCAGGATACTTGAAGAATATTTACTTGTGAATGTGAGTGGAAAAATTATTTTGCATTAATAATCATTCCACTAAGTTTCTGTACACTAGTCTCAATATTGGAAAGGTCCAACTGAAGGATTATATGACATATAATTCAAGGTATGGTACAGTGTAATAGAAATACCACCGAATGAGTGCAATCCAGTTTCTGTGTGCATATCAATTTTCAGTTGACAATTCATTGGTTACCTGCTGGTGAGTTTAAAAGGGCTGGTACTGCAAGATGCTTAGCATCCTCAACGTGCTTTGAAATCACAGGGAACTGAGGGTGCTGCATATAACAAGAGGTGCTTACTGTGTCAGAGCATCAGGCTATGAGAAACTATAGTAGTTTCTAAACAAACTAAATGAGAACACCCAATTCCTCTAGTACCCATAAAAGTGAGAGATCATTATCTCAAGCTATGGTGAGATTCAGAATGGACATTGTTATTTTGTTTTAACTCTGCCTGTACACCTAATAATTGTGCTGTTTGCAATTATTTCTTACACCGAGCCCTTGCTATCTCCAGTTAGATATTATTAATTATTAAAACAATCACAATTAATAACAAACAACAACTGGACAATTTGTATTGTATAGCAGAAGCAAATTTATCTGAATTAAGTTTTAAAAAATGTATTTTTAGCTTCTTTTCACCTGCTGTCTATGGTATGAACAAATATTGTTGCATATGGGTACCTACCCCATAAAGTGCTGAGTACCTTTCAAGGGTTGCTGAGTGCCCTAAATTCCTACTGAAGTCAATTGGAGTTGAAAGGATGTGGATTTCTGCATTATTTTCCTCACCTAGGTTCCAATCCTGCAAACATTTAGACACATTGTTAATTTTACTATTATGAGTAGTCCCATTGAAGTCCAGAGGACTACTTGCAGTAGTAAAGTTAAGCATGTGTCTCAGTGTTTGCAGGATCAGGGCCAGAGGGCCTGCACTTTTAGAGAGAGGTAGGGATTGACTCTGTGTACACAAATTTGCAGAGGGACAATAGGGTTGAGGCCTGTTATTTCTCGCCTCTATATATTATTTAAAAACATTTTTGCTGTTAACAAGCATGTTATCTCTGGAGACACAAATCCACAGTTTGAGAACCGCAAAACTAAGCATAATGACAGGTTTCAGAGTAGCAGCCGTGTTAGTCTGTATTCGCAAAAAGAAAAGGAGTACTTGTGGCACCTTAGTGACTAGCTCACATAAGCTTATGCTCAAATAAATTTGCTAGTCTCTAAGGTGCCACAAGTACTCCTTTTCTTTTTGCAAAACTAAGCATCTCTGATGGTATCTTCTAGACAGAGCACTGAGTCCCATTGGGTAGATAGAAAGATTAACCTAAATAATCTATACAGAAGCCCCTGGAACCCCATAAGATTGGGTCCCTAATCCATGAACTCTTGGAACTCATTTACAAAACTTTTCTTAAACATTACATGAATATATTGTCTCATACTATAGAATTAGAATTTATAATCCCTATTCCATGATGAGATATCTTTGAGCTATATTGTATCTTTAGATAGGTTTTTTCCTCAAAAAAAGCACTTTATCAAAAAAATCCTATTTAAATACAAAAAATCCATTTTTTTAATTTTTTTTTTTAAATCATTGATTTTTATCCACCCTGCTTCCCCCCATGCTCAGCAGTCTTGCTTGCAATTCTCTGGCAATTTTTCCACTTACCACTAGCCCATCTCCAAGATACTTAAATGCAGAAAGCTTGTTTAGGTGCTGGCCCTCTTTGTTGATGTTCACCTAGCTTGGTTCTGCATGGGTCCTCCACATGACTTCAGTCTTTTCTTTACTCATTTTGAGGCCGTAGTTTGTTAGTTCCCTATTTCAGGCATCAATTGCCTGGACCAAATCTTCCTCAGTATGCACCATTAGCACAATATCATCTGCATAAAGCAACTTCATACCACCATCCATTTGGATTTGCTTACTTATGAAGTCCACCACAATTATGAATAGTAATGGACTAAGTGCAGATTCTTGGTGGACTCCAATGTTTATCTTGAAACTCTTCATTACACCAAAGGTTGTCCACACTTTTGTTATGGAACCATTATACAAACTCATCACCATCTGGAGAAGTTCCTCTGGTACCCCTTAGAATTGTAGCAAAGGCCTCAGAAGTAGCCTAGGTCCTTTGTTGTGTGCTTTCTCCAAATCAAGGAACGCCCATCTGTGCCCGACATTTCTCTATAGGTTCTTTTCCACCAACTGTCTAGTAATGAATGTACCATATGTCATAGGATTGGTTGTATATGTTACTCCTAAATGATAGGTACAATTTCAGCAGTTTAATTACTTAGGGCCTGATCCTGCTTAAGTGTTGAGCGTCACTGACTGCAATGGTATCTATGCATGCTCAGGACCTCTTAACATCAGGCTCTTGGTCAAGTAACTTCTGTGAATAAGGAAAGAAGATATTGTGCTGGTAAGAGACAGGAGTAAATTGAAGGGAGGATTAGACTGGATACACAAAAGCAGAGTTAGTGAACTATACAAGTGGATTTTTTTAAAATGTGAAAAAAAGTTTTATAATATACCTTGGTAATTGGGAAAACAGTTCCTCACCCCCTCATTCACCACCTCCTCCAAAAAAAGTGACAGCTTCTCGTATAAGTAAGAATAATTACTTAGGGCCCAGTTCTGTACTTCATGTTGCTGGCCCTGAATTCTATGATTCATGTTGTAATGCACAATCATAGGAGATGCTGTATAACTGCTGTAAGATGCTCCCATGTAAACCAATGGAGATAAAAGATACCCTATACCTTCTCAGATATACCCCTGCCTTGCGTGGCTGAGTCCCTAATCATTAATGGCCTGATCCTGTGAAGCTAATGAGTGCCTTCATTCCCCCTTGAAGTCACTAAGGGAGTTCGTGAATTCACAATAGGAGTTAAAGTTGTGCAGAACCTCTGTCCCCAGTGGATTTCATGTGAAGGCCTCATAATATACAATATAATTACTTCACACTGACACTTCTACAGAATTTGATTAGAAACTCTTCTTTCCACCATCTGGACTAAGCTTTCTCTTTTATATAACTATTTCGCCTTGTTCATCTGTTCCTTTTTCTCATGACATGTATATCTGAAAAGGAGGAAAAATTCACAAAAGGAGCCATAAAAAGAACAAAAAGTATTTGAGTGTGTCTAAAGTTAATGAATCCTTTGGCTTTCTGCGTAAAGTAGAAGCAGCAGCAGGGGAGGATGGAGAGGAGAGGGTATGTGAGGATTAATTGGACTGAGACTGACTTCGTGCAACTGCTCTGTGGTGTGCCAAGTCTTGCTGCTCAGTGATGTTGTTACTAAAAAGTAGCTTGTACATTTTGTCCCAGATGATGATCCGTGTTAAGATTCATTCTCACCACAGTCTGAATGAAAGGAGCATCAGACATTATTATTTTCAAATAACAGCATCGAACCAAAATGTTTTCTCTTTTGAGCTAGTGTTATATTTTCTCCCCTTCTCAGTCCGTAATACAATATTTCTTGTCCTGCACTAATTGTACATGCCCACTGCTAAGTTTTTAAAGTGAACCCCCCCACCCTTAGTGGTTTCAATGCAATAGCAAGACACGCTTTAATAACACAGATCAGGAGGGCCATAGCTGCAAGAGCAATGCAGCATTGTAGTATGAATAGTTTGGGGCTCAAGATTTACAAAAGTGATTAGCAACTATGGATGTCTCAGTTTTTGGGTGTTCAACTTGAGACACACAAGCACAAAAGATATTAGTAATTAAGCATGAGTAAAAATACTTCCTCTTTTCACAAGAAAATAAGAAAACATATCAGGATCCAAACTTCTGGGGCTTTTGTCCTTAGAAAATATTTTCCAAATATCAGTCATTCCTTACCTTAAATGAATTTAATTCCAATACTGCAGATTTTCACCTAAACAGGTTTTTATCCAGTTCTTAGTTCAGCCCAAAGTGATCTAATTAGATTAGATAGCAACTCAAAAGGGCAGTGGGGTGGGATTTTTCCTCCTCCTCTTTCTCTCTTTCTGAGCTTTAGACTGCTACTGCACTCACATCACATGGGATACAGGCAAAAGCTATGCCTCTACTATCGTAAGGGAATGTGATGATGATGATGGAGTCTCACGTTCATGTTGACATACGAAGGTTCAACAAACACTGTAGGTGAACATGTATAGGAGATCAGATCAATCCAAGAATCTCAAACAATCCCAAGTGGAGTAGACAAGATTGTCCATGGCCATTGCAGGCTGTTGTAGCTTTGTCTTGTGCTGTTCATGCTTTTCACATAAGGTGTTAATGTGCCTTGCTTCAAAGTGGTTAACAGTAACATGACAAATATGCCATTTAGGAACATGGACCTACATTAGGCTGAAGTAAATTATGATTTTAAATTGAGTTTGAATGTTCACATGATCAAGAAGCTCAAAGTGTGAGACCAAAAAGAATAAAATCATGAGAAAGAAAAAATGTGTTAAATTTGTATGATCCTGGAAATAGCAGCATCATTTTATGTAAGGCTTGTGAAATAAGTTAATTGCACCTGATTAATTGGAAACCAGGTGCAGATGTAGCCCTAATACTCCCTTTTTTATTTTTGGCTAGGGTTCAATAATGTCACTTGCTTGTTATAATATATTAAAAGCAAGACTTGTGGAAGTTTGTTTTGTCAGAGCTTTTTTCCTTACCCTGTTGGAGTAATATCCTGATGGGAAGGAATCTCCTGGGTCTGACGGTATTGTGAGTATTTTGGTCAATGTTTACAAGTGTATTGCTGTTAGGATATACAATACAAGTGTGTATATGCATATATAGATATTTTGGATGTAATCAATACCAAGTGACAGTTGAACTAATAAAGTAATGCTTGTATGGAAACTGAGTCATGGTAAACCTTAATAAACTTAAAAGGGAAATTATTTCCAACATGCCACCACATTGCTCTGTAATGGTCTGTTGCTTCCCAATTGCTGGGGTCAACCTGACATGCTTTCAAGTTTGACTTCAGTGTGTCTTTATATCATTTGTATTGGCCACCACAGGCACAGGTGCCTCATGTTTGCTGACCATAAAATATGGCCTCGGGTATTCTTGAGTCATCCATATGAAAGTGATGCCCAGACCAGTGCAGCTAAGCTTTCATGAGCATGCTTTGAATGCCAGACATCCAGCAAAGATTAACTATTTTGATATTGGGACTCTTGTCCCAACATAAGATTCTTCAAAGAGACCAAAGACAGCACCTATAGAACTGATAACATTTACTAATGTGGCAGTGATATGTTGTCCATATCTCACAACCATATAGAAGCATTGTAAGCATGACTTCCCAATAAATATTTACCTTAGTGCTTATTTTTATGCCCCTAACATTCCAAATGCAGAGCTGGCCTTGGCTACACAATGGATAATCTCATCATCAGTTGTGGCACTCTGTGACAGAATACTCCCTAGGTAGGAAAACTTCTTTCCAGACTTGAGAGGAGCCTTGCTTGCTTAATAATTGGGTAGACATGCATGGCCCCAGCACAGGTTGGTACAATGTTTCAGTTTTCTTTAGGTTGATTGTGAAACCAAAATGATTGACTGTACAAGTGAGGGAATCAGTTATAAATTGAAAGTCATCAATCAAGTGAGCTATCTGTGCAGTCATCAGCAAATAGAAGCTCCTTAATGTGTAAATCTGACACTTACATGCGAGCATGGAAGCGTTGCATATTGAACAACTTCCCATCACTGCCAAACTGGATAAATACTCCTTTGTCAATGTCATGAAATGCATTCATAAGGACAGCTGAAAAAAAGGATAGAAAAGCACGTGGGAGTCAGCATGCAACCTTGTTTGGTGCCATTGATGACAGGAAAGGGGTCCTACATCTTATCATTTTCCAGCGCTCTGGCCATTATCCTATTATGGAAGGACTGAATGACAGAAACAACCTTCACAGGACAAAATTTTCCCAAATCCCTCATTATTTACAGACTCAAAAGCTTTAGTGAAGTTGACGATCACGATATAAAGACCACGGTTTTGATCTCAGCATTTTTCCTGAAGCTGGAGGGCTGTTAAGATCATCTGTCTATTGCCTCTACCAGACTGAAATCCGTATGGAGATTCAGGAAAATAAGAAGAGGATAGGAAGGGACGATGGTTTCCAAAAGGTAGGTGTTATGTCTATTTAATATTACCTGTGAAATAATTTTCCCAGAAACAAAGAGTAGGGAAATGCCGTGATGATTATCACAGTTCGTGCTTTCACCTTTGCCCTGATAGGGGTGGACAGTGTTGGCATACTTGAAATCCTGTGGAACTGACTCTTGCTCCCAGAGAATGTGGAAGAGCCATGTGAGTGCCTTGCAGTGTGATAGCCACCCTGCTTATAGATCTCTGCTGGAGTGCCATCCAGTCCAGGCGCTTTCCCTTGTGACATCTGCTTGATTGTGTTATGGTCTTATATAAGGTGGGGACTAGTGTGAATTATTTTAACAGGTGTTGTGGAAGAACATTACCTGTAATTGCTTCCTTGAAAACGTTGGAAGGGTGATTAAGAAGCAAACTGAAATGTTCTATCCATTGGTCAAGTATTTCTTTTTTGTCAGTTAAAAGTTGATTGCCATTCAGTGTGCATATAGGTGTGATCCTGTGCACCTAGGGCCATTCACAGCCTGAAAGCCAGCAAAAGAGCTTTGGTGTCTTTGCGATCTGCTGCCATTTTTAACTGCCACTCTCTTGTCTTTCATTTGCAGAAGTCTGGTCTGAAGATTCTATTTTGCTTGAAGACATGTAGCTTTCCTAGTTGCCAAAACTTTGTCCGCTATGTAGGCTCTATGGGTGGCACGCAGTGAGTTCAAGAGCCTACGTGTTTCGGGGCCATTCTCATCAAGCCTGTCCTGATGTTTCCTCTTAATGAAGCCAAGAACTTTAGCAGCCATATTATGTCATGTAAACAAATATGTAAACTGGGTCCAATACAGTATAGTTCTAAAGTGGGCACTTAAATCATGAGGTTTCATAAAAAAAATAATGATCAAGCTATCTGGGGATCTTATTATTTCTCTTTCCTACAAAGTTCACATATCCCAAAGGACTTGTTAGTGGATACTAACTCCCTATAAGATTATGTAGATCTAGAGATGTTTTAAGACTTGAGAATCTTTTTGGATATTTCTGTTTGTATTAGAAAAAATGTTAACATAGAGGATATAGCGTTTGAACCTGCACGTGGAATATAAAATGTACAGTAATGGTTATAACAACACCTTCAAATGATTTATGATTATTTTCTTATTCTGGGGAATCCTATTTTAAGATTTTAACTAAGTTGTGTAAGGATGCAAGTATTTTACCAGGATGGTTACATATGTGCAGAAAATATTATGATGTATTTTAACTACAAATATTTTTATTTTGTAATGTTTGTAAACCATGCAGAATTGAAAGCCCTGGAGAGTGGAGTGTTGTGTATATCATCAAAGGGTCTGATCCTCTGGTCTGGTCAAACCATGCATGAGGCATGACTAGAGATTGGACAATGGTGGCTTTAAGATCTTCATGTCCCCCAGCCAGGGACAGGCTCATCCCTGGTAAAAGTTAGAGCAAGCTGAAGACTATGCTTATGTCTCGGGTTTGTTCTGAAGAGCCTGTTTTGGCATCTAGGGCCTTGTCTTCACTACAGCGTTAGCTGTAACTTTAGTGTTGCCCCAACTTGACTATTGTCATCACACAAAAATCTCTAGCTGGTATTAAGCTGACCCATGAGGGAACGTGGGTTGAAGCTTGAGTGCTGCCGACCCTTGAGCTAGTAATGCAGTGGGAATGCAGCTGCTCTGTGCTGCTAATCCAATCACACTATGCTGCGCAAGTGCTGCTTTCCAGTGCAGCTGCTCTCACTTGAGAGCTAGGCTAATACAAGAGACTTTAACTCAAGCAGTGATAACATGAGCTAACTCTGCAGTAACCAGGGACACTGTCAGGACATAGGGACATTCCTTGTTCATGCCCCTGCATTGGTGAAGCAGCCCTGACCACCTCCGGTTACCCCCAACATAATGGAAATTGTTAGGTGGGACTGATCTTCTGGGTTTATGGCTTAGCAGTGCAAAGCAGCTGGAGTGCACACAGAATCAGGCCGTCAGAGGTACAACATAAGCAGTGGCAGTGCACGCTGCTTCAGTAATGTGCTTCTGTCCTGACCAGGAGTGACCACCTCTTTCAACCGTTGGACGCTTTTCTGAGATTGCCAGTTGTGGTGGTGGTCTTGTGGTGTGGCACCTCTTCACTAGGACGTGTACTTAGTGAGATTCCATTTAATTTGTGTTGTGATCTGGCAGATCTTTCAGAATTGTGAAAAGTATAACATCTGTGGTAAGCCACAGCTGTTAGCTTGCACTATATAACAGCACACAACTGAGTATCTGAGATGCATTTTAATTCAGTATGCCATAGTGTAACTTTTTGAGCAAACTGCTGCAACATATATTGGTCAGATTTATTATATTGGTGGGTGACAGTCTGATTTTATGGATTTTTTGTCATATTTAGGATATGAGGTTTGGAGGACAAAAGATGTTTACTGACTATTAGGAGTGTAGCAAGGTCACGACTCACTGGTGCAGTGCCTCCTGCTGGTCGTCTTGGGAATTAGCTCTTTCAACACTCAGAGTGTCCTCTGTTGGCTGGTGTCTCGCCTGCCTCAGGCCCCGTGTCCCTCCTGGACCCCAGTGCCCCTTTACCTCAGGGCTCTGCCCCAGCAGCACCCACTCTCTAGGTCTCTCCTCCCAGGGGAACCCCCAACCCTCTAACCCACCTTGCCTCAGTGGCTACTGCCAGTCATCATCTAGCCCCCTTTCACTGGGGCAGACTGCAGTCTATAAAGGCCACTCATCATTGGCAAGGGGGGGTTGGACCAGCTGCCTCTGCCTAACCCTGGACTGCACTTCTGCAGACCCAGTACCTTCTTTAGGCCTTGCACAAGGCCTGCAGCCTTGGGAGTTGCCAGGCTGGAGTTCCCCAGCTCCTCTTGCCTTTCCCTAGCACTACTCTATCTCTGGTACCCTGCTCCCAGGCAGCTAGGTCTGTCTCTCTCTCTCTTTACCCACTAGAGAGAGATGGACCCAGCTCTTCCCTGAGCCCTTATAACAGGGCCAAGTGTGGCCTGATTGGGTTGTGTCCCCAGCTGTTGCTGCTTCCCCAAAAGGCCTAGCCTTTTCTCTCAGGAGTGGGGTAACTGCCCCGCTACAAGGAAGTATTGGCTTAGTTAGTCCTTTGTATATGGCAATTTCAGCTAAAAGTTTAATCATCTTATAATACCAATCACAGGTTCTAGAATGGTCTGTTATGTCCACACAAGATATGACTATAAAGCAGAGAGGGAATAGATCAGAGCCAAATTTCTGCAAATTGCTGAGACCAAACCAAAATATTGGAAAATATCAACCCCCACCACAATTTTGGGAGGCCGGGATGTGTTGATGCAGTTCTGAATATTGCAGCCTGGGCTATTACTTGTTATTAATTTTTGAATTTTGACTAGAATTTCTTAATTTCTATATACTACTTCTATACATACGAGAATTAATATGCATTACAAAGTTTATCATGTTAAATAAATGCATCATCTGTGTTCAGAGTCTATATTTCATATTAAATATAGCTAGACTGGGCTGTTCTTACTTCCAAAAGTGCTAGACTATTTCTCCAACTGATACCACAGTGTTAGCTGTGTGTGTCAAGTGAGATAAGAAAAATTAATAAAAAAGGCAAAATAAAACTTTCTCTGGCAGACATATTCATAAATATAGAAGACTGCTCTACCTAATATGCCATCCAAAACAGACATCAATTTTTTCTTAGTCAGTGAAGTGATGAAAGCATCCAGAGAGATTAAGACTTCCACAGATAGTGTCTAGAAGCAAATCACAAGCTAGGAAAAATTAGCAAATTGGGACAAAGTTTACTTTTTGATACAGAGACAAATATATTTGATACGCATTAAAACCTCCAATTTCTTTGTATTTTAATAAGCAATCCAATTACACTTAAGTGACAAAAAGGTTTCTATGACCCAGTTTCTATAACATAAATTAATGGGTAAATTGCCTTGCCACTAAGTTATCATATCAAGGCTCAATTTACTTCTTTTGCTTTGAATTTAATAATTTATAACAACAAACTGTGTTAAAAGGTCTTCCTTCTTATTCCTTTGCTTTACAAGTAAAAAAGCCTGCTTGATTTCCAATTCTAATTTATATTACATGATTGAAAACCTGTAAAATTACCATAACATGACCAAGGTCAGTTTAGGCAGAAGAGAAAGCAGCAGAACCATATTAATGGCTCTGTGCTATAATTGTTTTAATAGGGCTGTCAATTAATTGCAGTTAACTCATGTGATTAATGCAAAAAAAATTGCAATTAAAATAATTAATCACAGTTTTAATTGCACTGTTAAACAATAGAATACCAATTGAAATTTATTAAATATTTTTGGATGTTTTCTACATTTTCATATATATTGTATTCTGTGTTGTAATTGAAATCAAAGTGTATATTATTTTTGATTACAAATATTTGCACTGTAAAAATGATAAACAAAAGAAATAATATTTTGCAATTCACCTCATACAAGTACTGTAGTGCAAGCTCTTTATCATGAAATTGCAACTTACAAATGTAGATTTTGTTGTTGTTACAAAGCTGCACTCAAAAACAAAACAATGTACAACTTCACAGCCTACAAGTCCATGCAGTTCTTCTTCTTGTTCAGCCAATCGCTAAGAGAAACAAGTATCAGGGGGTAACCGTGTTAGTCTGTATTCACAAAAACAACAAGGAGTCCAGTGGCATCTTAAAGACTAACAGATTTATTTGGGCATAAGCTTTCATGGGTAAAAAAACCCACTTCTTCAGATGCAAGGTTTTTTACCCACAAAAGCATATGCCCAAATAAATCTGTTAGTCTTTAAGGTGCAACCGGACTCCTTGTTTTTTAAGAGAAACAAGTTTGTTTACATTTACAGGAGATAATGCTACCCTCTTCTTATTTACAATGTCACTAGAAAGCGAGAACAGAAATTTACATGGCATTTTTGTAGCTCTCATTGCAATGTATTTACATGTCAGATATGCTAACCCTTCATGCTTCGGCCACCATTCCAGAGGACATGCTTCCATGCCGATGATGCTCGTTAAAAAAATAATGTGTTAATTAAATTTGTGACTGAACTCCTTGGAGGAGAATTGTATGTCCCCTGCTCTGTTTTAACTGCATTCTGCCATATATTTCATGTTATAGCAGTCTCAGATGATGACCCAGCACATGTTGTTCATTTTAAGAACACTTTTACTGCAGATTTCACAAAACACAAAGAAGGTACCAATGTGATACCAATGTGAGATTTCTAAAGATGGCTACAGCACTTGGCCTCAGGTTTGAGAATCTGAAGTACCTTCCAAAATCTGAGAGGGACGAGGTGTGGAGGATGGTTTCAGAAGTCTTAAAAGAGCAATACTCCGCTGCAGAAACTACAGAACCCGAACCACCAAAAAAGAAAATCAACCTTCTGCTGGTGGCATCTGACTCAGATAATGAAAATGAACATGCGTTGGTTTGCACTGCTTTGGATTGTTATCGAGCAGAACCTGTCATCAGCATGGACGCATGTCCTCTGGAATGGTGGTTGAAGCATGAAGGGACATATGAATCTTTAGCACATCTGGCATGAAATTATCTTGCAACACTAGCAACAACAGTGCCATGAGAATGCCTGTTCTCACTTTCAGATTTCAGAGTAGCAGCCGTGTTAGTCTGTATTCGCAAAAAGAAAAGGAGTACTTGTGGCACCTTAGAGACTAACAAATTTATTTGAGCATAAGCTTTCGTGAGCTACAGCTCACTTCATCGGATGCATCTCAGATTTCCCCACTGTATTTTCCACTGAATGCATCCGATGAAGTGAGCTGTAGCTCACGAAAGCTTATGCTCAAATAAATTTGTTAGTCTCTAAGGTGCCACAAGTACTCCTTTTCACTTTCAGGTGACATTGTAAACAAGAAGTGGGCAGCATTATCTCCTGCCAATGTAAACAAACTTTTTTGTCTGAGTAATTGGCTGAACAAGAAGTAGGATTGAGTGAACTTGAAGGCTCTAAAATTTTACATTGTTTTATTTTTGAATGCAGTTTTTTTACATAATTCTACATTTCTAAGTTCAACTTTCATGATAAAGAGATTGCACTACAGTACTTGTATTAGGTGAACTGAAAAATACTATTCCTTTTGTTTTTTTACAGAGCAAATACATGTAATCAAAAATAAATATAAAGTGAGCACTGTACACTTTGTATTCTATATTGTAATTGAAATCAATATATTTGAAAATATCCACAAATATTTAAATAAATGGTATTCTATCATCATTTAACAGTGTGATTAATCGTGCACTTAATCATGATTAACTTTTTTAATCACATGATTAATCATGATTAATTTTTTTAATCACTTGTCAGCCCTAGTTTTAATAGTTGTATCTAACTACAGAAAAACTTGCAGTTTAGAAAAAAACCCTGTGGTAGAAATCATTTATATGTGACTAACAAAAGTATTCTTCTTATGAACATTCATTACTATTGCAAGGCTTTGTCCTTCTGTATTTGTAATGAAGGCATATTGGTAATCTCATGCTGTAACAACATAATTAGATCATTATGGCATCATACCAAGGTATTTTAATAATATACCATGTGGGAAGAGGAGTTCTTTAGACAACCTTATATTATAATAGCTCATAACCCTTCATAATCTCATACCATAACATAGCCTGCTATGGTCTGTTTAAGAAGCTTGCATTGAGACCATATTTTCATAAGAAGAATCATCAGGTCCAATAAATAAATTAGAATTGTAATAATGACTTTTCTAACTTAAATATCTTAGCTATTCTCCATTTTTCTGCTTACAGAAAAAGTTCTGTTTCTGTAAAATTATATGCAGAATTTAATGTTGTAAAATAAATTATTTTTTATTAGAATGTGACCGAATGTGTCTGAAACTGTGTTAAATATACTGTTTACCTGCTGACAAAATGTATACAACTTCTATTGTATACAACTTTATTGAAAAAACACCCTCATATGATAATATTTGAGATTTCATTTGGATATGATTATCAGAGAGAGAGATCACAGATGAGCTAGGCCTGAAAGATGCAGTACTTGCAGTTTATCATTGCCATTTCAAATTTACCTTGACTATCTGAAGACATACTAAACCTGTAAGAGACAATTGACATAACTTCTAGAATTATCATCTCCAGAATCAGAATGTGGTACTTCCAGAAATCATAAAATCAGGTGATCTATTTGGTCATTTAAGATACCCATTTGCCAGAGCCAAATAGTTCCTCATAGTATGTTTTCCAGTGATTTGTCTGGTTTAGTTTTAAAAATCACAATCTATGGGGCTGGGATGTACATAATAGTGTTGCCAGCTAGTATTCCATAATATTGTGACATCTGCATAATGTTGTGACATTACTGGAAAAAGATAGAGGCTTTTGTCATTAAACTTCCTAGAAAAGCCCACAATGCTAAATTAGATGAAACAAAACTATATACAAGAGGAAGTGGAGTGATCAGACTCTCATTCTTTGATTAAAGAATGTAGAAATTAAAAAAATAATTAATGATATTTCTCCTCATGTGTCTGATGAGATGTCTAAGTCTTCACCTGACTCTCCTTGGGAGCATTTAAGGTCTTATTCATAAGACCGATCATTTCATAAGCAAACAATAGAAGCATTAAATATGTCCATTAATTCTAGTGCAGATAACTACTTTGGGGAGGCTCTAGAATTTGTATCTGTATTTTGAGGGGAAGACAGAAATAAAAAGCTTTTATTACTACCTGTTCAATCAGCTATAAATTAGAAGAAGAATATTAAAAGATACCAGACTCCACAGTATAATTTTGTATGCATTTGGGAAATTATCTGTCCATGCATGAGTCTAGATTAGATATATCTAAATGCAGACTGATAAATGCAAGCTAAATAAATGCTTAAATCTCAATTGGATTCTATGGCATCACCTACATTAAGAATTAAGTGATGTGTCTGGACAGCTACATTTCTCCCGAAGATTTCTTTGATAAGAAATTAGTGGGTACTTCAAGAAAAGAATTTAAATTAGCAGTATGGCAATTAGGTTCAACTATTTACTCAGTTTCTTATGTCAGGGCACTGCAGAATAGATTTTACATTTGTTATCTGATCAAAAGATGTTATTACATTATCCCAGACACGTTTGAAAGACATTATACCTAATTCAGATGTAGAATTTCTTATGTGATTTTTCAGAAGCCACAATTAGACCATATGATAATGATCTGCCAACAAAATCAGACTGACCCCATGAGGGGCAAAGCTGGGGGAGGGATTGTGGGGGCTATAGCCACCCCAAAAGTTGATCACCTCTTCCAGCGCAAAGATCAAACGCAACACAGAAGTAAGGGTGGCACGGTATGGTATGGCCACTCTTACTTCTCCACCACTGCTGGTGGCGGTGGCACTGCTATCAGAGCTGGACGACTGGAGAGTGGTGGCTGCTGGCCAGCAACCAGCTCTGAAGGCAGCACTGCCACTCCAGCAGCAGCAGAGAAGAGACAGTGAGAGGAAGCAAACCAAACCTAGTTCTGCTGAGAAGGCACCAAGGGAGCCCTGGGAGCAGCTGCACTGTGAGACACACACCAAGCAGAAGTAGGTAGTTTGCAACTATGCTCACAGAGCTATGAACCTTTCAGGTGCCTGGAGGCTGGGAGTCATCTCACCTCTGCGGCTCCCAGCATCAGTGTCTAGGGGTGGGGGTTCGTAGACTGCAATCTACTGTCTGACTAACACAGAGGCACCTTGCTCAGGGATTTGTGGAGTGTCCAGAGGCAGAGCAACTGACAGTGGAGCTATTGGGATCCTCATGGTAAAATGCACACAGCTGCACTGCCCAGCTTTGCTCCGCTCTGTCTTCTTCACAGTTCAGCCACGACTGTGGGGTTTGTGCTTCTCCCCAACTCTGTGTCTCCAAAGGGCCCAGCAGCCTCCCACCCAGTTTTCTGTCTAGCCCACCTCAGTTCCCCCCACACCAATTGAGAAGAGGCTGGCACTGCTCCTGGA
Source organism: Dermochelys coriacea (assembly GCF_009764565.3). Lineage (NCBI taxonomy): Eukaryota > Metazoa > Chordata > Testudines > Dermochelyidae > Dermochelys > Dermochelys coriacea. The sequence continues at coordinate 97,850,533 of NC_050074.1, read as the reverse complement.
CCCACCAAAGACAAGGTTATTTGGCAAAGGGTTAGATTCCATTCTTAAAGGTATTACCGAAAGCAAAGTCTCTCCTCCATCATAAAATAGATTAGAAGCTCCCATTAAAAACCAAATGCCAACATTTAAAAACCCAGTTAGGCTTCTAGAACTATAGTTAGGTGCCTCAATATATTTTCAGGAGCCTAGCATGATACACATTGAATTTAGCCCACAGATTTTTTTTCTCCCATCCCATTATAACAAAGTTACGAATTCAAGCCAAATTGCAGTGTAACCAAATTGTCACTTTTGTCCTTGTAGGTACACATCAAACAAGTGAAAAATGGAAGGGTAAATGTACAAAAATCAGCAGTCTGGCTGGTTTGTCACCACAAGGAAATAGGACATTTCTCATCTGGGAAGCATGGAAAACAGTAACATCAGACAGGTGGATTCAGCTTTAGAACCTGGATATTTAAAAGAACAATTGGATTCTTTTGATTTTAAACAATTGATTATTATAGAATTCATTCTCTCCTCCTAATATGACCATTTGGAAACTTCCCCTAAATATGAAAAGAAGGATCAATAAATCTATGATAACTATGGGGGAGGTGCTAGCGGTCATTTCAGAAATCAGGTTCCTGGGAGTTTGTGTGTGCTATTTTATAGTCCCCAAAAAGACAGGCAATACTATAAAAATGGCACTTTAATTTCTTGTCGCTGAAGGGCATCTAAGTTTTCCAAATTGAAACCCTACATTTCATATTGCAGTAGAACAAATGCAAAATCTCCTTTCCAGGAGATAACTTTAACAGACATTTATCTTCAAAGTCCCATAACAATAACATCAGAAGTTTCTTATGTTTGCAGTTGAAGATCAATATTTTCAATATGTTTCCCCAAAGCACTTCCCATTGACTTAGCAAAATGTATCAATGACTATCACAAAAATAAAGGCAGCCATACCACATTATAGAAACCAGGGTATAACAATATGGTCAAATTTATAAAATTTCAGTCACTGAAAAGTCTCAAAAGGGCAGTACAAAAGTTTAGGCCTGACTTTCATCTCACTTTGTTGTAAATAAGAAATAATTCCACTGGAGTCAATGGTGTTGCATCAGTATAAAACCACTCTGAGGAGAGTTCAGAATCAGGCTTACTAGCTTCTATTTATCTTTAGATTTAATAAATCAGCAAAAAAGCTCATAAGTTGCTTCTCAAACAATTAATGAATTCTTTCAAGAGCAGTAATAAATCCACCAAACTACGGTAAATAAAATACATAAGAAATTTAGAATAAGTGGGGGCAGGGAAGTTTAGACTCATTGACAAGTGGTAGAATGGGGTTATAGTATTTTTGTTTTAGGGTAGAAAGGGTCCATTAAAGTGAAAGGAGAAGGGGGTGGAGAGAGGGAAATAGGCTTTCTTCAGAGTCGAGTTCATTGAGTCTAGTTAAAACAAATTATAGAAACCAACACTAATCATTTTTACCATTTTTCTTAAACTAAAATTCAAAACAGATTATATGTAAAAAAAAATAATGGCAAGTGGAAAGGGCTAGTTAAAAAAAGAAATATTAGCCACATTAAAATGTGACAGATACTGCTTGCATTCTCAATAGGTCCCATCATACACAGTCAAGGGATATGCCTGCAAGATTTTGTATTCTCTCAGCTCCCTTTGACTTCAGCAGAAGGTAGGAATGCTGAGTACCTTCTGGAATTTGGCTCATAGGTATTAATTAATGCAAATGAAATACTAGCTGTGGTAAATGATGGATGGAAGATATTAAGAAGATTAGTCCCTGAGGGGTGTTTAATGCTAATCTTAGGGTATTAAAAAGTCCCATGCTTAACAACTGAGGGTTAAGAACAAGCACTTTTAATTAGAGTCTCATTTTACAGTTAACTTTTTAATTGACACTAGAGATCTACTACATGCTAATTAAGCTGCCAACAGTGCAAAAATTTTAATCTCCTTTCTCTTAGGTCAATTGTTGAAAATGACTGAAATTATTGTGATTGGTCCTTCTCTCTAGAGTTCTTTCTGCTGCCTGGTACCATAAATCAGTTTAATATGATAAAACCTGTCAGCAAAAGTTACTCTTCGCTTTTATTGACCCTAAAACCAGCTATATTAAATCATGTACAATAAGGGCCAGATCTTGCACTGGCCAAAAAAGTAGAAAGACACCTATAGAAAAGTCTTGTACCTTGCCTACACTGGGCTTCTAGCCACTGTTTTAGCTGCACTGGTCCAAACCCCTAGAGTAGACACAATTTACAGCAGAGCAGGTTATGAAAGTTTCCAACACAGTGTATATGCAAAATGTGCAGCTGGATATATCTAAATATGCTCTCTCTCTTTTCTGTAATACCTTGCTATTATATTGTATTCCTCTCTTACAAAAAGAGCAATATCAATTAATTCCTTTTCAATCTTTACATACACGGTCAACTTGCTGATTTTAAAAAAAGGGAATTTGTTCATAAATTCAATGAGGAATCATAACTTTTGGCAGTTTCAATAAAGAGCAAGAAGTATGGAATGGTGATTCAAAAGAACACTTTAGGACAATTTAAATCCCTTCTTAGAGGTCAATTGATACAGTTTTGGCTTATTTTTGTCTAACTATATTATATACTTAGGGTATTCTTTATTGCTTTTCCCATCAGCTCTCAGAGAAGAGCAAGTGACTAATAAAGCATTCTGTGGAATTCTCCATTCCTTCCTTCTACGTACACCCCTTAATCTATGATTTTACAAACAAGGGCACTTGTCTTTAACATCCTGAATAATTCTAGAAAGACCACCTCACTTTAATGTCATGTCAAAGGCTCTTGTGGAAAGGTCACTCAATCTTATCCATATGCAAAAATCTTCATAAATTAATATAAAATAAGGCAATAAACCCTTTAAAAATTATATTATACACTGAAACTAATTCTGAAGTGGTTTCACTGTATGCATACTGGTATCTACTCAACTCTAATGACAACTTTTCTTGTCCCTCCCATTTGATATATAAGCAGATTCGGCGGAACAAATGATTACACAGATCAAAAGAATTTTAAATTTTCAAGGGATTCAATTCTATTGACAGCAGGGAGTAAATGCCTAGACAACAGGGGAAATCCCACTGCTAGTTTTCAACTCTGGGACAATCCATGCGATTTTCAGGATAATCTCAGCGGGGAACATACAGGAAAACATATCTTCCATTTAGTTATGTGATACATAAAATGACTTGGATATTTATTTAAAATGTTATAAAACTGTCCTCCTTCTGTGATACTTCAGTTACAATAAAGGATGCATTTTTCAGAGATATACAGTTGGCAATTGCTTGACTATTTGGGCACAGGATTGCACTTGCTCATGCTTTAATGTTTTCCATATATGGCACCTACGAGCCCTAAAAATACTGTATAGCTCATATTCATTATAGTCAGGCCTAACTGGGCAGCTGCTATTAGATGATATGTAGGGTTTGCCCATGATTGCTTATTTAAAAATTCTCTGCTTATAACACTTTGCTGTCTAATACTTCCAAATAAAGGACCTGAGATGAACTCCAAAATACTTTAAAATAATCTGTTTCGGAGTAGCAACCGTGTTAGTCTGTATTCGCAAAAAGAAAAGGAGTACTTGTGGCACCTTAGAGACTAACAAATTTATTTGAGCATAAGCTTTCGTGAGCTACAGCTTATGCTCAAATAAATTTGTTAGTCTCTAAGGTGCCACAAGTACTCCTTTTCTTTTAAAATAACCTGTGTTACAATGTTGGAAAAATAAAACAAATACATGTTAGAGCAGCTGAAAAAAACTCACCAATGGAAATACCTCTGTGGTGTATCTTACAAAAGCTTTGGGAGTCTTGAATCCCATGTTTTTCCAAAGACTCATTTTTTTTTTCTTGGTGCAGGTTATATATTTTGAAGCATCATGTCAGGATGTCACAGGCTTTACTAAACTTCCTGGGGACATACTGCAAAATGACTGGACACAAACCAACATAACACTAAAAATGATACTAATAATTCATGTCTACTTATATTCACACTCCAGGACCCATTTTAAATAATTATATTTATAGCTTTTTAGGACAATGTATAAACTAGTACAGTTGAGAAGATTAGCAGCCACAGATGCTACTTAGATGTCATAGGCTAGCTATGAGACTTATGGCTCTAGGTGTTCAGTTATTGCCATACAGGATCCCAAAAATTGCACAGAGACCAATTTGGTCAAGTTTCAAATAGAAAATTTTAAAAGGGAAACCTTCTTCCTTTAAAACCTAATTCATACAGCTGCACTAATTAGTTTATTGGAACATTAGAACTGTGCTTCACTAATTGGAGCCCTGATGGTGGTACTCTCCCAAATTATGTACTGGTAGAAATATAATAAAACATAATAAATATGAATAGCAATATGCAATACTTTTATTTCTAAAATTGTCACTCCACTGTCATGCTCATGGGGCTGTACAAACAACTCAGGGGGAGATTTTTTAAAGGCATAAAGGGCAGTTACGCATCCAACTATCACTGGCTTTCAGTGCGGGTGGGGGCCCAGATCCTCAGAGGTATTTAGCCACCTAACTCCCATTGATTTCAAAGGGAGTTAGAGGCCTAAATACTTTTGAGGATCTGAGCCTAAATGCCTAGCTGCCTGTTGAGTTTTTGAAAAAACATTTAAGTAAAAGGCTACTGTGCTAAGCTTTGCACAACCAATCAGGGAGGTAGGTCTGCAAAAAGGGACAAACAGTCAGAAGGATCAGGGAGGTAATATAGAAGAGGGCCATCACTTATCAAATTGAAATGCACCTTTAAGTGGAAAAGTTTTATGCTTACACTTTTTAAAAAAAAAGTTGAGGAGATGTGAACTGAAATAGGTGTCAGGAAAGTACAGGTTTCACACCGCAGGGCACATCATAACACAGACTCGATCTTGGCCAATTTAAGATGTGATGGTGGGAACATAAATCAGTGGATTGTGACAGTGCAATTCCCCCATCAGATTTGGGCTGAAACCCAGCTAGTTTCAATAATAGCCAGCATTTAGACAAAAGTAAAAAGATGATTGAAGAGGATGGGAAACAGAGATTATGGCCTAAACCTGCTGTCCTAACTCAGGCAACACTTCTATTGAAATTGAGTCAATCTGCCCTGCAGCATCAAGGGCCCTTATTATCAGATACATGAGCACCTGGGACTCTCCTTGAAGTTCCTGAAGTTAGCAGTTCCTAAACTCTAGCAAACACACAATGAGTTAAGGTAAATGTTCTACTCTGGACAGAATTGAGAGTTGGAAGGAATATACAATCCGAGAAACACTTGCTTGAGAAGCTGAACAGAACTTAGCTACAGTAAGACTGAAACAGTCAGGTACACTAACTTCTCCTGATGAACAGAAAGGAAAGCTACTATCTTGGAGGTCAGAAAGTATAGTGATAAAGTGAAAAATGCCAAAAAGCCAAGCAGAGTTGGACTTCGCAAAGGAAATTAAAACCAATAGTAAGGGTAATAAAGACTGTAGGGGCAGTAGCAGGGAGGCTAAAGGGAATGAGGATATGGAAGTAGAATTTACCACATCTGAGGTGAAAGTCAAACTCAAATGGGACCAAATCAGGGGGCCCAGATAATCTCCACCCAAGAATATTAAAAGAACTAGCACATGGAATTACAAGCCCTCAGCAAGGATTTTCAATGACTCAGGGTTGGGGAGTCATATCCTATCACTGGAGAATTGCTAATATAGTGCCTATTTTTAAGGAGGGGGAAAAAGTGATCCAAGAAACTACAGGCTTTCTAGTTTGATCTCATTTGTATCAAGATCTTGGAACAAATTTTGAAAGGGAAAGTAGTTAAATACATAAAGGCAAATGGCAATTGGGATAAAATAAAACATGGTTTTACAAAAGGTAAATGTGCCTGACAAAAATGGCTTTTTGATCAAAATGAAAATTTGAAAATTAGTAAAAATTTTCCAGTTTTTCAACCAAACCTGGTAACATTTCTTTTCTGATAAACATTTTAATTTTGTAAAAATAATAATTTTTGGTTTGGTTTTAACCTCAAAATTTTGATGTTTGGTTTTGAAAAATCAAAAATGTTTCTAAACCAAACATTTTTTAACCTAAAAAGAAAATATTTTACTGAAAATGTTTTTCAAAAACTTTTTTTTTTCATTTTTCCCCCCCGTGGTTGAAAGCAAAACCATGGAAAATTGTGAAAACAATTATTTAAAAATTTTTGCCATGAAAAGAAATTAGTATTTTTAACCACCTCTGGAAAATCTTAATAATTAACATTTCTAAAACACTCTTAGATCCTTGGATGAAATTTTAAAGTATAAATTATTATTTAGTTATAGTGCAATTTCTTAAAGAAGCTGGTTTTGTACTCTTATACTTATTCAGATAGAATGTCTTCCTGAATATTTATTTAAACACTTTATAAAGGTTCAGAAGGTGAGAGGAGAGCAAAACTTGTTAATATTTTGACTTGCAGGTCTTTCTCAGAACATTGCAGAGCTATAAAAAAAAGCAATGCAATTGATAGCCAACCAATGTGATCATAGAGACAGCTTTCTGAAACAAACATACTCTTCTTCTGTGGAAGGTAGTTAGTAAATTACCTAACAGGTAAATTATGCCTATCTCATATAGCAATGACCTGGGCAAATAAAATAAAAAATAAAATAAAATAAGTTCTCAGGCAAATATACAATTCAAAACTCCAACCAGAATAAATATCAAAAGGTATGTCCTGATATATTTAAAAAGAAGACAGAAGACATTGTGGACATCTCAAAACATATATATCTGAACTCCAGTACTCAAAGTGAGATCAAATTCTTTCATAAGTTAATAAAGCAGAAAGATTGCCAAACAATAAGGTGGATCAAAAGGTCCAAAGACTAGCAATACTCCAGTGATTCTCAAATGCTCAGTGAAAATATCATTACATAGCAAGCTGAAAAGCCATCCCCATGGTACAAAAATAAAAATCTCTGATATTTAACTATTTCCTTCATTTCACAGTTAGGTCAAATGCAGCTTCTATTACAAGTTTCTCTGATGCACAGGGTTCTTTCATGTAGAATGAAAGAGGAGACACATATAGCTACAGTACTCGTTCTCAGTGAAGTTTAGTAGAGGTTGGGGGTTCTCCTTATTCATATCTGACTTTTAGAAAGAAATTTAATGAATGAAGTATCTGCCAGCACTTCAGGTATAATAGCATAGATCATAAAAATCTACCCAAACTCAGACCATGTTCTTTGTGACTATGCCTCCAATAAATCTTAATCCGCCTCTGACACAAACAAACAAGCATGTTACTCCATTTGATCCCTCAGACAAGGGTTACAGGCATCACAGCAGCAGTAGGTCTTGAGAAGGGATTTGCAGGAGCAGAGAGTAGAACTTTCCAGCTTTCTGTACTAATTTCAGGAATGGGCATCTGTGAGTTCAGCGGTCCAACACCTGGGTATCAAAGTCATTTGCTGCTCCTCCTTCAAATTTGTCCTCACCACTTCCTTTTACTGTGATGCCTACAAGGCATCAGCATCTTAGTTTATACTCATTTATTTAATAACTGGATTGTGGCCCAACCCTCTGTGGGGTTCCCTTTCATGGCCTACCTGCATCTCCACTGCAGGCATGGAGTGGTAGTCTGGGGTTGCACACCTAGTACTCCCATGCAGATGAACAGGGATTGCTAAAGCAGGATAGGGACATTCATTCACTGCCTCCAGTGGGCTGGCCAGCATAACTGAACCTGTGCAAGGATTAGTACTTTGGTACTGGTCAGGACCAATAGTCAATTACTACTTCTATGGAGCAAGGGGAGAACAGGGAAGGAATTGTGCCTTTGTGGGTACTTCCTGGGCTCCTGCTGGGGCAGCACAGCTATGAGCTACCCTTTTACATAGGCTTGTGCCTAAAAACATAACCCTTATGTATTTCTATTAAAAAACTCCCATGCTTTTTACTGAGAAGTTATGCACTGACATTCTGCACACTTCTGTTGTGAACTGGTTATTGTTACCCTTGTCCTCCCTTGCTGCTCCTCATCTACTGTTTGTCACACCTGTTTAATCTTTTCTTAAATTACATTGTAAGATCTTAGAGACATCAACTATTTCTACCTTTGTATTTCTCCAATGCCTGGAATAATGGTGGCCTGATCATAATTTAGGGTCTGAAATACAAACACAATACAAATGATAAATAATTAATACCAATCAAATGTTATCACACCACACCCATCATGTTAGGTTCAATCCATGATCTGGAGCCAAATTTCCCTGAAGTTCAGTCATATCTGGGTCAGAGTTTTTGGTTACAGTTCATCTTTATTAGGAACTACTTTTTAAATACTGATATGAGAGAGAGGCCCTGAACCAAAACCCTTGATCGAAACAGCCCTGAACTTTGGGGATGTTTGGATCTGGAGCTGAACTTCATGGCTCAGGCCCCTTTCCAAATGGGACACAAATTGACTCCCCTGCGCAGACATGTGGTCCAAATTGCAATGTAGCTCTGAATACTTCTGCTGCTCTGAGCCTTCACATTTGCTTCTGTCATCCCCACTAGTACGTTATTATGAAATAATTGGGATCTTTCTGTATGGAGGTGGTGTAGCTGTATTGGTTCTGATGTATGAAGCAGCTTGAATTTCCTGGGGGCTTGATAATGACTTTCTTGACACATTTTAAGTCTGGATTAAAAATGAGTTCAGTGAGTGAATGACAGATTGTTTGAGTTTTGTTTGGAGGCTTTTTATTCACTCTTTATTGTGAGCCTAACAGACCAATGAGCATGCAAACTAAAAGCTTGTGAACCCAGAGGGACTTTTTTGCTAGGTCTTGGCTTGTTGTGATTTAGAGCCAGCTGTAGATCCCACATATAAATCTCCATGAATCCAATTTTAAAAACACATATGTTTGATTGTTCCCCCTTGAACAAATAATAATAAACTGAAATGAATGTGTATATTACAGAAGCCTACATCTGTAAAATAAAAAAGTGTTGTCTCTACTGTGCCAAGAAAGCAAATTCTGCTTCGTGAGAGACTGCTGTTTCAAGCAGAGTCTGATCATAAAAATAATCTGACTTTGTTACAAAAGTCAATTAAAGTTACAATTGCATGTTGGAGAAAGAGCTTGTGATAATTACAGGAGAGATAGTGGAATAATTGTTTTTCTCCATATTTTGTCCTGGCGGTTGATAGCAGATTAATCACTGCCCACTGCCTCTTCCTCTGCAAAGGTTTAGTCACATAAATTGCTGAGTAGCCAGTTGCTATCACATTAAATATAGTCAATAACTCTTGTCTACCTGCAATATTTGTACTTTGAAGATGATAAAGACAGTCCTGTTTAACCATTGACTTTTAAACTCTGATCAAGATGGACATGGTTGAGAGGTAAATTTTGTCATTATATATTTTCACTGTAGGTAAATATGATGAAAAAATGCAATGTACTGATTTCTGACTCTGATTTTCACTTCTTCATAGCTTTGGTCTCAATATAATGCCAACATTTAGTGCAAATATCATATGCAATGCTTAGAGAATGTGAAATATAAAGCAATGTTTGAAGTATTTGCAAAGGATTGTAGATATCTAATGTCAAATTAAATACAGACAGTCTTTTTCTTTTTAAACACAACGAGGAACCTGACTAAGGATTAGATTCTACAACCCTTAGTCTTATGGAATCATACTGAACTCATGCATGTGATCTCACTGAAGTCAGTGGAACTTGAATGAGTAGGAACTATCTAGTGAAAGCGAGAATTCCAAAATCAGGCCTTAAAAAAGAACATGGTGTAAGTTTTGGAACTATATCTTAAATAAAAACCACCACATGAATAAAAACACATTTATTTACAGTTCAACGATTAAAAAGTAAATATAATTGATACAAACTCTTTCTGATCTTTTGGTGTTCTCTGTGTGTATGCTCTATGTCCTAATTCTTGCCTGCAATTTGATATGCACTATCAATTCTATCATATTTTGCGATCTTATTGATAAATCAAACATAATGCTGGGAACTGTGAAGTATCTACCTATGGAATTTATTCTCTATCTGATAGTGCATGATCTCAGGCTAGGTTCAGAGCTCTTGAAAATCTGCCATGTGAGGCAAAGACCTGGATTACAGAAAGCACCCTTTCATTTTGTTATCCATCTATTCTTTGCTTATCTTTAGTAGCAGATAAGTGGATTTTAACTGTATAACATGGACATCTGAATCCTCATAGAATATGAATCCAGGACAATGAGATCAGACATCAACAAGATGTGTACATGAGAATGCTCAGACAACCGGCTGATGCAGCATTAGAGCCAAACTGGGCTTTGAAAAAAATCAGTTTCCAATCCAATGATGCACATTTTCAAGTTTTGCCAGGAGTCAGAAGGTTGAGAGATGTCATGTTACAGAAGACTGGCCACCAGACTAGAAACCCGGAGCTCCTGAGTTCCAACCCAGCTCCAGTATTGCCTGGCAGCATGGCCTTTGGTAAGTCATTTAGGCCTTATCTACACTACACAGTTTTGTCAACAAAAGTCGACTTTCATCGACAAAACGTCTGAGGCCTTTAGTGAAAGCTGGCACTTGGCCTGCCAGCATCATAGTGTGCTCCTAAGAATCTCCCATCTCAGAGAATTATAAAGGGTAATTGTCACCCTATTGATTTGGAAAATGTAGCAATAGGAGCTGAACCCATTGTAGGTTAACATAGAATCATTAATTCAGTTCAAATAAAGAAAGGCTACATCTTCATGCAGACCATCTGCAGACTTCTCTCTCCTCAGCAGGACAACTCAGGAAGAAACAGTGATAACAGAGAGTGACTGTTTATGTGCTTCTCCTCAAAAACTGCAGAGCTCCCAAGGAGGGAGACAGCACCCTGGAGAAGGCACTCCTTGCCTCCATGTCCCAAGGAGGATTGCCACCTGTGTTAAGTCCCCTCTAGTTGCATAAAAGCAAAGGAGGTGATCTGGGCCCATGTGAGTTCAGTGAGCATTGATTAAGGATGAATTTAATCCACTCAGACTATATTTTAATAGGTGCAGATGGCTTTTTAGACGTATAAAAGCATTAGCATTATTATATTTTAATTCCATCCTCCCCATTAACCTACACATAGGCTCTTAATATATTTGTAGAACCTCCACTAGCTCTCTAAATAAGCAAAAGGACAAGATCCCTCTCCATCACTCAAGAGAATGTTAGGACTGAACCTAGTTCTGTGATGGCTGAGGCATCATTTTCTATAAGGTTGTGCTATGCCATATTTGATGGATACAGTGAATCCCTCAGCTGGCTGATGTGCATTCTGCAGTGGGTCAAATATTCTCACCAGGGAAGCATTTTTCCCCCACCAGAGGAGCAGCAGAGTTCACTGAACTTCCTCTCCTGCCCAACTAATCCCCACTCCATGAATTCCTACCCTGGCCAACACAATTTGAGGTGCAGATGTAGATGTATCTGCCAAAATCCCTGCTCTTCTAACAGTGTGGGCAAGGGTAAGATTTAGCCTTTATGGAACTTAGGACATGATCCTGTGAGGTGCTGAGAAGCTCCTGACTTCAAAGTGAGATGAGGGTGAAGGTTGTCTCACAGGACTGGGCCTTAAAGTAGACCTCATCAAATCCTATTAGAAATGTCTCCATGGGTTGAATACAGTATGAATTACAACTATAAGCTCCTAGAAAAATGAACTAAGGATCATAAGGTGAGACTGAAACAACAGATCACATATCAGTTGTGGATATTTGGCACATCTCTCTCTCTCTCTCTCTCTCTCTCCCTCTCTCTCAAACTCACACACACACACACACACACACACATATTTCAAAGAGGGCCCAATCCTGCTCCCATTGAAGTCAATGGCAGTCAGACTTCAGTGGGAGTCTCTGATGTACCCTTTACCTCTCCAGGGACATGTGACAGTTGAAGCACAGAAAACTTTGCAAAGCCTGTATGTTATAACACAATTACTCTTTAGATAGCGCAAGAAATGTACAAATCTGGGCAAAATAATAAACACCTATATGCTTTTCTCTGCTTCAGTTTCCTCACCACTCTTAAGCATTCTTTGGGCTCAGGTCAGAGTCTTTATAATGAGTCCAGAATTCTTCCTCTCCCCTCTCTTCGCAAATGGAACATGGAGTCTCCCCTCATGCCTTCTGGTCTCTTCTCCCTAAAATGGCCAGTGAGCGATCCTTTCTTTTATAACCTCCACTCCTATGTGTCAGGTGACCAGTGATTAGAGTCCTCCACTAGTGATCCATTGCTTAGTTACCTCCCCACTGGAGTTCAAGCTTGAAAAACTGGTTTGCCCTATGTGGTAGCCACCTTTGTCTCAGGGGGCTTCCATTGGAATGGAAGATTATCAAGGTTTAATGCTTCATTGTTAGCCTTCTTGGAATTTCAGTCCAGCACTGAGGTACCAAGACAAAAGAGACAACAGACAACCCCACATTCAAAATGGAGTTTGCAGTTGGACACAGATACAGTTAGAAAGTCCCCAATATAAAACAAGAATTCATAAACTGTACATAGATTCCCCAGACTGTCACACTGAGGTTTTGTTTTTGTTATTGTGATCTGTTTTTCCACACACTGTGTAGAATATAACAACCTCAGTGGCTAAAATCTAATATTAGCCCGACAGAATGCAATGTCAAAGAAATTTCAAATGAATAAAAACATTGTAAAACTATTACACATCAGCCTGAATATGGGTGATGTTTCTTTTTCTGCTGAACTTAGGAATTGTCACATTAGACTTTCAAAAGTATGACAAATGGCAAAAGTTTATGGCAGTTGTTTTCTAGGGTACATGTGGACACCCATTTTACACAAATCTTTATTTATAATCTTTTTATACTCATAAAAGAGCTTGGTGGACCCACACAAAAAGCCCAGGTGAAGCACACATGTATGATCAGTACACAATAACATATCTACATTTTAATTGCAACACACTTGAATTAGAAAACTTTCCAACCTCAACACACTTATACTGTACTTATATTTATTGCAAAAGGACTGAAAAAACCCAAACCAGTTCTTCATTCATCATACCCTTTGACGGCAGAGGAGCTAATTTTTAAAGTTAAAATGATTCTCTTTGAAATGAGAGATTCTGATGAACAGAGGCACAGATTGATGATATCCTGCTTCCATAAATGTTTTACTTTAGCTCAGAGTTCATACTAATTAATCTCGCTGTAGATTTTATAGTTTGAAATTAATTATGCCCTTCAGATTTTCTCCATAGATTTTTTCATTGTGGATTAGATAACAAATAATTTACTCATTCAAGCTTTAATGTGATCTTTAATTTGACATTCAAGGATGAAGGAATATGTTTTTACTGAAGATATTGGACCAAGTTCCGAGTTATAAAGTCACAGACATCTATTTTTTTTAGAACTTCTGAAAATCAACTCACTCCAATACATCTTCAGTATTTTGTGACAATCTGTAAGTAAATATAGTTTGTTTTCATTCTTAGTATGATATTTCGAGAGAGCATATTATATTCTTATCACTTTCGAGAATATTTTTAGTCTTCCTAAAGCCAGGTATATGTCCATTCACAAAGGTTAACAGCTTTTCCCCTTAACCTTTTTGTCACCTTTGGATTATTTCCCACAATTATTCCCTTTGGGTTTATTTTTCCCCACTCTAAGTGAAATTAAGTAATTTTTTCATATTTCACCTATCTCTGGCTGTTATTTAAAAACATCAGGTATTAGCACTGTTGTCAGCAGTGGAGTGTTCCCATCCTGAAGAGATGTTCCTTATTTTAAATTTAAAAAAATGCTGTGTTAGATCCCTGCCCCTCCTTCACCCATGCAGAAGCAACTGAAAGCTGCTCGACAGGAACAGCTGGAACTCCCCTGATATAGTAGAGTGGCTGTGATCAATACAGAATTAAAGGAGAGTAATATAATTAATGATGGTAGTATGGGCTTATGGAAAACAGATCCTGACAAACTAACTTGATATCTCTTTTTGATGAGATTTTAAGTATGGCTTATAAAAGCAATAATGTAGATGTAATATACTTAGATTTTGGTAAGGCATTTGACTTGTTGTCACATGATATTTTGATTAAAAAATTGAATGATATAAAATTAACATGGAACACATTAAATGGATTCAAAAATGGCTAATTGACAGTTCTCAGAATATAACTGTAAATCCATCATTGAGCAGATGTATTTCTAGTGGGGTCCTACAGAGATCAGTTCTTGTCCCTATGCTATTTAACATTTTCATCAATGACCGTGAAGAAAACATTAAAGCATCACTGATAAAGTTTGCGGATAACACAAAGACTGGGGGAGTGGTAAATAATGAAGAGGACTGGTCACTGATACAAAGTAATCTGGATTGTTTAGTAAACTGGACACATACAAACAATATGTGGTTGAATGAGGCCAAATGTAAAGACTGTAGGCCATACTTACATGGTGGGGGTCTCAATTCTGGGAAGCAGTGACTCTGAAAAAGATTAGGGGGTCACGGGTAGTGATCAATAGCTTGATGTCTAGTTGGCAGCTGGTATCAAGCGGAGTGCCCCAGTCGTTGGTCCTGGGGCCGGTTTTGTTCAACATCTTAATTAATGATCTGGATGATGGGATGGATTGCACCCTCAGCAAGTTTGTGGATGACACTAAGCTGGGGGGAGAGGCAGACATGCTGGAGGGTAGGGATAGGGTCCAGACTGACCTAGACAAATTGGAGGATTGGGCCAAAAGAAATCTGATGAGGTTCAACAAGGACAAGTGCAGAGTCCTGCACTTAGGACGGAAGAATCCCATGCACTGCTACAGGCTGGGGACCCACTGGCTAAGCAGCAGTTCTGCAGAAAAGGACTTGGGTATTACAGTGGATGAGAAGCTGGATATGAGTCAACAGTGTGCCCCTGTTGCCAAGAAGGCTAACGGCATATTGGGCTGCATTAGCAGGAGCATTGCCAGCAGATTGAGGGAAATGATTATTCCCCTCTATTCGGCTGGTGAGGCCACATCTGGAGTAGTGCGTCCAGTCTCGGGCCCCCACTACAGAAAGTATGTGGACAAATTGGAGAGAGAGTCCAGCAGAGGGCAACAAAAATGATTAGGGGTTAGGGCACATGACTTATGAGGAGTGGCTGAGGGAAATGGGCTTATTTAGTCTGCAAAGGGAAGAGTGAGTGGGGATCTGATAGCAGCCTTCAACTACCTGAAGGGAGGTTCCAAAGAGCATGGAGCTAGGCTGTTCTCAGTGGTGGTAGATGACAGAACAAGGAGCAATAGTCTCAAATTGCAGTAGGGGAGGTCTAGGTTGGATATTAGAAAAAACTATTTCACTAGGAGGGTGGTGAAGCACTGGAATGGGTTACCTAGGGAGGTGGTGGAATCTCCATCCTTAGAGGTTTTTAAGACCTGTCTTGACAAAGCCCTGTCTGGGATGCTTTAGTTGGGATTGGTCCTGTTTTGAGCAGGGGGTTGGACTAGATGACCTCCTGAGGTCTCTTCCAATCCAAATCTTCTATGATTTTATTCTATGATAGTCTGCTGAACAGGAGCTTACAGGGTGATGCTGTGGCCAAAAGGGCTAATGAGACACTTGTATGTATATATATGTAATGTTGTAGCTGTGTCAGTCCCAGGATATTAGAGAAATAAGGTAGGTAAGCTAATATCTTTTATTGGACCAACTTCTGTTGGTGAGAGAGACAAATTTCAAGCTTACACAGAGCTCTTCTTCAGGTCTGGGGAATGTACTCAGTGTGTCACAACTAAATAAATGTAGAAGCCCTCTACACCAACATTCCACACAAAGATGGACTACAAGCCGTCAGGAACAGTATCCCCGATAATGTCATGGCAAACCTAGTGGCTGAACTTTGTGACTTCGTCCTCACCCATAACTATTTCACATTTGGGGACAATGTATACCTTCAAATCAATGGCACTGCTATGGGTACCCGCATGGCCCCACAGTATGCCAACATTTTTATGGCTTTAGAACAATGCTTCCTCAGCTCTTGTCTCCTAATGCCCCTACTCTACTTGCGCTACATTGATGACATCTTCATCATCTGGACCCATGGAAAAGAAGCCCTTGAGGAATTCCACTATGATTTCAACAATTTCCATCCCACCATCAACCTCAGCCTGGACCAGTCCACACAAGAGATTCACTTCCTGGACACTACGGTGCTAATAAGCGATGGTCATATAAACACCACCCTATACCGGAAACCTACTGACCACTATTCCTACCTACATGCCTCCAGCTTTCATCCAGATCACACCACATGATCCATTGCCAAGCTCTATGATACAACCACATTTGCTCCAACCCCTCAGACAGAGACAAACACCTACAAGATCTCTATCAAGCATTCTTACAACTCCAATACCCACCTGCTGAAGTGAAGAAACAGATTGACAGAGCCAGAAGAGTACCCAGAAGTCACCTACTACAGGACAGGCCCAAAAAAGAAAATAACAGAACGCCACCAGCCATCACCTTCAGCCCCCAACTAAAACCTCTCCAACACATCATCAAGGATCTACAAACTATCCTGAAGGACGACCCATCACTCTAACAGATCTTGGGAGACAGGCCAGTCCTTGCCAACCTGAAGCAAATACTCACCAGCAACCACACACCACACAACAGAATCACTAACCCAGGAACCTATCCTTGCAACAAAGCTTGTTGCCAACAATGTCCACATATCTATTCAGGGGACACCATCATAGGACCTAATCACATCAGCCACACTATCAGAGGCTCGTTCACCTGCACATCTACCAATGTGATATGTGCCAGCAATGCCCCTCTGCCATGTACATTGGTCAAACTGGACTGTCTCTACATAAAAGAATAAATGGACACAAATCAGACATCAAGAATCATAACATTCAAAAACCAGTTAGAAAACACTTCAATCTCTCTGGTCACTCGATTACAGACCTAAAAATGGCAATACTTCAACAAAAAAACTTCAGAAACAGACTCCAACGAGACACTGATGAATTGGAATTAATTTGCAAACTTGATATAATTAACTTAGGCTTGAATAGAGTCTGGGAGTGGATGGGTCATTACAGAAAGTAAAATTATTTCCCCATATTTATCCCCTCCCCCACTGTTCCTCAGACTTTCTGGTCAACTGCTGGAAATGGCTCACCTTGATTATCACTACAGTAGGTTCCCTGCCCTCCTTCCCCCCCCACTCTCCTGCTGGTAATAGCTCACCTTAAGTGATCACTCTGGTTACAGTGTGTATGGTAATACCCATTGTTTCATGTTCTCTGTGTATATAAATCTCCCCACTGTATTTTCCACTGAATGCATCCGATGAAGTGAGCTGTAGCTCATGAAAGCTTATGCTCAAATAAATTTGTTAGTCTCTAAGGTGCCACAAGTACTCCTTTTCTTTTAGCTAAATACAAGGTGGAACAGATTGTTTATCATAAGTAGTTAACACACATTTCAAGGGATCATTCAAGGTGAAGTGGCTTGTTAACACCCCTTCATTCACAGGGGGGAAAGAAAGGTGGTGGAAGTCACCTGGGTGGCGGGGGGAGGGGTTGTTAGTGAACGATAGCCATAAATCCAGTGTTTCTATTCAGACTATGATTTTTAGTTATGAATTAAAGATCCCAGACTCATCTTTTGAAAGTTCTATCTTGGTTTCCTTTGAGGATTAGGGGAGTTAACCAGCAATTTCATCTTGAATGGTCCCTTGAAATATGTATTAACTACTTATGTTAAACTATCTGTTCCACCTTGTATTTCGCTGGGACACTGAGCACCTTTCCCACACCTGAAGAAAAGCTCTGTGTAATCTCGAAAGCTTGTCTCTCTCACCAATAGAAGTTGGTCCAATAAAAGATATTATCTCACCCACCTTGTCTCCCCTGTCGGTATAAACAGGGGAATATTGAGTAGGAATAAACAGGCTGTATTATCTCTGTATTTGGAACTGGTATGACTGCTACTGGAATACTGTGTACAGTTCTGGTGTCCACAATTAAAGAAGGATGGTGATAAATTGGATAGGATTCAGAGAAGAGCTACAATAATGATTAAAGGATTGGAAAACATGCCATATAGCGATAGACTCAAAGAGCTCAAATTGTTTATCTTAACAAAGAGAAGCATAAGGGGTGACTTAGATCACAGTCTATATGTATCTAGTTGGGGAACAGAAATTTGATAATGGGATATTCATTCTAACAGACAAAGATATAACAAGATCCAATGGCTAGAAGTTGAAGCTGGACAAATGCAGACTGGAAATAAAGATCCAAATTTTTAACACTTAGGATAATTAACTATTGGAAAAACATTCTTCATCACAGGAAATTTAAAAATTAAGATTATATGTTATTCTAAAAGATATGCTGTACTTTGAACAAGAATTAATTCAGGGAAGTCTTATTATGCTTTTTTCCATTGATTCTAATGGGAGCTTTGCCCATACAGGTTAAGTACTGCAGGACACACATTTTAAGAATGGGAAAAAGCTATCAAGACAAACAAAATTATCTTTTTATTTTTGCATTATTTTAGTTACACCTCCCTGCTTGTTCATAATTTTAGGACATAGGATGGTCATGTTTTCTGCCATTGTAGAATTTTATCAAACACAAATACAGTAACTGGATCGATTAATCCATGGAACAATAATACTGACTCAATGGATTTACATGAGGGTAAATTTATCCTTTGGTTGAACCAATGACATAATGGGGAAAGATCATCTCCTTAAAAACATCATATTGTTGACCATATGGAAACTGCTTGTAAGTCAGTTGTATTAGGCAACTATAAACAGAGCAATTGGCAATATTTTTCTGGTGAGATTACATATTTTATTTTAATGAAGAAACAGAGGGAAAAGAAAACAAATGGAAGCATGGACAAGAGGAAGGAGGAATATACCCAATATCAAACAAACTGCTGTAAATACCAGTTAAAAAACTGATCAAGTGAAAATACTGTAACATCTCAAAGAAAGATTAATTTAAATATGCATTATTGGGTATCTAGCTGGGCATATACTTCCAGAAACAATGTTCTTTCCTCCTAAAATACGATGGACAAAATACACTAGTAGAAGCCAGTGCAACCTAGGTTAGTCCTCTGCGGTAGTAAGTACAACTAGAGTAAGACAGCAGTTATTATAATTATGTATTTGTATTACTGTAGTGTCTAGGAGCTTCTTCTCATGGACCAGACACATTGTGCTAGGTGCTGTACAAACACAGAACAAAAAGATAGTCTTTGCCCCAAGAAGTTAACAATCTAAGCAGTGGCCAATCAATACATAACCTCTATTCTGCCAGGCATATGCCCCAAAAGTGGGTAGGTCTGACTCAGGAGTAGGTAGGGCCAGACTTATCAGACAAGGACCTGATTCAGCAAAATTCCCAGGAAGCTTCTGCCAGCAGATTTTATAGCTTCCCTTCTTCATGGGTGAATCCTTTCTTTGCTGAAGCTACCTCTCCATGCACAAATAGGCAAAATTTAGGACAGTGGAGGTAAATGTGGTTTTATAACTTTCCCCTTTGCATAATGTAAAATAACCCTCAGCTGTTGTAAATCAGCACAGCTCCAATGAAGTCCATCAATGTATGTTTATTTACATCAGCTGAGGATCAGGGCAAGGTTTTTAGACTTGCAAAGTAATCTATAACAATCTGAATCCAGGAAACACCACTCATTCTGCCATTAGATGCGTAAACAGCTTCCCTTTGTGTGTGCATTTGAGTGCAGACATTGACTTTACAGCTGCAGACATAATAAGATGTAGCCCCACTCTCTGCATTTCTTTAAAACACTTCATGAATATTCTCTCAATGAAGTATGTTGCTGTTTTCATACCAGGGATGCATGATAGGGAATGACATTATCAATATACTATTCTAGAAATTCATCATCAATATAATTATGTCAAACTCATTCATATTTCTTCCTTGATGCCTCTTCATATTGATATAAATGATGGTGTTTTATTTAACAATATCTCAATTAGTAAGGTTGATTTCTACCTGATGTTTAGTAGAATCACATTTTGGCTCCCAGTGGAAGGTTCCCCTTTGTGCTTGAGTGTTTTCTATCAATCTTCCCCTTGTCCCTTTGATCTTGTCCTCCTTTTTGTCCTTCTGAGGTGGAATCATCCATTCTGAGTAGCTAATAAAAAAAAATATCCTAGAATGCAGAGTCCTCTTTGCTTGACAATCATTGGAAGGGATTCAGAGACTGCAATCTGTTATTCCTGTTTAGAATACTACTTTGCTGTATCTTCTGTGGGTTATTATATCAATCCCACAGCAAAATTTGGGGCTTCCATGTAGACTTCATTATCTCTTCCCTTCTTCCCACCCCAATTCCTTTTTTATTTTTATTTTTCTCTACACCATAGACTTGTGGAAATTAGAGATAAAAAAGCCGTGTTAGAGTGTATACTTTGGTCCCTGCCAACAGTTTCCAATAGGGCATTGTGAAGTGCTATTCCCAGTGAGGTTTCCACAACATCTCTTAGGAAATAGGTCCACATTTTAGTTCCAAATGTCTGTTTTTACTGCATTATGTGTTTTACTTCATCTTTTTCACTTAATTCTTTACACAACATGTTTCTTAGTAACGGTAAGTCCAGGAACATTTGCGCAGCTCTTTTCCCCTATTGTCATATGTTTTGATAAACAAAAGTAAAAGTCACAGTTGAATATTCTTACACTTTCAGTCCTCTTGAGCAAACTGTTCTCAGATACTCAAGAAGAGATGAACTGTGACAAGTCAAATTTAAGGCCCCTCTTTGTTTCGCCCTATGTCAATGTATCTTGTATTTATGGTCCCCTATACTGATTAATGGATGAACTGGTGTTCAGTCCCCTTCAGTTTTAAGGAGGATGAGCATTCCGGCGGTTGTAAAAAATCTAGGAGGAGAATGGATGTTATTATTTTGCTAAGTCACTGTCCCTCAGTAAGACCCTGTGTGAGACACAGGATTCCTTCTGCCTCCATATATCACTGCAGATAGAAAACTGAGTTCTGCAGCATTTCTTTGTAAACCAGGTACTGCATCTACAATGAGTTCCCCTGGGTTAATAATTTGCTGTTTATTTCCAGACTAATCTTCTTACTGCACAAGAATGTTAAGCTTGAATGTCACTATTTTTCATATTCTATTTTTAGATAACGAAAAGCAAGGTCATGCTTGTGATGGTTCTCAGGGTACCCAGGTCTGCGAGTCACTTCGTTACCCCTGCCTCCAGAGTGAGGGAGTCTTGCTTGTTGTAAAAGAATGTTAGCTCCCTAACACCGGTAGCCTTTCAGCCACTCAAGCCCTCTCCTCCAGTCTATGCCAGCACTGTCATTGTCTGACAAGTTAACAAGAGGTGCACTCCAGTCCCTGACACCCTTGAATTGTTCCCCTATGATATCTAGCTGCTGCATTGGCTACCACAGAAATCCCAGCTCCTCTGCCTCCAAAGGAGCAGTGTATCCCAGTTTACCAGTTTTACCTTAAAACCACGGGTCCGGTATAACACACAGCACTTGTAATGAAACAAAAGAAGGAATAGAGATTCACTTAGAAATGAGAGAGTGATGGAAACAAATGCTTACAATACAAACCAAAATAATAAAATGCAAACTATGGCCTGTACTTATTAATAGTTAACTTTCCTATCTAATAAACTAGGGTTTCTCTCCAAAGTTCAGTCCATTGTAGAGTTGGCAGGCTTCATAGGAGCAAGGATCCAATCTTCCATGAAAAACACCTTGTTCAACAAAATGGCTCCTTGGTAAACAGATCCAGAGTTCTCTGTAATACTGAGACAGTCTTATCTTTTTTCATAGACAGGGTGATCTCTGTCTATTATAATGGTCCTTTTTAAAAAAAAACCTCCAAGTGGTTTCAATTGTTTGCAGTTGTCTTTGGTGGTTTTCCATTAGCAGTTCTGTGATAATGCAGCAACTCCTGCACAAACAAGCCATCACCAAGAAGTATCACTCCTTTGTGAATCCTTTTAACCTTAAGATCATAAGGGCATTAACTTCAATATAGTTACATTACCTGTACACACATCACAGTATGTTTATGAACTTGATAAGTTGCAAACTACGTTACCATTTTAGGACAAATGCTCTGTAAGCAATGTATTTGATGTTGTCAGTTTGCGAGGTTTGAGACAAGAGTTGTTTCAAAAGAATAGGGGACCCTTTTCCAAGGGCCCTCTGTATCAGTGTTCATCTCACCTTTTGCCATCTGTCAGGATGATAGGTATACAAGCAGGTGCACACCTCTGAAGACAGGTGAATACTGTCTAATGAAGTTGTATAGGTAATCATAGGGTTACAGAAGCTGCCATTGTCAGTTTCAGTGGTCCCAGCATTATTATGCCACTGGTATTTGGAATAATGGATTAGATGAAGGGTTATTGGAAACAAAATTCTTATACACATTATAAGGGCCAAATCCAGAGATAGTAAGCAGCTGATGAACATCAACAATTCTCATTGATTAAAATGAGGCTTATTAAATTAAATGCATACAAATCACCTACCAAATCTCTAAGCACTTATACAAATACATTGAAAATCCACAACTATCAAAAACAGTGTGTCTGGCTTGACCCCTTCATAGATTATAAATCAGTTAGACAGCTAATGATAAACTAACCCTTCCTTGAATGCCCAACGATCATGTACCCTGCAACTTACCACCTTATTAAAACTCTGGGACAATGAGAAAGCATTGCAGAACATCCAAAAATTGCACAATTTCAGGCTATTTCAGACTCAGATGGGTGATGACAGAATGGAGCATCCCTTATGGAAGTGGCCTGCCCACTAGGGAACTGGTACCTTAAGCTCCTCTATTAAATACAACTGAGGCATCACAGCACAAGGAGAAAAGTGGTCTATAAAAGAGGCAGGTCCCAAACCTTTTGCGTTGTTATAAACTAAAATCAACATCCTAAACTACACCCAGAAACTAATAGGCAGCCAGTATAGATACAGGGTACTGGTATAATGTATTCTAGACCAGAAACTTTACTTAACAGGCAGGCAGCCACATTCTGCATTTGCTTGAGTTTACAAATGGTCTGATGATACAGGAACATGTAGAGAGCATTCCAGAGTGTAATTTTAATTTGGAAAGGCACAGATAATTGTAGCGAGGTCCACATCCAAAAGAAAGGGTCATACCAGTCTCAACAAGCAAATTTGGAAAAAAAAAGCAGTCGATCACATTTGCTAACTGATCTTCCAGCTTTCAGAGTAGCAGTCGTGTTAGTCTGTATTCGCAAAAAGAAAAGGAGTGCTTGTGGCACCTTAGAGACTAACAAATTTATTTGAGCATAAGCTTTCGTGAGCTACAGCTCACTTCATCGGAGCTCCGAATTGTGAACTTGTATTAATCTTGACATGAAAGTGGTGTCCTGATTTGTCAGCATCACACTGGGGATGCCTACCTGAGAGAACATTTTTAGCAACTCATCAACAGTGGAATTACACTGGCTCTGCAAGGGGGCCTCCACATCCATGGAGCTGAAGAGTGGATTAGTCCCCCTGATGAAGCTTTGAAAATAAAAATTAACTAATGGGGTGGTGAGGGCATTCACTGACATGGTTAGCATCACCAACATTGTAAGTAGTTTGGTCCTATCAAAAGTAAATTCCTCCACTTTTTCCAGATTTACACTGAACCTCAGCAGAACTAGGAGCCCCACCTGCTTTCATAAACACTTGATTGGACAAAGTAAATGCTTCACAGCCACTTATGTGACTGAAGGCCATGGCTGTTTACAGAGTAGTATCCTGTGGGACTGACTTTCACAGACTCAATTTTAGCATACTGAAGTAATTCAAGGATACCATTACTAGTATCACATTGATTTAATATCCCATTTCCTTCTCTAGGTCTCCTGGGACTGGTAAATTTAACCCAAGTTCAAAAACTGCCATGTACAATTCCAGACAACAGACTTGATCTCAGGTAGCACAGTTCTTATCACCCTGAATTTGTTTTACAGTTGGAATTACTGAGCACATTTTACACAAATGTTATTTACATCCGCTCCTTACCTCTGACCTTATGTTACCTGCTCAAACCAACAGTAATTTAGCCACAGACTGAAGGTCTTGTCCTGCCTGCAATCTCCCCTCTTTGTTTACTTTATATAAGTAGTATTAGTCACCCGGGTCTTTGGTAAAGAAACAAGTCAGTCCCTAGCACTTATTCCAAGTAAAGCAAAGACTGCAGGAATGGGCTAAAAACCTGGAACATGATAAATTCTTAAATGGCAGGGCAGTTCACATTATGGTGGAAATGTTATCAGTTTATGTATACAGCAAAAGAAAAGACTCCTGAAAGGCCAGGAAGAAAAGACTGACCATTAACAGAAGTGGAAAAACCTAACATCAGGAAAAAAAAAACAAACAAACCCAGGAGTACTTGTGGCACCTTAGAGACTAACAAATTTATTAGAGCATAAACTTTCGTGGACTACAGCCCACTTCATCGGCTGCATTGAATGGAACATATAGTAAGAAGAAAAGGAGTACTTGTGGCACCTTAGAGACTAACAAGTACTCCTTTTCTTTTTGTGAATACAGACTAACATGGCTGCTACTCTGAAACCTGTCATATAGTAATAAGATATATGTATACATACAGAGAAGGTGGAATTTGCAATACAAACTGTAAGAGGCTGATTAATTAAGATGAGCTATTATCAGCAGGAGAAAAAAAAACCTTTTGTAGTGATAATCAAGATGGCCCATTTAGACAGTTGACAAGAAGGTGTGAGGATACTTAACATGTGAAAATAGATTCAATATGTGTAATGACCCAGCCACTCCCAGTCTCTATTCAACCCAGTGTGTGTGTGTATATAAATCTCTCCTCTGTTTTTTCCACCAAATGCATCCGATGAAGTGAGCTGTAGCTCACGAAAGCTTATGCTCTAATAAATTTGTTAGTCTCTAAGGTGCCACAAGTACTCCTTTTCTTTTTACAGTTTGTATGGCAGATTCCACCTTCTCTGTATGTGTGTGTATATATATAATCTTCTTACTATATGTTCCATTCAATGCATCCGATGAAGTGGGCTGTAGCCCTAATGCACTAAGTGAGCTGTAGCTCATGAAAGCTTATGCTCAAATAAATTTGTTAGTCTCTGAAGTGCCACAAATCCTCCTTTTCTTTTTGTGGATACAGACTTACACGGCTGCTACTCTGAAACCTAATAAATTTGTTAGTCTCTAAAATGCTATAAATACTCCTGGGTGATGGTGGTGGTTTTTTTTGTTTTTTTTTTCTGCGGATACAGACTACATGGCTTCTACTCTGAAACCTAACATCAGGAGAAAGGATTAAGGGTATTTGTTTTATAAAAGGAACTAAAAAATGTTGTACACTTTCTGGTTGTGTAAATATAAGTAAATAGCTGCATAACTGTCTCTTTAAATGACAACGATGAAGAACAGCCCCCTGCTGACCAGGGTTCTTAGAGCATCGCTTTGGCTTTTTAAATTT
Organism: Dermochelys coriacea; assembly: GCF_009764565.3. Lineage (NCBI taxonomy): Eukaryota > Metazoa > Chordata > Testudines > Dermochelyidae > Dermochelys > Dermochelys coriacea. Next base: position 97,824,948 of record NC_050074.1, on the reverse strand, counting down.
AATCATTATTAATTTTCAAGAAAAATAGTCTCACAAAAAAAACCAACAACAACAACAACAGAAAAAGCACATATAGCTGTGTTATTTGGATGAAAGCGTGATGTGCAAAATAACAGCCATAAGTAGAGCTGGATAAAATAATTTTATGAAAAAAAATTTCAGTGGAAAATGCAGACTTGGCAACACCAAATAGTTCTATGAATTTGTGTTGATGTTGCTGAATTGTTTTGGTAAAAACTAACCAACCAAAAAACAAAACAAAAAAACTCTAAAAACAAAAATCTAAAATTCAAAATGTTACATTTTGATAGTTTCTAAACAGAATGTTTTGCTTTTTCAATTCAAAACTACTTATTGCTTAGAAATTTTATTTTAAAAAATTTAAAATGCTCAAAAGTGCTCAGAATTGAAACAAAGTGTTTCTTTTTAGGTCAAACAAAACATTTTGCTGAAAATTTTAAAAAAATATTTTCAATTCTATCTGAAACTGTTTTTCCCACCAGAGAATTTCCAGTGACCAAAAATAAAATAAAATAATTTTAAAAAATCCAATATTTGCTCATCTCTTCCTGTAACACACCAAGACAGGAGAACCACTCCAGGATACAGCAAGTGTATATTGTAAAAATTAATAAAAATACACATCATGGGGAATCATATTCAGTCATAAAGTAGACGAACCAAAGAAGAACAAGACAAACAAAATATAGATAGCCAAGACAATGAGACATGTGAAACCAAATTTCTGAGAATGTTGAACAGAAAAGAGTAACACAATATCAAGATAGAAGAGAATACATTTAAACTGTAGCTAAAGTTACCAGTGATACAAATTAGCAGTACAATACAGCAACAGCATAAAAATGCCCAAACAGTGACGATCAACATATAGCCAAGGAATTTGTAACTGTCATGCAAATCTAGCTATGAACTAATTTCCTCCAATGTAAGTTAAATCTCACTTACAAAAATTACTTTTCAGGATAAAAACCTCACTCAGTATGAGGAACAGCATGCAGTGTGTGAAAAAGAGCTAAAGGACAGTATCAGGATTTGGTTTCATTCTCACAGCTAACAGCATTTAAAGTGATGTTACATCATTTTAAATAACATGATAATATGAAACATTAATTATAAATTCCTAGGCCAGATCTTCAGCTGTCATGAATTGGCATAGTCAATGGAGCTATGGTGATTTATACCAGCTGAGCACTTGGATCATCAGTTTTAACCAATGTATTTTTATTTTAATTATGCCACTTTTTGCTTTTTAATATTTTAGTTAGCTTTAAATTATTTATGATGTTTGTGCTATTAAATTCGATCTGTTTGTATATTGCCCAACCACTTCAACTGAGTGTATGCTGATGCTTTGTAAATAAAAATATTATTTTAAATGATGGAAGATGGCTTTGGTACTTTTGAGTTAAAAATATTCTAGTATCTTCCCCACCATCTTTCCATCATCATGTCCAGAAATTCTTATAATTCACTCTCTTAAAAAAATAAAAACCAGTTCTAATTGTTTTAGACAACAATATACAAAAATCCCACTGTGACCAGTAATGCCACATATGAAAATGCTATGAAAAAAGTGAATGGAAAAATGAAATGAAGTTAAACTTAAAATTCCAAATCCAATCTTCTGTGGCTTCTTCTGAGGAAAAGGCATAGAGAACCTCTTCCCTTGCATTACCTACAGGGAAGACTGTTTCCAGCACTTGCCAGTACAGACAGCTGACCCTTTTATCATGTCCTCCTGGGACTTAGACCCTCATATTCCTGTGACTACTGAAACCACTAACCTATGCAGATGCATTTTTATATTATTTTGTCCTCACTGCCCCCTAAACCTTGCCATTTATTCATGTTGTACAGTGTCAAAATCCTGCACTGTGAGCTCTTTAAGAAGAACTGTCTTTGCTTTTGGGTTTGTACATTGGTGCTCTGATTCCTGATTGGGATCCTTAGGCACTATCTCAGTAGAAACACTAATAAATAAATAATCTCTATATTCTCGGGCTGTTCAGGGGCATCCCAAACTGTGGTATAATTTAGAGCCGCTTCAGAGACCCATCCATATGGTACCAGATCACTGGCTTGAAATGGGGAACTGAGCAGGCCAGCCTGGAAAGAGTAACATAACTAATAAATAATCAAAATGGTGATGAATAAAGATGAATTAGAGACTGGGCATCTGATCATCTTTTTTAGAGGTATATGACTGATTATTAGGGTTCCTCTATATGCTACTGTTCAGTGGTCATGACATTTCAATTTCATTTGCTCATGTGTGTTTGTAAATTCTGTATTTGCAGTTACTAATGTGTGTATATGAGATTTGCTGTTTCTTTTTGCATATTGTATTAGAGCTTGAACTGGTATAAACTGACGTAGCTGCAGTGCCTCAAAGGAACTATGCCAATTCACAACAGTTGGGGAATCTGATCCATAGCATATGGTGATTGTGTCAAGTTATTTTCCCCAGTATTTTACAAAGTTAATGATTTTAAGCAATTAAATCATAAGTGTGTGACACACACAAGACATCCCGGTGCCACTTGCTAAAAATATCTGGGAAAAACATATATTCTTCTTGAGGAATAGAGTCTGCCACCCTTATTCCTGCTGAGTAGTAGCCTCACTTGTCAGGTAGCCTCAATGGGTGCAGGAGTATATTACTCAGGAAGTAAGATGCAACTCAGCGTGAGTAAGGGAGCAGAACTTGACCCTTAATTAGTATGTGCTGGTTTGGTGTTGAAAATATAACTTTTTGTATGTTTTTATTACAAAATCAGTAAAAACCCCTTACTGGAAAAAAAATGTGTACAGTACAGTGGAAAATGACTAAGGAAATTATGATGAATACTACGGGCAACTGGTCTGATGTCGCTTCAGTTTTAGGGAATGTAAGTTAGCAATCAGAGTATCTTAGATTTGGACAATTTTACACTGCAGTATCGTTGCCACACTTTACGCCTGCTCTGGCATTCCATGTAATGTTGTCAGGTCTGCCCTCTCTCGAGCAGAGGGAAGTAAGAAAGGAGGCTCCGCTCTGTTGTGCTTCCAGCAGAGAGAGATATGAGGAAGATCATCCCTCCCTCATTAACAAAGGGATTGTTTCATTTTTACTGTTGGCAGACAGGGATTGGCAGACAGGGATTCCAGCCACAGCCTCATCTTCCCCCACAGAACAGGGATGATCAGAGGTGTGTTTCTGTATTGCTGTTGGCTGTGTCAGAAGGAGAAATCCTGCTGCTCCTGTAGTTGGGCTTTATTGCAGACATGTTTACAGTAACAGCTGCCGTGAGAGGAAGACTACATTACTTGTCAGAGATCCCCCTGCTTGGACTTGTTCCCACTTCCCATGCACAGCACTAAACTTTCCTCTAGCCAAAACTTTTACTTCCTAGACTTCATTTGGAAAGGAAGATTCATGGAGCTTTTGTTTAAACGTCTGTTGGGGATGGCAAATTCCTCCTTTTAACCTGAATATCTACCCCTTATACGATCAAATACTATCTGAGATCCTTCCCTTCTCTGTCGAGGGAAAGAAATGGATGTGTTCAGAGCACCTGAAAATGAGTCTCTGCTCTCTGATTCCACTGCAAGCTCCACACCTTGGGATTCCTTCCACCACCCCCTGGAAATCATCCAGCCCTGGAACTTCCAGCTTCTAGCTGCATTAATGTTCTTGGTGACATTTCTATCACTCACCGAGAATTTTGCTGTCATACTGGTGACTTTTAAGTTCAAACAGTTGAGACAACCTATCAATTATGTCATAGTAAACCTGGCTATAGCTGATTTTCTGGTCTCATTGATTGGTGGCACGATCAGTTTTTTTACCAATTTAAAAGGCTATTTTTATATGGGACATTGGGCTTGTGTACTGGAGGGATTTGCCATCACATTCTTTGGTAAGCTTAACTTTGTTTATATTTTCATATTCATTTGTCTTAATATGAAGCCTTAAGAAAAGAAGTTTCCCTCAGGCTGAGGTCTGTGTTGTATAGGTTTAGAATCAAACAGGAACATCAAAGTGGTTGTGTACATTGCAACTTTATAAAGTCACTGCTTTTACATGCAAATGATTTCACTGGCTCTTTCCCATAAATTATGTTCTGTAGTTGCTGTGGCTTGCTGAGTGCATGTTGCTCATTGAATGTCTTCATCTTTAACATATGTTCAGTTATATTTTTCTGTAAAACAAGGATAGTAAAATATTTTAACAATATTTAACAATTTTCATGGTGTGTATGTGTGAGAGAGAGTGAGAGCAAGCACGCACCTGTTGTTCATAAAGTATGAAAAAATGTTTTGATAGTAAAACTCCTCTTATTTTATGAGGATCTTCCTACAGTTTGGGCAGGATTGTGATACTGCTGCAATAGTAATCTCTGACATACTATGCAGTGTTATAAACAAAGATCAGAAACTAATTTTGACATTATCTATTTCAAATCAGTCATTTTTCATGACCCTTTCTTGTTGTGTTACTTTACTAAATATAAGAAATATATTAAAAACTGAAAAAGAACAGTAAACCTAGCAAGTTATAGCCTTTCACCTCCCAGGTCTTCAGCCCAGATAGGAAATTAAAATGAGACATCCTATACAAAAAATAAATCAATTCCTGCATTCTAACTGGATTTTTCTCTTTTTGCTGTTTTATAGCTGGGTATCATTTTTTGGAAGTCACATAGCAGTGGTAATCTCCTAACCAGGTCAGCTCTCATACTCAAAGACAGTGCTAGAGAGTGAAGTCAGAAATATTGGTGTGTAGCCGTAACCATCCATACTGATGGATGAGAGCAGCTCGCATAAGGAAGGTCCCTTGAGTGACCCATAAAGAAGGTCCCTTGCCCTCCACTGACAGCTCGTCCATTCTAGAAGTTGCCAGATAGCATAAGGGAGACTGGAAATAGCTGAACCTGCCAACTTTCTTGGATTATTCTGAAATATTAAGTACCTCAAAGTGTGAAAATTATATAGTCAGGGGATTATATTTGTTTCTAGCAACCGTACTTAGTTGGGGATTGGTCCTGCTTTGAGCAGGGGGTTGGACTAGATGACCTCCTGAGGTTTCTTCCAAACCTGATATTCTATTATTCTATTTTGCCAAATAGAATAAGTCCAAACCCCACAAGATCATGTACAAGCCCTTAATAGGTAATTAGTACTATTATTTAGCAATTTTGTAATTTTTTTCTTCTTCCTCAAAGTGCTTTACAAAAATTGACTGATTAAACCTTTCCACATACCTCCCTATGAGGTATTATCACAGATGGGATAATGGGACAAGGAATGTCATGGCAGAGCAAATGTCATTAACTCAGGAGTTGGCTCCAGGTCTTGAGCTCAGATGAGGAGATATCGGAGGACTATGGCCTGCATTACAACTTAAAAAAAATCCATATATCTTTGGGCATAGAGTTCTGCAAACGTAATTGGCAGTGTGCGGGGAGTCAAAAGCTTTTGGGAAGGATTGCTGTGAATGTACAGGGCCAGACCCGTAGAGATGTATTTGTGCAAGATTACAATTTAGAAAGGCTCAGTCTTAAGAGACAGTATTATGAATATAGGAATTTTGAGATGTGCCCTGGAAAGAGATTTGAGGACACACTGTAGATGTGTACAGCAGTTCACTACAGACACTCTAGTTTTTTTAAATAGAAGTTGTATACCTTTCTCATTCACTGCTTTATTGTTTAATGAACCCCAAGATCATTACATGCTGTCAGAACTGCTGAATGAGAAAGAAACTGCAGTAATTTTAAGGTTAACTCCTGTGTTTGAAATGAAACCAGAGGAAAGGGGAGCACATGGAGAAGTAAACAGATAAGAACAAAGGCTTTTGGATGTATTTTATGAGCACAATAGTAGCTTGTCTAGCTTAAGAAGAGAAGAAAGCCAAATATGGGTGTGTTGCAACCTCCACCCAATCTACAATTGTCAGGAAATATTGCAGAGAACTGGAATCAATTCTGACAGAGATCTGAATTGTATTTGTCTTCCATAGGAGAAGATGAAAAAAATGATAAAGTGAAATCAATCTTTTTGCATGTTGTTATGGAAGAAGCACCGAATATTTATAACAACTTTAAGTTTGAAGAAGGTAAAAGCATGAAGTTAAGTAAAATGTTGACTACATTTGTGGAACATTGCATGCCAGAAAGGAATGAGACATTTAAAGAGAAATTTTTACCTATACGCAAAAACCTGATGACACCATAGAGCAATGTGTCACACAATTAAGTAAACTCAGTAAAACCTGTGTCTTTGGTGAGTTCACAGAGTCACTGCTTAGAAACAGGTTTCAGAGTAGCAGCCGTGTTAGTCTGTATTCGCAAAAAGAAAAGGAGTACTTGTGGCACCTTAGAGACTCTCTTTTTCTTTTTGCTTAGAAAACAGAATCATTTGTGGCACTAAAGACAATGTGTTAAGAGAGAGACTGCTCTGTGAAGGAGATTTAACTTGAAGAAAAGCCCTCCAGATATTCAGGGGGGCAGAAATTGTGAAACCAAACCAAAGAGCTGAATTCATCAAAAGGGGTTATCCACGTACTAAGTACAAAAGAATATAGCCAGAAAGGGTCAAATTAAAAAGTGGAACTACCCAGCTATGAAAACCACTGCTAGCAGGGAGACTGGGTACAGGTGGTTATGTGGAAGATTTGGATCTCAGAAAGACCCCAAACATTGTTTTGCCTTTGGGAAACTCTAGCATAAGTGTGAAAAAAATAATCATTTTGCAAAATGCTACAAATCCCAGAAAAGTCAAGTGCATGTAGTTGAAAACATGGTTGGGGAGTTTCACATAGACATGCCTGGATCAAGCAAAACTGATGAGATGGACTGGATGCTGCCAATGAAAGTGAATGAAGCAATTATTCCACTCATACTGGACAAGGGAGTTCAGGTTAATAGTCTGTCTGAACAAGATTATGAGAGAATGAAAATAGACCAACAAATATAAATATAATTGGTTATTCTGGAACAAATATACCAGTGAAGTGGAGGAGCATTGCTCGCATCAAATATAAAAGCACCACATACAGGCTCCCGTTCCTTGTAGTACCAAAGCAGGTGCACCAATTTTAGGTCTGGCTGCCTGTGAAAAACTCAGTCTGGTAGAATGGGTGCTCTCATTACAAGATCATACTGAACCTGGCTATGAGGTACTCATTCGGTAATATCATGATTTGTTTCAAGGATTGGTTGCTTGCAGGGTGACCATATAATCCAGATAAACAAGCTGATCCCTCCAGTTATCCATCCATGTAGAAAGGTGCCATTTCAACTCTGTGATAAATTTAAGGCGGAACTCATAAGAATGGAAGCAATGCACATAACACAAAAAACTGAGGAGCCAACAGAATGGGTGAGCTTCCTAGTCACTGTGAGAAAAAACAACAGCCAGCTACACATAGGCTTAGATCTGAGAGACTACAACAAAGCTATAAAAGGAGAACATATCAAACTGCCAGCCAGACAGGAGATTATCGCTCAATTAGCAAATGCACAATATTTCAGTAAATTGGATTCCTCCTCAGAATTTTGGCAGGAACAATTAATGGAAGAAAGCTCAACATTATGCATATTTAATATCTCATTTGGAAGATACAGATTCTTATGCCTACCATCAGCATAGCTTCAGCACCAGAAGTGTACCACAAAACCATGCCTATGATATATGAACATATGAATGGTCTCAACATGTCAATGGATGATATCATAATCTGGGGGTTCAAATAACGAAGAGTGTTATTTCAGGAAGTCTTGGATGCAGCTAGAGTTGCAAACTTGAAACTAAATAGGGAGAAACATGTTTTAGGGGTCCCAGAACTGACTTTTGTTGGAGATACTATTTCCAACAAAGGTGTAAAACCTGACAAGAGGAAGGTTTCAGCCACTGAAATAATGCCATGTCCCCAGTTAAAGAAAGATGTCCAACGGTTTCTGGGAATGTTCATGATCTTGGAAAATTCATATCTAATCTCTCTACAAAAGCAGCAGCTCTGAAGAAACTTCTAGAAAATAAAAATGAATGATACTGGGGTGCAGAACAGGAGGAATCATAGAGAAGGTTTGAAACAACAACTCATACAAGAGCCAGTGCTGAAGTTCTATGCACCAAGCAGGCCGATTAAAATTTCAGCAGATGCTTCATAATCTGGGTTAGGTGCAGTGATTTTATAGAAACACGATGATTGTTGGCAACCAGCGGTGTACACATCCAAGTCTCTGATTGATGTGGAAACCACATATGCCCAGATTGAGAACGAGCTTTTTAGGAATATTGTTTGCCTGTGAGAGATTCAAGCAATATATTTATGGCCAGACAGTGGATGTTGAAAGACAGGAAGCCTCTCATAGCATTATTTGGCAAACTGCTAAATTACTGTATCTTAAGTAGTCAAAGAATGATGATAAAGCAGCAAGACTATGATTTGGTTGTGACCTAAACACCCAGCAAATTCATGTATACTATGATGCACTTTCCTGAGTGGTGACTCTCATTATGAAGCCAGAGAAGACCTGAGCGATAGAGATGCAAGCCTGTGTAGATCTGATTGTAAAGTCAATTCCTGTAGCTAACAAAAACCTGCAAAAAAATCAGAGGGTAAACGATGAAAGATGAATCATTGGAGATCCTTAATGTGACAATTAAAGGGTGGCTTGAAGAAATATGCAGTTGCTGTCCAAGTATAAGAGACTATTGGTAGAGCCCTGCGCAGATACAAATTTATACTCACAGATGCAGATATCCACAGATATAAATCAATATCCATGGAACTGCAGGGCTCTCCTGGGAATCACAGTGGTGAAGGGAGCAGAACATGGGGCCACCATTCCCAGGAGCCATCGCTCTACATTGGCAGCTCCTCCAGCATGGCTGTACTGCCCCCAGCTCCGCTCACTGGGGTGGGCACCAGGCTCACCATCAGCTTTCCCTGGTCAAGTTAGTGTGTGCAAGCAGACAGCAGATGCAGACCCCCCAGCAGCATGGAAGGGACAAGGGCAGGGGTACAGCTGCACCGGAAGAGCTGCTGGCATGGGGCGCTGGCTCCTGGGATCAGCAGCCCCACGTTCTGCTCCTTTCACCGCGGCAGTTCCTGGGAGAGCCCTACGGTTCTGCGGATACCAATTTATATCCACAGATATCCGCATCCGCGGGTATAAATTTGTATCTGCGCAGGGCTCTAACTATTGGAACTGCAAATATGAACTTATTGTGATAGACTGAGTGATTTTCCAGGGCAGCAAGATTGTAATACCAATAAATCTTCAGAAAGAAATGCTATAGAAGATCCACAAGAGTCATTTAGGAATTGAGAAGTGCAATCAATGGGCATGAAAGGCAATGTTCCCTCTAATTTTTCCATCTAGGTACGGAATAAATTTTGTTATGTGCACTGAGGTAGAAGTGTGCATGTGCACCACCAGTAGAAACAAAAAAATCTAGATATATATAGGGATAATTACTTCAGCCAGGACAGGTTAGGCATTTTAGAACTCACTACTCAAAGAACTAAATTTAAGTGTAAGAGAGAAATAAAAATGATGAAATGCATAGACCAGTCAAAAAACTAAAATAATACACTTTGAAAGAATAAAATTACAGAGAATATATGTGCATTGCAGGAACTACCAACTACCAGATTCTGTGTGTGTGTGTGTATATATATAAAGAAAAGGAGTACTTGTGGCACTTTAGAGACTAACAAATTTATTAGAGCATTGTTAGTCTCTAAGGTGCCACAAGTACTCCTTTTCTTTTTGCGAATACAGACTAACACGGCTGCTACTCTGAAACCTGTGTATATATAGTCAGAGATACACACAGACTCTCTCTCTCTTTGTGTGTGTACAGAGACACACAGACTCTCTCTCTCTCTGTGTATAGACAGAGACACACACAGTGTGTATGTGTGTGTGCGTAAGAGAGAGAGAGAGAGAGAGTCAGAGATTATGTGTGCTGGGGAAGTCTGTGAGAGACTGAGCGCTGTCTCTTTAAGGTAAAGGCACTCACTCGCTGCCCAGTGTTCAGACCTCAGACCCTCTCTTGCTTGGAGTCCTGGGTGAGGCTGTTCTGTCTCCCCTGCTGGGGTACAAGGGCGGGTGTAGGGGAACACCCTGACATCAGCACCCCACACCCTCCGCTCTGCATAGCCAGCAGGAGGGTCCCAGGAGCAGCAGGGGCTCCAAGGCAGAGGGCAGGAGCAATGTGAAGCAGCAGGGGGAGGGGCACATGAATACACTCTGGCTCTGTTAATCAACTGCCCGGCACTTCAAACATTCCTGGGTGGCCACCCCAATGTGCAGTTTAGAGGGAACACAGACGAGAGGTGATGTATTGACTGTGGATCAAGCACAAGATTACTAATGCAGTAGGAAACTGCTTTTTGTGATTGAACTAAAAGCCATGCCTTGCACAGTGCCACAAAGGCCTTATGAGAAAGTAGGCACTGATTTATTTACTGAGCAAATCAAAGAATTATTCAATAGTCACAGATTATTATTCTCTGTATCCAGAAATTTGCACCCAGCACACTACTAGTAGTAAGTCAGTGATAGCCAGCATGAAGGGAATATTTTCAAGACACGTCATTTCAGATGAAGTGTTTAGAAATAATGGACTGCAATTTTCCAGAGCAGATTTTAGTCAATTTGCCACAAATTGGGATTTTCATCACAAAACATCAAGTTCAAATTATCCCCAATGAAATGGACTTGTGCAAAGGTCTATATGGATAGTAAAGAAGCTTATGAAAAAAGACTTTTGATAGTGGGGGCATTTGAATAGCTCTTCTTCTGCTCAGCTGTTAATGGGAAGGATCAGATCTAATTTACCAACCTCTGGTAACTTGCTGAAATCTCCTGACAATGAAACCATATGGATGAAAGAAAATGAGAAGTGGAAGCTGAAATATTTTGAGAAAAAAGCCCATGATCTCCCATCTCTTAACCTAGGTAGCAGAGAATGCCTGAGGAATTACACCTTTAATATTTGGAGCCAAAGGGATACCATTAAAAAACTGCTGCATCCAAGGTCTTACATAGTCCACACAGACTAAGGGGACATATTTTGGACTAATCAAAAGAATCTAAGATTAATTGCAGAAGTTTCCGAAACAGTGAATGTGAATTCTGGCATTTACTAACTGACTGATGGTTTATCATCAATGGACAAAGGACAAACTGGAAAGCAACAAGAGAACTCAGACACTAATGAAAGGCTGATACTGAGATGATTAGAGAGTGAGATCAAACAACCTGAAAGGCTCAAAGAGACTTGCTAACCTGGCTGGAGAAGGGGTTGTATCATTACCCTTTTTATAAGACTATGATAAATTTTGTACAAGGTATGCCTTGTGAGGTTTCATTTGGAAACTCATAATCTGCTGAACATTATTTTCCTGGTAAAATGTGTGTGGCAACATTGTATGTAAAGTTATAAGATTCTATTGTATAACTTTGCTATGGTAGGCTCCAAGTTTAAGACAAGCAGGCCCAAACTAGTTTTTCAGAGACAAAGACACACTTGTGTCCCATCAAATATCAGCATAATCAGATAAACTATTATAGACTATTACCTAGTTAAGCAGCCATTCTGTAGCAGGAAGAAGGGTGTCAGTGAGAACTTTACATATTGACAATGGAACAGCTGGGAACAGGGCTTAAATTCAGCAGCGCTTCGGTAAATATTTTCAAACCCACAGCAGCCCCGGTGCCTCCCACGGGGCTGATGCTCTGAGCCCTGGCATGCCCTTCCCACACAGGGCTGAAGCCCTGAGCCATAGCTCCCCCCCAGCTAAAGGCCCAAGAGACCCCCCTCCCAGAGCTGAAACCCAGAGCCGCAAATAGGATAGCACGTGTGGAGCTCCGGGAAATAGTCTCTGAGAATTTAAGTCTGGCTGGGATCTTCCTTGTAAACTGACTGCCTGTCACCTAAACCCCAACTGCAGATAATCCTCAAAGAGCAGAGAATGGTATAAGAATGGAGGTCACTCACAACACAAATTACATCTCTCCACCATCTCTACTCACAGCAGCTACAATGCTTGAAAGACAAAGGAAACATCATTGAACTGGGGAAGGGGTTATGGCTGGGAGGCTTTTCATCCAATACAGACGCTGTAAGCATATGGTGAGATTAAAACCTTTTCTTTGAATCTATTTAGTTTACTAAATTAGGTATTAGTTTGCATATTATCTTTTAATTTCTTTGTAACCAATTCTGATTTTATACCTCATTACACGTAGTCCCTTAAAATTCTTCTTTCTGTAGTTAATAAACTTCTTTTATTGTTTAACCTAAACCAGTGTGTGTTGGGATTGAAGTGTTTGGGAACCTCCACTTGCGATAACAAATCTGGTCCATATCATGTTCCATTAATGAAATGACAGACATTCTATGATCTTGTATTGTCCAGAAGGAGAGAGCTGGGCAGAACAGGATGCACATTTCTGGGGACAAGTCTGGGACTGGGAGTTTGCTGGTGTTGCTCTATATGTAATTCATGAGTGGCTGGTCAGAGCATTCATTTAATTTAGCTGGGAGTGATTTTGCATGCTAGAGGCTGTGTGTGAGCAGGACTAAGAGTGGTTTGTTCTCACAGCAAAGTGGTGTAAAAAGCACTCCAGGTTGGACACTTAAGGGGATACAGCTGTTCAGCATTCCAGATTGTACCCTGTGTAATGTCACAAGGGTATTTGAGGAAAGTGAGTGGTAAAGAGTCATGTCAGAGTGATATGCAGGTAACCCTTCTCTCTAGATAGTTGATACATTTTGTATACGGATTATAGTTTATGGAAACATATTAGTTGGGTCAAATTTAATGTATGTGTTATTAGATAGTTCTTCTATATACAAGAAATAAGAGTTAATTTTCTTTTAGGAGGGAAGATGTAGAAATAAGTTTGTGCAACATTATAATTTAGAGAAGCTCTCTCATGAGGGACAGTATTATGAAATAAGAAAAGGAGTACTTGTGGCACCTTAGAGACTAACAAATTTATTAGAGCATAAGCTTTCGTGAGCTACAGCTCACTTCATCGGATGCATCCGATGAAGTGAGCTGTAGCTCACGAAAGCTTATGCTCTAATAAATTTGTTAGTCTCTAAGGTGCCACAAGTACTCCTTTTCTTTTTGCGAATACAGACTAACACGGCTGCTACTCTGAAACCTGTTATTATGAAATAGGAATTCTGAGATGTGCCCTGGAAGCAGGTGGTCTGAGAACACAGTGCAGCACTGTACAGCAGTTCATCACAGACACTCTCTAGTTTTGTTAATAAAAGTTTTATTGCTTTCTCATTCACTAGTTTGTGACTTACTGAATCCCAAGATCACTACAAGACCCTCAGCCCAACCAAGACTGGTTTAACTGGCAAGCATGGGGGGAAGCTCTGCATGGTCTAGGTCTCCCATGACAGCGCCTACCCTCACTCTCTGGCTCCTTAATGCATGAAGTACACGTCTGGGGGGAAAGGAGTATTTATGATCCATGGGTAGCAGAATGGTTCCTTGAGGTGGCAGACAGCTGAATGTAAGAAAGAGTTGCATGACAGTTTGAGTTACAAATGGGCTAAATCTGTTTCAGACTTTTGAAAAGTCAGCTTTCTAAGATTGATCTTACCCAATTATTCTTACAAGCCACACATGGCTGCCCTTGCACTCTGATAAGAAAAATCTTTCTGTGGCACACAAGGAACAAGAGGAGAAATCCGATGCAATTAAAACAATCCACACTTTGAGTTGGGTTTCTAAATCCATGTACAGCAGGCTAAAGCTGTAGTCCAGTCTAAGAGCTTTTGCACACTTAAAATGAAACTCATATATGGGGTAATTCTTTTACACATCCAACCTCTACTTGAACTAATAGCAAAGGTTTGTGATGTAGGATGGAGTTTGCTTTTTGATCTACTGCTAAGATGGTATTGTAATGTCCCCTTTTTGACCAAAGCACATTTTCATTACAGGAATCGTTGGTCTTTGGTCTCTTGCTCTGCTGGCTTTTGAGCGGTACATTGTGATCTGTCGCCCACTGGGAAATATGCGCCTGAGGGGGAAGCATGCAGCCCTGGGAATTATTTTCGTCTGGATCTTCTCCTTTATCTGGACCATCCCTCCTACCATGGGCTGGAGCAGCTACACCACCAGCAAGATTGGTACTACCTGTGAACCCAACTGGTAAGGTAATTCCCATAGCACATCAGTGAAAAAACAAAACCAGAGACTATGCTAACTTAGGGCTTGGCTACACTTGCAAGTTACAGCGCAATAAAGCAGCCCCAGGCACCCTAGCTCACTCCACATCCACACTGGCAAGGCACGCAGAGCGCTTTGACTCCGCAGCTACAGCGCTGCTGGTACTCTACCTCAGCAAGAAGATTAATGCTTGTTGTGTAGCGGCTGAAACGCCCGGACGTCAGTGTGAACAAGGTGTTGCATTACTGTGCACCGATCAGCCTGCGGAAACGTCCCATAATCCTCTTAAGTCAAGTGTCTACTCTTCTCATTGTTTTGAACTCATCCTTTGAAATGCGGATATGCCCTTTGAAAGCTCCTTTTCTGACAGCCATCTCTGAGACAAAGCAAGCCATTACTGTGGAATGCTGTGTGAGGGAGAGAGAGGTGGAGAGGAGGGGGAGGTCTGCTGCTGTTTGAACTTACAAGACAGCATGCTGATATGCTTTAAGCCCCCCCAAAACCCACTCTCTCTCCCCCCACATACACACAACACGCTCCCTGTCACACTCCACCCCACCTGCCACCCCCCCATTTGAAAAGCACATTGCAGTCAATTGTATGCTGGGATAGCTGCCCATAATGCACAGCTGCCAATGCCACTGCTGGTGCCACAAATGTGGCCACGCCAGTGAGCTTGAAGCTGTCAGTGTGGACAGATTGCAGCGCTTTCCTTACTGCACTCTATGAAGGCTGGTTTAACTCAAAGTGCTCTACATCTGCAAGTGTAGCCATAACCTTAGAGTCTTAAAGTACACACAATAGATTGTGTGCCCATTTATGTGCACCTCGTTTGTGCTCACACAAACTGATTTGTGCATGCACAGAAGTATTTGCCCACAATATTCATGGAAATGTTTATGTACCAGCAAAAGAGCATGATATGTAATGTGTACCCTTTGAAAATTTAAACCAGAATATCCAGTAGATAGGTGGCTTGAGCCACCTATAATAAAATGTTACATTTCTATAGATCCCTGCATTTCAAAAGGTCACAAAATGTTTTATAATTACATTCTGTTTATAAAATATATCTGTATGTGAGAGATACTGATACTCAGTGCCTTGTTCATAGTGTTAGACTATACTGATCTCTGAAAGCATCAGCCTTCTTACAGCACAACATATAAGGTTTGCTTTCTAATCAAGACACACACACCACACACAAAGTACTCCTGATATCACTGGAGAACATGAAAGGATACTTTTCCTCTCCACAAAACAAACTGAAGAAGTAATAATGTAATATTAAAAATATAATACATTTTGTGTTTTATACAGGTATTCAGGAGCCTATAATGATCATACCTACATTATTACATTCTTCACCACCTGTTTCATACTGCCATTACTTGTGATTTTGGTATCCTATGGAAAATTGATGAGGAAACTAAGAAAGGTAGGTTCAAACACTACAAAGTAAACAAACAAAAAGGCATAATTACACAGTTGTTTGGAATTTTCAGCACATAAGCACTGTTCCAAGACCACCAAACTGTGAGCAGATTGAATTTCCAGACATAGTGTATAGTCAGCAGATTTATCATGGCTTGTTAAATACCCATTCTTCCATAGAGAAATTCATACAGATTAGCAATCACTCTTCAAAAGTCTGACGTTTGAATCATTTATCAGTACATCCTGTAAGTTAAATATCAGAGGAGTGAAAGAACATGCTGCACTGTGAAAACAAACAAAGAAACAGAACAAGCCAATAAAGCTTTATTTACAGTTTTACTTCAAATCAGTGGAGTTTCTTCAGATTTAAACCAGAGTAAGTCAGAATCTACTCAAAATTTCCAGTTTTTGGAAATGTTAAGAGCTGTGTTGTGGAATCTGACACTAATGTTTAAAAACAGCACTACTTAACACTCTGACACAAGATATTTACATGAGCTTGTAGAAACTGTAAATTACAGAATACTATGCAGCACATATCATGGAAGGCAATAAACTGAATCCAGAAGGTTTTCCAGGGACACTGGGACCTGAAAAGGATAATAGGCTTAAAAAATGTTTTTGTCCGTTACTTAAAAACTATGCCAATTTTCTCAAAATAGTACACATACAAAAAAGGAATGCTCACAAATTTGCTTAAAGTGTGTTAATAAGCTACTCACTGTGTTTTCCACCTAGGAAGATAATATTACCACCTTTATTTCATCAACAATGCCGCACCATCATAATCCTTCATCTAAGATTTAACGAAAGCAGGCTACATCGTACTGGGATTTTTTATTTAGTGTTTGAATATTTAAATGTCTGCTTTTATTTATTCTGCATGTCAAAGCAGGTCCTGTGTGTAAAACAAGACAGAAGAGAAAAGTTAAGGAATGAGTATCTGAGCTTTCATCCCAAAGAAAAGTTTTAATTATCTACTGGGATAAGTTGGATAGGAAACTACATGTTGTGGGTGAAATCCTAGCCCTATTGAAGTCAATGGGAGTTTTTCCATTGACTTCAATGGGGCAGGACTTCATCCTGTATATATCCAGGGGAGGCTAGCTGAAATAGCTGCACAAAGATTCATGTAGGTCTTAAAACAAAAAGTGTTCTCAAACTTGGGTGTTAACTGCAGAAGAACTTGTGCTTCTACTGTGCACAGACACTCTGATGTGGAAGTGGACCTCTTCAGCAAAAGAGAGAAGTAAATTGCAATGTACTGGAACCCCCAAAGCATTTATGCCTGTGTTGACTTCAAAACAACCCAAAGTCTCTAAACATTGTTGATAAAGGTGATGAACCTCTATTTCCAAAATCCATTACTCGTGGTTCCCCAAACAGTTTTTTTATGCAGCTGCACCAATGGGGTTGCCTTCCTTGGCATAGTCAAAGCTGATTGCAGGACCAAGAGAATTTTTTTATTGACATCCAGAAAAGAAAATTAAAATGTGGAGAGGAAGACGGGTTTCCTTCAGCACATGCAGCAGCTTTGAGCAGCTGCTCTTCCTCCGGAGATGGTCACTCAGACAGGCATTTCTCCATAGAAAAGGGGTTTTTCTGTAGACTCCAGAAGGCAAAAAGAGGATATAAGATAGAAAAGGAAAATTACTTATTAACGAAGGGATGATAACAGGAACCTAAGACTCACATTACAGGTGCTGTTCAGGATTTAGCCGAAACTAGTGATGTTCCCTCTCTCTGCCTTGGTTTAGTCAGGAAATCTTTCACTATCAGGACAATGAAGACCCAACAGCGTCATGGTGGATTCTGGGGTTCAGGAATTATCTTCAAACAAGCAATGTCCAAATCTGTGACTTTACTAGGAGCGTTCAAGACCCCTTAGCATAGTTCTTTTAGTGAAGCCATTCAGTTTGTACTAATCTTTGTCCACAACTTTTGCCAACACTTTTATATACTGGACTGAGTTGGGGTTTCATTACTTTTGACAGGGTAAAATACAGGCCTCTGCACAGCAGTATGTTGATATGGTTTCTTGTGCAAGAAGCTCTGTAATTGCCATTAGATTGTACTAAATACAGCAATTCAATACAGTAGAGGGAAGCAAGCCTCAAAACTGGGATCCTGAATGTTCCTGAATGCAGGTGTTTGCAGTTAGTGATTTTGTCTGGGGCCATCTCTGTTTGGAAACATGCTGCTCTGGGGCCTCATCAGTTTCTTTCCAAACAGAGCCACTCACCACAGCACTCCCATCTCTCAATATTCATGTCTCTACGGATCCAACAGAAGGTTTAAAAAACCAGTTTGAAAGTTACTAAAGGACTGAACAATTTAAGGAAAGTTTTTGATTAGTGGTTTACAACAGAGATAAAGACCTTATGCTGCATTCCTTCATTTGTCAGATAAAGCACCACTTTAGCGCTCCTTATCAATTAATTGGTCCTGGGTTTAGGAGGAATACATTGTCATCTGTGACAAGCCAGAATTAGAAGGGACAGGCTAATGTGATACAAGTAGAGATGGAGCAGAGTCAAAATACTATCCAAACACAGTACCAGAAAAATGCATCCTAGCTGTCATTTGCACATGGGCACACAGTGTAGAGTAACCCACAACAGCTCCATTAGGATTAATGGGAAGGAGTGCATGTGTGGAAACAGAGTTTATAGCTACTGTCAAGACTGCATCTCTGTTTAGACACTTTGCATCATATGCTCATCTGTGGCCGAGAAACTCTTTGCATAGCTGAAGGGAGAATGAGGCAAAAAGGCATCTCTTTTGTATTTTCCCAGTCCTGGAGACACTGCACTGGGCTAGTTTGCTGGCCCAGGTTAGAGTACCTTTTGGCTTTCAGCCTGCTCTCATCTGTGACAGCTACCAAGAGCTCAAAGGGGACATTCCGGCAGCTAGGGATTGCAGAGGGACACCTCAATCATGCCATCGATGGCAGTTCTATGCCATCTGAAAAACTTACTTAGGTGAGAACCTCTGAGAACTGGATCTGCTGGGTTTATCGTCAGTTTGTGCCAGTAGAACAGTACAAAACAGCTGGAGCATGGCCCAGAATCCAAGCCTCTATTTATATACTGCAATACTGCTAATCCCAAAAGTTCAAAAAATCATGAGATTGGCCCAAAAATCAAAAGATTAAAAAAAAATTTGAATCATGTTTTCAATCCTTCTTCTGTTTTCTGAACTCCCCTGTAATGTTTGTGGGATAACCCAGTGTTGCCAACTTTCACAAATTAGAATCAGAAAGGTGATTTTGCCCCCTCCCCCCAGTAGAAGCTCTCACTGCAGCCCCCAGCCAAGTTTGGGGCCACATTCTCTGACTTGCTGTACAAACACAGAGTAAGGGAAAGTCATGAAGAATTTACAACCTAGTGCAAAATGTAGGGGTGAGTTAGCGGCGTGGGAGCTGGAACTGGGATTCGCTAAACGTATCGCATATAGGGGTCATCCAGCTTCCCTTAGATAGGAACAAGATCTAACCCCTGTTGAGCTAAGTAAGACACAAATGGGTGACCTACAAATGAAAGGCTCTGGAGCTCATTAGCAATATCCTGAGGCACCCCATAAGCACTAAAGTTACACATTCAAGAATGGGGCTGACTTTCTGGAAGGATAAGTTCATGTGAAATCAAGTTCTGATCTTTTATGGAGTTTACACAGGCAGGATCTTCTGCTTTCTGGGAACACAGGCAAGATCTTCCACACATGTGTAGTTTAACCAAACTAAATAAGAACAAAGTACTCTTGTTCTTAAGAGTGTTCACACATGGAGTTAATCAGGAGTAACTCCAGGTGTAGCCAAACCCTTGACAGTCTTGAATACATTCTGAATCTGCCACACCGTTCTTAAAAGGACAGCTCCCACTAACCAAAATAAAAGCACTAAACATACAACCATGAAACCAACGTTAACACAACATCCAAATTCACTTCAAATACATCCCGCAAGTCACTCCTTGGACTAACTATTACACAGACGTGTATACATTTTTCACCTCCACACACACATCATCATGGTTTGAACCCACAACTGTCAGCAACATAGCACCAAGCTCACCCACTTGAGTTACAGGAATAATTAATAGACGGAGAGTATGATATTTGTGGGTTATACAAGTATTTGAGAGAAAACAGTGGAATACTAAGAGAACAGGCTTAGGCTCTCCTCTTCCCTTTATAGCTAATACTGCTCCTCTTGTCTGGGGGCTACAGGATTCACCCTTCCTCCAGTTCTCGCTCCTAGCACCTGTTCATCTGTTTTCTCTACCTCTCTCTCACCCCATTTCTCTGAGCATCTGCCTCTCCACTTTTTCCTGCATCTGCTTTCTCTGTCCCTTTCTACCCACTCCTTTTTTTCAGTTCACAGAAATGTTGGGGAGTGTGACAGGGAAATGGGATGGAGAAAGGAAGAGAAGAATGGACATGAAGGGAGATGTGATTTAGGGTCATTGTCAGAGTTGTTGATGGAGTTGGTTTGTGAAAGGACTGCCATTGCATGGAGAGTGTGTGTGCCTTACACATTGTGTCACAAGCATCACCAGACCATTACACAGCCAGTTAAACATACTGTATTTGCCCTCTGCTCCTATTCTCCCTTGCAAGAATCACCACATGAAAAAATAGGACTGGCTTCTCCAACGTGCATCTTAGGGGTAGGTTCCCAGAGCTCAGGGCTCTTTTTTATTGGCTTCTTCCCCACACAGCTTGTTTGCAGTGTAAGCATGACCACCTATGCTCCAGGAAGTACAAACTTCTCTTGGTTGGCAACGCATGAAGATGCTGTCACATGACACACTATGCAATACCTCTGCTGAACTCAAACCCATCATGATTCAAAGGACTTTGGAAATGCATTTTCAAATATCCCCAAAGTGTTAGTCATGTCCTAGTAAAAAAAGAAAAGGAGTACTTGTGGCACCTTAGAGACTAACTACAAGTACTCCTTTTCTTTTTGCGAATACAGACTAACACAGCTGCTACTCTGAAACCTGTCATGTCCTAGTAGACACCATAGTCATAATGTATTAGCTCTGCCTTGGAATCAGGCGAACAATTTTTGGTACTGGAGATGGGCCTTGCTTGCAAAGTTTGGGGGATGGTTGGATCCTTCCCAAAATTTAGTGGTGCTTGGAACCGCGGTTTTGGGATGAGTCCCTCTCTATTTTGTATATTAGGAAATAATTAAAAGGAGACTTTGAAACTGCCAAGTACAGCGTAAGAAAAATGCAAAATATCTTTGAGCTCCTGTGGGCTGGCTTATATGCAGCTGAGACATCTTAACTGCATGGGGACAGCTGGTAGACCTTTGTGGAGCCTATAAAACATGTTACAGGTTAATTTTCCTTTGGTTTTGTGCTGAACTCCATTCTCTGTCTGGTTAGTCAGTACATTTAACAAATACATTGCTCGTAATGCAGCTAGACTTTCCATTTTGAACATACAGTTCATCTTTCAGAGGAAGGCTCAATCCTTGAAAAACAAACAAAACAACTCCCCCCCATCTCTACAGAGAAAAAAAACAGTACATCTCCCAAAACAAAATCTTCTCTGAAGGCTTGACTACTTAACCTTATTTAATTTGGCTTTACAGATCCGATCTGGCTAGAAAACAAACTCCTTCAGTAAAGCACAATATATGACTATTTCATTTAGGGATTTAGGTTTTCAGTTTAAAACTAAAAATAGCTGATAAAACAACATTGATTGTAACTGTTCAAGAATCTGTTTTTTAAAGAAATAAACTACTGAAAACAACTACCAAATAGAAAGACGCAAGGTTCCTAACTATGCACTCTGCTGATTTCACCCCTTATTACATCCAGTTCTTACTCTCTGTTCACTTGGTAATGTATAATAGCAATGCGGAAGCTCAACGTATGGGTGTATAAGTGTGGTTACACACAGTTTACAGCACACAATTCAAACAATAAATGATTGCTTTTATGATTATTTGTAAAAGTGCTACATCTTTCTAATTACCCAAATGATATTTGCTCAGATGCAGGCTGTCACAGTTCAAATAAAACCATAAAAATTGATTTATCTAGGAAGTTATAAGGCATTAAAATAGCCAAAATAAACAGAAATGAGTAAAAATAGGAACTGAGAACTGGAATTCCTAATTCCTTCTAGAAATCCGACTTGTTTGGAAGCGGTGCAGGAATTCAAATAACTTAATCCTTTAATCATCTGTTTCAAATGTGTATATTACTCTCCTTCACCACCTTTCCTAAACTGTTTCTATTGGTTAAAAAACTCTAGTGTTCTTCTTCAGAGGTGACTGTATTTCAGATATGGGTGAAGTGATTCCTAGGTTTGCCTGCTGGGTGTTGCACTCTGTCCCCCTTTAGTGGCACCCAGACCAGCCAGAGATTGATGAGCCCTCTATAGCCTTGGCTAAGAGACATGTCTTTTAGTTCATACAGTAGAAGCTCTTGCGTTAAGTTCCAGAGGTCCCAGATTTTATCCCTGCTGACAATGACCATTGTCTGTCAGCGTTACATAGGTACATATGAAAAGCACCATATAAATGTCATGGGCTCTTCGGGGCAAGGCCCCACTATCCAACCCTCCCTGCTCCCTGTCCCCTGACAGAACCCCCGACCCATCCCTGCTTCTTGTGCCCTGACCATGCCCTCCTGGGACCCCCACCCCTAACTGCCCCCCCGGGATCCCTCCCCTGCTCCCTGTCCCCTGACTACCCTGCCCCTTTCCACACCCCAGCCCCCTGACAGCCTCCTGACAGCCCCCCCGACCCATTCAACCCCGTGTCCCCTGACCGTCCCCACCCAGGACCCCCGTCCCTAACTGCCCCCCTGGGACCTCTCCCCTGCTCCCTGTCCCCTGACTACCCCACCCCATCCACAGCCTCCCTCCTGACCCATCCAACCCCGTGTCCCCCGACCACCCCCTCCCGGGACCCCCGTCCCTAACTGCCCCCTGCCAAGACCCCAACCCCATCCAACCCCCCCACTCCTGTCCCCTGACTGCCCCGCCCCTATCCACACCCCCGCCCCCTGACAGCCCCCCCCGACCCATCCAACCCGTGTCCCCTGACCGCCCCCTCCCGGGACCCCCGTCCCTAACTGCCCCCCCATCCAACCCCCCGCTCCTGTCCCCTGACTACCCCACCCCATCCACACCCCCGCCCCCCGCCCCATCCAACCCCGTGTCCCCCGACCGCCCCCTCCCGGGACCCCCGTCCCTAACTGCCCCCCCATCCAACCCCCCGTTCCTGTCCCCTGACTACCCCACCCCATCCACACCCCCGCCCCATCCAACCCCGTGTCCCCCGACCGCCCCCTCCCGGGACCCCCGTCCCTAACTGCCCCCTGCCGAGACCCCACCCCCACCTCCTGACCGCCCCCGCCGCCCCATCCAGCCTCCCCCGTCTGGCCCCCGGGACCTGCTGCCCCTTACCACGCAGCTCAGAGCGGCGCACGGGAAAGCCCGGGAGGGGGGCGGGCGGCGGCGCAGCCGAGGGGGAGGGGGAAGAGCGTGGTAGGGGCCGGGGGCGAGCCTGCTCGGCCGGGAGCTAAGGGGCCGCAGGGGGCCCGGGGGCCGTAGTTTGCCCACCTCTGCTTTCAGCAGTTGAATCCGAGGTGGGGAGGGAAGATGTTGCATTTATCTTTATTTGTCATGCAATTGCGTTTGCATGTGTAGTTTGCTGCCTCCTGGTAAAGAAAAAGGTGCTGCTTAAAAGACGAGCCACTCGAGAAGGACACGATCCTGCTTCCAACTGTTGATAAGAATACACCAGCGCTAAAGTCAGTTGAGTCTGAAGCTGTAAGAGGCTTTGCGCCAGATCCTCAGCTGCGGTAAACGGAGGCGTCTCTGTTGAAGCCAATGGAGCTACGCTGCTTTATCCCGCCTGAGGGCGTGCCCCTTGTTTCTAGTTCACAGCTTTACAGTACCCTGTGTTACACACGACACTTTGTAGCCGCTTGAATTTATGCTACGACGCCGTGCCTGAGCTTCCTAAGTATGGGGCCCTGCATTGTGAACAGAGGGTCGAATCCTGTGCACTTTGCCCATGACTGAAGGCAGTAGGATTAAGTATTCCACGGGGATTGTGTTTGAGTAAGGCCGGAAGAATGTGGCTGTGAGATTGTAAAATAAAGAATTAGTGCTACTCCTTTCAGAGTAGCAGCCGTGTTAGTCTGTGTTCGCAAAAAGAACAGGAGGACTTGTGGCACCTTAGAGACTAACACATTTATTAGAGCATAAGCTTTCGTGAGCTGTAGCTCACGAAAGCTTATGCTCTAATAAATGTGTTAGTCTCTAAGGTGCCACAAGTACTTCTTTTCTTTTTGCTACTCCTTTGTTATCAAAGATACTGTCTTTTAAAACCCCCAAACTTTAATAATGATACTACTTGTAATTCACATAAGTCCTCAGTGAACCTCACATGCTATGATCTAGTAACAGCAACCTTACAGGTTGTCTTCAAAAAAGCAGCTAGTTTTCGTACGAGATTTACAGATCCGTGTCTTTGTTTCTTATTGTTAACTAATATATGCTAGCTAGCATACATATATATTATACTGATAATACTACCCACAATATATAGTCCAAGCATTTAAGTCTATACATTATTAAAGCAGTTATTTAGCCCAAATTGGCCTGTATCTTTATTATAATCCTGTACACTTAGGCTAAGTATCCCATAACAACTTGCATGAGCTGAAGCAAGCCTTGGCTTGAGTAGATAGGAAAACTGTCAGTATCAGGACATATGATTATTTCCTCGTGGCAGCAGGAAAGGAGTTACCCACACGAACCTATGAGGTGTCTTGAGGCCTCTTGGTACCTGGAATGCATGTGCTCAGAACAAAGATAAGGGTACATCATGACCTGAATGCAGGGGTTCAGAACAAAAGATAAAGGGGTACCCCCATGGTACCAGAAACAAACAAGGTAAAAAGCTGATTAATTGAATCTAGTTTCAGGTGACATATATGGTACTTTTTACTGGTAAGCAGGTAGAGTATAAAAAGATTACTTTGGGGATGTAACTTCAGGGAGCACATATTCTGTATAAGGGGAATGTAAGATAACTGCACGGGACTGCTCTTCTGAGACTGCTATCATGTAGATTGTTTTTCCTGTACTATATTAATAAACCTGACACTGATTATTTCCTCTGTTGAGTATATTTCATAACAAAATAACAAACCAAACTGTAGTCAAGCAACTGACTATATAATTCATCAATATTATTTTCTACCAAATTTTCTGGAACCTTATATGTTTTTCTTTAAAGGTGTCAGATACTCAAGGCAGATTGGGGACTACAAGAAAACCTGAAAGACAAGTCACTCGAATGGTTATTATTATGATCCTTGCATTTCTATTCTGCTGGTCTCCATATGCAGCCTTTTCCATTCTTGTCACCGCATGGCCTTCCATTGAGCTGGAGCCTCGTCTGGCCGCAATTCCAGCTTTCTTTTCCAAAACAGCTACAGTTTATAATCCGATTATTTATGTCTTTATGAACAAACAGGTACTGTATGCCTTCAATACTCATATTTTGATATTTTGTTTGACTCATTCCTGAGTGAATGGCATTGTTTCAATAATTAATTAGCTACCTACATGTTAATTCATTTAGATAAATATTGCTCCACTTACATTACGTATCATTCCGAATTAAAATAACCCAATATTTATATCCATCTACTGTATATTATGTATTGTAGACTCAAATTTTAGGGCAAGGATCCCGAGCTTGCTGGTCTCTAAGCTTTGCTGCAATATAAATGTTAAATAAAATAACAATAATTAGTAGTAGTAGTTGTAGAAGTTAGGGTTGGAGAAGAATGGAAAATAATACCAAATTATTCTGGTTCCTTAATGAAAGTTCAGTTTGCAAGACTCTCCCATTCAATTTTTGTCATTTTCTGGGCATTGCGACATTGGTGGCTGTTGTGAGGTGTGTACATGGAGGGTCAATGCTGGGGTGTGTTTGCAGAATTTGTGAGAAGGGGAAATGTGTGTGTGTGTGAGTATATGTTTGTGGAGGAGGGGAAAATGCTGGTGTGCGTGAGATAGCATACATTTTTTGGGGGGGTGGGGAGGATTGGCTGCATGGAGCTGAAGGAGGGCTGACAAGGGGAAGAAACCTGACTGGTAGGTGCTTTGCTGATAACAGACACAGTAATAAGAAAGGTTTCAGAGTAGCAGCCGTGTTAGTCTGTATTCGCAAAAAGAAAAGGAGTACGTGTGGCACCTTAGAGACTAACATGTATCCGATGAAGTGAGCTGTAGCTCACGAAAGCTTATGCTCAAATAAATTTGTTAGTCTCTAAGGTGCCACAAGTCATAAGAAACTCAGTGGAAAGGAATGGTTTATGGGATCAACAGTAGTGGGTCGTGGTATTAAAAATCAGAATGCAGAGTATTTTATTATAATAAAGAAAAAAGGACTTGAAATGGATGTTGTATTTAGGTGAGATAATGAAAGAGCAGCTGATGCATTTACTGGCACTCATGACGTTATTTCAGAGAGAGGAGCAGCCATTCTCTTCACATCCTATTGAATGCTTACACTAGGCTTCTAGAGTGGGCAGGAATATGATGATGTCACCACATTTGTGCATGTGAACAGGAAGTACCAGGATGTATAAACAAGCCCTCTTAATTTGTCTAGGAATTAGCCTGTAGAAACAAGTTGTGAAACTGGAGAAATCACAAATCTTACTGGAAAATTAATTCCAAGTTGAGGTATCTAAGGGGCTATTAGTGTAATTCAGGGATAAGAGATTTTTAAAAATGTAATTTTCTAGTTGACTTTATCCCTTTAAATCATCATTGTTTCTTGGCATTACAGCAATTTGTTGTGTCCACTGCAAATCTAAACATTTTATGGTTCTGACAGCTATTTCCACACATTCCCAATCCTGAAATGTTGATTCATGCAAGGATTTCCAAGTGTTTTTATGCAAAACACAAACAACCTCACAGAGATATTTTAAGCTTCATGGTAAGGTTTAAAAAAATTAATCTTTTTTATGTTATAATTCTAGTTCAGGAGGTGTTTCATTCAGCTGTGCGGATGCAGTGACAGACAGACTGCAACATCCAATATGAACCCAACTTTGGAGAGAGTGGTGCTAACCCAGGACAAAGGTGGTGGTGAAATGTTCACAATAGCAGCACGCAACACCATTTCAAACTGGAGAAATGAGGATGAACAGAGGAGCTGCCATTCTTTTGCTTTGTTGACAGTTTCCGAAAACAAAGTCTGTCCGATGTAAACAGAACAAGTTTTGAGATAAGAAATGCAGCACTACAGAATGTTTCCTTGTTATCAGCGGTTCATTCAAATGGTTGTCAGCAAGACTGTAAGGGCCCACAGTCTGGCAGAAATTTGCCTCTGGGGTTGCTGAGCCACAGAAACACTACCTTGCATAATGACAGGTTTCAGAGTAGAAGGCGTGTTAGTCTGTATTCGCAAAAAGAAAAGGAGTACTTGTGGCACCTTAGAGACTAACACATTTATTAGAGCATAAGCTTTCGTGAGCTACAGCTCACTTCATCGGATGCGTTTGGTGGAAAAAACAGAGGAGAGAAAATCTCTCCTCTGTTTTTTCCACCAAACGCATCCGATGAAGTGAGCTGTAGCTCACGAAAGCTTATGCTCTAATAAATGTGTTAGTCTATCTCTCCTCTGTTTTTTCCACCAAATGCATCCGATGAAGTGAGCTGTAGCTCACGAAAGCTTATGCTCTAATAAATGTGTTAGTCTCTAAGGTGCCACAAGAACTCCTTTTCTTTTTACAGAAACACTAAGGGCCTCCAAGCTCTGCAGCTGTAGAGTATTCCTTGTATTCAGAGGGCAAAGAATCAGCATGCTAAGTGACAGTGGAATGTCCCACTCTTAACTGATTCCACACTATTCCTTTTCCAGTCCATCCACCGTCCTGGCTCCTGGGAATGACTCCAGTGAACATATACTGGGAGTTGACATGCTAACTGGGAAGCAGGTTCTCATTCAACTGATTGAACATTGTGAATTGGAAGAAAACAAAGGATCCCATGGCTCCAAATTAATAAAGATAAATAAATACTACTTAGTATTTGTCTGACTGGAACTCAAACAGGTAGAGTTAAGGAGGGATTATGAGCTCTAATAACTTCAAAAAAGAAAAGAATGCAGAGTACCCTGTACTCACTTATGATCTGTGGTATGGTTCCTTTCCCAAGCCACAACACTCTATGGCAATCAAGAGATGCTCCAGATTCCCAGCCACTGTTTCATTAATAGAAACCCAGCCAGGGAGACTTCCCTAGAGCCCTTCAAGTCACTCCTTTCCCTCCCATCCTTGCCATACAAGAAAGTCCCTAGAACCACCCGAGTTGGATTTGTAACAGCTGACAAAGATTGTGGTGGGGAGAGAGAATAGGGCTAGGATGTTGCGCAATAAGGGAAGTGTCAACCCCACTACTGTGCAAGTGACCTTTCTGAGGAGTTTCAGAGTAGCAGCTGTGTTAGTCTGTATTCGCAAAAAGAAAAGGAGTACTTGAGGCACCTTAGAGACTAACACATTTATTTGAGCTTAAGCTTTCGTGAGCTACAGCTCACTTCATTGGATGCATTCAGTAGGGGGGGAAATAGTTTTACTTTGTGTAAGGACACATCCACTCCCAGTCTTTATTCAAGCCTAAATTAATTGTATTCACTTTGCAAATTAATTCCAATTCAGCAGTCTCTTGTTGGAGTCTGTTTTCCCTCCCATACTGTTCTTGTCAACGGCTGGAAATGGCCCACCTTGATTATCGCTACAAAAGGTTCCCCCTCCATCCCCGCTCTCCTGCTGGTAATAGCTCACCTTTCCTGATCACTCTTGTTACAGTCTGTATAGTAACACCCGTTGTTTCATGTTCTCTGTGTATATAAAATCTCCCCACTGCATGCATCTCACGAAGTGAGCTGTAGCTCATGAAAGCTTATGCTCAAATAAATTTGTTAATCTCTAAGGTGCCACAAGTCCTCCTTTTCTTTTCATGGATACAGACTAAGACGGTTGCTACTCTGACAACTGCTCAGCCTGTGATCAGCAGCTAAGTCTACATCTCTGACCTTGGATTCCGGATCTCAAGGATCCTGCTGGCATCAGGCCCCATCTTTTCATTGTAGCATTGTATTCCTGGGCCAAACACTTCAAACCATTATCTTATCTAAGCTTAGATGTCAGAAGCAGGGAGTGCAATGTAAATACAATTTCCATAACAGTGAGAACAAAACTTACCAGCTTTGATCCTATGTGTTTTTGCATGTCAAATACTTAAAGTTATTTACTAATAATGCAGAAATAAAATCTGCTTCCCCTGGACAGCATACACGCTCACCCCCCAAAATCAGGCTAGCACTTGAATGCAATAAGTAATTTAGTTTTGATGCAATCTTTGGTGTACATTGTATGAAATATTACTAAAGATCAGGCACAGTAGATTTGAAATCCTATATTTTTTCTTTCATAACTGAGTGGAACTAGAATGATGTCAAATCAACATGCAGCGGCCGGCAGTGTTCATGGCAGTAAGATGTTGTGAGGCAATATGTCCTTAATGTGGAAAACCATTATTTCTTGAATCAAGTGTTTATAAAATGCTACTAGAAGACAGCAATTATTTCATGGCATCCATGCTAGCCATATTATGTACTGGCCATAGCAATGCCAAAGTGATAACAAAACCAGTCACCAAAACCCAGAGTTTTCATTTAAGTTTTGTTTTACTTCAGAGCAAAATAAGAATAAAATTCCTTCGCTGTAAATAAATCAGTGTTGTTTCTAGCAGATTTTTCCTCTTTTTTCTGTACAACACCAGATTACAAGCAACACAGTATGATAGAACCCTGAACAGTGAATGGATGTGTGACTGACACCAGCATGGCTGGTATATTAGCGATTGAATTGGGGACTTTCAGAAAGAAAATCATGAATCTCTTCAGCTTGAGCTAAAGTGCCAGTTTCTGTAACAGACCTGTACCTTTGGCAGGTATAACTATACCTAAAACTCAAAGTTCATCTCACAGCAGTCCTAGACAAGACTCCAATTATGTGATTACCATACCAGGGACTGAACCACAGAACCAAAAGCTTGAGTTGCCACAGCTTGAGTGAGAGTGCCAGACTCTCTAGCACTGGGATCCTC
The DNA here is from genome assembly GCF_009764565.3 of Dermochelys coriacea. NCBI lineage: Eukaryota > Metazoa > Chordata > Testudines > Dermochelyidae > Dermochelys > Dermochelys coriacea. The sequence goes on along the minus strand of NC_050074.1, from coordinate 97,795,121 downwards.
TGTGGACTGGGCACTGAGGGGGACACATCACATATACTGACCGGCGGGTACAGATGCATTGATTTTTCTTTCACAGTTTAAACATCAACATTTTTATAGAATAATTTACCATTCCCAAAAGCTGCTGACATACATTCTACACTAACTTCAACAAACCAGTGTGTTAGCTCATGAAGAAATACATAGCCAAAAGATGGGAAATGCATCATCTCTTCCTCATCTGTCTCTCTTTTCACCACAACCTTCTTGTCTGAAACTTCATGTTAACAGGATTTACAATGTATATTCTCAGAATACAGGTTCTACAGAACCAATGGGATGCTGTGGGTGTCCTCTAGTGGTCAATATAACACATGACCGTTAAAAGAATATATTACAGTACATGTATTTTGCGGGACATCTATCTAAACTTACATTTTTTTTTCTGTAAACCTTGTTGCTGGTGTTTTTTTTTTAAAATGGTCATGGTTCCTGGGCCAGATTCTGCCCTCAGTGACTTCTGTGCAGCCTTCAGTGATGATGCATGGGTGTCTCTGAGGGTAGAATTAGGTCCATTAGTTGTATTTCTGTCAGTTTTATTTGATAATTTAATCAGGACCTCCTTTAAACCCACACATAAGGAACTCAAACTACAATATTCAGTAAAACAAAAAGATTCTTTACATTTATATTGTTTTATGTGTAACTTTTTTCAAAAATCAATACAACAGAAGAAGGTCTGACATTTGCAACTTGAACCAATTTAGAAAAAGGGTTACTTGTTTCTGAACAGTATGTATATTATATTCAGGATTAGTAAGTCTTTCGTTTCATTGGTCATACACTGTTCTATCTAGCTGCAATATTTTTGGGGTGTTATTCTTAACAGGAGAGCCAGGGCTTTCTAGGGCAAGTAATTCCCATGTCGTGGGATGGTTTGCTCATTATGCATGGAGGAGGAAAACAAATATCCTTTTGGCAGCACTGTGCAATGTGGAGATGTAATTCAAGTTCCACTAACCTCAGTTTTTGATATGTACTCCTCTTACCTCCTGCTCAAGCTGTGCAGGGTGAGAAAAATTCTCTTTGCCTCAGGCTATTGTAACCTCTTCACATGTCCGCAAAGAGGGGGTAAATGGGTGGGCCCTGACCAATTTTCTTGGCAAAATTAAAAATGCACTAACCTGCAGCTGGGGTAGGTGGACTATTGTCATCAACCGGGGAAGGCTGGTTCAGAGACTTCTGTATGTTCCCTGGTTCTGCATTGTTGGGGTGAAGGGAACTTCCTTCCTTCTTCCCACCCTGAGTTTTTCCTTCCCCTTTGATTGTCACTGGGAGGAGGAAAATCTGTAGCTCAATAAGCTCCAGTCAGCAGCTGTCAGGCAGTGTCAGCTGGTACTCAGAATAAAGCTGGGCTCTCCCCAACCAGGAGGCAGTAGAGCCCTTGCTAGCCAAAAGACCACCCACTGTCAGGCAGCAGAGCCATTACAGCTCCCCCACAGCAAAAAGGATCCCTCCTCCCCGCCAGCCAAATGCTCCTCCAAAAAGCAGCAGAGACCTTACCCAGGCAAAAGCCCCCACCAGGCTGCAAATCCATGCAGAGGACCCCCTTTAGTACAGTGGCCAGAATGCCCCCCACCCGATTTCAGAGCTCCCTAGAGCTTCCTCCTTGCTGGATGAGAGGTTCTACCCTCAGACTCTCAGGCAAAAGGCTCTTGAGCTACCCTTGCGGCCAGCAGAGCCCCTAAATCTCACCTGTGCCTCCCCAATGGGCTGCAGCTCCTTGCAGAGCGCCCCCCCCCCCCCCGCAGCGAAGAGCAGCAGAGGCCTCTCCTTCTACCAAGCTCATTTGGTGCTGTTGCTCTTCAGATGCAAAGGATGGTGCTGGCAAGCTCCTTGGCCTCCCTGGCTATCTCCTATACAGGCTCCTGTGTAGCTCCTGAGGTGGGGGTGGAGCTCGGCACCATGACTGCTCAGACTCTTTGGGGCACATTCTTTTTAGCTGACATCATCCCTGTTCCATTCTTTCAGGGTACCCCCAGAAGTTTTTCCCATGGTATGTTATAGTCTGTCTTCCTGGAGCCATCCCTGCTGTGGCTGCTGGCCCTAGTGCCTCACCAGCTGAGTCACCACCATACTCAGTTCCTGCCTTCCAGCCTGGACATCCAGGTGCAGAGGCCCAATCCCTGAGAGGAAAATGGGCTGCTGGAAGTGAGGTGAGGCCCAGCAGGCCTTGGGAAGCCCTTGTGCAGGAGATGGTTGACTGGCAACAGTGAGAAGAAGTATTACTGTCAGACCCACTGCTGTGTGCGCCCACTCAGGTTTGCCTTGTAGCCCTCTAATTTGATGGAGAGGCAGTGGGACCAAACCTGGGCCTTGCTGCGACCCCCCCGCACGCATGGGGGTCACAATGTCACTCACTTAATTTTGGCCCCACAGCCCTGCATTGTGACAGAGGGCAGGCTGGGCCAAACTTGAGCAGGCAATGGGACGGCCAGCACTGCTGCTCCTTGCCACTGCCAACAGTGCTCACCATGAGAAATGTGCGTATGGCTATGGGTGCCACAGATGAGGAGCTTCTTTAGGATCAGGCAGCCACCAGCCTGTCCCTTCCTGGGCTGCACTTCACCTTCTTGTGATGGGACATGCCCGTTGTTAGCAGCCACAACTGCTGTCAGCCATGGAGAGGTGGTCTTGGGCCTGTGGCCCTTTCCAGTAAGATGTACAATAAATGAGTTGCTTGGAAAGATTTAAAAATGGTTTTAAAAAAAACTTTTCTTGCTGACATCTTAATGTGCAAATTCTTTTCATTCTGGAAAATAGAGAAGTATAAGCAGTAAGGAGTCTGTAAGTCGTGGATACCTTGTGTTACTAAGATTTCATAGACTTTTAGTAATATTTGCTCATCACACAGGTAAGAAGACATTTAAGGTCAAATACTAATATGAAATGTACATGCCAGAATAAGACCAGGAAACCTAGCTTCAAACCCAGAAAACAGAATTCTATTCTATATAGATTCTCAGATGGTGCTCATCATTATAGAGCAGGGGTGGGAAAACTACAGCCCGAGGGCTACATCCGGCCCTCCAGGTGTTTTAAATTGGTCCTCAAACTCCCACCTGGGAGTAGAGTCAGGGGCTTACCCAGCTCCGCGTGGCTCCTGGAAACAGCAGCATGTCCCACCTCCAGCTCCTACATGTAGGGGCAGCCAGGGGGCTCAGTGCACTGCCCCCACCCCAAGCACAGCCCCCACAGCTCCCATTGGCCGAGAACTGCGGCCAATGGGGGCTGCACGGGAGGTACCTGTGGATGGGGCAGCCTGGTCGCACCTCTGCATAGGAGCCGGGGAGGACATGCTGTTACTTCTGGGAGCTGCTTTAGATAAGCGTCACCCGGAGCCTGCACCCCTGACTCCCTCCCATGCCCCAAGCCCCTGCCCCAGCTCTGGTCCCAATCCCACCCTCTGAACCCCTCAGTCTCAGCCCAGAGCTCCCTCCTGCACCCCCAACCTCTCATCCCCAGCCTCACCCCAGAGCCCTCACCCCCACCCCAACCCCCAATTATGTGAGCATTCATGGTCTGCCATAAATTTGTGCCCAGATGTGGCCCTCAGTCCAAAACGTTTGCCCACCCCTGCTGTAGAATATGAGTTCCTACCAGTAGTGCATTAGGGTGCATGATTAATATCTGTCATGTGGTGTTTGTTCTGTCATCCTTTTCCCAGGGGGAGAAGTGGGGCCAGTGGAGTGTCTTCTTTTGATAGAGGGAGGGTTTTTGTTCCTATGTGTTTCTGTTAGAGAAGTAAAGGTCAAAGAACATTGCCTTCACTTGGAGCAGAAAGTCATGATGGTCCTTACTTCCTGGGGGAATTCATTCCACAGTCTTGGACCAGCCCTGAGAAGATTCTGTCTCATGCGCAGATAAGCCTTATCCTCTATTGTGCCTGAGGCATGAAGTTCTTGACCAGTCTTCATCCTTGAGGTTTAGGTGATCTTTTGAATATCCTGGGCCCAGGCCACTTAGTGCCTTGAGAATAAGGACTGAGACCCTGAACTTTATTAATAAATAAAGGGGAAGCCAGTATAGAGAACAGAGGACAGCTCTGATGAGCTCACAGTAGCTTGTGTTGCTGAGGAGATGCACTGTAGTGGTCTGTGCTAGTTGGAATTTCCTAAGTGCTGAAGGCTTCATGCCCATGTATACAGCATTGCTGTAATCCAGCCATGAGATGATGAAGGTGTGAATAACTAAGGCCAGAGGTCAAGGGTTGACAGGATTAACTGTGTCTCCAAGCATCATACAGCCTCTGGAAATGCCCCCTTTCACATGCTAAGCCCTAGACCAGGGGTTCTCAAACTGGGGGTTGGGACCCTTCAGCAGGTCGCGAGGTTATTACATGGGGGGTTGCGAGCTGTCAGCCTCCACCTCAAATCCCGCTTTTCCTCCAGCATTTATAATGGTGTTAAATATATAAAAAAATGTGTTTTTAATTTATAAGGGGGGCGTGGCACTCAGAGGCTTGCTATGTGAAAGGGGTCACCAGTACAAAAGTTTGAGAACCACAGCTCTAGACCTCTACAAGGGCAACTCCACAGGACTGGACAGCTAGATTCAGCACCCATGTTTCTCTCTTTAGCTGTCCAGCAGGTCCAAATTAGTTTAGACCCATGGTAGAGACTTTATTCCTGTAGGAAGCAGTACAACCAGTAGCTATTTGCAGCAATGCAAGACAGCATTTTCAAAACAAGACTGCAGTTACTAGTGAACTGAAATACACTATTCAAGCATCCTTAGGCGAGTATGGAAATGTAAAATTTCATTACGTGCCCCTCTTTTCCAAAGCCTTCTGGACTGCATCTCTGTGCTGTGCAGCAGAAAATCTTAGAACCAAGTGACCTCTCACCTAGTTCTTTGTCTCAAGGTCAGTCCTACTGTGTTCACAGGTTCTGCTTCCCTTGGCTCCTAGCTGTTAACAGTTAGTGTCTGGTCATTGGTCCTCCATTGTATCTCCAAAGAAACTTCATCCATATGTGGACAGTTATTGATAATTCATTCATACCAAGTCAGACCTGCCTATATAATGAAACCCAAACCCTTATTCCTCCAGCCCAGAGGAAAAATTAACTCTTTCACACTTACTGGGAAGCAATACAAAGTGAGTGGGTAAACTGAGTCATGCATATTTTCCATAAAATATTACCAAAAATTTCCACATTTCCCACACTAGGTCATTATCCACCAGTATGCGACAGACTTTCCTAGCCAACCGGAGAGGATAGAAAGCATTACTCCTGGATGCTGCTCTTTGAGAGCTTAGTGTTAGAAAGGAAACCAGGAGCAACCCTGAGCTATGGACTAAATGGACCAATTGTGGGTGTGCACCTTTAACCAAAGGAGACTGCAAACTCCTCAAAAGGCTTTCCCCTATACCCTAGCATTACCACTATCTTGCTGTGATTTAGCTTCAGCCAGCTGTTCTCCATCTATGAGCTGATCTCATGTAAGCACTGGGCCATCTTGATGATAATGGTGTTGACCTACAGACTGAAAATTTGCATCTTTGAGGTTTTATTATTTCCACGTTCATATGGTCTTGCAATTCTTGGCTTCACATTAGATTTTCAAGCTCATGGAAACCAGACAAAACTTAAAATCTTGGCAGAAAACCTGACATTTTCACTCTATAAGGAGTCAAAAAGAGTCATATACATGCCCACTGCCTATCTGAACAAATATGTTTTAATTCTGCTAGGACTGCTCACATGATCCATCTATTCACCCTCAAATAATTTCTGTCTATATTCTGTCCGCAGATAGCACAGCCTATGTTCTTTATTGTAAGGTCTTTGGAGCTCATCAAATTATCTGTACTGTGAGCACATTTTTGGGTATGATACAAATTAGAAATAGTAAATATATAAAGATACCTGAACTACCAAAAATAATGGGTAATATTTTCTGATCCTATCCTTCTCATGTTTAGTTATTATATTAACCCACAGTAAAAGCCAAAAGCCATTTTGCAAAGCTTTTTCTTCCTTAGCTGACTAATGTGAAAAATAAGTTATTATTTAGCGCTTTTACAAGTACTGGAAAATAAATAGGAAAACCTTTGTATCTACTTTTGTAAAAACTACATTTGATTGTAGTGCAGTAAATGCCATTCATGACATCCTGATCTAATTTGCATTCTTGTCGTTGCTGTGTTATATAGCTCCTGGGAAACAGCGCAACATTCTAGAAACTTGGTACAAAGATCCTCGTCAAGGCACTTAGATAACAAAAAGAGCAGAGTATAAAAACACAGGCCTGTCCACACTGGATATTTGCCCTGGTGCAGCAACTGTCCAGCATGGACAAGACTGCAGGCAAACAGATCACAAGAGTAACCTTTTCCTTTGTGCACTAAAAAGCAAAAACAACAATAAAACTGCAGCTATTATTGACCATTGCTAGATTCAAATCTCTGCTCTAGAAGAGACATACTCCAAAGCTAATTGCCAATCAATTTTGCTTTCTAAATGTACTGGTAAGACATTTTACTAAAATTCCCTACTGGAGACAAGACTACAGTGCATTTCACCCCACAGTCTTAAACTTTTGTTAATAAGCTCTCATCATTCATGATGTATATTATGATCCCTATTGTGCAGATGAGTAAACAGAGGCACAGAGAGGTTAAATGTCATATAGTAATACAGTGACAGTGCTTGGTAAAGAACCCAGGAGTTCTAATTCCATTCAACTCCTTGTATCAGTAAATGACAATTCATCTCTTAAAAGGTAGCAAACAACAACAACAAATCTAGTTCCATATCAACAGGGATAGACATTTTCTTTCTGACCACTGATCAGACAATAGTTCTTGGAAAACTAATATCTTGAAGAATTTATATTGGTCCAAACTGCTGTTTCTAGCACTGGTAGGTCAGAGACTATTGGATCTTACAATGTGATGATGCCTACATTTATTAAATTGATTTTTTCAGTATTCTTCAATTGTTGTGGAATATTCTAACTTTGCAAAAGTTCTATATCAGTAGCAACATGAAGCACACATTAAAATGTTTATCTGCCTCCACTGCAGTTCCCTTTTGAGTCCCATGCTGCTGCTGTTTCATAAGTAGTGTCTTGTTTCTATGTTCAAGAGAAGCCACGTTGGTCTAATAAAATTAAATTGAGAAAATTCAGGACAATAGATTTGCACAGGTGTTTCTGAGGGCAGATAAGACCAAGAAAGTCAATTGTGAAATGGTCCACTACAGAAAATATGTCTCTTATTTGTTCACAGTAAAGGTACCCATAATTCTCATAATAACTCAGTATTTGAGTGAATCTCAGCAGGTGGAGCAGGAACACACACAGAGACACTGATTTTTAGAAATGCTGAGCACCTACAGTTCCCATTGGACCCAGGTTACTAATTTCAATGGCAATTGTTTGAAAATAAGGTCTATAGTGTATATTGCACATCCTGGTATAAAATAGACATGATTTCATTTGCTCTGATTACAGGTCATTACTCGCATCACACAGGTGAAATGTAACTACATGGCGAGTTGTGAAATGAGGACGCTACCACTGCTTATTTGTTTGTTAAATCTATTTCAGGTCTAAATTCAAGTGCCACAAATGTACTGTGACCTTAGCTATTGTTAAATATTTCTATATAACACAATCTCAATTCTTTTAAAATAACAAGCCAGAGAAAATTAAACAAAAATATTCTATGATTTTCTATGGTGACACCTAATTAGTTCTATTACTTAATGACAACACAACACTAACGGTATGCCCTGCCATGTGCAAACAATTACTTGTGCTATAGATGGGGGACAGTCATGTCAAGAGTTCCTGACTGGAGTATAACCTATGCATGTTGCCAAACAATATTAGATTATTAAATAACTTTGCATGTAATTGAATTTATATTTTATTGTCAGAAGTTGTCATCAGAAATTACATAGATTTACTGAAAACTATTTTACAGCTTTAACCATGATTTGGAAAATTAGCATCCCAAAGCAACAACCTCCCTCTGTTTTGTGATCATTTATTACATTTTAATGATGCAGCCTAGACAAACTAACTGACCTTCTTATAAATCTTCCATGACAACAGAGGATAATTGCTTTGTGTTTTTCCTTAAAGAATGTGTCAGCAGTAATCCATCACTTTACTTGTTTACAATGGAAATAGTACTTTTGTTTTGCAGAATGCAATATATAAATTATCCTTGTCATGAGCCTTACTCTTCACTTAAAGCTGTGCCAGCATTCTTTTGAAAACTCAATTTTTAAGGGCTTATGTACCAGAGCAGTAAAAATTTGTTCCTGACTGAAAACTGGCATAGACAATGTTTCTTTAGAAATTAGTTATTTCAGCAATTCTGAAAAATGAATTTTAATGTATAAATTAAAAATTAGCAAGTAGCACTTTCACTTTTCAGTTTCTAGAACACTTCCACTCAAATACAAAATTGCATTTTAAAATCAATTTTTCAGGTTATTTTCCCATTACCTGGACTAATGCCTGGGGTATTTTGAGGGGCGAAAAGATAAAAATGAGCCAGGGCCAAATCATCCCCTACACGAGGAAAAACATATAGAGGAGATAGGAATCCATGGTTTGTCATGTAATGTTTCTGTGTGCTGTTAAATAGCTACCATAACCCACCCTAGTAGTAGATGATATAAGGCTCTGTATCGAGGACTTCACTAATACTTTTCTCAGTGGTAGAAATATTAACTACAGTCACTCAACTTGTGCACCTTACATAATCATATATGCCTGTGTAGAGTGGATGGATGTAAAATGTTGCCAGATCAAACTGCTAGTATTTTACTCCCACTTTGCACAGGTGTTAATGACTTATACATGGTGTGAGGGCTTGGTGAATAATACCTTGGGTTTTCATTAAGGATCTGCAGTATTTAAATTAAACTGTATGCAGTCCTCATTCCAGCAGTAGTGGCAGGCAGGTCTTAGCTGGCCTGTAAAGCACTCCACTTTGCCATATGTTAAACAGGTTGCCACTTTTGCAGCCAAAGGGACATTGCTTTATGGTCAGCATGCATTTAATCACTTGCAGGCTGTGACTCAATAGAAATGCACATCCAACCTTCTCAAAGCGCCATAAAATCAGTTGTCCTTCAGATATTTGCTATTAACTGATATGTTTGCCCCTGTGAGTAATTTAAACATCCCCACAGTGTTGCACACACACAAACTTTAATCAGATAAAATCCCAAATACTTTCAAATCAACTTCTTTCGTGCAAGCTGCATAGGCATGCTGCAGGAAGATGAACAATGCATTCACTAGACCTTTGTGAAAAAAGTCTTGGCACAGGTGAATGCTCTACCCCATATTCACACCCGACTACAATGATTTTTTGTACAAAATATGCCTTGTGAGATATCATTTGAAAACTAATCACACATTAGTCAATAATATCATTGTAAAATATTTGTAACAATGCCGTGTGTGAAATTATGGATACTCACTAGTATTATGCTTTAAAGTCTGTGACTGAAAGGTATTTCAACCGGGCATGTCAGGGTGAATTGATAAACAGGTTTTTTTTCCCTCGAGACACCTCAAACCAGAAATGGCCCAAATTCAAAACCCCATTCACTGTATCGGAGGTTGCAGCAGTAAGAAATATTGTGCATAGTAGTAACTACCAGTGGGGGATGAACTTGCACAGAGCCTTATCTTCTAGACCTCAGGGGTCCTTTACTCAGCATGAAATAATTAACTTAATCTGGGGCTACCCTTCAGAAGAATACATTTAAAATGTTCAAAGTATAAAGAGAGGGGTAGTGAACCCTCAGCTATCTTGCACTTTAAAGAGACAAAGAAACAAAGCAATTTGATCTCAGTGGGTTCTGGCCAGGGTGTCTAGTGAAAAGCTAAAAAGAAGTTGGGGGGGGAGTGAAAAACCATCTTGAACAAAGACCATCTTGCTAGATTGTTTTAGACTTTTAAATGTGTTTTCACTTTTATTTGCTTTTAACTACCTTTATCTTTAGCTCTTTTACTTGGTATCACTTAAGCCACGCTCTTTTGTTAATAAACTTGTTTTGCTCTCATTATAAATCACCAGAGCTGGGTAAGTTTGGTAAAGTGTGTGCTTCTACTAAGCTAACAAGTTAGAAATGTAAGACTATCTTTGTAAAGGAAGCCAGTCTACTGCTTTTTCTGGAAGGGTCCAGTGAGAGGGACTGGTCTCTGCAGTAGGACAATTTTGGGGTGAGTGCGGGGCTGGAAGGGTACTAAGGTCAGCCTGTAAGGAATAAACAAGTTGGGCAAAGCCAGGCTGTGGTCAGTGGGCTGCTGGTAGGCCAGTGGGGTCAAAGTGCTGAACCAAAGCTGCATAACCACAGGACACCCGAGGCTACAAAGCAGATGTTAACTGAACACCTTAGTGACCTGGGTGAACCCCAACATGTCATAGTGTACAAATAAGGAACTGAATGACAATGATTTCAATGAACAAAACTCCTGTCCACAGGAATCCCTGGGTGATGGGTACATCCATCATAGCAATCTGTATGCCAACATCCCACACCTGGCTCCTGGTGCAAGAGAAGTGTCTGGATGAAAGGGGACATAGACAGGCTTCCCTATGCCATAGTGATCCATAGCTGCCAATCTGGCCTGGGGCGTAATGGACAGCCAGGCATAAATTAGTGCAGTCTTCAGGCCTCTAACTTATGGCAGAAACTAGACTAGGCACCTTTGCCCACTCCTCCAGTTTCCTGTCAAGCATAGCTTGGCCAAACCAGAAAATCTGGCACCACATTTGTAATATACAGGATGTTGTCCAAATTGAATAGATTTATTTTATTAGTTAAATATCTTTGATTGGCTATTAAAACAGCTTGTTCTATTGTTTCATCTGTTAGAAACGCTTCCCCTTTAATGGGGACTTCTTTATAGAAAACCTTGGCTGGCCTCTTGCAGATAACCCACTGGGAGGCTTTGTTGATCAGTAAGGTGCTGTTATTGGACAGTTTTGTGGTATGACAGAATCAGTACCACTAATCATGTTATCTTCATCTTTTTCATTATTCCTTGAAGGTATTTCAGATAAGAAAGGACAAGAGAATGAATTGCCTGAAAAGCCGAATTTGCTGAGTAGAGGGAGTTATGAGCAACTTCTTCCACAACATGATGGAAATGGGGTCCAGACAGTTCTTGCTACTGCTGCTCTTATGATATTAATTACATCAGTGGAGTGATTTTGATTTTTCAAACATATGTTCATTTACTCTCTTGTTATCCATTACCATCAGGTGAATCATTCGCCTATCAGGGACCAGTGTTAGCCGCACTGTAAAATATGAGCTGTTCCTGAGTGGCTTGAAGAAAAGACTAATAGAAGCAATTGCAGTGATGGGAAGAATGGTATTCCATAAAGGAGAGACATGCGGGGAGGGAGGGAGGTTAAGGGGAGACATGAGCTAATACATTGGGGGAAAGGCAGAGAGAGGCTAAATGAGGATGGAGCAAAAGAAAGAAGAGCCACTAGTGATAAACCAAGTCCAACAGCCCCCTTTCTCTTATGTTTCCAGCATCAGCTTTCATGTATGTTCCTGCTTCTGCTTCATTTTCTGCTCCTACTCCACTGTTTCTCCAGGTGCAAACTAGTGCTTGGACTAGAACTGCTATGCTTCTCCTTTCTCTTCAGGCTCACTGTTAGCCTGGGGATTCTCAATGCCACTCTTGAGAGACCATGCTCTCACAATCCACTTATTTACATATTTGCTGTTGCAGGAGATGGCTTTAGATGGAAACTTGACTGGGGTTAGATGGGAGGAGTATTCCAGAATGGATGATTAACTGGGATAAGGGCTTTGGTCCCCTATGTATTTCTATGCACTGGCATTACAGTGGATACTGCTTCAGGGGTGTATGTCACTAAGAGTAAAACCTTCAAAGCTGATCAGTCAAAATAGTGGTGAAAGTATTTTCTATATATTTTGACCTTAGTGAAAATGATTATCTAAGAAAATAATGCTAATATTAAAAGGATTTTAAATTACTCTGTCCTCCACCCTACCACCTTAAGAGATCAACAATAATCCTCATCTCAAATGTTCAGAAACAAAGTTTTAAAATCATTAGTGAAGAAAAGATTTTTAGGGAGAATTTATGGTAATCCTCTTGATTATAGGTTTCAGAGTAGCAGCCGTGTTAGTCTGTATTCGCAAAAAGAAAAGGAGTACTTGTGGCACCTTAGAGACTAACACATTTATTAGAGCATAAGCTTTCGTGAGCTACAGCTCACTTCATCGGATGCATTTGGTGGAAAAAACAGAGGAGAGATTTATATACACACACACAGAGAACATGAAACAATGGGTTTATCATACACACTGTAAGGAGAGTGATCACTTAAGATAAGCCATCACCAACAGCAGGGGGGGGAAAGGAGGAAAACCTTCCATGGTAACAAGCAGGTAGGCTAATTCCAGCAGTTAACAAGAATATCAGAGGAACAGTGGGGGGTGGGGTGGGGGGGAGAAATACCATGGGGAAATAGTTTTACTTTGTGTAATGACTCATCCATTCCCAGTCTCTATTCAAGCCTAAGTTAATTGTATCCAGTTTGCAAATTAATTCCAATTCAGCAGTCTCTCGTTGGAGTCTGTTTTTGAAGCTTTTTTGTTGAAATATAGCCACTCTTAGGTCTGTGATCGAGTGACCAGAGAGATTGAAGTGTTCTCCAACTGGTTTTTGAATGTTATAATTCTTGACGTCTGATTTGTGTCCATTCATTCTTTTACGTAGAGACTGTCCAGTTTGGCCAATGTACATGGCAGAGGGGCATTGCTGGCACATGATGGCATATATCACATTGGTAGATGCGCAGGTGAACGAGCCTCTGATAGTGTGGCTGATGTGATTAGGCCCTATGATGGTATCCCCTGAATAGATATGTGGACAGAGTTGGCAACGGGCTTTGTTGCAAGGATAGGTTCCTGGGTTAGTGGTTCTGTTGTGTGGTGTGTGGTTGCTGGTGAGTATTTGCTTCAGATTGGGGGGCTGTCTGTAAGCAAGGACTGGTCTATCTCCCAAGATCTGAGAGAGCGATGGCTCGTCCTTCAGGATAGGTTGTAGATCCTTGATGATGCGTTGGAGAGGTTTTAGTTGGGGGCTGAAGGTGATGGCTAGTGGCGTTCTGTTGTTTTCTTTGTTGGGCCTGTCCTGTAGTAGGTGACTTCTGGGTACCCTTCTGGCTCTGTCAATCTGTTTCTTCACTTCAGCAGGTGGGTATTGTAGTTGTAGGAATGCATGATAGAGATCTTGTAGGTGTTTGTCTCTGTCTGAGGGGTTGGAGCAAATGCGGTTATATCGTAGCGCTTGGCTGTAGACAATGGATCGAGTGGTATGATCTGGATGAAAGCTAGAGGCATGTAGGTAGGAATAGCGATCAGTAGGTTTCCGATATAGGGTGGTGTTTATGTGACCATCGCTTATTAGCACCGTAGTGTCCAGGAAGTGGATCTCTTGTGTGGACTGGTCCAGGCTGAGGTTGATGGTGGGATGGAAATTGTTGAAATCATGGTGGAATTCCTCAAGAGCTTCTTTTCCATGGGTCCAGATGATGATGTCATCAATGTAGCGCAAGTAGAGTAGGGGCATTAGGGGACGAGAGCTGAGGAAGCGTTGTTCTAAGTCAGCCATAAAAATGTTGGCATACTGTGGGGCCATGCGGGTACCCATCGCAGTGCCGCTGATTTGAAGGTATACATTGTCACCAAATGTGAAATAGTTATGGGTCAGGACAAAGTCACAAAGTTCTGCCACCAGGTTAGCCGTGACAGTATCGGGGATACTGTTCCTGACGGCTTGTAGTCCATCTTTGTGTGGAATGTTGGTGTAGAGGGCTTCTACATCCATAGTGGCTAGGATGGTGTGGCTATACTTCAACAAAAAAGCTTCAAAAACAGACTCCAACGAGAGACTGCTGAATTGGAATTAATTTGCAAACTGGATACAATTAACTTAGGCTTGAATAGAGACTGGGAATGGATGAGTCATTACACAAAGTAAAACTATTTCCCCATGGTATTTCTCCCCCCTCCCCACCCCCCACTGTTCCTCTGATATTCTTGTTAACTGCTGGAATTAGCCTACCTGCTTGTCACCATGGAAGGTTTTCCTCCTTTCCCCCCCCCTGCTGTTGGTGATGGCTTATCTTGAGTGATCACTCTCCTTACAGTGTGTATGATAAACCCATTGTTTCATGTTCTCTGTGTGTGTGTATATAAATCTCTCCTCTGTTTTTTCCACCAAATGCATCCGATGAAGTGAGCTGTAGCTCACGAAAGCTTATGCTCTAATAAATTTGTTAGTCTCTAAGGTGCCACAAGTACTCCTCTTTATTATATTTCTCATTAAAGTTCATGTTATTCTTTTTCTTTATTATATTTATATTGAAGTCTCTCTCCCTTTGCTTGTCACAAAGAGTTAAAGCTGTAAGAATTTAAGAGCTTTTCAGTAATTTGGCACATCAGCTTTATCCCAGCTATTACCCAACTGCATCAAGATATTAATGTAGTCATCTCTCTTTAGTCTCAATGAATTGTGATAAAAATGTCAAACAATTAGATTATATTGGCCAACGTAGCCCTGTTTGATTGAGTATAGATGTAGGCCATGTCCCTTGAATCATACTGATGAAGAGGCAGAAAGGCATGTAGAACTCCACTGTATATTTATTTCAATATGCTATAGCCTTTAGGTTTCTACTGTCAGTAATGTAGAGAACTAAAATATGCTAAACAGATGTTTTCAGGCTGCATAAAGGTCAATGTCATTCAAGGCAAACAAAACTGATCGCTGCAGGAGGAAAAAAACCTGCCAAAGCCGCAAAAGATTATGACATAAGGGGTTAAGTTAAGCAGGCAGTAAACAGTTTATGACTACAAATTTACAGACAGCAGGTACATTGCACAAATTTGACCTCAACCACCTGAGCTAAAGAAGTCTCTGTTAGCCATAGGAGTATTAGCGCTTATATCCTCTTAGCCAGTTACAAGAGTAAATGGTATATATACACACATTCTAGCCATTGCAATACACAGCTTATAGATAATTGATATAGATATGTGGTTATGAACTTTTAATGCTAGATAATGTGTATTTACTGGAAGGGCAGTCAGATATCTAGGATGAAATTTTCAGATGGCCTCCCTTTTCTGCATGCACAAAATATGCGCCCTATAGCCTGTGGAAACAGTACATCACATACTGACAACTCTGAGCATCCACGTGGAATGCACATAACCATTCAATTTGCACATAGAACAGGTACTGATTCCTCAAGGGATAAAGTTACCGCAGAAACTTATTTTTATGATTTATTTAGGAGCTTACAATATGCTCAGTGCAGTCAGGACACTAAATCCAGACAGTTCATGCCTTCAAGAGATCTACACAAGACCCATTAGTAATAGATCCATTGTAGTAAGAACCATTGTTAACCTCACTCCCTTCTGCTTCAAGTGTAAGGTGAATTTCCATGAGCTGCCTTCTCCAATACAAACATAGAAGGGTGTGTACATATTTTAAAACAGACAAAAGCTCCACCCTAACATAATACTCCACTGGACACACACTTTCCCCCTTGGTAGAGGATGAGAGAAAGAATGAACCATAATACTTGTGGATGTGAGGAAGTGGTAGATGTGGTATATTTTGACTTTAGTAAGGCATTTGATACTGTCTTGCATGATCTTCTCATAAACAAACTGGGGAAATACAACCTAGATGGAGCTACTATAAGGTGAGTGCAAAACTGATTGGAAAACCATTCCCAGAGAGTAGTTATCAGTGGTTCACAGTCAAGCTGAAAGGGCATATCAAGTGGGGTCAGGCAGGGATCAGTTCTGGGTCTGGGTCTGTTCAATATCTTCATCAGTGATTTAGATAATGGCATAAAGAGTACACTTACAAAGTTTGCGGATGATACCAAGAGGGGAAGGATTGCAAGTACTTTGGAGGCTAGGATTAAAATTCAAAATGATGTGTACAAACTGGAGAAATGGTCTGAAGTAAATAGGATGAAATTCAATAAGGACAAATGCAACATACTACATTTTGGAAGGAATACTTAATTGCACAAATACAAAATGGGAAATGACTGCCCGGAAAGGAGTACTGAAGGGATCTGGGGGTCACAGTGGATCACAAGCTAAATATGATTCAACAGTGTAATATTGTTGGAAAAAAAGCAAATATTCTGGAATGCATTAGCTGGAATGTAGTAGGCAAGACACAAGAAGTAAATCCACTCTTCTCAATGCTGATTAGGCCTCAACTGAAGTATTGTGTACAGTTCTGGGTGCCACATTTCAGGAAAGATGTGGACAAATTGGAGAAAGTCCAGAGAAGAGCAACAAAAATGATTAAAGGTCTAGAAAACATGACCTATGAAGGAAAATTTAAAAAATTGGGTTTGTTAGTCTGGAGAAGAGAAGACAGAGGGGACATGCTAACAGTTTTCAAGTACATAAAAAGTTGTTACAAGGAGGAGGGAGAAAAATTGTTCTCCTTAGCCTCTGAGGATAGGTCAAGACACAATGTGCTTAAATTGCAGCAAAGGTAGTTTAGGTTGGACATTAGGAAAAACTTCCTGTCAGGGTGGTTAAGCACGTGAATAAATTGCCTAGGGGGGTTGTGGAATCTCCATCATTGGAGATTTTTAAGAGCAGGTTGGACAATCACCTGTCAGGGATGGTCTAGATAATACTTAGTCCTGCCATACGTGCAGGGGACTGGACTAGATGACCTCTCAAGGTCTGCTCCAGTCCTATGATTCTTTGTGACAGATGTTAGTCATATTGCTTAATGCATTACTGGAGGGTGCTCGGATACTATGAAGATGAAGGCTGTATTAGAATCAATATCAAACAAAACCAAATAGCTATGGCCATGGGGACTGAACTCCCCATTCCACCCAAAATCAGGGTAGAAGATTATTAACAGGAGGAGAGGAGGGAATCCTGCATTATCCATGCTGCATGTGTTCGATAAACAGAGGACTTCATTTTGCAGTAATATAAATCTGACCTCATTCACAAGCAATAAGTTCACACATAACCACACATTAAAGAAAAACACATATTTCTTAAATAATGGATCTGATTAACAATAGTGGATCTGATTCAAAATTCACAGCGGCAAATGACTTTAGGGGACTTAGCCCTGACTTACATGAGTGTAAATGAGACCCCAGAATGCTCCTGGATCATCTCCTAAAATCTAAAAAGATGTTATGGGCTACAGTATCTCTATAAAATTGATCTCTGAAACTTTCACTTTAGTCAGTAGCTTGTTGTGTGACCTTAAAATAATCCAAGCAAAGGAAAACAAACAAACAAAAAACCCAAATAAAAATATAGAATTTAGTAGAAAAGTGTTTTGGTTGCAGGATGCTGCTTAATGTATTTAATAACCCTCACTTTAGTGGTCAACTATAGAGGTATTTATTCATAAAAGAAAATAAACACAAAGTCCTAATTAGCACTGCATTATTGAAGATTTCTGGAAAGTCTTTTCATCCTTATTGACTTCTGGCCTTTCCTAATAATTTGAAATGGTAAACGCCAAGCTCAAGAACATTAAATAAAAATGATAGGATGTGACCTTCCAATTTGAAAAAAGAATGTATTCCTGGAGTTAAGTAGTGATCTCATTTTCAGTTTCACCTTGCAATTTTCTGCCCTCTTCTGCCATCACGTGTCAGGCCCAAGCATTATGTGAAATATAGAAAAAATAATTCAAGTTAAAAATTCAATGATAAATAACTAGATTTCTCAAAGTTTGACTTATTAATGCATACTGCCACCAAATTGAAAATCTAACTAAAAAAGATGACATGATGTTTAAAAACATTTCAGAAAGATAACAAAATAAAAATGTGGTAAACTCTACTTTTATCTATATTTTATTCTAGTAAGGGGAACACCCAGACACTTTAAGGCTTACAGCTATTTGCTGTGTTCATCTTCTTCCATTTACTCTGCTGAAATTACTTCTGAAGGATTTTTGCTTCTAAAAGGAATTTTTATTTTGTTGGCTGCCAGTACAATGCTAGAAGGTATCACATGTATATTCTCCCTACAATGCACATATACAGGGCATGCGCACAATGAGAGAATACACTCCAGCTGTCTGTACCAATGCTATTGTTATGCTGATATTTATTTTTAAGGTATATTATTTATATAGAAAATACAGACTGTGGGCTTTAGCCTTGGAGACTTCGCAGCTATTTTACACTCCAGTAGGGTTGTGTAAGGTGTTATACTGCACTTTGGTTTATAAAGAAAAGAAAAAAAAGGGGCCAAACTCAGTCGGAAATCAGTCTCTGTACCATAAGAGCTAAGCAGCCCTTCTATAACCTGCAATACTTAACATAAATGTTTCTCTTATTAGGCATTCTGCCTCACTCTCTCCTCAATATGCTGTAGGAAACTAACCCAAGCAGGGCTTTTGAAGATGACATTCGTCGGGCTCACTCATGTCCCCCAGATGTGCTAATGCAGAAGACGACTTTTACTGGGGGCTGCACATCAGCCAACCAGCAGACAGTTTTATGTGAGCCACAGCTTAACATTTACTGTTTGGCTCTACCTTGACTGAACAGAATGTTCTTGACGTTAGTCAGAGAGACCTCATTTATGCCAATCATTCAACCTCTCTCAGTACTGGAAAATGGATGGCATAAATATCTCACTGTTTGACCTCAGGAATGAATCTACCATATATGGATGAACAACAAAAGGGAACCATGGGTTTTAAAATTTGAAACCTTCAAAACATTCTGGTCTCTGACTCTGTATCTGCTGCCTCCCAAGCACTTCAAGTATGAGACTTAATGATAGGATGGTTAGAGCATGTCCATTCCCCTCACCCTCATCTATTGTTGCATGTGAGAACAATATGCTCACATGTGAGGGACGTAAAATCTATCACCATGCAGCATTGTTAAGTCTGGGTAAAGGGTTAAACTCATTTGTATGCACTCACCCTGCAGTGAGTTCCACAGTGGTCAGTCTTCACTGGAAATTGTTATAAATGTTTTAGGGAGAGGCTTCTATGTCAGCCCACCTTCTCTTCTCAGTTGGCAAGTTTCATTGTACAGAAGGTTGTGAATAGATTTAGCTTGATCGCATTCTTAGAATAGATGCATATACCACCTGGACAAGTTTTTGGTTAGTTATGCAGGTTCCTTAAAACTAGTTATGGGAGACTGTCACGGGGCAAATACACCCTGTCACTCTGGGGGTGGGGTAAGGACATGGTAGCCCCGAGGTTAAATCTACATGGCTGCCTCAGCCTCAGGGCTGCATGGTCCAATGGCTGATGCCAATAGGAGTCCCCTTGTCTGCAGGGAAGCACAGCCCAATGGCCAGAGTCAGTAGGACTCCCCTTGACTGCAGGGAAGCGCAGTCCAATGGCCAGAGTCATCAGGAGGGCATGTGCTGGGCACCTTTTAGGGGGGTGGCTGGGTAGGGGAACCTGGATCCTTCATGCTCCACTGGGTCCCAGCCCAGGTAGTGGCATGCCACTAAGTCAGCAGGGAATCCGCCTGCAATATGGCAACTGCTGCAAAGACACTGGCTAGTCCCTCCCTGGGCTACTTCCTATTGTGACTCCTGCAATTGAAGTCAGAGTGTCTTCAGAGTCTTAGGGCTCCTTGGGTGGTGACTGCAATCTCCCTGGGGTGTCTGCAGGTACCTGTGTGCCTGCCTGGGCCTTGGCATCTCCTGCTTCCACAGTCCAGGATCTTGGCTGCTCCTCGGTTGGAGCCAGCAAGGTGAGTCCTTTCTTCTCGGCCATCAGCCCAGACTGGGCTAGGATGGTCCCTTTTATACTGCAGCAGCACTTGGAGCATGCCCAGCAAGGCTGAGGGGGCGTGGCTTCCACTGCTCAGAGCGCTGCCTTAATCCCTTCTGCTGCAGTGCGGGGCAAGTATACCCCATCACAGAGACCCATACCATATCTATCTGACTCCTTTAATACAGCAGGATTAAATATTTGGTGGACAGTGTAGAATGCTCAAGTTGCTTGTTTTTTAGTTCACAGTGCTTCTTTGAACATGTGATGTTTCAGAAGAAATTTTTGGCAGAAAATATTTTTCACTGTTTGGATACCTGCAAAAATGTCGACAGCTTTTCACATTTCATTTTGAATAGTGAGTTGGGGGTAGGTTACATGATCAAAGTTGACACTTCTCTGTCTGTAAATCATTTACCTCCCAAGACATGTACTGTGGACATTGTGCAAGTTTTCAAATGAATATGCAACATGTACTGAGAGTACAATACAATTCATTGGTGCATTTTGTAGATTTATAGTGGTTGATTCCATGATTTGTATACAAATGATGGTAACTACTGCTTTCTGTGCTTCTAAGGTATCTGAGGTTCAATCTTCAAATGGGCCAAGTTTACTCTTGGTGCAGCTCAGGAGCGGTGGAAAGAAAGAGGCTCCTCTGATTATGGGCTGGCATAACTTAGAGCAGTCTCAAGGTTATTCTAAGTTATACTGGGTGCAACTCTCCCTCACACCCGCTGAGGATTTGCTGATGTGCTGTACCCCACTCCCTTTGGAAAGTGGAGGGGAGTATGCAGGAGTAGGGGGACAGACACCTATGTCAGGGGGAATCTTTGTCTGCCCCATTATGGCAGTTTTGTGGCAGCATAAAGCAGTCAGATCAGGGACGATTAAGTGCCTTATTTTTGTTATACCCTTCCCTAGCTAACTGGATGCATTTCTTCACTATGGCACATTTAGAGCTATGAAGTTTTGTCACACTTTTCTTGGACTGTTACCTACCACTCAAATTATGTTCTTGTCCTGTAATATTATCAATAAATTCAACATGATTTTTTTTCTCCTCACATTTTTTAGGTTACATAAATTTCAGCAGAGCAATTTTTTTCATGCTCGAATATATTATGGTATGTCACTTCTGTTATAAAAGCTAATTGATAATGTGATTTGTTATGTTGCTGAGACATAATTCAGAAAGTTATTTTAAAGCCTTTGATACATGGAATAGCACTAACTGTTTAATATTTCTTGTATGAATGGACACAGCATAAGGTAAAAAATGTGGTGCATGTAGATGAAATATTTCCAGAAGCTTTTATTCTTGTTGTTTGGGCTTGTGCCAATGTCTTTCTAGTGGAAAGCTCATATTTCTAAGAGGCTTCTCCTAGAATTTATTCCTTGGTCATTCGTTAGCTTTTTTTTTTTTTTGGTGGCTGAATAAAAATAATTTGAAAAAAATAATAGCTTGCAACCAAATATTGAAGCACATGTTCCTGCAATCTTAAGAACAAGCCTTCAAAACAAAACAAAAAAACATATCGAGCAAATGTTTTTGATTAAGATTATTTATAATACAGTATAAACATTTAGAAAGTGCACTTCTGAAAAATTACTGTATTTGTGTGCATCTAATAATAGGTTTGGTGTAATCTTATCAAAATCTTTCTATCTGTGACCATTCTCAGTGTAGTTATCCCCAGGGAGTACTTTTTCTATACAACTTGATAATGGAACTCAAGGTTAACTTTTATACTTGCACTTGAACAGTTTGGCTGAAAAGATTAAATTCACTCTTCATATTGTAAGATGCAGTCCCTGAACCTGGGACCCCACCTCAGTTCCCAGTAGTTCTCCAGTTAACCCACTTGCCACCAGGAGTTTTAAAATAACCTTTCCACTCTTGGGGTCTAAAGAATTAAGTCCTCTCAAAATAAATATACAATTCCTTTGGCCCTTGCAGATTCAAACTCTTATTTCCTCAGGGTTCTTTGTTTCACGGCTTCAAGTTCTGTCTCTCTTGGCTCCCCAGGTCCTTCGATTCAGGGGATCTCTGCCAGTCCCACTCTGGCTTCTTGATCCTCTCTTCCTAGTCCTGATCACTGAGTAGCTCAGATCCTTTTTTCACTTGAGGCAGGTTTCCCTAGCCCTCTTTGCTTGGGCTGTGCTTGTACTGTGCAAGTTTTCTTAGCCCACCATTATCCTAGTGATGACACCAGAGATCCTCCCTGTAGGTCTCCAGACTCTAGTCTCTCCTGAGTTAAGAGCACTCATTTTTAATTCTCAGCATGTGTCACATGACTTAAAACACCAGGCCCCCCATTTCCAGCTTGGTATAGTGATCCTTCCCTGAACTTAAAGGGGTTATGACTTGGAACAGGGTTGGTTGGTCCCAAGCCCCCCAGTGGGGAAAGCCCACTCTCTTAGACTTCAGCAGAGGTTTCTATAGAATGTTAGGTGCTAAACTTGCAAACTAAATTCATATGACTGCCCAGACAGAGAAGTAATTTCAAGAGTTATTTGGCTTGTTCAAAGTTAAGACTCTCTGGGCCTATCTATGCTACAGCCATGTTAAATGCAGCTAGGCTTTGACCATCTCAGACAGTCAGAGCTAGCACAACACATAGAGGGGCTCTTCTGCAGTGACTGGGGGAAGATGGCGGAGAAGCAGTTTGCGGCAATGAGCAATCCTCTGCTAGGATCTTTTCACAATCTCATAAAGAATAATATTCCAGTGACTGGTATATTCAGGGCAAGAGGTCAGTTTTGCATAGTTGGTAAGTGTAGCACTGTTCTTCTAAATTGCCCAGAGTCATTACAGTTCTTGAGTCTACGAAGGGTTGGTGATCTACAATTAAGACTGTTTGAGATGGTCAAAGCCTAGCTGCATTGAGTCACTGAGTCACTACTCATTATTTAATAAACTGTCTTTTTAAAAACAGACATTAAGCTTTTCTTAGCTTTAGTTTGTGTCACTTGTCCTGTATTAAATAATAGCTAAATTAGTCTTGTAGACCTTTAGATTTATTGTTCTTTCAGGAAAGTGTATGTAATAATGAGGATCATCTGTATTGCAAAGAACGTATACCTGGTTTCCTTAACCTTTTTGAGGAAGAACACTCCCTAATTCCTTCTATCATGCAGAGTAAGCTCTGTGATATTATAAACCCCTTCTATTCTTTTAACTCACCCTTTTACTAAGGGTCACCACAAGTGTGTACTACACACATAAGGTCTGATTCTCATTTACATTAAAATGCCATTACATAACTCTGGCAGGTTAAGGTGACCGTATACTGGCTGTAAATAATATTTTCCACATATTTTAAGATCCCTTTACACTTCCAGAGTGGTGTAAAGGGCCCTTAGCCTAAGTGAGAATCAGCCCCATAGAGCATTTATGTAGAATGTGACCTTATGAATTGTTTAAATATATACTAATTTCTGAAAACAGATAGGGATGGCAAAAATGATTTGGCCAAAATAAGAATCAACTTAACTTTCAGCCACAACTCAAGGAAAGTTTGGGAAAAAACTTCAGAAAAGCATTCAGGGTTTCAGGTGCTTAACCAACTCAAGCCTCTGAACCTGACCTTTTCTCCATCACTTTTTTCAACTGTTTGTACACCCCATAATTTGCCCACCCTCAATTTTTATTTACCAGCTTTATTGCTTAAAAACTCACCACTCTAGAGTTTTATCAGCAGTACTGATGAATTTTTTCCTTGTACAATGTATATTAGTTTTCCTTCTTGTTATTGTCCCCTAGTCCTTACATTTCTTTGCAGTGAAATATAAAAGCTATTCATTTGTCTGTGTTGTTTGGTTCTCCAAATCATTCTGAATTCTACCTGCTTGTGCCTTTGCACTGAGTGACCCTCTGCTTTTATAGTATCAGGAAATTTAATCGTGTTACTGCACATTGCTTCTACCTGATAATACACAGGGAAAAAAAACCCTCCAGATACTAATTATTGTGGCATTGACTAGTAATCATCCTATATCACTGCATGAGTACCCACTTTCATTGATATTCAAGGTAGTTTATTATCCAATCAAGCAGCTATACTATATTTACTGATCTTACTAAGTAGTCTTTAGTGCAATACTGCATAAAAAGGTTTTTTAAAAGTCCCAGCAACCCATGTTTATGGCTGCACACCATGGCCCCAAGTCAACTACTTTGATTACTTTCTCAAGAAATTTGATCAAATGTTATGCGTGCCCTCTGCTCTGACTATCCTTAATTAGTATAAATCATACATTTCTAGGTATTCCGCGCTGTATCCCTGATTAACGTTTCCAGTATCTTCCTCCCAAAAAATCAAGCTTACAGGTCTATAGTTTCCTGGATCTAGACATTATTCTTTATCAAAGTTTTATGATAAAGTAGCGCTGTCAGACTGCAGAGAAATTTTCAAACATACTCATTCATCTTTTTGACAGAGGTTGCCGCCTGGCAGTTAGGGACAAAGCATCCAATACCAATGGAAACATTTTTGGGAAAAGTAACTTCGAAAGATAAAATATTTGCATCAGTTTCATAAATAAAATTCACAATTGTAAACTACTGAATAAACTAATTACAGTTTGATAGTAGACACTGCTAAACAATCTTTCTTAACCTTTTCAGCATTGCACCTTTTATCTTGGGTTATTATCAAAGAATATCCTTTGTAATTTTCTGAATAGGTGAAGAAACTTTTCTGGCCCTGTCATAAGTCTGGAAAGCTGGTACTTCAAGAATACTAAAGTTAATGCAGTAAGTTCATTAAGACATAAGTAGCAAAATAGGAAAGGATTGGTGATCTACAATTAAAAAAAGAGTACTCTCTTTTTCAAGCCTTTTTACTATCCATTATAGACATAAAAGAAAAAATGAGTGGGTGGCACCATATGTTAAAAATATTTACAATGCTAACAAACTACAATTTGATGATAAATAAATGCGATGAAGAAAGAGAGAGAAAGAAGATTGAAAAAACTGGTAAGGAAGGAAGACTCTAAATGTAACTGTAGATAAGGCGCAGATAAAGGAGTACTGGGAAATTCTGAACATACACAATTAAGGTGGTCTGGATGATATGCACTGTAGGTAAAAAGAGAATTAGTTAATGAAGCGAGTGTATCACCAATTTTTTTTGAAAAATCATGTCCACTGGGGAAATATTGCAAGACTGGAATAAGGCAAATGTAATCCAAAACTACAATAAAGAAAAGTGTAACCCTGGCACTTACACTCCTGTAACTCCAATTTCTATACTGAGTAAATTAGAGGAAAAAAATCATGTTAAAAACATTGCTAAACACCTAGAGGATCAGGGAACCATGAGCTACAAGCAAGATGGATTTTAGGAAGAAAGTCTATAGAAAAACCTTGGCATTTTAAGAACAGAATTACAAAACTGGTGGGTAAAGGGAATGCGGCAGATTATGATTTTAGTAAAGCATTTAATACATCTTCACGCAAAATTTTGTAAAGCAGCAATTCAAATGGGCTTGGATATGAACATTCACTTGGGCTGAAAAGAGGATAATGCAGGTTGCTATCAGGATAACGCAATGTATCAAGACGAAGGGTAGTGTCTATTGGGTACCACAGGGATTGGTATTACTTTTGGTTTTGTGTAGCACCTCCACTAATGATCTGTAAGAGGAAGTGAATTGCAGAGTTGACCTTTGCATTTTTCGCTGGGCTTCCACCCACAGCAAAGATTAATATGGTCTGCCATGATTACTCTACTATGCTTGCCTGAGGATTTTGGAGAGGCTTAGAGAATTTGAGAAATTTCTTACCTGAAAATTCTCTTTCTGTATATGTATACTTTATTAAAATTTAAAAGATGCAAAAAATATTTAAAAGATGCAAAACAAAACTAAAACAATTCCTATACTTTCAAAAAGAAGACAGTCATTACATATTTAACTGTGACAGGGCAAGAGTAGCTGCATTTAGATACCTGGATTATCTCCTAGGACATGCATCCCCATGGGAGAGATAATTCGTGTTTCTGAGACTCAGGAATAAAAGAGCATAGGAGGTTGGGGGCTTTCTGTCTCCCGGACAGCTACACTTGCCAACGGGGAGCAGATTTTTCTGAGTGTGCAAGACTATGGGAAGTTGGGAAATATTTAAGTGGGATTCCATGCTAAATATGGCCATCTGCTGTGGCTGTCTGAATCTCGAAAAGTACAGAAGACTGAAGAGAAAACTTATTTTGCTGAATCAGTCCTACATTTTAACAGTGATAACTTAAAACAAATGTTATATGCCAACACTGCCTGGCTTAATTTTGGCATGTTCCCAAAAGCCTAGATGAAAGCAAGACAATACATTTACAAAATGTGACTGAGTCAAATATTTAACTTGAGAAGAAAATTAAATTTAAATGGAATACATTTGTTAAAGAGCATAGTGTGTTTAATAACAAATAATTTGATATAGAAGTTACAGGTCATATAAAGTTATCTGATAAACCTCTGGTAATGGAGAAGAATTTATTGATATTCTTGTATGAACAAAAAAGATGTTTTGCATGTCGTGATTTTATAATAATGTGCTACAAATCTTTAAAGCTCTATCAGATTCTAATTAAAGTTAGCACAGTATGGTAGCCAGAACAGTATCTTTTTAGTGACATTTTAATGCCTTAAAAGTGAGTACAAACAATTTATCACAGGGAACAGGCTTGGCTGCCTTGCTGGAAAAAAAAAGAGTATTTTAAAACTTTTTTGTTTGAAATGATGATCAAAGCTTTATATTTTCACTAAGTTCTAAATTATTTTGCATTTATTACTATTGGTACAAAAAAGGTTATAAAAACTTCCACCGGTGACTGACTAAGCATAAGGCAAACTAAATCTGCCTATTTACAATTATTTCGGAATGTGGTTAATTTAGTAGTTCTACATAAAAGATGCTTTTACATAATCAACAAAACCTATGAACAGACAGCACCAATTAAATGTTACATCCCTATTTTAGGTAGTGTAGGATACATAATTTATACTCATTTATTAGGTTTCAGAGTAGCAGCTGTGTTAGTCTGTATTCGCAAAAAGAAAAGGAGTACTTGTGGCACCTTAGAGACTAACAAATTTATTAAAGCATAAGCTTTCGTGAGCTACAGCTCATGCATCCGATGAAGTGAGCTGTAGCTCACGAAAGCTTATGCTCTAATAAATTTGTTAGTCTCTAAGGTGCCACAAGTAATCCTTTTCTTTTTACTCATTTATTAGTTAGCTAGTTAATTTTATTTCATTTATTTTGGAGGCCAGCATGTTATCCATGTTTACTGCATACATTAGGGAAAAGATCAATTACCTCATAATAGGATACCCTAGTAAAATTTTCAGTCAGGTTCCATGGAGATTAAATGGTCTGTCTGGGTGTTAAGCTTTTGTTTGATGTTAAAGTAATACAGGAGAGAAAAGGTTAAGTAATATACATGGTCCCCTAAAATGGGGCACAATCTACTAAGGGTATGTCTACACTATGAAATTAGGTCGAATTTATAGAAGTCGGTTTTGTAGAAAGCATTTTTATACAGTCGAGTGTGTGTGTTCCCACACAAATGCTCTAAGTGCATGTAGTCGATGGACTGTGTCCATAGTACCGAGGCAACAGTCGACTTCCGGAGCTTTGCACTGTGGGTAGCTATCCCACAATTCCCGCAGTCTCCACCACCCATTTGAATTCTGGGTAGAAACCCCAGTGCCTGATGGGGCTAAAACACTGTCGCGGGTGGTTCTGGGTACATATCGTCAGGTCCCCGTTCCCTCCCTCCCTCCATAAAAGCAAGGGCAGACAATCGTTTTGCGCCTTTTTTCTTGAGTTACCTGTGCAGACGCCATACCATGGCAAGTATGGAGCCCGCTCAGCTAACCGTCACCGTATGTCTCTTGGGTGCTGGCGGACATGGTACTGCATTGCTACACAGCAGCAGTTTATTGGCTTTTGGTAGCAGACAGTGCAGTATGACTGGTAGCTGTCGTCGATATAGTCCTGGGTGCTCTTTTAACTGGGTACTTGGGCAAATATGGTAGTGACTCAGACAGGTCATCTCCCTTGTTTCGTCTCATGGCGATTGAGTCCTATCGGCAGTGCACTGTCTTTTAATCTGCAGCTAGCAGAAGACGATGGCCAGTAGTCATACTGCACCGTCTTCTGCCGAGCACCCAGGAGGTGACGATGGCTAGCAGTCGTACTGTACAGCCTGCTGCCAGCATGATGTATAAAGATAGATGAAGTGGCTCAAAACAAGAAATAGACCAGATTTGTTTTGTATTCATTTTCTCCCTCCCTCCCTCTGTGAAATCAACGGCCTACTAAACCCAGTTTTGAGTTCTATCCTTGAGGTTTTGAGTTCTATCCTCGAGGCGGCCATTCAGTTTCTTGCAAAGCCACCCCCTTTGTTGATTTTAATTCCCGGTAAGGCAACCCTGTAAGCCATGTCGTCAGTCACCCCTCCCTCTGTCAGGGCAACAGCAGACAATCGTTCCATGCCTTTTTTCTGTGCAGACGCCATACCACGGCAAGCATGGAGCCCACTCAGATCACTTTGGCAATTAGGAGCACATTAAACACCACATGCATTATCCAGCAGTATATGCAGCACCAGAACCTGGCAAAGCGAAACTGGGCGAGTAGGTGATGTCAGCGCGATGACGAGAGTGATGAGGACATGGACACAGACTTCTCTCAAAGCACGGGCCCTGCCAATGTGGGCATCATGGTGCTAATGGGGCAGGTTCATGCAGTGGAACGCCGATTCTGGGCTCGGGAAACAAGCACAGACTGGTGGGACCACATAGTGTTGCAGGTCTGAGATGATTCCCAGTGGCTGCGAAACTTTCGCATGCGTAAGGGCACTTTCATGGAACTTTGTAACTTGCTTTCCTCTGCCCTGAGGCGCAAGAATACCAAGATGAGAGCAGCCCTCACAGTTGAGAAGCGAGTGGCAATAGCCCTGTGGAAGCTGGCAACGCCAGATAGCTACCACTCAGTCGGGAATCAATTTGGAGTGGACAAATCTACTGTGGGTACTGCTGTGATGCAAGTAGCCAATGCAATCAAAGATCTGCTGATATCAAGGGTAGTGACCCTAGGAAATGTGCAGGTCATAGTGGATGGCTTTGCTGCAATGGGATTCCCAAATGTGGTGGGGCCACAGATGGAACCCATATCCCTATCTTGGCACCGGAGCACCAAGCCAGTGAGTACATAAACCGCAAGGGGTACTTTTCAATAGTGCTGCAAGCACTGGTGGATCATAAGGGACGTTTCACCAACATCAATGTGGTCACAATGGAGCACTCTGGGATAGCTCCCAGAGGCCAATACCATCTAATTGCATCCACAGTACCCCAAATTCGACCCAGCAAAACCGATTTCAGCGCTAATCCCCTTGTTGGGGGTGGAGTAAGGAAATCGATTTTAAGAGGCCTTTAAGTAGAAAAAAAGGGCTTCGTCATGTGGACGGGTGCAGGGTTACATCGATTTAATGCTGCTAAATTCCACCTCAACGCCTAGTGTAGACCAGGGCTCAGTAGGATACGGGAAAGGAATTTTAGTGAGTTGTACCTGTACAAAACTCCATTGAGTACTTCTATAATTGCTGCCACATCACTGGCTTTAGAATGTACCCAAATCTTGTGTTCTCTAGGCTGTCACTGTAGGACAAAGCATCATCAGCAATATAATAAAAGTGTGACAAGATCAGGAGTGCTGGTAAGAGGCTGGCCTTCCCCATTGTTGGGGGTGGGGGGATCATAGGTAACGTTCATGGAACCACTTGCTATATTTATTTTATTCTTTATTCTTCTTGGACCTTGTGGTAAGACACTGTACGTACTTTCTGGCCATGCTAGTGGGGTCCATGTACTCCTTCCTTAGCCCAGAGATCCCGGGTCCTGCATAGAGCCCTTTGTGAAGTCAGGGGAAGAGAAGAATGCTGCTGTAGAGGAAGCTGAGTTCCCTTCCCACATCTGTGTGTGGCCCTGGAAAATCCAATCACTATTTATACTATTGTAGGTGAATAAAGAGCAAGTAATGCAAAAAAAAGTGGAAAATATACCTTATTTTTGCTCAGCACAACATAGTTGATTGCTAATGAGTTTCCTGGAATTTTGTGAACCACAGGAGAGATTTGAGAACTTCGTCAATGCTATTATAAATTATTCAAAGGAAAGTTACTCAATTAAAAAGTACTTTTGAGTCTCATTGCACAAGTTTATGACGTGAAAACCAGTATGTTTGCTCTTTTTAAGCAGAAGGTAAATAATCGAGTAATCATAAGCAGAAATCCAAGATTTGTTTTTAAAGACTTTAATCAACAACAGAAGAGCACAGAGAACTACATATTTTCAATAACAGAAAGCTCTGATGAAAACCTTCTTTGATACTTTAATATCACTAAACAAATCTAAAACAAAGAAAATTAGCTAACACACATTACATATTCTTAAACTCAATTCTTATTAGTCTACACAAAAAGTACTTAAGATGACTGACTAAATGCTAGCCTTCAAGATAAGGCCAATATCATGTATTCCTATTATACATATAGAAACCTGATATGAGTCACATAACAATTATGTTGGGTAGCCCATATAATATACAATTGAAAGATGATGGCTGAATTGCAGGAAGGTTTGACTGATTGGGAATGATTTGGTTTTCGATTTCATCACTAGAAGAATTCTTAGAATTCTCTTCCACTAGAAAATATTTAAAAAAATTGTTATTTACAATTATACCTGTTAGAATATTTTACAATATAGTATTTTTGCCTTCAGTTTGCTTAAATATTCTAGTATTTTTTGCATTCCTCTGTTTTACATTGAAATTATGATCAATACACACTAGGGACATTTGAGTACAGAACAGAGAGAACTCAGACAATACTTATGATTTTAGTCTTCCCACTACCCCAAATCATTACTACAATAAGTCAGCAAAATGAGGATTTTGTTGGCTTTTCACCAAGAACAATTAAGTTATTTTATTGTATTTTACAGGCAGAAGCCTTAACTTTGGCAACTTCTACACAACTTTGTAAATGGAATATGATTTATGATGCTATGTTAGTAACAACCAATAGACAGATAAGTCCAGAACTGCCCCTGTGGGGGGTCTCCCCCAAAGCCAGCAGGTGGAAATTCCTCTATAAATTACCCTGTACAGAGAAGAATTTCTAGTAGCTGCCTTCTACCAAGCAGGCTGAACTTATTTTGTGTTTGTAGAGATTTTGCCATGATCTGCAGCCATATCATTTTAATTTACTACATGCTGCAAAATGTAAAATTAATGAGTATATTTCATGTTTGTCATGCTCTTAGTACCGCTTGCCACTCACACAGTCTATGACACTCACACAAATGAAATTTTATACCAGTCAGACTTCATGGGAAATAATCACACTATGTTGGTGAGGATTTTGGCTAATTGTGGTAAAGCTACCAAACAGGAAATTTTACATAGGCAAAATGTAATTACCCAGATTAGATTTTGGTCATATTACTGGCGTTGGTACCCCTAACTTTTCCAAAAATTGTCACTGAATGTCAGCACATGGAGTCAGGGCCTTAGCTTTAGTTCTCATCCGTTAGACTGCACTTATACCAGCAAAACACCCCCTTTAAACATAATATGCTATTAATTCAATACTAACTAAGGCCCTCTGCCTGCAAACCCTTATGTGCAAGTATAATTTTAAATTTGTGTGTAGTGCCACTGACCATAATGGGACTGCTAAAGTGTTTAATGATAAACACATGAGTAACTGTTTGCAGGATTGGGGCCTCAGAGGGGAGAGTGCCACCAACTTAATCACCAACCATATTGTATTTTCCAGGGAGGTGTGACTTACGTATTGATCTGCTCTTACTTTAGTTAGTGTATGACAGCACACCCCAGGCAGTAAGACTGCACACAGTACATTGTTGATAAATACAGATTGGAAACTGCAGAGAACACTATAAAGAGTGAGTCACATTCATTACTTTCTACTGAGAATTTGCATTTTTATGGATGTAATTGTATATAATAGATTTACTTCATGTAGAGATAGTTCAGTTTACTTTATTACAAATACATACTGCATATGTCAAATGAAACCAAATTCAGAAATTGCTGGAATCAAGTGAAGAAGCTTTCATAAAATGTAAAGATTAATTAAGCTTTCTATAGAAACTAAACTTGAAAAGTACCTTACTAAATTATAGAAATTTTCCAAATATCTATTCTCCATGGCATATGCATAAATTAAAGCTTGATTTTCAGACTCCTGGCACCAGCAGCTCCCACTGCAGTCTATGACAATTGCAGGTGCTCAGCACCTCTAGAAATCAGGCCATTATGTAATAAGCTATGTAAAATGTACACCATTAGACTAAATAGAATGGATTTTTATCGGCATAAAAATAGAGTAATGCAGTGATTTATCAGGACCCAGATTATGAAGCAGAATCAACATCTTGTCCTGGATAGTCCAAAAATGTGAGATTAAGACTTATTTGTCTTAATATATGTTGAATTAATAAGTTTCTAATATATATTATGACTATATGGTGATGAAAACAATTTATGATTTGGTACATATTAGACACTCTAAGATATTAGTTCACCTTGACTATCTTGTGTTTGCATCTGTCTACGAGGTCTGACTTTTAAGCTCTTCTCTTTCCCCTAACTCGCTCCATGAACTGTGGATGTACGTATCAACTGCAAAATGTTTTAAAAATTGTTGTAATTATACATTCCTATCTCCTGGAGGCCTTTTTTCAAAACCACAATATTCTCCTGATGTTCCTTTGTTTAAAACATACTTATTTCCAACTTAGCTTTAGCTTTGCAGTAAATCAGCTGAGGGAGAAGTGCAACTGAAGTCAGGAGCCACTTGATGTGGCCGCATTTTTCCTCTCTTGCATTGTAACAAAGAACTGTAATAGTGGTTAAACTACAAGCATCTAATTTTTTTAATATCAGAGGCCAATTCCTGTACATTATACAAAAGTGCATTTCTTACCTCTAGTTGATGACTTTTCCACTCTAATCTTATACTTTTGAAGCACACGAATGGTCTGCCCAGTTGTTTTTCCACTTTGTAACAAATCTAAAAAGAACTAGTGTCATTTTTATGAACTTTTAATGAGAATTTTGAAAAACAAGAAGATACAAACCCTGGTTTTTTTAGACCAGTGCCTCAGCTTTTAAAAATTGAGCAAATCAAAATGATATATTTCAGAGTAGCAGCCGTGTTAGTCTGTATTCGCAAAAAGAAAAGGAGTACTTGTGGACCCTTAGAGACTAACAAATTTATTTGAGCATAAGCTTTCGTGAGCTACATGCATCTGATGAAGTGAGCTGTAGCTCACGAAAGCTTATGCTCAAATAAATATGTTAGTCTCTAAGGTGCCACAAGTACTCCTTTTCTTTTTGCAAAATGATATAGATCACTAAGAGTTAGTTATAGTTCTGTGATTGTGCTAGTAACTTTCAGGTAGTTTCCCTTTCTGTGCCCTAGCAGCACATACGATTGCTCTGTGGCTCTCATGATTCAAGACCTTGCTCTTAACTATAAAAGTCTTGCTCTTAATTTATAACCAACAGCTTGTCCTTCACTCACATTCATTTTACATTCTTAAAGCAAGAAGACAAGGTAAATGTTCTCCTTGAAGGCATCACAGAACATTTTCTCAAAATAGTAAACTGCTGCTAGTGTCCGGCAGCTCAAGGCCACTTCTCTCTCCATTAATGGGGGACAGATAGGGCTCTGAGCAGGGTTTTTAGAAGGAGGGATCAGAAAGCCCACATAGCCAGCCAAACCCTGCTACTCATTAGCATGCAGGTCTTCACAGCCTCTCTCTCAGCCCTCGCTCTACAGAGAGGATAGCACAAGACTTGTGCTATTCTACATAAAGCATCAGAAAATTTTAAGGACTAATGTGTTAAGGTAAGATTTGCCACAAGTACATACTTTCAGACAAGATTTCCAGCCTTTTTGCGTTCTCTTGTAGGGGTGTATACCACTGGTTGGCCATAATGGAACGAACACCAGTAAGGCTTAGAAGGATTGCTGTCTCTGTTGGTCTCTCTACAGACATATGTAGATGACTAAAGAAAGTCAATAGTATAAGAATAATAGAATCAATCAATTTTAAATATAGAGGACAAAAATGACTTTTATTCAACTTTCGCCATACAAAACGTATCAGTAAATTGTGGATTGCATTTTTCTCATACATTTTTAATTCTTAGTGAAAATGTGTTGGAATGTTTTGTATTAAGTATGGGATGCTATATAAACTACTATGTTAAGTTCTACTTCAACTTTGCAGGGTGTGAACTCTGACCTCGCAGATTGTGCACTGCCATGTTACTGTTTAGGAAAGGATAATTGAGTAAATTAAAGGAAAGAATAACAGACAAAGCACATTAGTTGTGGATAAGGGGCTGCAGTAGGCGTTAGGATCCCGCTGAGTTCTTTGG
The DNA here is from genome assembly GCF_009764565.3 of Dermochelys coriacea. Lineage (NCBI taxonomy): Eukaryota > Metazoa > Chordata > Testudines > Dermochelyidae > Dermochelys > Dermochelys coriacea. Next base: position 97,760,794 of record NC_050074.1, on the reverse strand, counting down.
AGACAGGCATGCTGAGTTGTTGGCAATGCTTACCTTCAGGAGGAGGAAAAAGAAGAGAAGTGACTTCTCTTTACATGAGATGCATGTCTACGCTTCATCATATTTGGAGATAGGGCTGGTCTTTACTGCTAAAAAAGTTCTGTTTTGTTTCCCTTGTGGTAATAACATGTGTGAGCTACCCCAAGGTAAAACAACAGTGAAGACAAGGCACTTCAGGCTGCCCTTGCAGTTAAACTAGAGTCCCTGGTCTTACTGTATTTTTACCTCATCATAGGTCACACACATTAATTACCCATAGTAAAAAATGCTGATACTTTAGCAGTGAAAACAAGTGGTTAGAGCGAGTGCTGAAAAAGTTTGGAGACTCAGAAACAATAAACAAGGAAACACGTTCTCCTCCCTGGAGCTGGATTAAATGAAATTGCTGCAACTGAACACTTGGAGATTTGGAGTTTTGATAGATTTTTTTTGGTGAAATTTTACAGTATTGGAATTGTAGTAATTTAAAAATGGAATTTGGCTTTTTGTCAGTGTGCATTTCATGGTAATTCCTGTATAAAACAACAGTTAAGGTTTTCTATAATCTCTTTGGAGGATGCTATCTACTTCTTGGGGGAACATGAAGTTATGTGATTTAGCTTCTAATTGAAGTTATTCTAAACTTTCAGGGAACTGTCACAGTCAGAGCCATAAATCACCCACTTAAGAGATGCAGGATGACAGCAACAGGCTGGTAAATACAATAATCTATTACGATGAGACTGCAAATGTACACAGTTGGAAAACCTACATTAAGGAATTGTCTTTTGACTTAATTTAGGGAATGACTGTGTTTGGGGAAAAAGCGTTGAGGAATAAAGGCATTATTCTTAATTGTTTTCATGTAAAAGAGGGGGATTCAGGCTTAGTTACAGGATTTAAATATTTAGGGTTATTTTGTGTGTGTGTGTGTGTATTTATGTATTAGATATCTTACATCCAGCACATTTTAATTTGCAAGATGTACAGGTACTTTCAGTGAAAGTGGCGATACTCACTGATGACTCTTTATATTTTTAGGGGGACTTTTCTACATATTTCCTATTAGTGGGACATTTATCAGATGAAGTCAGAAAAGTGGAAAGGATTTTAATCTTTCAATAATTTGTATTAGGTATATAAAATAAATGTGTGAGCTTTGTCTCTTTAAATTTAGAAGCAAGGCAGATTCTTAGCCGTCTTCAAGATTAACACCTTTAATCAGCAATACTAAACATCTGGAAGGAAGTTAATTAGCATTCCAAAACAATTTATTCTAGCAAAAGACAAACACTTGGCTTAGTGTCAAAGTATTAATTGTGTAAACCTTCAGAAGGACTCTAAAGTATCTTTCTATGCTAGAAAGGCTGTATCTGTTTAACTAGATTGATTTAAAAATCCTGAATTCAGAAGATAGTGGGGAAGGTTTCTGCCCCGCTGCCTTTGTCTCCCCACAACCTTGATCTGTCCTCATCTGTGGAGCCCTGATACAATGCAGCACCTGCAAAAAAGGCTTCTGTAGGATCATAAAGAAAAGTGGCCAAACTCCCCACTCCAGACTCAGATCTGAGTTCACCCCACTTTCAGAAGCAGAGGAGACAATTTTAAATTTGCTTTTAAAGACAAAAAATGTGGCAGTGTGACTATCTGCAAGATAAAGTAAGATTTATGCTACCTTTTGAGTGTATCAAGCTTTGCCAGTCGTTGGAAACTCTGATTTGACTGCATCAGATCTAAAAGTATCATCAACTGGCATTCTGGAAAAATAAAGTTAGTTGTTTTAACAGCATTTACAAAATGAATATAGATAACGTGCCTTTCTGACGATATTGCTCTGGTGAAAGTATTTAACAAACAGTTTTCAATATAAACATTTATTTTTTCTTCTGCCATAATTGTATATTCAGCTATTTGTTAAGGAAAAGCATTTGAATAATCACTTTCTACTACTACAAGACGTCTTTTTGTTTTGTGTTTGTACAGCACCCAGCACAACTGAGTCCTGGTTCATGAACAGGGCTCCTAGGTGCTCTGGTAATACAAATAGTAAACAAATAATAATAATTAATAATAAATAATAAATTTACAGGACTCATTTCTGCAACCCTTTCAAGTTCAGTAGAACTGATTTCAGTAGGATTTACTTGCATGAGTAAATACTGATTAAGGTTGCAAAATTTGGTCCAATGTGATTTTTATCCAGAAGGGTCCTATATATTCTTACAAACAAATGACAGGGATCTCTGCTTCATTTATCAGTTTTCTGTCTGAAAACAAATTAAATTTAAATAAGATTTACAAATATTTCTACTATTCGGATAGATAATCACATTTTGCAAATCAAATGTGATTTTTCCAAATATGTTCAGTTAATTTACATTGTCAGTGAGACCAAATCAAGGAATATATAGCAGACTAATTCACTACCAATGCCTTTTCTGTACTGTTTTTGAATATTTGTTAAGGAAAAACACAAGAAGCTATTGTAATTCGAATAGCTAACGTATCCTTTCTAAATAAATATTCATGTCCTTTGGAAAACTGTGAAATGTGGATAATTGTAGCCAGGATGGCAAGAAACAATCTCCACTTACAGAAAATTTAGTGATAGAGAATTATAATGCCATGTTTGCAGATATAGGTCAGTGGAGGCTCATAAGAATTAATACTTATTAGCTTCCATGAAAATTAGCTCTATACCCGATTCAGCCTTCAGGTAACATTAAATGACCTCATGGGCTGTCAACCTGTGGCAAGTTGGGTAGATGACCAGAAAGTGGAAAGATTGTGCACTACCCCGACAGATACACTGTGTACAGGGGATATTTAAGGGCTTGAGGCCAGATTTATAAAGACATTTGAAATTAATGGGTGTTTCATGCATAAGTCCTTTAAAAATCCCACTAGGTGCCTAACTGCCTCTTTAGGTGCCTAAATACCTTGAAAAATCTGGTCTCAAATCCTTATATATCCCATGCCCCTAATGGATCTGTCAGGATTAATTCCCTGTAAAAAGTATACTGTGCAGCCTCTAATAGGAATAACTATATTTTAAAGGAATAGCAGCGGTAGCCACATGAAAAGAACATTAAGCACTTAGGCTAGGTGTTAAAGTCATTTTTGAAAATGGGACTTCGGCTTCTAAGATACTTGAGTGCTTCTGAAAATAGAAGACTTTGCTCTTTCAACAGGCTCAGAGAAATTTAACAGACACAGGAAACAGACTTGTTTTCTTTTCCAGTGAGGGTGAAAGTTATCACCACATTGGTAAAAATGCATCCGAGTAACTGACAAATCTACCAAAGCTTTCTGAGAAAATGTAAGATATTGTATCACTAGCCTCTGTGTTTTCCCTGCACTATGGTCTCTGTCCATGGAGAAGTGCTGGAAATCACACAACATCTGTCTCACATACTTTCTGTTCCAGTGGTATCTTTGTCAACATGTTTAGAATTTCCTGTTGATAAAATAGGGGGACTAGACTTTTCCTACCATTTGAAATTTGATTCAGCATTCAAGAAGCACCATCATTCTAGACACATGAAAGCATTTCCTTGCTTTTTCAGGGGACTATAAAACAAGATTACCAGAGACAGATCATTTAGGCCCCCCTTTTTCAAAAATAAACTCTAATTTTCAGTGCTCAACTCTAAACATGTAAAGTGTAATTTATAAATATCATCTCCAACTCTAACTCAACTCAACTCAGAGCTGTCAGCACTCAGAAACTCTGAGAATCAGATCTTGGACTCCCAAAATCTGACGTAATTTTTGAAAATTTTACTCCTAACCTTACAATATGTGGCTTTTTGAGAAATTTGGACCCAATGGAAAAAAACCTAAATTTCAGGAGGAAGAAAAATATGTCCAACATTAAAATCAGTCAAGCAAGTCTGACAGTAACCCCTCCGTCCCAAAAGTAATGTTAAATTCTCACTTCTTAAATTCTAAGACTATTCTAACAGATAACAACAGGAATTTAAATGGCTATTTGTTCCATATGCTGAATGAAGAATTTCTTGAATGAAGAGCATGGTCCCTTAGCTCTGTGTTAAACTGTATCTTTCATGGCATAAGCCTCATTCTCACAATATTCTCATAATTATTTGGCATGGAATAGAAGTTTATGACACTTTGCAAGGTAAGAGAACACAATATATAGTTTTTTCTGCTTCCTTATCTCACCTGGGATGTTCATAGCAATGAATCTGTTAAGTAAAATATGAGACAAGAATCTTTCCATTCCATAGAACAGAAATGCACTGCAGTTATTTAGAAGCTGCTCCCACTCAGCTTGACTGCAAAGAAAGGTAAGCTATTTAGACCAGACAGTTGTTTTACAGTAATATTTTTCTGGATACGTCTATACAAAATATTTCAATGTCAATTACACAACAAACAATTGTTTGAAAAGTAAAAAGACAAAAGAGAGAGAAGACTTCAGTTATGGTACAGAATTTGAATAGCAGTGTGTGTGAACTGTTACATAATAATTTACTTAGCTAAATTGTGTACTTTAACATAGTAATACAACACCGCACAGTAAATAAGACGGACTGTGCTTTTGAGATTTAAGGGACTATTCTACAGAGGAACAAGGGAGTATATACTGTGCAATCCCCAATTCTTTGAGATACAGTATTTATTTTAATGTTCAAAAGGAATGCTCAAGGACTAGCAGAGATACACTCATTAGGGAGCTAAGAAATTGGGGTGTGGAAAGAGATGATCCTAAAATTGAAGTAATTATAAATGAAGCTAAGTGAACCACCTATATGAAACAATATTAATTCCATCATCAGGTCTTCTTGAAATTGTAAACTACAGGATGAATCTGCACTATTTTATTTCAGAAGTCTGTGCTACAATATTACAATCCTATAGTTAGTGTGAAAATGATATAGTTTTCAAATATTTGGTTCCAAAATTGTTGATTTATTAACTCAGTGAAGATGAAAGTACTTGTAAGATGGACGGGTGGTGATCTGAATTACCTGAACTTGTAACCTCCTGTTATTTTGTCAGAGTGATATTGCTAGAATGCCAATGTTATAAATTTGTCTATGTAAATACTTTATAACTTTCTCTCAAACTCCTTGTATATGTCTTCTCCAGCTTTCCATTATTTTAGATAAGAAGGTTTTTTCCCAAGTTCCATTTATGGTAATTTTATTACAATCAAGGAGGACAGTGCCATTTTGCTAACAATAGAATACCCCTATACATACTAAAACCTTGCTTGTGATCAATATGGCAAAATGTATTACAGGTGTGTCTTCTGGATTCTCTCTTTAAATTCTTCCATCTATAAATCTGTAGATAAGCTTAGGGTGGGGCGATGTCTTCCTATGCATTTGCACAGCACCTAGCACAATGGGTTCCTAGTCATGACTGGGGCCTCTGAGAAATACCTCTTTAAAAAAAGAGAAATATAGAAGAGCTATAACCAACCTTGGAACATGCATGCTACCAATAACTCCTTCCCAGTGTGGTGTAAATTGGTCATGGTATTTTTCTAGGATTTCCTTTATTTTTTGGGAAGGACTTACTGCTTCTGTAACAAGAATTTAATCATTTAACATAATATAGAGTATGCAATGCAGCCTAAATTTCTAACATGCAGAGGCTGGCAATACAATTTTTTTATTTCTATCATCCTTCAGTCTAAAGGTTTTCATGAGTAAAGTCCAGTCGCTATGCCCTGTCAATTGTAGGTCTTAATCCTGACTAAAGCTAAAGGTGCGAGTTAGTGCCAAGTGTGATGGCACATTTTATGACTGAGAGGGATACAAAGATAACCTAGGAGAGAAGTCAAGGATAGAATAGGTATAAAAATGAGCTCTAAAGATGGTTCTTCTGTGTCAAGAGTTAATATAATGTTGTACTACTCATAATATTCCTGTTTTAGGGGCTTAGATACTCTGGTGATAGGAACCATATATCACCTATATACAAAATGGAATTCAATTTCCAGAGTTCTCAGTTTAACACATTTCACAAGACTAAACTCAAAACCAAACAACCTTTCAGTTTTAGTTACAGTTTAATTAATCTTTTCCATATTGATATTTTCTATGCACATGCAGCTATAATTTCCTATGTGGAGTTCCTCCAAAACTTCAGAATCAGTTATTTCTGCTCTGCTATCAAAGAGAAATTAGGTAGAGCAAAGTGTCCCAAAGTCATAACATTTGTTATATGCTAAGGCTGGAGCAATATTTTCCCCTCTGTTAAAGATTATTATTTTATAACTTTCTCTGGTTCAAATTCCAAATTTAAGTATATTTTGAGCATGCTGAATAAATTAGCTTTTGCTAATAAATTTGAATAAAAATTAAATTAAAATTATTGTCTTCAGGGGGAAAATAGGTGACATTGGTAGTTATGAAAATATTGTGTGTCATACTGTACAAACACAGTAACTGACACACGTAGCCTTGGTAAATACATTCCACAAGAAAGAAGTGGCCATTTTTAAATGACCTTACATTGACATTCTTGATTATTGTTGTATCCTTGACCTCTTATAAAGAATCACAAGATAACATGCCACTTCAAGGCTTTCATTACTACATGAGTTTTATTTATAATATTTGGCTAGAGGACTTCTAAATATAACTCTTGTTAAAAGTGATAAAATATACACAGAATTCTAGCATAATGGCTTTTATTTATCAATAGAATGCATAGAATTTTGTTTTTCAAACTTTAACTAGAAAATGTTATTTTCAATTTTAAATGATTAGTTCTAAATCACAAATATGAAATTTCCAAATGTACAGCAAACTGGTATCACATTTCTAGGAGGTTATTTGGGAGGTAAGTGTCTAAATGCTTTTGAAAATCTTAATCCCAGCATTTATGTAAGTTTGAAACCAGACAATTTGATTTTTTTTGTCTTCTATTTCTTTACACAGGTTTTAAGTGTCAAACCTCCAGGCTGGATGTAAGTGATACAGTTATATTATTATACCAAACATTTCAGATACTTTGAATGGATACTCAGGGTCACAGAAGATTTTATTTCAAAGATTGCATTTCAAAGAACGCAGAATAAACACCGATTTTTAGAAATGTGCTGATTCACTATTTGCTGTCACTTTTAGATAACCATTTGATACTTATGAAATGCTGCTTTTCTATAAATTTAGAAAACATGAAACTATTAACACCAATTGTTAAGGGAGGAAAAGGGCTACATACTAAATACCGTAAGAATTTCAGTTTTACATTAATTATTTAAAAAAGAAAAAAGGCCAGCTTATTCCCCTGGGGTGAAATTCTCATCATCAACTTGAAGTGAGAGTGATCAGGCTCTGTGCAGGTGAAACGCCAAGGGACAGTGGGTTTGGGAGCTGAAATTTGCCCTCACAACCCGATGCGAGGGTATGGAGTTGCAGCACAGACCTCCACTGCAGCTTATGAACTGGAGTAGCAGCTAGAGCTCCTCTGTATCAGTTGCATGTTATCTAAGTATGACTGGCTCCCAATGTAGATCACTCTACCTCTCCTCTACCCCCATCCCACCACTACCCTTTGCTCTAGCCCAGTGATACTCAGACTTCAGTGGTTCTGGAGCCAAATTAGTGATCAACATTACCCAAAAGAGCCACAGTAGTGTGAATTCATTGTTTCATTTACTATTTTTATATAACATATATATTATTCTCCCAGCAAAATGTCTGACCAAGTACTCTACAATTGCTTAATAACATAGTAAAAGCATCCTGATTGGTTAATAACTTAGATTAGTTAATAATTAAATCACAGTGTTTTAATATCATGTGCTGGAAAGAGCTGCAGGAGACACATTCAAGGGTCAGTTGCAGATCGAGAGCCTTAGTCTCTGTTCTAGCCTATGCAGGGCCTGCATGGAGATCTCTTCTGCAACACATAGGAAAATCACACAGCACTCATTCTTGTGGCTCCCCATGAACCTCCAATGCACGCTTAAGTAGTGCTGAGGCCTTAAGTTTACCAATTAAATCCAAAAATAGCAAAACAAATTCTAGTTAAAGAGCTATACATTTTGTGGGGAAAATATAATGAGAAAGTTTATTTCAATAATTATTTTCTGGGAGATGTTGGTTACATATTTTATTAGTTATATGAAGATGGAAGAATGTAGCCTAATTTGACTGAATCTGAAACAGGTTTTTATTTTTATAAGAAGCTGAGAAAAATAATTAAAACATAAGCAACATTATGAGGATGAGCTGTTATGTCAACTACCTCATCTTAAGTTCATCACTTACTATAAAAATGTTCCAAACCCACAAAACCTTTAGTTTGTGGAGAAAATATTTTCTAAATATATTACCTGCTTCTTTTGCTTCATTATATGGATCCACAACATCTGACCTATAACTAAGGAGGTGTAAACAATGAAATCTATCATCTGAACTGATACATTCTGGTTAATAGTTCCTTTTGAAAGGATACATTTAAAATTGTGTGTATCAACAGACAGGCAGTTAGGCGGTAGAATACGGTTAATGGGTACCTACAATTAAATAACAAAGATTATTTTTTTTGCCATGCAAAAATATTCAGTAGTTATATCAACATTGCACAACATTGTGTCCGACAAAATGAGCTACACTAAAATGCTTTGCTGAAGTCTGGGGGCTTAGACCAAAAACGGTACAATATGCCAGTGCCAACTGAAACCAAAAACATAAGCACATTTTGTTGGGGAGAAGCAGTTCAAGTCTGTTTGAAGCTGCTTACTTTGATCTAATGCTGGATACTTTGCTCATACACAGAATATGAATTTAAAGGAAATGGAGGTTAGTTACCTGTAACTAGACTAGCTTCAAGATGTGTGGTCCCTGTCTGTATTTCACATGTGGGTATGCATACGGACCATGAGCCTGAGTCGAGAAATTCTAAGCAGCAGTGTCCATTGACCCACAAATGTGCAGTAGATCTCTCCATATCCAACTGATGGCATAAGAGGCAGTGTGGGTCAACACCTCCAGTTCCTCTTCTGATTGCAAATCCAACAGGATTTGAAGCAGAGGAGACGAAGGGTGAGATTTGTGTAATACAGATAGGGATCACAAATCTCAAAAAACTTCCTGTTACAGGTAAGTAACCTTCATTTCTTCCTCATATGGGTGGATTGACAAGCCATGCTTAGACTGGAGGGGAGTGAGAAGCTGGAAGCAAAGATGCTTGCAGTACTGCAGTTCCCACAGGTGCATCTTCAGCAGAGGCCTGAACTAGCTCATACTGTCTGCACTTTCCAGAGATACACGTCTCACCCAAGCAGTAGAGGGAGCACTGATGACTATCATTCGTGGAGAAGGAAGAAGGACAGGAGACGCAATTCTTCAACCCTGGGACTCTGGGCATAGTTCCAGGCCACGGGGAGGGAGTCCCCAATACAGGGAAAGACAAGCTATAATAACAATACTATAAAACTCTAACTAGACTAATATAAAAGTTATGAAACATAGAAACTATTAAATATTTATTTACAGGTTCTATCAAGAGAAAAAGCTGCAGAATTCTGTGGACACAGAGATTCTGACTCAGGCCATGCGGCAGTAAGATGGAACTGGAGAGGTGTCAGCCTGCACTGCCTTTTATGCCCTTAGTCGGGAACACAAGAAGATCCACTGCACACAGGTGGGCCAATGGACACTACGGGTTAGAATTTCTGGACTCGGGCACATGGCACTCATGCATACTCAGGTGTGGAATACACATAAGCACTAGCACTCAAAGAAGAACTAGCTCAGCAGTTACTGGCAAAGATTAATAAAAAAGATTCTAATAAATTCTGTGGTTTTCACTCCATCTCACACTTACAGTAACAAAGACCCTGATAAGAACAACAAATTACCCTATTGCTTTTCTTAACTCATGTGTCTTAGGAAAAATTAAAGGAAATAAATTAAAAAAAAAAGGCTGAAATACAACTATGCTCCATCTGTTTGTGAGATAGCTTGCGATTACGGTCCTAATATAGGGATGAATGTCTCACTACACTTTTATGTAAAGCAGTATGAATTTCTCTTGCTTACCATTTTGACATTCTTTTTCTGATCCACTTTTGGTTTTGGCTCCTTTGTACTTTTAGGGTCTTTTTTTACTTCATTCTCTGTGAAAGTTCAAAGAATAAAAACTTTAAAATATAGGTAGTATTTGCTAAACTGCTGTGCAAATGCTCCTTCACTGGAAAAAAAAAGGTAATGATTTTAAAAGATAGACAATATGAGGAATGTTTTGTATCTGAATAGGGACTGCTGAACTCAGCGTCATCCCTGGCCTGCAGAGTGATAGCATAAGGAGCTGTGAATGTGTGGACAGAGGACCATGTTGAGGCTTACGAAATGTCCTGGATAGGGATGTGTGCCAGGAACACCGCTGAAGATGCCTGAGCTCTAGTCAAGTAGGCTCTGACAATTGGAGGATGCTTGCTACTGCCTAAACAACAAGAAGAATAAGGCAAAAGAAAGGTTGAGAGCAAAGAGAACTGCTACTGATCATTGCCACAGGGGCAGATGATCTGGCAGTAGGCTGGAGAAGGTGATGTTGGCTAGTACAGGCTCTGCTACAGCTTTGAACTGCCTCCAGAAACTGTAGACAGGAGGGGATTAGTTCATAGGTAATAAAGTGTGGGAGACCCGGGGCTGCAGAAGAGATTTAGAAGAATAAACATTTCCTGAAAGATTACTTGTTGTTTCTGAAGGTCTATTCTGAGAGATAGATTAAAAACAGGAAACAATTTCATTCCAGCGAATAACAATGCATAACTATCTCTACTACCCACTTGTCCAAGGCTGACGCTTGCCAAATGGGAAAAGAAGTGAGAAAGGTGGTCACCTAGGCATACAAAAGTTCCAAAAAAACCCACACATATTCACTGATTATTGTACTGCAGATTTAGGAGTGGCAGGCTGGGGAAGAATTGTAGAAGCACTGTCTAGGCTTATTATAGGACCAAGCGCCAGTACCTATCCCTGGAGTAACTACAACCTTTTAAAAAGAACTGGAGTCTTTGTGAGAGAACTAAAGTGAAGTACAAGGAAACAAGGACTGCCTGTGTTTATAAGAGGCACTGCATTTTTTCTTTAAGTGGTTTTGAAGGATCAGGAGAAAAGAGCTTTCATTTCTCAGTGCACTCTGTAACAACTACCTGAGTCTGCTCTAAACTATGAATAATTGGTTATTGTCCCAAGTGGCTGTACAGCAGTCAGGTATTGATGGAGCACACTGCAGCATGGGGATAATTTGAGGTGCCCCTTATTACTCACTAGTTGCTTTTTACTCCTCTTTCCTCACTCTCAGTGGCTGCTTCCATAATTGCATAAACCAAGACCTTTCCTTCAGGTTACACACCCTCATTCGTTCAACACCCATGAAAATAGCTTTCCATGGACTCTGGAGTGTGTGTTTGGGGATGCGACTCTCTCCTCCCTCCCACCAGTGGAACACAGCAGCAGCAGCAATGGGCACCAGCTCTAGCTGGCCCCCTACATGTTGCTAGCACCATCAGAAGCAGTAGGGCAGTGATCGCCAGTCACTTATGAAAATTTAAAAACAAAAATTAAAAAAAGACATTTTCTAAAACTGCCTTCTAACAAACATATGGCAATGTTTTTGTGTATCTGTGTATTATACAAACATTTGAAAAAACAAAACACTTCTACCCCTGGGGAGAGGATAAGAGAACAAATGTGACAGATGTCAATCACATTACTTAAAGCACTAGTGGAAGGCACATGGATACTACAGTGACAGTCATGGTACGTATTAGAACTTATATAGAATACATTCTGCTTTCTTGGTTTGGAGCTAGGTTTCCTGACCTTACGCATACTTAAGCCCCTTGTTTTCAGTTTAAACCGATTTTTACCGAAAATTCTGGGTTTTACAAAAAGTGTTATTTGTTTTTTTCCAATTTCCACTCTACTTTTGTATCATTCAAATATATAAAAATGACTTGTTTTATTAGGAAAATAAAATACATTGCATGAGATATATGTATTACGATAATACATTAATCTGCATATATGTGCAAAGATGCCTGTTGAAATAAGGCTACGTATTAGTCTATAAATTACACAATAAACAAACATGCACGCATGCACGTTCTGAAGTGCATATGCATCTGAACATACTAATGAATCTCACACCCACCACATACACATTTCAAGCTGTTAGCAGATAATGTTTTACAGATTTGATATACTAAAATGTGAAGAAAACAAAAATCTGTATCAGAGTAAGTTTTAGAATGCAAGAAAGTATTTGAAAGTTAAAAAAACCCAAACAAACAAACCAAGAGAAAAGGATGAAATTGAATGTATGCACTGCAAATGGTGTGGCCCAATTATTAAATGTAAATATTTATAGGCTAATAGATCTTTTATTTACAAATCTGCAAAGGCTTATGATTCTTCTTGTTCACCAATATTTCATACTGACAAAGTAGTAATTGTTTTCAGAGCATGTTGTGAAGATTGATTTTTGCAACACACAGAACTATATTCGGATAACAGAATATGAGATGTTGTCGAAGCAAGGTCTACGTTTTATAATAATGTCTTACGCTGATAAGTGCTTTTCATACAAACATCTCAAGGTGCTTAGTTGTAGTCCACTCCTGCATGCGTTTTCTCATGGGCTTCAATGAGAATAGGATTAAGCCAACTGTGCTCCCTGCCACATCCCAGTAACCCAGTTCTTGACCTTATCCTCAGCATCTCCTGTAGATTTCTCTTCCAGTATCTCTTGCAACCCCTGCTTTTTGCTCCTTCCTATGACCTCCATTGTGTGTTGCTGGGACAGAGTCTTCTGCAGCCCTTCTAAACCCCACTTTCAATAGCTGCCTACAGCAGCACAGAGATTCACAAGGCCCTGTGCTTAAGGTCATACTCTAACAAATAATCAGATACCAGCCAACCAGCTCCACATGGCTAGGTTTAGCTCTTTGATACCTAGAAAAATACTGGAACAGATTATTCAACAATCAGTTTGTAAGCACCTAGAATTAATAGGGTTATAAGGAACAGATAACATGTATTTGTCAAGAATAAATCTTGCCAAGCAAACCTAATTTCCTTCTTGACAGGGCTACTGGCCTAATGGATGGGGGGAAGCTGTAGATGTGATATATCTTGATTTCAGTGAGGCTTTTGACACAATCCCACGGACACTCTCATAAGCAATCCAGAATAATGTGATCTAAATAAAATTATTATAAGGTGGGTGCACAACTGGTTGAAAGACCATACTCAATAGTTTGTTTTCAAACTGAGTGGGGATATCTAGTGGGGCCCTGTAGGAGTCAGTCTTGGATCCAGTATTACTCAATGTTTTCTTTAATGACTTGGATAAAGGAGTGGAGAGTATCCTTATAAACACCAAGCTGGGAGGGACTGCAAGCATGCTGGAGGACAGGAGTGGGATTCAAAATGATCCTGACAAATTAGAGAATTGGTCTGAATTCAACAAGATGAAACCATTTTCCTTTATATTTATCTGAGATTACACTGTGAGCTACATATTTTTTTTGATCCACTGAGCTGTTGTTGCAAAATCTGTGATCAGAAAATATGGGAGACTTGTGTGAAAAGGATGGCTTGTATTACGTGCCCAGAGAACTCAAACCCAGTTGAGAGGGCTGTTCTGATTTCTAAGGGTACCCACTGAATCAGATCATCTCCTGATTGATTTGCATATTCCTCTGTGCAACCAGCATTCATAGAATCAAAAAAATGTAGGACTTTTTTTATGCCTTTGTTCATCTGAGATTGGCACTAGGCTGGCAATGCTGAGCATGAACAGCCGCTGCCAAAGATGTTGCAAAATCAGTCATGCAGAGACTGCAGGTAAAGTGGCTGTACATAGAACTTGGATAAGTTTTTCAGCTGTATGGTCAAAAGGTAGGTTACAGAGAGGTGACAGACTCCTTGCGTGGATTCAATCTTGGTGGCTTTTTTTTTTTTTTTTAAGAAAAAGAAAAGCTCATATTGTAATATTATAAATCTGAACATTACGGAAAAACTATAGTATGTTTTCCTATACTTTTCTCAATAGATATTCCAGCCAATATTACTAGGAAACTTTTTGTTATGAAATTTTGTCTCATAGTCAAATGTATTCCATGTAAAAGAAATGAATAACATAATAAATAATTGATTTTATGATATCATCATTGTACCTGGTTCGTCTACATGTATTCGATTGTAGAGAATTTGGAGAGAAAAGTCTCTGGATACAGAACTTATTGCCTCCTCTTGAAAGATACTTAGAGCTTCCAGAGGTAACTCCATAAGTAGTTTGTCGGCTAGTAATATCACACAATCACCTAAATCTGTAAGTCCACCTGATATAACAAAAATGAGATATTTAGTAATTTTTCTTAAATATGTTAATAATTAAAATTACCTGGGAATATGGAGTTTCTTCTTTATCCCACTGCACAAAAAGCTTTTTAAATAATGTTATATTATATTTTTAATATTAATAATTCAATAATAATCTGGATAATTCTCTTCATCCAAAGAGAGGCTCTGCAAATTTCCTAGGATATGCATTTGTGGAGCCTTCTCCTTCTTCAGAGAAGAAAGTACTTCATTAACAACCATATAAAATCATAGAATATCAAGGTTGGAAGGGACCTCAGGAGGTCATCTAGTCCAACCCCCTGCTCAAAGCAGGACCAATCCCCAATTTTTGCCCCAGATCCCAAATGGCCCCCTCAAGGATTGAACTCACAACCCTGGGTTTAGCAGGCCAATGCTCAAACCACTGAGCTATCCCTCCCTCCATATTGAACCTTGAGCAATGTCACATGAATTTGACATATATGCAGTTTCCAACACGGGAATAATATTAGGAAATGCACAGACTTGCCCATTCTGACATGCAACATCCTAACAAAAAGGCAAGTTAAACGAATTTCAGTCAGAGTACACTTTCAAAGGAGCCTGTTATCCAAAGACAGCAGTGTCTTTCTGTATGAAACAAAAAGGTTACTTACTTTCTTGTAACTGTGGCTCTCCCACTGACATAGTGCTGTTCACACTGATGTTTATGTCAGTGTAATTTATGTCGCTCAGGGGGGTGATTTATTCACAAGCCTGAGCAACGTAAGTTATTCTGACCTAAGATGTAGTGTAAACACTGCACCCATCTACTTAGCTAAGACTAAGAAACTAACAAATTTATTAGAGCATAAGCTTTCATGAGCTACAGATCACTTCATCGGATGCATACAGTGGAAAATATAGTGGGGAGATTTTATATACACAGAGAACATGAAACAATGGGTGTTACCATACAGACTGTAACAAGAGTCATCAGGAAAGGTGAGCTATTACCAGCAGGAGAGCGGGGTGGGGTGGGGGGGAACCTTTTGTAGTGATAATCAAGGTAGGCCATTTCCAGCACTTTACAAGAACAGTAGGAGGGGAAATAAACAAGGGGAAATAGTTTTACTTTGTTTAATGACACATCCACTCCCAGTCTTTATTCAAGCCTAAGTTAATTGTATCCAGTTTGCAAATTAATTCCAATTCAGCAGTCTCTCGGTGGAGTCTGTTTTTGACGTTTTTTTATTGAAGAATTGCCACTTTTAGGTCTGTAATCGAGTGACCAAAGAGATTGAAGTGTTCTCCGACTGGTTTTTCAATGTTATAATTCTTGACGTCTGATTTGTGTCCATTTATTCTTTTACGTAGAGACTGTCCAGTTTGGCCAATGTACATGGCAGAGGGGCATTGCTGGCATATATTACATAGGTAGATGTGCAGGTGCACGAGCCTCTGATAGTGTGGCTGATGTGATTAGGCCCTCTGATGGTGTCCCCTGAATAGATATGTGGACATGGCTGCTACTCTGAAACTTAGCTAAGACTATCTTCCATCGGCATAGCTGCATCCACACTGGGTTTTTTTTGACAGAACTATGTTGGTCAGGGTTTTTTGTTTTTTTTTCCCCATACCCCTGACCAAAATACCTATGCCGCTGTCACATTTCAGTGTAGACCAAGCCTAGGACAGTACTAAGTCATACAGACTGTGAGGACCCTCACAGCCTAGAAGAGTGGAGGAGAAGATGAATAAGGAGACTGATGGACCCCAGAGAAGTTCTCTTTTTTTGACCTTCTGCAATGGGTCATCTTTTCTCCCAAATAGATTGTCTTGCTATGGGCTTGTGCAGCTTTGAAGGCAGTGGATAATCTAAGCTATTTTGCAGGCATAATCAAGTACTTGGATATGTACAGTGAATGGCCTAAATTGCACTTACAACTATTTGTACTTACAAACTGTTGCCGGCGGGGGGGTTTGTGTGTCAGTATTTCAAAATTTGTCCCTACATATTATTTTCTAGATATGACATACCTTGTAATCCAGTATGTTTTGTCTCCTTATCTTTGGCTTTTGTTTTTCCTGATTCTGCTGTTGAAACTGATGGACTCTGCTGTCTGAAAATAAGAATTATATCTCAAAATACTACATATATCATGGCAAACTTGGATTTTCAAAGCATTGTAAAGGAAATAAGTATCTCAATGTCATTGAAATTTAGTGGATGTTGGAGGGCCTATCTCCCTTACGTTCCTTGGAAAATGCAAACCTTAAATAGTTTAATGATGATGTTTCAACTCTGATTTTAACACTATATAACTTTTGTTATACATTAACATTTAACAGTGATGGCCATTAATCCTATTTAAGACCTGATCCTGCAAAGACTTACATATGTTACCTTCAAGAACATAAGTAGTTCCTTTCATGGGCCTATTCCTGCTTAGAACTAAGCATGTGTGTATGTTTTTGCAGGATCAGGAACTAACTTCATAAATATTTTTAATATTAATTTTAATATGATTTAGGAAAGGAGATGATAAAACATTTGTAAAAATCTTACCTAAAATCAGTAAAATCAAATACTGGCAAAACTGGTTTCAGATATTCTTCCATGGCTTTTAAAATATCACAGAAATCTGATGTAGAATTTTTCTCATTTTCATTTACATTTTCTGTTAGATTCTATCATACAAATAAAAAAATCATTAGAATTCTTACAAAGTTAAATGACAACAAAGATGGGAAGTACAATAGGTTAATCAGGACTAAATTGAATCATCATAGTTTGTAACTAATTGAAACATCATAAAATTAAAATAAACAATTTTCCTTAAATCACTGAATTAATTATGTTTCAAAATTGCTCTCTCTGAATGCTTTATTAATGTCAGCATTTTGTTGACAATCCTTTCTCTAATGCAAGAATCAGTGCAATAATGCCTGGAGATATAAAATGAGATATTTTAGCTACAAATACTTTATACTGAATAACACATGAATTGCTGTAAAGAAGCTAGCTGGAAGGAGGAGGAGAAAGAAGAGAGAAGACCAGAAAAAGACAGAAGTAAAGTGATGACACAAATCAAGGAAGGAAAAGTAAGAAAGGGGAAATGTGAATAGTAGATGGGAGTAGAAGAGAAAAGGTATGGCTCCAGAGGGAGAGAAGTTGATGAGGGACTCGAACAGGCTGAGGAAAACAGATGGGAAGAGAACTGACAGGCAAAGATGAAAGGAGGTGAAAGAAGAAATGGACAGAGAGGAGGGAGAAAGTAGATTAGAAATAAAAGGAAGAGGAAAATAACTGAATAGCATAGAAAGGAAAAGTTAAAAACACATACAATTTTAATTTTACACTGAGAGGTCCATTTTTATAGCTATCTCACCCCAGTCTCCATTTGTGTGGGTGTAACTATGTGTGTGCATGAACACTTACACATGCAATTGTGAAGTACTAAAAGTCTGTATGTACAGTTGATAAATGCTATCATATCCATATGCAGCAGATGGGTTCTGTGAAGTAAATTCTATCCTTTGCAGGCAAGTGACAGCATTTATTAACTGAACAGGCAGGTGTTAGACTTTCAAGTTCATTATAAGTATCTGAATACATACAGTTCATATGCACACATGGAGGCCAGTGTTTTAAAACTCTGGCCGTGTTCATTCTAACCTATGTTATCACGCTATTGCGATTTCTATTGGTCAAAAGGAAGGGAGAGGAGAGGGAATCAAAATAATTATCACTTAGGTCTCCATGACAACTAAGGCTGGTTATGGCTACAAACAAATTCATCAATATTTTGCCCACCAGCTTTAATCAGGATTTTTGCTAAGGGACACTGGGATGGAAAAGATAAGGTTCTCCTTTTAGTTTTAAAATTCCTTCCTGATAATTGATGGTATTCAAAGATTTGTTTTAAACCAAAATAAGCATTTAAAGTTTTTAAAAAGCAAGGGTTCTCGTTTCAGACATGTTATTTATCACCCAGTTACATATGTATCGTCACCTAATCACTAGAGGCCTGCTTTTACTAGTAGTGATATAGCAACCTCCATGAAACTTGTAGAAGTGCAGATTGCAGGAAAGAAGTATCTGGAAAAGGTACTAAGAAATTAGTCCGTGTGCAAATGGCTTGAATGCTAGCTGCAATTGCAGCAAATCTGTAAATAGGTGCTTTAAAATAAACTACCATTTCAGCTTTACAAGCATGCAGTCTTCTCACATTATTATGCTGCACACGGAACATGAAACACTGACAATCTCAGACAAAGATTTATTTGATCAACCTTTTTTATTAAACTATAGATATTTTTCAATGCTTTTGTTAGGAGGCTATAAATTAAGAAAAAAGTTTGACATTTGAACATCACATATTGTATGCCTGTAAGAAAATTAACTACTGTGTGTAAAAGCATATCTAATCTAATAAAGCGAGAGTTCTTGAGTTGACATCAATTTCCTGTGATCTTGCAATCTAAACACAAATAAATGCATACTAAGGACCCAATCCTGCAATTACTTATGCAAGAGCTTTAACTTTATGTACTGTGAGCAATTCCATTGACTATTTAAGGTTAAGCACTACGTAAATCTTCACAGGATTAGGGTTTAATAGGAACCTAATGATTTTCAGGAATGCCTAAGGGAATTAAAGCCAATGGGGAGCTTGGTACCTAACTCCTATAGTTTCTTTTCAAAATCTGTTCCCTAATTTTTATATACAAGTATAAATGAAGACCTCTTAAGATATACAATATTCCATTTGGGGAAAAATTATGAATCTCATTTTACATCAACATTCCATCATTCTAAATTGTTAAAGAAGTTCAAAGCTGTTGAAAAAAAATCTCAACAAACAACACTCTACTATTTAGAGCAAAGAAAATAACGGTAAGTTTCAAAGTAGAGCATACACAGGAGATAACAGTTACAGAGCTTATAAGAAGTTGCATTTGGAATAAATGTTAGGAATTGTAGATGAGGGCTATTTTGCCCAGCTTTTTGTTTTATCTTCCGTATATATTTTAATGTCTATTTTAAAAATAAAAATCCTGAATCAAATATATTACCATATCTATTTTGGGAGTAGTTTCTTGCCATTTTTGAAAGTCAATTTTCTCTACATGGAATTTCTTTTCTATTTCATGTCTGAAGAGATTGTTCATCCTTTCCTGTTTGTAAAGATGTACTTTTCCCAACAAAATCAAGATTGTATCAGGATTCACAGGAAAACGAGAAACTTTAGCCCGCACTAATAAAAGAAAAAAAAGTCTTTCTTTCTTAAAAAAATAATTTCCACATAGCCACAGATTTTTTATATTCCACTTTGAATAATTCCAGTATATAAAGTATTAAAATATAGTATTAAATAACAGCACAATTATTTAGGTATAGTCAATATCGAGGAAAAAAACAGTAATACAAGTCTGTCGTGAACTTGGAGACACAGTGGCAGAAAGAGAATCAAGTATCTAAAAGCACATTCCCTGGTGCTGCAAGAAAAATGATTTCTCCCCCACGCTATTAAAGATGTGTTTGCATTTTATTATTGTGACATATAATACTTTAAAACACACAAATCACACCTGACCTATAAGAAGGGTATAACAATAAAAAGCTTACAATAACCATTATTGTGACTTTGACCATTTTTTGGCCCTCATAAACAACGTGATTAGGTTATTGTAAATTTGGACTAGTGATAAGCACAGAAACAGTACAGTTATGCATACAACTTCCATGGGCATTAATGGGATTTATGTACATAAATTTCCAGGTATCAAGATAAGACTATACCCTTTAGCACACTGTCTTAAAATTATATCAATTGCTTTACAGCATGAGTTGGATTTTCTTGTACTGAATGCAACAGTGAGAGCTATGGATCTCCTAACATCACCATTTTGATCACTTTATTTCTAAACAGAGACACTCACCCATTGGCTGACCTGGTTTTCCTTTCTGTTGTCCGCTACTGAGTTTTTGCTTTTCAATCATTGCACTATACAACATTGATCTATGGAAAGTAATAAAAATACAATGGAATATTTGACTATTCACATATTCAGACCTTTCAGCCTTTCAAAGAAGTAATTATTGCCCTCTAATGTTACATGTTCACAGATGCCCCGAGAGGTATTAAGTGCTCCCGAACTTGGGTAAGTGCCCAAATCTTGCAAACTAAGTCCAAAGTTGTCAAATCAGAGACTGCCACATGTTCAGATCCACTCCTGATTGCTTTTGAGGGATATAATCCTCAAACAGAAGGGGATCTAATAGACAGAAAAAAATGGGATTGGACTGAACCATGAAGTGGTTATCTTGTGGGCTTCTCACTCAAGTAGACTGCAGGGGTGGCTCGCTAGTATTGCTTCTGCCATTAGCATTTGCAAAGACCCACACACAAGTGGCTGATTAGCTGGCTTCATCTGATCTCGTCAGAGCAGGAAAACCGATGAGACAAAGCACAATGAGCCACACTTACTCAAAATTGTTAAGATGTAGAGCCAGATCAATGAGCACTGTTTAATCCACCCACTACTCTGGTGGTCTTTGAATTGCTGCACTAATTTTCTTGTCTGCCCCCTTTCCCCATGCCCCCGCCCCGACACTTTCTCAGGGTATGTCTATACAACAGCTGGAAGGATGCATCCCAGAGTGGGTACACAGATGCACTAGCTCTTCTTGAGCTAGCATGCTAAAAATAGCAGTGTGGCCATGGGCAGTAATTTGGGCTAGCTGACTATGTACCCAAGGGGTTGGGTGGACTTATGCTTGGGTGGCTAATTGAAAACAAAATGATAAAGTTTTATACCTGTCGTTTGAATGCTGGAGAATGAGTATATGGAAGTTTGGTGGCAATTCATTTACGATGTTAAAATGTTGTATAAGAACACAGAGATTTCCCCATGCCTGTACAATAATTTAAAACGGACATTACTTTTCCTATCTTTTTATGAACAACACTTACAGTGCATTCATCAAGAGACTGATCTATAATAGTTCCAAAAAACAAGACACTGTTATTTCCAGAAGGCATACTTAGAAAAGAATAGTGTAGTGCACAATAAATGAAGTTAAAGCAATAATTCATGGCTAACATTAACATGAGTTATTTGCCTACTATACTGCATATTAAGCTAAAAAACTACCAAATGCTGAAACCGATTTATATCATCAGTAGAAGGAATAGCAAAATATTTCAACTCAACATTTATACTTTCTAAAAACTATGCAAGCATTTCCATCGGAATATACACCTGGACCATTTATACTCCTCTGTAAAAGGAACTGTATAGACTATAATACAAATGTACAAATATTATACATAATAATGTATAATTTGGGAGAAAGAATAAGATCTTCCAGAGCAAACATTTTGCCTACCAAACAAAGGAACAGACCACAGCTCTAATCTTGTAAAAAGTTAAATATATATGATTAACTTTAGTTTAAGTGAAAGGAACTTTTCACGTGCTTAAAATTAAGCATGTACATAAGTGTTTATAGGACCAGGGCCAAAGGAATTAAAGGGAGGGGCCATTATTTTGCTCCAGAGTAACTTCATTCCACTCATATATAGTACTGTTCAAAAAGTTACCTTTGAGGTAGCAGTTAGCCTCTGCTCCACATTTTTGAGAAGATTACTGGTTATGTCCCCTTTTTGTTTTAAGTGATGCTGAAGATGCAATAGTGCTGCCAGCTGAGAGCTGCTAGTATTAGAAGTGGCTGCTAGCAGGATATCCTTCATCATCATAGATGATGAACAGCTCTGTAATATTTTAATATTCGTTTATTTTCCCAAATGTTTCATACAAATAGTTATTGAAAAAGCTAGTCAGATAAAGGTGAAATGAAATGGCAAACATATTACCATTATTTACAGTTACAAAACAGTGTAAAAGCTTTGGTGATAAATTATGAGGACTGGTAGATTTCTTAGCTATTAATTTCCTTTCTGAAATTGATCTCTCCATCAGTCCTGATTGCTGGAATGCTCCTCCCTGCACTGAGCTGGGGAGAGATCTAATGAGTTTATGGGAGCCTGGGCCTCCACATCAGGCTCACTGGGATTGTGTCAGAAGAGTACTTCCAAAGATGTGCGGAAATTTATTTCAGCAATTCAGTATCTAGTAACTATAAACACAAAGTAACTAGAAGAAGACAGCTTAAACCACCTTCAGGAAGCCTGAAAATTAGTTGCTGGAAAATGGTCAGCAGTGCCAAGGATTAGACATACTGATGTTGATATCAATCTGACAAACCAAATGTACAGGTAAAATTTTCCAATCTGCTTTAAAACAATGAATGCAGAAACCCAGGGCATCATTTTCACAATCCTAGAAACCCAGCCATTTTTACACTCACTTTAGAGGGAAAAATTGCACTTTTTACTGCAGTATAGTTTTCTTTCATTTAATTTTATTATATTTTATACATAGTAAAATGATACAATAATGGCATCTACCAGTGAAAACCTGAAGTCCATACTATGAAAATTTTCAAGGTTTTACAATGGTCAGATGTCAATAATACACTGACAAAAACCACTAAAATCAGCAAACGTATTTTATATTTAATTATTATTAATAATAATAGCACTACCTAGTTCTTACATAGTGGGTTAGTGGTCAGTTGTCATGCTATCCAAATAGACAAATTTACTTATGGTACTCAAAGCTCTTTTTTTATATTGTAGAGGTACTTAAGCACAGTTGTGTTACCTGATGAAGGGCCAAAAACTGGCTACTTGAAACTGGATCAAATCGTCCAATGCATTCAATGATGTCAAGACTAGCAGCAGCAAGAATATCAATTATGTTGTTACTGAATGCAACATTCATGCACTGAAGCAAAACTTCACTGGACTGAGAGAGGTATCTTTGGGCCAAAATCCGTTTTCTCTAAATAATAAAAATAAAAATGTTCTACATTAAAATATTTGTTAAATTACATAAATACATTATTGATGCATTTTTGATCACTACAATCTTGGCAGAAATATCTGGTCTTGTTCTTGTATAATTGTATTTTTTTAAAGTTTGATGAAAAATTGTACAGGTTTAGTCTCCTTGTAAGGAATACATTTAATATCTATTAACATCAGTGAGCATTAATAGTGTGCAATCAAGAGACTAGACTGAATGATCAGTTAGTAGAGAGCTATACCGATGAAACTATTCTTTTTAAAAACATCAAATCTTAAACAGCTAGTTTATATTTTTCTTTTAAAAGAGAAATTTTGTCTACAATAAAACATCCACAATTATGTGCTACCTAGTATTATATCAAAATGCCAGTCATTATTAGCCAATCAACACTTTTGGCATATGTATAATCACTATAGTTGTTTCTCACTAATCACTTATGAATGAGAGTAACTTCCTACTCTGACTGGCTTGTGTAATTTTCCAGCTGTTTGCCAGAAATAAAGACACCAGCCCAGCTTCTTGATCCAGTCACCTGAAGCAGAAAACTTCAAAATGTTCAAGAACAAGAATGTACCAAAAATATGCCAAAAGTAAAGAATATGGGATCGTACACACTCAGTCAAGTTAAAAACTCTTTAGTCTCAATTCCCTCTTCTCCTCAAGCGGGTTTCCTCTCATATAATTCAAAGTTCTTACAAGAAGAACAGGCACATTTACGTTTGCCTTGTTTATTTACTGTACATTGAGCAAATCCCAGATACTCTGTCCCAACTCAGTTCTGAATACAAATTAAACCAAATGACAGCTAGTTAGGGAAGAAGAGGTTAGCTAACCTGTAGCAACCAGGGAGATGGGGAAAAGAGGTAAGAGTGAAAGAAGAGAAAAATGTGAAGGGAGAGAAGGGGCATGACGAGAAAGAAGAATCCAACAAGTTTTGTAACTTGCATTTGGAACAATATGCCTTTGGCAGCTTGCCAACCCCATCTTCTGTTTGCTTCTTTACTTTGGATATTTAATTAAAAGCTTCAGAATTAAAATGTTAATTCTCTGTAAGAGTGAATTCTTCTACAACACTCATTCTTCAGCCTCAGATTCCATTTGCTAAAAACACCTCACCCATGAGGCTAATCAGCCCCGGCATAAAAATAAATCTATGTAAAATACCTTTAATTCATTTGCTTTCTTCCTTTGCTCATCGTGTTGGTTTTTACTAATTGGAGAACTGCTACTTGTCATTTCACGTTCATTGCATTCTGCTTTGGTTGTGGGAGGCTTCATGGTGTTCAATGGAGTTTCTTCCTACCCACCAGTAACAGAGAGGATTCATTAATATATTTATCCCACTAAAATTAAGTGGATTAGTTATTGTGCTTAAAGTTAGGAGGAGTGAAATTCAGCTGGATAAAGAGGAAGCTAGTTTCAGTCTTAAAAATGGAGAGAGGGTGTATCTCACCACAATAATACCTTTATAATATCAAGTGAATTAGCAAGTTTATGAGGCACTAAACTCTGGTTAGGATGTGATAGTGATGAATCTGCTTAGTACCTAACATTAATCAGGACTCGTAGGAGAATGAAACACAGACATGGGGATGGATTTTTAAGCAGAAGACCACAACTTTATTAACTTTAATGGTGGGCCATAAACTGCCCACCAGAGCATGAGGTACTTACTCAGGTCTCATACTAAAAACCTAGGTTTCAGAGTAGCAGCCATGTTAGTCTGTATTTGCAAAAAGAAAAGGAGTACTTGTGGCGCCTTAGAGTCTAACAAATTTATTTGAGCATAAGCTTTCGTGAGCTGTAGCTCACGAAAGCTTATGCTCAAATAAATTTGTTAGACTCTAAGGCGCCACAAGTACTCCTTTTCTTTTTACGAAAAAACTAATAGTCCAGGGTTGTCTCCTTGCTTAAACCCTAGAATCTAGCCCATCTCTGAATCTTCTCACCCTCCTCCCACAAGCGGGAATGAGAGTACACTAGGGGATGGTGGGGAGGAAGTGACTTCACTGGTTTTGGTGGAATGCCAACAGTAGTTCTATCCTCAAGCATTCAAAAATCCTGAGGCAGGTTTCCAGAAAACACGAGACTGTCTTAAATATCATGAGATTTTAAAAAAAACAACAAAAGAACAATTGGGGTGGGGGGTTATATCTGCCTTCTGGGTTTTGAGAATTAGGGTATATATTTTCAAGTTTCTCTCTACAACCATGAGAGCTAGAACCTTACTTTTATATTTTTAAATGAAAACAGATTCTCACATATTCCCTTGACTCCAGGACCTAGGGCTTTAAGGAAAGCACCAAATATCATGAGACACATTATAAAAATCACAATAGTAGGCAACACTGTGCTACACAGTAATGTAGTGGGGAAGCAGTGGTGAAAGAGTTAAAGAAAACCTTCTCCTCCAGGCCCTGACATCACTATTTTACATTCTGGTAAATGTTCTGCTCAATTCAGCTCTCATGAACATTTTTATTCAGGATTTGAAGAGGTTCAACTCTTTTCACCCAGTGGTCAAAATACTGTAAAAAGACGTAAACTCGAGCTTATCAAATAACATTCACTGCATTTTATATATTTTCATTCAGAATCAGATTCTGCCTGGCCCATACAGACATGCACAGAAGTCTCCCTCTCACTGCACAGCCTATGCAAAAGACATACACAATTTTTACACCCTGTGCTCTGGGCGTGCATGGACTGCTAAGTCCCTCCCAGGATTTGTCTACACAAACAGTGCATTGCAAGCTGGGATGTAAATCTACAGTGCACTAATGTGCTGTTCAATAACTGTTCATGTGGACCTGGCTAAAAGTTCCTTAGTGTGCAATGACCTACTCCCATTTAAAAGTGGATTAGATCAAACTGCACTAGAGAACTTTTAGTGTGCAGTAGCAGGGTTCACGTGGACAGTTACTGTGTGGCATGCTACTGTGTTGCAGATTTACCCCTCAGCTTGCCCTGCATTAACCATTTGTTTAGACAAGCCCCCAGGAACACATCTCAAAGGGAGTGAGGAAGCAGGGCTACAGCAGAGGTGGCCAGCCACATGGAGCGGCAGAATACAGGCAAAGGTGTGCACCTGGGAGCTCTGGGGAAGGCAAGGCTCCTTTTACTATGGGTTCTGATTAATTTGCACAATCTATCCTTCAATTAAAAAAGCATTAACAGTACATAAAGAGCAACATTCTAGTAAGCACTTATCAATATATATCTAATAAGCTTAATTTAGAACCAAATTCATACCATAACAGTTTCATTCCAGTAAATATCTGAATTTAAGGGGTCCACATTAACCGCAAGTAAACGCAGAGTTTTCCCAGTGAGATACAGGTACTTGGCTTTGATATCAGGACATCCTATATAAAGACTCTGTAGACTTGCTAACTGAGCCAGCGCAACGTGACCCACAGTCCGTCCGATGTCTATCCATCCCTGGTAAAATCAAAAATATGTTAAATCAAGTCACATTTTCATATATAAAATAAATGTTCTCTAAGACATCATGAATGAATGAACGATTCATAGATGTATACTGTCCTTTAGCTTGAAATATTGGGTTTTGGGGTTACATGTGAAACCTAATAATTAATTCTTCAACTTCATGTAACCTTCTTTTCTCTGAAAAAATAAAGATAGGGAGGAATAGAGCTGGAACTTTTTTGAACCCTGAAGCAATAACAGAAAATGAAAACAGAAAATAAATCTATTTTATTTTGAATGCTGAAATTCAATATACTAAAATTTATAAATTTGAGAATTTCCAAAATTATCAATATTGGAAACTAATTTCCACTATTTGCTTTACCAAAGCATGTCAAGGGCTCTGTTAATTGTCAAGGCCAAATGGGACAATTTTGATCATCTCTGCTCACCTGCATAATGCAAGGTATAGAATTGCACCAAGTGATTCATACATCAAGCCTATACCTTCTGGACGAGTTATAGCCTGTCTTTTAAAAAGACATACAATACTGATTTAAAGATTTCAAGTGACAGAGAATCCACCACATCTCTTGATAAGTTGTTTCAATGATGAATTACCCTCACTGTTAAAAATTTGCACCTTATTTCTGGTATGAATTTGTCTAGCTTCAGCTTCCAGGTATTAGTTTCTTAGAACAAGCCTGCTCTTGTTTTGTAGAGAACCATTGATTTTTTTTTCTAAAATAACTACATATCTTGCTGGAGTGTGCAAGGTTAACTTCATACACTCACTAATGGACTAGTAAGAGTAGACAGTGTCAGAGGGCCAGATTCTCAACTATGGTGAACCATTGTAGATCCATCTACTTAAATGGAGCTATGCCCACTTACACCATTCAGATAACCTAGCCAAAAGAGCAGGGGTTAATCTAGGGGTTGATCCTCTAAACTCACTATAGTAAGCACTATACCTGAAGGTACTGGGTGGCCAGTGATGCAATATTTATGAGGATTCATAGCAGACAGTTACAGCAGGAGTGTTGATTGGGACTATTAGGTGGAAGATGAGCAAAGCCCATTCTATTCAGGTTTATTACAAATATTGAAAAATGAGTGAAAATTGGTGCACAAAGTTAACTTCATGGTTTTCAGGATAAATTTTGGGGTTAATATTGGGGAATGGGAGGACAGAAAAAAAGCAATAAATAGAAAAAAGTAACAGCCCTGAAAGTAAACGTAGTTAAATACCATGGTTTATTTCATGAAGTATATTAATAGAACATATACATATGCATATGCATGTGTGTGTATCTTCCATTATATTGCCTTACTTTAACAGACAGCCCTACATTTGCATTAAGACTAATTTATTATTACCAAACCTAATGAAATATATTGGATTTTCTTAAAATAATCAGTATTTTCATGTTGTTGAGTGGTCCAAAATTCAGGTGAAAAAAATCTGTAAAAAAACCAAGTTGTTTTTTAAAAAACCTGGGAATTTCTCAATAAAAAACTGAAAATGAAGGGCCTTCAGGATGAAGTACAATGCTGCAGTCATAGTATGTGTATGGGTTGTGAAAAGAGTGTGATTTAATGGGGATAATGTAGTTCAGCGAAGACAGCTCAATTTCACTCAACTTTTGCTTCTGACAATAATCCTCAAGCCTTTGCCTTGTAGAGACAAGAGCCTTTTTGGCACAGAGAATGGGCAAGGTCTTAACAAGCTAGTGAAAACCCATACTTGAATGTTCTGTGCCCCCGTATTCAAATGAAAGGTTTGCCAGCCCTTTCTCCTGTTTAGCAGTTATTAATCAGTTATTAATTGCTGGCTAAGGCGATCCCTCTAACCTAACACAAGGATTTTTTTTTAAACATAACATTTATAGCTAAATCACAGGAAGGATCATATGTAATTACCTGTTCCACAGAAGCACTATCAGGTGTTAACCTGACAAATTCTTCAACAACTTGATTAAGTGATCCCTCTCTCAGCTCTTTCCGCTTTTTTTCCGCATTAAGAAGATGAAGAATATCCAAATTAATTTCCACAAAACTTAGCTTCAGATTAGCAAGCCGTCTCATTAATGGCATACTAATATTTCTAATCTGAAATATAAGGAAATTGAGTGGAAGTCCATCTTTAAATCACCTTAATCGATTGGTCCATCAGCCCTCACAGAGAGAACATTGATCACAACACATCAGTCGCATTGTTCTAGCCAGTCCTTCAGCCACCTGCTGGCCAGGCTGTCAGTGGCTCCGGACATCCGATCAGCATAGCGCGCCACAGCCCACAACCCCTGAGCAATCCGCCAGCCTCAGCCTCCCAAGCAGCTGGGGTTATAGGCACACGCCACCGCGCCTGACCTATCTTTAAATATACAGTGTAAATATTTTTGTTAACTTATTGGATTAAAGTTAGAATTTCAGAACTCCTTTAATTATTTGAGGCACACATTTTAAATAAATAATAATGAGATCACTACACTATAGCACACTGTGATATTTCTATGAAAATAATAAAGCAGGGAAAGAAATAAGGGTACAATGGACAAGTAAAGTGGACAGGGAGCAACTGCCCTCATCTAGATAATACAACCTACTTTATTTTTATACACAAAAATATACAGACTATCCTAAAATTCTTCATATCCTTGCCAAAATCATTTACATCACAGCAGAAGTGGGTCTTCAGGCGAGGTCAGAGGATAGTGACATTTCAGACCAGCTCACAAAATTTTTTCCACATGTAAGAAGTCACAAAGGAAAAATCATGGAGAAACCTATAGGAGAACTGGACAAGTAGGTCAATTAGATCTTTGATTTTTTTTAATGTGTCCTGCTCTCTTCTAGATTTTTGCCCCATACAATAACTCCTTGCTTAACGTTGTAGTTATATTCCTGAAAAATGTGACTTTAAGCTAAATGATGTTAAGCGAATCCAATATCCCAGTAGGATTTAATGTAAATAGGGTGGGTTAGGTTCCAGGGAAATTTTTTTCACCAGACAAAAGACTATATATTATATATATATACATACACACACACACACACACAGAGTATAAGTTTTAAACAAACAATTTAGTACATAGCAATGATGATTGTGAAGCTTGGTTGAGGTGGTGAAGTCAGAGGGTGGGAGATTTCCCAGGGGATGCCTTACTGCTAAATGATGCACTAGCAATCAGCTGAATCCTCAGGGGTTAACCCATTGTTGTTAATGTAGCCTCACACTCTACAAGGCAGCACGAATGGAGGGAGGGGAGAGAGCATGGCAGACAGAGACACAGAGAGAGAGAGAGAGAGAGAGTGTGTGTGTGTGTGTGTGAGAGAGAGAGAGATGCGCATTGCCACTTTAAGTACGCTGACCCCACTGCCTTTTTAAGTAGATCAGCAAGTTGAGACAGAAGCTGCTGCCAGAAAGCTTCCTCTGTCCTGAGCCCTGTCGTGTCCCCCCCCCCGCTCTATGGAAATGGGGTAAGTGGGGTGCAGGAACAGGGGAGAGGGGGACACCCTGACATTAGCCTCCTTCTTCCTTCCCGCATAGCAAGCAGGAGGCTCCGGGGAGCAGCTCCAAGGCAGAGGGCAGGCACAGCACATGGCAATTGATAATCTGCTGGGCGGCTGCCACACAGGGAACGGGGAGCTGATAGGAGGCTGCCGGCCCACGCTGGTTCCAAGCGGCCACCAGTTAGCTCCAATAGGCTGCTCTTTCTGCAAGCGGTGGACGAAGCAGGTGGCTGCCAAACCAAGTTATAAGGGAGCATTGCACAACTTTAAACGAACATGTTCACTAATTGATCAGCAATGTAACAACAAAACAACGTTAACCGGGACGACTTTAAGTGTGGAGTTACTGTACTTATCGCTATAGTATCTGAGCACCTTTCAGCAACTTTGTATTTGTTAGACAAAGTAAGATCAAAGAAATGGACCTTGCACTTGGAGTAGAAAGTGGTGAAGTTTATAATGGTCTTTAGTTCTTATCTGTGTCTTATTTTAGGGTTTATCCCACAGTGTATTCATAATATTAGGGAGTGACCCATTTTGACTAGTTAGGTAACTATATAATGGTCTTCCCTTATCCTATATATTTCTGACAGATCTAGATATTATTTTTGTATCATGACAAACCATACAGAAGAGTATATTTCTCACCTAATAAGTTACTGTATGCTAGTTCAAAAAGAAAAGGGATATATTTCCAAATACCCAACACAATGCTTACTTCCCTTCCTTGACATTTCACTTCTAGCTGATCTAGACAATTCTAGCAGAGTAAGCCCCCACAGCAGGGAAGCACAATTCTTCTTGGTACTGTTTTAGCCAGGAAAGTGCTTTAGCCAAGTAACAGCTAACTGTGGTGTCAGAGTAGCAGCCGTGTTAGTCTGTAACCACAAAAAGAAAAGGAGTTCTTGTGGCACATTAGAGACTAACAAATTTATTTGAGCATAAGCTTTTGTGAGCTACAGCTCACTTCATCTGCTGGAAATGGCCCACCTTGATTATCACTACAAAAGGTTTTTTTTTCTCTCCTGTTGGTAATAGCTCACCTTACCTAATCACTCTCGTTACAGTGTGTACGGTAACACCCATTGTTTCATGTTCTCTGTGTATATAAAATCTCGCCACTGTATTTTCCACTGCATGCATCCGATGAAGTAAGCTTTAGTTCACAAAAGCTTGTGCTCAAATAAATTTGTTAGTCTCTAAGGTGCCACAAGTACTCCTTTTCTTTTAGCTAACTGTGGTGTCCATCATAATTTATCATTTAACAGCAGGAATGTGTCTATGGGCTAAAAACAACTTGGACAAATGAAAGCAGCTATTCTTCTAAAAATGGTACAGATAGCATATTTTTGAAGTACTAGCAAAAGTCAACTTATCTCAGTATGTCAGACTTCTGGGGGGAAAGATGGGGGAGGATTCTTACCCTCGTATAGATCCATTTTGCAGGATTAGGACCTAAATATTTACTCCGTACTAAGGGCCAATTCTGCTCGCAATTACACATGTGCAACACTAACTGCTGTCTAAACAAACTGTTAGTGCATGGCACAAAGGGGTGTCAATCTATTTTACACTAGAGTGCCACACACTAACTTTCTGTGTGGACCCTTCATTAGGGTTGCACAGAAGTAAACTAAGGATGGAATTTGGCTTCTCGTTTCATAATGAAAATGAAGAAATGACAAACTGAAGTTATGGTATTTAACAGGAAAACTTGGTTTCATGTGCTCTGTGCTGGTAAAAGGCTTCTGAGTCTCAAACAAAATCAGGCAGAACACAGGGTTAGGCAAATATAATAATACTCCTTTGAATACCTAAACACATTTTTCACCTCACAGATTAGAAGTGGTGTGTTGGGGGAGGGTAGATAATCTATAGTGGAGGGAACTGGGGAAGTTTGGGCACCTTCTTTTTTTGCCCCTGCCCAGTGCGGGTTACAACAGCCTGGAGACTACTCTAACTTTTGGCAGCTATAAGTAGTCCCCAAAGATCTGCTAGCTGGGATCCCTGGCATGAACTGGGGGCTGCAGGGAGGAAGGTGTAGGAACTAGCTATCCTTGATCCATGCCCGATAGCATGCATTTCTAGCTGGTAGTTGTGAGCAGGGGCTGGCCATACTGTGCTACTTAAGTGGCACAAAGGAAGCAGAGTGGGTTGGAGAATCTAGCCCATAATATTTAGAATAATTGGGATAAATGGGAAATTCAATTTCACATGGGATTTTTTTTCTTTTCTGCCTTATACGAAGCATAAAATAAAATAAAGTCTTTTAAATTTTGTGAAAAATTTATCCCGTGCTCATTTTTAAAAAAATTCATTTCCACTTTTTTTATTTTCATTATCTGACAAATCATTTATTGAACTCTGGTGAACTAGTTTACAGCCTGATCAAAAACTGTCAATATAAATTCCTTATAGTTTTTTTTAATCTGAGTTACGATGATTTTTCATTGTAAATGTCATATTTTTTCTTTTGAAAGGTTTCGTGAAACTATCATTTATCTTTTAGAATGTCTATTAGTTGGCATTCCTAATTAGCTTTTTCTTCCTCAAGTTTGCTGTAGTTTATTAAGCAGGGTTTCAAATTTATGATGGATTTATAGTGAATGTTTGTGAGAATAATGTCAAATTCATGTAGTTCTGTTTTTGATTGATTTCTTTAGTATCTGGATAAATATTGGAATTAAATGCTGAAAAAAAATAAGTGGGAAATTAGCTTACTTCAAAAGAAAGAATATATTTGCAATACTAGTGTCTAATTTCCGGTCAAATTTTACAAAGAATGCTATTGATGTAAAAATATTTTAACAGGATTTCCAGGAAACAGGATTGGCAGTAGTGCTTAGTGGACAGGGCACTGACTGTGACTATGGAGACCTAGATTTGATTCCCAGCTCTGCCAGTGGGTGACTTTACACCAGAGGTGGCCAAACTACAGCCCGTTGGCCACATCCAGCCCATGGGACCCTCCTGCCCGGTCCCTTTCCCGCACAATGCTCTGGGTGGTGGGGCTGCGAGCTCCTGGGGCAGCGCAGCTGCAGAGCCCGGACTAACCCGGTGCTCTGTGCTGAGCAATGGTGTGGCTGGGTCCAGGGGGCGAGCGCAGCGGTAGCGCCGCCAGCCACCGGTGCTCCAGGCAGTGTGGTAAGGGGGCAGGGAGGGTGGGGGGTTGGCTAGAGGGCTGGGGAGTTCGGGGGGGGGGTGTATAGTGTTCGGGGCATCAGAGGGCGGAGAACGGGGGGGGTGAATGGGAGCAGGGGTCCTGGCGGGCAGTCAG
Organism: Dermochelys coriacea; assembly: GCF_009764565.3. Classification (NCBI taxonomy): domain Eukaryota; kingdom Metazoa; phylum Chordata; order Testudines; family Dermochelyidae; genus Dermochelys; species Dermochelys coriacea. The sequence goes on along the minus strand of NC_050074.1, from coordinate 97,727,293 downwards.
GAAGGAGGAGGGGTTGGATGGAGCAGCGGGGACAGTCAGGAGCATGGGTTCCAGGAGGCAGTCAGGGAGAAGGGGTGGTTGGATGGGGCAGGGGTCCTGGGGTGGGGGGAGTCAGGAATGAGAGGGGGGAGAGGAGTTGGATGGGGCGGTGGGGGGCAGTCAGGGGACAGGGAACGGGGGGGCTGGATGGCACAGAAGTCCCGGGGGAGGCGCTTCAGGGGGCGAGAAGCGGAGGGGAGATAGGGGGTGGAGGCCCTCCATACAATTTCCAAAACCCGATGCAGCCCTCAGATCAAAAGGTTTGTCTGCCCCTGCTTTAGACAAATCATCTAATCTCTCTGTGTCTCCATTTTCCCTTCCATCTTTTTTGTCTTGACTATTTAGAATCTAAACTCCTTTGGGCAGAGACTGTCTCTCACTTTGTACCCTGCCTGCCACAATGGGGCACCATCTCAGATGGGGATTGCAGGAATTTCTGTAATACAATTAATAATAATCCTAATTGAACAGATTTCACATACAGTAAAAGTATCCCATATACCTCGTGAAGTGGAAGCAAGCTCCAGATATTGTTAAACACTTCTTCTTCTTCATATACTGCTCTCTGAGCTAACTTGTATGCATCTAGATAACAACTATGTTTTTCTTCTTCATCTTCTGTATGTATTGCAATTGTTCTGTAAAAGAGCAAAACAGAGTTTTACAAGAGCAGTAGTATAAAAGATTATTACTTCTATAATGTTATAAATATTCAAAATGCTCAATGAACAACTAACTTGCATTATTTGTGTATATTGTTTAAGACTCAAATACAAAAAGTAAATATTTAAGCATTAATTTTTTAAAGGCCTTATTCTTGGAACAGGTTAAGTCCCTTCTGCAACATAAAGAGGACTTAAAGCTGCCCTAAATGGATAGCTGGAGAGTCTTCTGCCAGAAGGTATGCCCCTGTGGCATAAGGCTAGCATAGCTGGCTTTATTCTTCCCATTCTCCCAGTCTCTGAATAGGGGTATCCTGGGGAAAGCTGGAAGTTGGAGCACACTGTGCTCTGGCAATCTCTAGCCATAATAGCAGACCATAGGGAATTGTTCAAGAGACAGCAATGAAAGGAATCCTGTGGCTACTTTAACTTATGCCAAGGGTGCTGGTTCAGCAATCAAATGGTCTTAAAATAGAAAGAATCCTTAGTGCTTTATTCTGACCTCAAAGGTGGTGAAGATCATCATAAATCTTGTGAGAACAGCTGTTACATGCACAGGAACAGTAAATCCTTGATTTTACAGAATATTTGTTGATATATTACATCAAGAATGACAATGTGAATCCAAAAATCAGGATATAGAAGTAGGTGATATTATTAACTCTCATGCACTTTTTCCGAGACAGCTGAAATCTTACTCTAAATCAGCACCTGATGAGTATTTTAACGAAGGTGTAATAAACATTTCCAGCAAATGTGTAAGTTTACCTGTGAATATTTGCACGTTCCAGCAGAATCTCAGCACTATGATCTTTATATCCATAACGAAGGAAGTCCTCTTCAATTCGAATTAATTCGTCATATGGTTCCTGTAGCATACTTGATAACTGAGAGGATTCAGCATTAACCTTCATGAAATTTTGGGCATATTTTATTTGAATAAGTGTTCTCCTTTGGAGAATAATAGAATATATGATAGCATGGGATTAAGAATTCTGAGAAACAGTTCAAGTATCAACCTCATATTTGACAGATTTCAGAGTAGTAGCCGTGTTAGTCTGTATTCACAAAAAGAAAAACGAGTACTTGTGGCACCTTAGAGACTAACAAATTTATTTGAGCATAAGCTTTCGTGAGCTACAGCTCACTTCATCGGATGCATTCAGTGGAAAATACAGTGGGGAGATGATTTATATACACAGAGAACATGAAACAATGGGTGTTATCATACACACTGTAAGGAGAGTGATCACTTAAGATGAGCTATTACCAGCAGGAGGGGGAGAGGGAAGGAAGAAAACCTTTTGTAGTGATAATCAAAGTGGGCCATTTCCAGCAGTTGACAAGAATGTCTGAGGAACAGTGGGGGGGGGAGGAAGAGGGAAATAACATGGGGAAATAGTTTTACTTTGTGTAATGACCCATCCACTCCCAGTCTCTATTCAAGCCTAAATTAATTGTATCCAGTTTGCAAATTAATCCCAATTTCAGCAGTCTCTCATTGGAGTCTGTTTTTGAAGTTTTTTTGTTGAAGAATAGCCACTCTTAGGTCTGTAGTAGAGTGACTAGAGAGATTGAAGTGTTCTCCGACTGCAGGTGCACGAGCCTCTGATAGTGTGGCTGATGTGATTAGGCCCTATGATGGTGTCCCCTGAATAGATATGTGAACACAGTTGGCAACGGGCTTTGTTGCAAGGATAGGTTCCTGGGTTAGTAGTTCTATTGTGTGGTTGCTGCGCATCTACCAATGTGATATATGCCATCATGTGCCAGCATTGCCCCTCTGCCACGTACATTGGTCAAACTGGACAGTCTCTACGTAAAAGAATAAATGGACACAAATCAGACGTCAAGAATTATAACATTCAAAAACCAGTCGGAGAACATTTCAATCTCTCTGGTCACTCGATTACAGACCTAAGAGTGGCAATTCTTCAACAAAAAAACTTCAAAAACAGACTCCAACGAGAAACTGCTGAATTGGAATTAATTTGCAAACTGGATACAATTAACTTAGGCTTGAATAGAGACTGGGAGTGGATGGGTCATTACACAAAGTAAACTAATTTCCCCATGTTATTTCCCCCCCCCTCGCCCTCCACTGTTCCTCAGACATTCTTGTCAACTGGTGGAAATGGCCCACCTTGATTATCACTACAAAAGGTTTTCTTCCTTCCCCCCGCCCCGCTGGTAATAGCTCATCTTAAGTGATCACTCTCCTTACAGTGTGTATGATAACACCCATTGTTTCATGTTCTCTGTGTATATAAATCATCTCCCCACTGTATTTTCCACTGAATGCATCCGATGAAGTGAGCTGTAGCTCATGAAAGCTTATGCTCAAACCTCATATTTGTGTTCAAAAACTGCTGTATTATTTTTCTTTCTTTAACTTCCCAGATATAGACTGGAGGACAAGTGCTAGTAATAATAATAGGGCTCAGATTTTCCTAGATGCAACAGTTGATGGATTTCTTCATCAAGTAGTTGCTGAACCGACTCAAGGGGATGCCATTTTAGATTTGGTTTTGCTGAGTAGCAAGGACCTCATAAAAGAAATGTTGTAGGGGACAACTTTAGTTCAAATGATCATGAGCTAATTCAGTTCAAACTGAACTGAAGGATAAACAAAAATAAATCTGCGACTAGGGTTTTTGATTTCAAAAGGGCTGACTTTCAAAAATTAAGGAAATTAGTTAGGGAAGTGGATTGGACTGAAGAATTTATGGAACTAAAGGCAGAGGAGGCCTGGGATTACTTCAAGTCAAAGCTGTAGAAGCTATTGGAAGCCTGCATCCCAAAGAAAGGGGAGAAAATTCATAGGCAGGAGTTGTAGACCAAGCTGGATGAGCAGGCATCTCAGAGAGGTGATTAAGAAAAAAGCAGAAAGCATTCAGGAGTGGAAGATGGGAAGGATCAGCAAGGAAAGCTACCTTATTGAGGTCAGAACATGTAGGGATAAAGTGAGAAAGGCTAAAAGTTAAGTAGAGTTGTACCTTGCAAAGGGAATTAAAACCAACAGTGAAAGGTTCTATAGCCATATAAATAAGAAAACAAAGAAAGAAGTGGGACCACTAAACACTGAGGATGGAGTGGAGGTTAAGGATAATCTAGGCATGGCCCAATATCTAAACAAATACTTTGCCTCAGTCTTTAATAAGGCTAATGAGGATCTTAGCGATAATGATAGCATGACAAATGGGAATGAGGATATGGTAGGTAGATATGAGGAGGTAGATATTACGATATCTGAGGTAGAAGCGAAACTGAAACAACTTAATGGGACTAAATCGGGGGGCCCAGATAATCTTCATCCAAGAATATTAAAGGAATTGGCACATGAATTTGCAAGCCCATTAGCAAGAATTTTTAATGAATCTGTAAACTCAGGGGTTGTACCGTATGACTGGAAAATTGCTAACAGTTCCTATTTTTAAGAAAGGAAAAAAAAAGTGATCCGGGTAACTACAGGCCTGTTAGTTTGACAGCTGTAGTATGCAAGGTTTTGGAAAAAATTTTGAAGGAGAAAGTAGTTAAGGACATTGAGGTCAATGGTAAATGGGACAAAATACAACATGGTTTTACAAAAGGTAGATCGTTTCAAACCAACCTGATCTCCTTCTTTGAGAAAAGTAACAGATTTTTTAGACAAAGGAAATGCGGTGGATCTAATTTACCTCAATTTCAGTAAGGCGTTTGATATGGTGCCACATGGGGAATTATTAGTTAAATTGGAAAAGATGGGGATCAATATGAAAATTGAAAGGTGGATAAGGAATTGGTTAAAGGGGAGACTACAGTGGGTCATACTGAAAGGTGAACTGTCAGACTGGAAGAGATTACCAGTGGAGTTCCTCAGGGATCGGTTTTCGGACCAATCTTATTTAATCTTTTTATTACTGACCTTGGCACAAAAAGTGGGAGTGTGCTAATAAAGTTTGCAGATGATACAAAGCTGGGAGGTATTGCCAATTTAGAGAAGGACCGGGATATCATACAGGAGGATCTGGATGACCTTGTAAACTGGAGTAATAGTAATAGGATGAAATTTAATAGTGAGAAGTGTAAGGTCATGCATTTAGGGATTAATAACAAGAATTTTAGTTATAAGCCGGGGACTCATCAATTGGAAATAACGGAGGAGGAGAAGGACCTTAGAGTATTTGTTGATCACAGGATGACTATGAGCCGCCAATGTGATATGGCCGTGAAAAAAGCTAATGCGGTTTTGGGATGCATCAGGCGAGGTTATTTCCTGCAGAGATAAAGAGGTGTTAGTACCGTTATACAAGGCACTGGTGATACTTCACCTGTAATACCGTGTGCAGTTCTGGTCTCCCATTTTTAAGAAGGATGAATTCAAACTGGAACAGGTACAGAGAAAGGCTACTCGGATGATCCGAGGAATGGAAAACCTGTCTTATGAAAGGAGACTCAAGGAGCTTGGCTTGTTTAACCTAACCAAAAGAAGGTTGAGGAAAAATATGATTGCTCTCTATAAATATATCAGAGGGATAAATACTGGAGAGGGAGAGGGATTATTTAAGCTCAGTACCAATGTGGACACAAGAACAATGGATATAAACAGGCTATCGGGAAGTTTAGATTTGCAATTAGACGAAGGTTTCTAACCATCAGAGGAGTGAAGTTCTGGAATAGCCCTCCAAGGGAAGCAGTGGGGGCAAAAGACCTATCTGGCTTCAAGATTAAACTCGATAAGTTTATGGAGGAGAGAGTATGATGGGATAACATGATTTTGGCAATTAATTGATCTTTAACTATTCATGGTAAATAGGCCCAATGGCCTGTGATGGGATGTTAGATGGGGTAGGATCTGAGTTACTACAGAGAATTCTTTCCGGGGTATCTGGCTGGTGAATCTTGCCCACATGCTCAGGGTCAGCTGATTGCCATATTTGGGGTCGAGAAGGAATTTTCCTCCAGGGCAGATTGGAAGAGGCCCTGGGGTTTTTTTGCCTTCCTCTGCAGCATGGAGCTCGGATCACTTGCTGGAGGATTCTCTGCACCTTGATGTCTTTAAACCATGATTTGAGGACTTCAATAGCTCAGACATAGGTGAGAGGTTTATTGCAGGATGGGTGGATGAGATTCTGTGGCTTGCATTGTGCAGGAGGTCAGACTAGATGACCATAATGGTCCCTTCTGACTTTAATATCTATGAGTCTATATGAACGGTAAAATGAAAAGAGACAGCCCTTAGTCTGATAGACAGGGCTGTCCTTAGCTGGGTGCAGGATCCAGGGTGGAAGTTATGGATTTGTCTCTTCTGGGACCGACCACGCTGGCCAATTGCACTGGCCTGTGGGACCCCTCAAAGTGCTGGGTGCGGAGCGGTTGCCCAGATTCACCCCACCCAAAGGACGGCTTTGCTGATAGATTTGTGTATTCTTCTTATCTAAAAAAAATTCAAGTAAGAAAAGGACCCAGTTAATAGGTCCATTATATCTTGCCCATATAATCCAAAAGCTACTGGACTTTGGAAATTTTTTGTATTGATCTGAATATTATGGACATCCCTCCTCTTCCTACCCACCCAAATTCATACTTTAACATCTCAAATAACACCTTTCAAGGAACATGATTTAAAATATATAACAGAGGGTAAAATAAATATGGGTTTCATTATCACCAAATTAACCCTTACGGTATGTCTACATTTGAGTTGGGAGATGTGAATCCCAGCTTGGGTAGACATACCTGCGCTTACTCTGCTTGAGCTAGTGCACTAAAAATACCAGTGTAACCTGGCTAGTAGCATGGGCATCAGCTCAAACTAGTATCCAGTGTAAATTCCCAGGAGGTCCAAGTGGGTTTCTATTTGGGTGCTTAGCCTGAGCTGCTGCTCAGGTTATCCCGGCTACACTGCTATTTTTAGCATGCTTGCTCTAGCAGAATGAGCGTGGGTACATCTATGTGAGCAGGGAATCACACCTCCCAGCTCAAATGTAGATGTATGCTCTGTTTCAGGGTTTAAATTCACAGGGCAAAGGGCTTCTTCCTGGATCCCTCTAACTTAGATTAGATTATAGTGCTCGGTAGCACACTCCAAAAGTAGTCATAATAAACTACATTTCTGATCTTAGACTATTACTTTTGTTGGTTCAAACACATCAGCCTCAGGCAGGTAGGGCAAACTATATAAAAACATAAGGTTCACAAGGGTATGTCTATGCAGCAGCTCGGAGGGTGCATTTCAGCTCTCATAGACGGATATGCTAGCTCTGCACAAACTCGCACAGTCAAAATAACAGTAAAACTGAATGTTTAGCTACCTGAGGGGTATGCAGGCTTGTTCTTGGGCTGTTAACCTGAGCCACTGCCTGGATTGCTGCAGCTGCCTTGCTATTTTAATCTACTAGCTTAAACAGAGCTAATGCATATATATCTACCAGCACTGGGAAGCATGCTTCCAGCTGGGCTACGTGCGATATATAAAATTAGGAAAGGAGAATTAGGCATTAAAAATTAATGCCATCAGAAGAAGTTAACTAAAGAAAACACACTTAAGCATGCATAGAAAATATCAAAGTAAAGTTGGGTTGAATGATAAATGACATCCATATTCCTATCTAAAAGTCATAAAATAGGTTATTTCTTACACAAATGTTCTGGGCTGGATCCTCAGCTAGAATAGACAGCACTGCCATGGAGAATTTGAGAAGGGACAGTAGTCAAACCCACAATGTAAGCTGTTATTTGCTTCCCAATGAGGAAAACGGCATCATTAAGCTAAGAACTCAGTCTTTCATTCCAATGGGGACGAGTTTTGAAATTTGCCTTTATTCAAAATATGTTCTCTCAGACAGACAACTTTCCCCAGAGAAAAAATTCCAGAATGTGAATCTTGTGCACATCATTACTTGATGGCTTGTGGCTAACATAACACTTTGTGGCACATGCTTGTTAAACAGCACACTGATGTCTATAAAAAAAACCCCGACCTGTGACTCATATATAATAATTTAAAAGACAAAACTGGCAGAAGGAAAGAAGCAAGGCCTACTGATTAGATCAAGACATTGGGTGTTAGGACTTGTGATTCCTGATTCTACTAGAAATATTAACCAAGCTGTATAAAAAATATAACATTATGTACTGAGACAATGTTTTTAAGGTGTTTTTAGGTTCTTGGAGGAAAAACACTATATAGTTACAAAGTAGTAGCTGGACAAAAAAAAATATGACGGATATACTCAGGGAATAGTAAATTGTATAAAACTCTGATAACAGAATGTCCATAGCAAAGGCAAACGACTTTATAATTTTAAAATGTACATCTAAAATAAAGAAGCTTCTTTACTAAACGTAACATATATAGCTAGTATCATATTCCCCCAAAAACAAATACTACAGACATAATGCATATATATATATATATATATATATAATTATATAAAAAGTTACCTGGCTTCAAGGGATGCAATTATAAAACCCAGGTCAGACTTTCTGTTAGGTCTTTCCTCTAACGTAGATCTAAACACCTTTACAGTTTTTTGCAAAATTTTGCATGCCTGCAGATAACATTATAATTTATGTAACTATCTTTTTATATTTCTATATAAGTTAACCATTATTTTAGAACACACAATTGAGAAGAAAATCTTTGTTATTTTTTCCTAATATTCTCCAAGATTATCGAATTTATCTTGTACAATTTGCTCAGAATTTTAAAAGGTAACAGTATAGACAGGACTAAATTTAATTAACTACTGATTTAATTAATCTATAAATATTCACCTAGGGACAGATTCTGATGCCCTTATGCTCTCTGAGTAGCACATTACTCTACCACTAGCCACACTGGGTTAAATAAGACTACTCACAAAGTGAAGGCTTGTCTACACATGACAGTAAATCCAGAATTAGATAGGGTGTGAATTTAAAGCTGATTAACTATTCCTGATTAGCTCCATGTGTGGACATTCTTGAGAATACAGCACTCTTATTCCAGAATAAGAGCATCCACACATGGAGTTAATCAAGAAGAACTATTCTGGAACAGTTTCCTGTGTAGGAAATGGAACAATATCCATTTTATTTTCTTACCACTCTCTCTTTTCCTTCCTTATCTTCCTCTAGAACTGCCTGTATGAGACTCAGAGTGCTATTGTACCAAAACTGTTCATTTCCTCCTATCTGTTGTGCCTTCTCAAGAAGTGCCTTAGCTTGCCCATGGTTCTTTTCCAGGTTAGCCACTACAGCAAGAAGGTACAAGCATCTTGACACTGCATGTACATCATTCATTTCCTAGGGGGAAAAAAGATATTTCAGATATATTTAAAAGCAGAGATTCTACCTTGTCCTAGTAACATTTAAAGACAAATACTGGGATAGGCACTGAAGCACAAAATCAGTGAGAGTTTTGTGCATGTATCCGGCAGAAGAATTTGCTCTTTAGTATTCATGCTACTTCCTAATGCTTTTTCAGGCTACAAAAATTTGCCAGCTCATTTTAAGCATATTTTCTATTTCCAAACTATTGCCTATTTTCCTTTATCTCCCCAAGTGGATTCTTCTACACCATAGGCAAAATAAATCTTCTTTTTCCCTTTTATTAGATATTATACGCTGTGTTGTCAGAATCTGAGGCAGAAGAAATGTGATCACAGAGAAGAGTTTCAATGGGTCATATCCTCAGTTGGTCTCAATCAGCATTTCTCCACTGACTTCAATAAAGCCCCCCAATTTATACCAGTTGTGAATCTGGCCCAGTATCTTTTATGGTATAACAAAATATTTTTTCATTTCACTGGACTTTGTTCACTGCCCAAAACTAAACTCGTGCTATATGTAAAAGAAAAAATATTTGTTTAAAATATAATTAAAAGTATTAGTTGATATTTATATTTGTCTAAAAATATAAAGACTTATTTGAAATGACGATGAAGGGCAGAAACAACTATGACAGATTAACATGATCTTCATGAGGAGAAAGCCACACTGCGCACTGGAGAGCAGCAGGATGTAACAAGACAGGACTTGAAGATATCTTTCATGCAGATCCTTTACATATTGAATTGGCAGGGGTCAGAGTGGTGAGTGCATGGTAGCACTGTACTTAAGCTCTGCCCAAAATTATAAGTCACACCCCCACCCTTGTGCACACACTATTCCTGCATAACTGGATGTTTCTTTCTTTTATTTAAAAAAAAGACCAGCAGTGAAACAATTAGCAATATTGACTTTATATTGCCATAATCAGTTTTCAGAGTTATTACACACACACTGAGATGAGTAGGGGCAGGTCACATCTCTCAAGAGCAAATATTGAACTCCTATGCAATAGCTAAATAAACAGATCCTAGATTGATACACTGCTTCCAGTAGTCCTAGAGGAGCATACACAGCTGCCACCACTACTTCACAGGGTGCATTGCATGGTCCATCCTATGCCCCCTCAGCAGTGAGGACAGCCTCTAGAGGATAAGAGTTATAGTTGTTTGGGTGTCATAACTCTGAATCTCCATACTTTCAAATGTTTGGGGTTTCTTTTAAGTTCTTTTAAATACAAGACCTAGATTTCTAATGGATGTAGTCTTTTTTAAAATAACTTTAGTGTTTTTTTAAGGATTTTGTAGCTTTAAGTATATGATACATACTCTCAGTTTTACAAGGTTTATAAATTTAAACTCTGAGAGGTAATTTTCCAGCCTTTGGACAGTGTTTTTGCATTTTGACTACCATTAACATAAGTGACATTTTAATCATGCTAAACATTTTGTTTTTACAGGCTTGAATTATTTCTGATTGACCTGTGTTGCACTGTGTGCCTCTGAAAGGAGTAGCCTTGCTGGTTGATATAAACCCAGCTGAATTAGTACTTCAGCTTTGTCAATCCACAGGTATGGGAAAGAAAGTCCACTCAGCCCTTTTCCAGTTACTGCATCTAACTCCAAAATCTGAAAAATAATAAAACTTTAAATTATTACAGTCTTTCAGAAAATTAATCCAAATTAATATTGAAAATCCTACTTAATATTATACCTCATATTCATCTGACTATTTTATAACCTAGAAATTATAAAAGTGAAAACAGTATCCAGTGATGTCAGTGGAGGGAAAAGAAAGAAGTGAAGAGTGATATTAGAGATGGGAGCTCCTTTTCCTGTTCCTCAATCTTTGCTGTTGAGCTGGGCTAGCCTTAGAGAAACAATATCACTGCCAGATACTGGAAAGAGCAGCAGTGAGTGGCTTTAAATACAGCTTCCGTTCTTCTTGCTCTGCCTCAGTTCTTGATGATGAGCAGCTTCAACTCACATGCTGGTAACCTAGGTCAGAGGAACCCAAGTAGCATACATTTGTAAAGAACATCTAAGGTTCAAGAAATATGGTTCCTACAGTAGAAAACTGTAACTGATTGAAATCAATAGTGTATCATAATCTGTCTAGAAAAAAACACAGTGAAAATAGAAACTTTGTTCAATATAGCACGTGTGGAATTGAATTAAATAACCTTTTCCTTTGCAGAAAGTGAGTTCTTATATCCATTATTATGTGATTTGGTACATTCAGATAATCCATTTCTTTCCTCCTCCTTAGGTTGCACATTTTCCCCATTTTTTAATGCAATCTCTTGTCTATACCTAAATTGTAGTGGCAGAGGGGAGGGAAGGAAATTAAAAATATTGTTTAAAATATCTTTAATCTGAAGTGTTATTATACTACACAGATTTATGACAGTAATTCTGTAAATTTGTGTGAAATGCTTCATAGACAATGTTGTGCTGTGTCACAAGTATATTAAAAGTGGTGCGAGAAGATGGTGTTTTAAAAATAAAATTATTATCATTCTAACTTTATAATGCGCTGCATAGTTTCCATGTTACCAGATGACTAGATGACTTCTTGAGGTCCCTACCGGTTCTATGATTCTATGAAAACAAAAAAGCTACACAAAGTAAGAACAATAAGAACACATACTTGACCTGTTCCACTTCGTTAATGTATGCTTCTCCAACTGCTTTCTCATGATATGAGAATGCCTGACTCAATTTTATATCTGAACATATCAGGGAGATTCTGTGAAAATAAAAAGATTAGTGTGCATAATGATCACAAAACTGAAAATATTGCCTGATAGAAACAAAATTTCTGAAAAAGTGTATTTTTATGCTTTCCATTTTTTTTTGGTAACTTTGACTAATATAGCCAATAACAACAGAATTCTGTGAAGTTTAAATCTGGAAAAAATTCAATACATTTTTGAGAAAGTTTTTAACATCTAACATGGTAGGTCCTTAACAGATTTTATGCTCTTAACAGAAGCATAAAAAAAAAGTGGGGAGCTGAGAATTTTTGCCATCTGAAAATGTATCCCTTAAAACGAGAATTGTTGCTTCAAATGAGCATGCAAATCTGAGTATAGCAGTTAGAGAGAAAGACACAACTACTCAATACATCGTGTGGATGCAAGCAGGCTTCGAACTATGTTAAACTATTTAATTAGTATGTCTCTTTTTAAAAAAATGAGGTTGTTTCCTAATTCCTCAGCATTAAAAAAACTACGAACACTTTTCATTTGGAGATTTGCCTAATCCTGTAAACACTTACTTTGGGACATAGCACTTAATAATATAGGTACCCTTATTGGATTTCATGCCAGAAGAGAAAAAACAAACCATACTGAATATTGTTAAACATTATGTATGTTAATAAAGAGGACAAATCAATTTTAAAATCATGAACAAGGTAAAACAACATAAATCATAAAAGGGACGGTTTACATAGTGTAATTGAGGATCAGTGTACAAAACGGAGGGGGCTTGTATGGCTTTTCATAAACATCTCCCATTTAGCCAAAGCAAGTAACTTATACAAACCGAAGATGGTACAGATCAGACAGACTTTTACTTTCCACAACATCGTGAGCAATAACCTCAGCCAGCTGAAAGATGGGAAGAGTAAGGTGGTTGCAAGAAATTTTCTGCAGCTCCTTAGCCAAAAGGTCCATAAAATATAAAGTGTAAGTCTAAAAATAAAAAAACATATAATAAATTCTGTTCCAATTGTTGGTATTTTTAATTTAAACTATACATTCTTCTTTCTTCAACTGTACAAGCTAAACAAAAATTCCTGACATAAATCTTATCCTCCAGACATACATATGGCTGTATTAAGACATGCTTAATTGTACTTCAGTCTTTGATGCCCAACAGATCAGAATTTTACAATTCTAAGTTTTGAGCCACTGAAATACCTCAGTTACAGCTCTGTGCAGATCGCTGGTTAGTGCTTTAAAAGACAAAAAGAGTATTAAAGAAAATAGTCAGCACTTAGCTAAGGAACTGGCAGACAATCACTAACTCCCCTATCTCTCCCCACAAAAAGCTGATGTAAAAAGGAGCAGTAACTGAATGCAATTCTGAACCCAAGCGCAGGCAAAGAGGGACTGAGGAATGAGAGTTATTTGGTAACGAGTTGTACAAGAAACAAACATATTCTTCCTCCTGGTATGGAAGATGACATTTGAAGTTCTGACCTCTAATGAACCAGAGCTATGAGACCCAGGTAGTGGGCCATCTGTTACCACTAGCATTTTGATGAAGAGGTTACTCATGTTGTGCAGTAACTGGAGTTCTTCAAGATGTGTGTCACTGTGAGTGCTCGACTTCAGGTGAACTCATGCCTTTCTTTGACTCATGCCCTAGATTTTGGGTAACAGTGCCCATTTGACCCAGGCAAGCACCCCACACATTTTCATGACCCGCACTGAGGTTACCTGGGGCAATGTGGGCAAACTGCCCTCAGTTTCTCCTCCATTGCAAAGTCTCACAATGGAGACTCTGAAGCAGAGGGGAAGGAGGGAGGGTAGCGGAGCACCCAAAACGACACACATCTTGAAGAATTCCAGTTACTGCACAATGTGAGTAACCTCTCCTTTTCTGAGTAGTGTGCCTGTGGGTGCACCACTTCAGGTGCTTCCCAAGCAATACCCCCGCTAAGGAGGTGCAAGGTTCAGAGAGAGTCCAATACAGAAGAGGGAACTGCACTGCCTACAGCCGCATTTGATCTTGCGACAGGCACCATGGCACAATGACTAGACAAGGTATGCAAGAGGACCATGTTGCTGCTTTACAGTTGTCTGCAATGGATACATCCTTATGTCAGGCTATAGAAGTAGAAAGTGCTCTAGTGGAATGTGCTATCATTCTTGAAGGGGGTTGAAGCTGAGCTTGGTCATAACAGAGATCCACTTTGATAACCTCTGTTTTGAAATAACCAAACCCTTACTTCTGTCCACAATGGAGACAAATATTCAAAGAGATCTTCTAAAAGTTGTGGCCCTATCTAAGTAAAAAGCTAAGGCTCTTCTACCATCTAGGGTACGGAATATGGTTTCTTGACAAGTCTGAATGTGGTTTTGGGGAAAAAAACTGGGAGATGAATAGTCTGATTAACTCCAAGGATGCCTTCGGTAAAAATCTGGAATGGGCCTTCAGCGACACTTTCTCTCTGGTGAATGCTGCAAAGGGGGGGGGGATTGAGTGTTTCCCATTAAAGCCCCCAGTTCTCCAGCCATTAAAGCTCCCAATTCTCCAGTTATAGCTACCAAGAAAGCCATCTTCATTAACAGATCTAACAAAGAATATGTAGCTGATGGCTCACAGGCAATTAAGCACTATGTTCTGGTCTCAGCTAGAGCAGGGCTTCTGATTTGTGGGAAGAGATTTGACAAACCTCTTAGGAATCTTACCATGGCTTGGTGAGGAAGAGCGGAAAAAACAAAAAAACAAAAAGCAACAGTGTGTAAATGAAAGGTTGTTATTGTTTCTAAGGGTTCCCCAATAGAGCTCACAGAAAACACACTATGTTTCCAATTCCAACAAGTAATCCAATACTCTGAGAAGGGAGGAAAGAATAGGTGAAATCTGATGACTGCTACACCAAAGAGAATAAAGCTTCCATTTCTGGAGATAAGTATTTCTTGTAGATTGTTTTCTACTATTTAATAAAATGTGTTGTACCTCTGATGAACACGAAACCTCTTCTATTCCTAGATTCATTGAGGAACCATGCTTGGAGCCTCAGAACCTGCAGGCTGCGGTGAAGTGTTCAACTGAGTCAGGAGGAGAGAAGTGATCAGAAGTCTCCAATGAGGGCAAAAGGTTAGTCTGATTAGATAGGAATACCAAACTTGTCTTGGCCACGTTGGTGCAATCACTATGACCCTGACGTGACCCTGATTGAGGATCTTTAACAGTAACAGTATTGCTGGAGATACACAGGGAAGTCCCTACTTCCTTGAAATGAGAAAATATCTCCTAGGGGCTGGGGATTGAGACCCCCTCTGGAACAACAGCTGATGCATTTTGCTTTAGCTACCATGGCAAACTGATTGACTGCCAAGACTCCCCAGACTAGGAATATCATGTGGAGGATTTGGGAGTTTAATTCCCCTTTGTAATTTCAAGAGAAATGTCTGCTGAGGTCATCTGCCATGGTGTTCTGAATACCTAGGAGATATGAAGCTAAGATGACTATCTAGTTGGCTGTCTGCCAATTCCACAATTTTATTGCTTCAGCACAGAGAGATGGGGAATGTGCTCCTCTCTGACAGTGATGTAATATATGCCTGCCACACTGTCTGTCATTATCTTTATAGACTGGGACCTAATTAGCAGTAGGAAGTGTAAGCAAGCATTTTTGACTACTCTCAATTCCAGATTTATGTGAAGAAGCTGCTCTTGTAGTCACCATTTGCTCTGAATCAGATGCATCCTCCAACCCAAAAATGAAGTGTCTGATGTTATGACTGTCATAGACAGATTCTGGAAGAATGGAACACCTGCACATGTTTGAGCTGGGTCCTTCCACCAGTTTAGTGTTTGTATAACCCACTGGGGGAACAGATAGTAACCTGTCTAGACTGTGCTTTCTTGGTTTGTAAACCATTTGCAGTCATCCCTGTAAACTTCTGAGATGTAGTCTGGCAAGTTACACTACAAAGACACAAGCTGACGTGTCCAAGCAGCTGAAGACAATCTCCTACTGTTACTTGAGGACTTCCCTGAATCCTGGATATGAGATTTGTTAGAGCAAGAAGTCTGCTGCTCTGTCTGTGCATTCAGAAAGCTCCTATTAAGTCTAGATGCTGTGTTAGAATAAAAATTGACTTTCTGGGATTTATTTGGAGGCCCAGGCTGCCACACAGAGTATACATCATCTTTATTGCTGCCAACACTTCCTGACATGATGTGCCCCGATCAGTCAATCTTTCAGATAAGGTAATACTATATCCAAATGATATAGGTGGGTGGCAACTACCACCAAAATCTTTGAGGATATTCTTGGGGAGAAGATAGATTGAAAGAAAGCACCCTATATGGGCAGCGCTCATTGTTGATCAAAAATTGAAGAAATCTTTTGTGTGAAGGGTAAATAGCAACATGAAAGTGTGTGAGTCTTGTTGGCTGAGAGTCGTAAACCAATCTCCTAATTTTAACGAGGGAATTATTGCTGCAAGGGTCGCTATCTAAATTCCTCTAAGCTGAGCAGCTGCACAGCAGCCTATTAAGTGCCATGCAGGTGCTCAGGGCTGTGGCAGGGAGAGGTGCCTCTCCCCCAGCCCCAATCCAGCCCGGTCCCGGAGCTTCCGCAGCGGGGAGAGGCCCCTTGCCCCCCCCAGCCCAGTGCTGCTGTGGGGAGAGAGAGATGGGGGGAGTCCTCTCTCCCTGACATAGCCCCTCATCCCCGGCCCCACCCCCAGAGCAACCCTCTGCCCCAGCCCTGAGCTCCTCATCACTGGCCCAACCCCAGAGTCCGCACCCCCAGCCAGAGCCCTAACCCCCTGCAACCTAACCCTCTGCCCCAGCCCTAAGCCCCCTCCCACACGCCGAACCCTTTGGCCCACCCCCATCACATGAATTTTGTTATGTGCACCAATATGGAGGTGATGTGTCAAAATTAGAGGGAATGCTGATCACCATCCTGAATTTCTGCTGTTTTACATATCTGAGGGGGGCCCAAATGGAGGCATTCATGTGTGTGCCTGCCATGTGGGTTCCATCTCAAATTTATCTTGCTGTACTACATCAGTACAAGAGGGAAAGCAGCATGTACGGGAATAGATAAGGGAACCCTAGACACATACATGAGAGTCTGAAGATTCCTCCTCCACATATACCAACAGTGGAGATAGCTGTTCCATTTACAAGAAAAATGAGGGTGAACGTGGTGGTTTAGGAGATAGCGGGGTCAATGAACAAGAGAGTCTTGATGTTGACAAACCTCCAGCACTCATTAACAGAGGAGAGTTCGGTTCCGAAGATAGTATCAGTCCACAGGGTACCTACATTCGTGCGGTAATGATGGTGTCCAAGAGTGGGTTGAGTGAAGAACTGTGGAGTGTGACTCTGGGGGATGGATCACTTGATGATTACCTGTTTTGTTCATTCCCTCTGGGGCACCTGGCACTGGTCACTATTAGAAGGCAGGATACTGGGCTAGATGGCCTGTTGGTTTGACCCAGTATGGCTGTTCTTATGGTATTGAAGAAGCTGGTACCAAGCCCTTTGCATGGGAGATAGTCAGTGTCAATTCCCTTGGTACCATAAGCACCTGAGTGGTCTTTGCTACCCCTGACTTTCCTGTTACTGGTACTGAATGTTGTTCATGGCTCAGCTTAGAACTCTTCACTACCTTGTCTCTGCTGCTCTGCATAGTGGTGCCTGAGCTTGGTACCGTGTCTGTCTTAGACAATTGACTCCTCTTTGCCTTTGTGGTATCAACATGGTTCAGAGTCTGCATGGAATTCTCCTTGGGACCTGAGGTCTCCATACTCTTCTTGTGTGTCAGTGACTGAGATTTTCTTGGAGTTTTACTCATTCCCTTCTGCTTAGAGGCAGGTATTGGAACTACCTTTGCTGAAGTCTTTGGTACCATAAATGTATTCAGTATCACGATACCACCTATGTCTCTAGCTTTGTCCAGGGACTGAGATGTCGATGTGGATGGGGGCACTAGTGATAGTGGGAGGCCTATGTAAAGGAAGGTCCACCAAAGCTCCATCATCAGAAATTTAAACGTGAGCTCCCTATTCTTTTGGGATCTACTCTTGAAGGAAGTGCAGATCTTGCACTTATTAGGAATATGGGTATCACCCAAACAGCAAAGGGGGGGGATTACCTGATAACTCGGACAGCCTCACAACAAGAGATTCACCTTTTGAATCCCAGGAAGTCTGGCATTCCCAAGCAAATTAACAACAAACTGACCTCTACTGAAGGCAAAACACATTTAACACTATCTAATAATATGCATGAATAACAAATTAATTTTTTTTTCAAAGGAAGGAAAGAAGGAAGGAAGGAAGGAAGGAACAGCTGTTCCAACAACTACAAACACTATATACTAACTAACAAACTGAATTCTGAATACTAGTAGAGAATAGGCACAGTTGTAGACTCCGCCTCAGGCCAAAGGCAGCTGAGAAGGAACTGAGGTGGTTTGTGCGAGTGGCCCCATATAACCTCAGTATGAGGTACCAGGATGTGTGGAGTGCATGCACAGGCCAAACAGGCACCGCTACCAAAAATCTCCAGTAAAAGGCACAAGGTGCAGATCACCTGAAGTGGAGCACCCATAGGGACACTCCTTGAAGAAGAATTAAAAGATCCTCAGGCCAAAATGACTGTTATCATTAGCATTTTCATAATTACTATACAGCACTTATAGATTTGCATAATTTTCCATGGATTAGTTTGTGAACTTCTTACTCCTATTGATGAGCACTTATTCATATGGCCAGTCCCATTGGTTTCATCAGTGGGAATAACTGGTCCAAATCTGGTTCATTATGTTTGGTATACACATCTTCTCTGATGAAGGATAAAATCTACCAGAAAAATGAAGCTGATGGAGATTTATATTTGATGAAGAAAATCGTATGCATTGACTATTTGTTGTACATACATTTTCAGTTATGATGAATAACAGCAGAAATTTTTTAAAAATATTTTTTAAAAAACTTGCTAGCATACCAGATCCACTGAAAATTCACCTCTACCAACAGCTGAGGAGATATAAGGTTGTTTTAAAGATATATATCAACAAAAGAATATGCAATTGGTGTGAACATTTTTCATGAAGCTGTCACTCTACATCTGACCAATCAATCCTCATTCTCAAAGGAAACCTGCACAATAGTTTCAAAAGACAAATCTACGAGGCTAAATTCATAACTTTGCTACACACTAAAAATCATTGACTGAATAGAGACCCTGGATTTATGGTTTATTATAACAAACTAACCCATTAACAACCCCCATACCTCGCTGACTTTCCCCCTCCCTTGTTTTTCTCCCCTTTGACTGGAGAGGTGTTAACGGACCACTTCACCTTCAATGGTCAGTCCCTTGAAATATGTGTTAACAACTTATGCTAAGCAATCTGTTTCACACTGTATTTAGCTGTGACACTCTGAGTATATTTCCCACAACTGAAGAAGAGCTCCATGTAAGCTTGAAAGCTTGTCTCTCTCACCAACCTTGTCCAACTGGTATAAAGGAATTTTAACTAAAGACCATTTACTTAATAATATTTGATTTAAAGAAATCCAAACAAAAAAATTCAAATGGCACAAAATCTAACACTATGTAAAGTTTCACGTAATATTAGAACACCTACAGAATTAAAAGGACTGTGTTGCCCCTTTTAAGCCTGTTTCAGAACATTATAATTATGGAGTTGCAAACAGCACCTTCATAATATAAAAGCAGACAAGGGAAAGAAAAAAAAGTCTTTTTAAAAACTGTCTGCAAAAAACATTGACTATATACAGACAAAAACTAATGTCTAGGATTGGTCTCAGCTTTTGTTTTCCTAAAGTAGAGCAATGATTTTGAAATGTTTACTTACAGGTACCAGAATATTATCCTGGTTAATAACATAACAGCTTGTTTCCTGTTTAAAAGCATCTCTAACTTCATCAGGGCAGTCATAGCTAGCCCATTCCTCCACACTCGCTGGTAATGCTTCAACTGGTCCTTTTCGTTTAGGTTTCTCCTTCATAACTGAAGACTGCACCTTTAATTAAAGGAACTCTTTAGAGAGTTTATTTTTCTATAAGCAATAAATATTTACTTAAACAGAACTGTTTCAAAGAGAAAAAATAAAGATCATATTTGTTTGGCATCCTTTTGGGCTTGGTTATTTTTAAGGGTGGTTGTTTGTGGGGTCTGGAAAGCAGCAGGTGGTGAGTTTTACCACTGTAATGCCAATTTCTATAATTTTGTGCGTGAAGAACTGACCTAAGAAACACTATTTATTGAAGTAAAAATATCTAGATTTTTCATAAAGAGGAGTGCCTTACTTGTTTTGCATCCTTTTTGCCTTTATCTTTCTTAGGTGTGGCTGACTGTGCATTCTGGGAAGATGGTGAGGATTTTGGTAATGCTTTAATAATAGATCCTGCTGCAGACAATGAAACCTAGAGAAAAATAATTACAATTATTTAACTTTAAAGTGCTGTCCTTAGCTACTAGAAACGGAATCACACTCCATTATGTTCACTCAAAACTACTCTCCCAGAGACAGAAAATTTCAAAGACTCCTAGAACCCTCACATTATGATTATTTCTACAAGCATTTATGGAAGCGTGAGTCACCACAGTGCACTTAAACAGCTCATGTGTTATGATTGAACACAGCTTTCAGTTTGGGTACAGAAAGTGACAGTCTTTGAAATAAATACCTAGATCATTTAGGACTTTACAACCATCACCTTACTTTCACAGCACCATGAATTGGGAACCTGTGCACAGATGAAAGACAAATATAACGTGCTCTTCCAAGTCTGCCCTGTTGCAAAAGTGTAGTGTAGCATAATGTATGCTGCATTAACTGAAGCTCCAGAATATGAAGTATCTGGAGAAAATCTTTCTCTCTCTTTGTCTTGTGGAAGCAAAGCTTTGATGTTCTGATTCTCAAGGAAGGAGAGAACTCCTTACTAAACTCTTTTTATTATTGATCTTGACTAAAAATTACGATAGTAATTTGGTAGGACATTTGAACAATAATTTTTGTTAGAGGTGATCAAAGTCCACTAGACATCCTGTGAACTAAAACTGGAACACTGGCTACATGTTCCATAACTTATCAGGATCTCACACTGGGTCTTTACCATATGGCACTATGTATTTTTTTTAAAGGCATCTAACATTTCATGGTTTTTTTTAAGCTTTCAGAAATTACTCCATTGCCTAACAGATAGTTAAAGAAGAGTGTTAAGATTCTAGAGTCTCACCTGGAAATGAAAACAAGCATCAGGATCCCCGAAGAGTTCAAAAGATTTTAACATGTCCTTCTCATTCATCTTCAATCAAATCTGCTCTATTTTTAATCCTAAACAAGCCTCACATCACACAGTCTAGAAAGCTTTCCTGTATCTCTTTATAAACAACTTATTTTCAATCCTAAAATGCTTTATATGAAAAGTTTGAAGCTCACAGCAATGTTAATATATAACAGTGAGACTCAGACTGAGGCTTGCAAGCAGCTCTTTACAGCACATGATATTAAAACTCTGTGTGATTGAATTATTCATCACCCTAAGTAATTAAGCATTCAGAAGCTTTTACTATGGTATTAACCAATTGTAGCTGATAAAATAATAATACTTGGTCAGTCATTTTGCTGTGAGAACTTGTATATATATATATATATATATATATATATATATATATATATATATATATATATGTGTGTGTACACGAACCCACCCACCCACACTATTTCCCATCATACTGTTTAAATATGAATATGTAGTACTATAGTAAATGAAACAATGAATTTACACTACTGTGGCTCTTCTGGGTAATGTTCGCTAATTTGGCTCCTGAACTGCTGAGGTCTGAGAAGCACTGATCTATAAGCATTAGCTCACAGACAGCTACTGCAATTGTCCTATAACAGACACTGATATCTGCACTAGCTACTTTTGATGTTTATTCATCTACTATCATTATCTAGAAATCATCCTGTTTTTCTTAATCAAGTACAGAATATTAAAAATTCTGATGATGTGAAATTTGGAAATGTTAGTCAGAATTTTATTTTCTAAAACTCCGGTTTTCCAAATGTTTATATGTTACATAGTTCAAACTAATTTCACAATGAATGTCTGATAATTAGCAACACATGTATATAGTAGGATTCAGCTACAAACTTTTATATTAAGCAATTACCAGCATTTGTAATCACTGGAAAAACAATAATATAACCTGGAACATACTGATTTGGATACTAGCTTCATTTTGGAGATCTCTCACCTACACCACTCAGGTGTCACTTACGATGGCATGTGGCATATACTGAGGTCAAGTACAGCTTTCACCATTTCGAATATTTAAATAAATTAAAAAAATTTAACATGCAGTGCAGTCCTTCTGATGTTTTCCATAAATGTCACTGGAAATTAGGCAGCCACATCAATGAGAAAATACAACATTTAATGAGGTTCATTCAATTTGATCTGAAATGCTGCAGAACACCCAGAAGTGATTACTTTAGAGAATTACAACACTCAGTGAATATCAGTGTTATGGTTTCATCACAAAATGTAATTGACAACTCAATTCACAGGGTTTAATAAGGGCTTGTCTATATTACCCGCTGGATCAACGGGTAGCGATCGATCCAGCAGGGGTCTATTTATTGCATTTAATCTATGCGTCTCCCGTCAACTCTGGTATTGCATAGGACCGAGATGCGCAGGCAGAGTAACGGGGGAGCATCAGCTGTTGACTTACCACAGTGAAGACACCATGGTAAGTAGATCTAAGTACATGGACTTCAGCTGCGTTATTCACGTAGCTGAAGTTGTGTAACTTAGATTGATCCCCCCCACCCAGTGTAAACCAGGCCTGAGTCAGATAATTCCTGTAGTTAAATGACATACCTTTGAAATGATCTAAGTCACTATCTATCTATAATTATTGTTCCTCACCAATAGTATTGTGAATTCTGTAAATCACCAATCCTGGTTCTTATTCTACCCTGGCTATTTAGATAGTAAAGATTAGAAACCATTCATAGAAAAAGTGGATCCCCAGGCTCCAAAGAATATACACACCAATAGAGAGTAATAGCTTTAACTGAGCACTGTCTTTCTCCCATATGGTTGTTGGAAGAATATGAACTACACAGAGGTACTCTCTAGTTTCTTGTGATAATTTTCTAATTTAAAGCTTAGAAACTGTAAAACTATATCCTAACAATATTGTAAAATTGGATGTATTATAATAAAGACAGTTAAAATAACAAAATACTTTCTCCCTATGTATTAATATAGTAGATAAATTAAATGTGATTGGTAAATTCTGATCTTCTCACCTGCCAGATACGAATGATGTAAGTATAAGCCATCAAACAGTGTTGTTGATGATAAGGTGAACTATGGCCAGAAATTATAGCCATTAAAGTATGTGCTCTAAACAAAGTTTCCAATTGCCTTATGTTTTTTAAATCTTCATTAGCAGTTTGGGGAATTGTAACATTTACTTCACTTTTGAAGTCTGACTTCAGCTTTGCTGGAGATGGTATTTCTTGTTTGATGTTTTTCTCTGTTAAAAAACAACAACAAAAACAATGTCAATGGTCTGACATTGTACAGTATTTCAAGGCTTATTTAAAGTTGCATTTCTGAGATGGAAATGAAAAAGAATCCATTGACAGCAAGATGACATTATTAGAAAAATGGAAATCCAACTTACCAAAGATGACCTTGCTATGATAGAATAATATTACTTCTATCATAGTTTCAATTATTAATAAAACATAACAATATACTTTAAAATGAACTTTAAGCAATGACAAAGCAAAGAAATGCAGAGTAAGGCTACCCTCATCTAATTGTGCCTAGTTTAAGCAGCCCACAGGGTGGATATTCTAATATATTCTCTCTGTTCTGGGGCCCCTTAAGAGTGTTGCTCTAACTGTTACGAGTTAAATGTGGAAGATTGTGGGATCTGAGATTTTAACAAAAATATCCATATTCCCCTAAAGGGGCAGGAATAACTTTAATAAGTTCATAATCTGATCTGCTTTTTTTGTTTTATTTTTCTCAAAATCCATTAAAATCTATATATACATTTTTATACAAAATGGTTAATGCTTTTCTTCTTAAAAGAGAACTGATGAAAGGGGCCCAGCATTCATCAACAACCAGCAAGATTACGTGGAATGGAAGGGAAATACCATGAAAGAATAGAGATTAATTTTAAATTGCCATTACACAAACAATGATAAGTAATATTTAAAGAAAAAAAATATGAATAGGACATTTTCAGTGCCATTTTAATTATGCATGTTAACAGAGGAATCATGCGTCTTTCACAACTGCATCTCATCACTTGTTCTTTTTTGACCCATCTCATCTATCTATATAAGAATACGACACAAGTGGAGAAGATGTCAGTTAATGTCACACATCATTCGTCTAGAAATTAGTTGTTTTCTTCAAATAGACTGGAACATTCTATCAAACTAGTCACTGAGGCATTAGCAATGTAAATGGTTACAAAGGGTAAAATCTTAGGGGTCTGAGTTGCTTCTTCAAAAATCATGCTGGTGCTTAGGAGGCTGACTTCCCATTGACAATCATATTTTAAAATGGGACTTAGGCACTTTTGAAAATTTTACCCAGAGATTTCATAAAGCAAGGGAAATAGGGTAAAGGGATAAAGAAATGGGGTGTAGTTTCATAGTTGTAATAAGGGACTGGGTGTCAGAACGCCAGATTCTATCTCTGGTCGTTGCATTGAACATTTATGGGAAAGTGACAGTCTCTCTATGCCTCCATTTCGCAATCTGTAAAAAGGGTACAAACCAGTTATTTACATCAACACTGGTTCTTGAGAGTCTCTGGCACCTATCTTTGTGTCAACCTGTTCCATTTCTTCTGTGATTTGTTTAAGGGCCTGATGCAAAGTTCACTGAAGTTACTGACGTCAGTGAGTTTTGAATCAGGTCTTAAGTGAAGAAGCTCAGGTTTTTCATTTTGAGTTCCTCTTTAAGTCTTTTGTAGATGAAGAAACATGTTCCCTATAAAGAAAAGGAGTACTTGTGGCACCTTAGAGACTAACAAATTAGTCTCTAAGGTGCCACAAGTACTCCGTTTCTTTTTGCGAATACAGACTAACATGGCTGCTACTCTGAAACATGTTCCATATAAGGTCTTTTTATATACTGAAAATGATCAGGTGCTTTTATTCTGTAAAAGACAGTAAGACAAAACCATATACTGCATTCATGTACTGAAATTATTTTGAAGGATAAGTACATCAATTACACACCTTCTTCCTCAAGAGGTCCTTTGGCAAGTTTCAAATGTAGCAAGATATCTACTGCCCAGTCCAGATGTTTAATAGCATCATTAAGAGGAAACTTATTGCAGTATAACCATTCTGCAAATTCCATTAGATAATCAACTTTCTGCCACTGACTTTCTTGTTTCTACAGAAAAGACAGAATGATTTAGTTCATATATTGTAGTTTGTAACATCAAAATTACTGATACTAAGATCTATATAGATTTGTCAGTTTTTTTGGAAGCAAAAATTTAATTTTAAATAGGTAGCAAGCAATTTACTGACATTGCCTAATCAGGGAAAATGTCTAACTGAATGTAATAAAAAAAATCAGTATTAGTTAAATTTCTTTTCTTTTATTAAAGTCTCCATCAATTAGTCACTGTTAGGCCTTTTCCGCCTTGAGAGAGACCAGGCAGCAGTTCAAATGTGTTGACACAGAGTCCCAGGACTTAAACTACATCCACGTGGTTTTCCATCAGAAAAATAATTTAAAGTTGTGAAAAATAACCCTCACCAAATTAACAAACTGACAAAATAATTTGCACAACATTTATTCTTTCTATTAAATTGAACTATTTTAAACTATGATGAAAAGTAATGCTAAATGAACATGTAATTAATGGTTTACTCTTATGTGTAATTCTAAAGTGATGGAGATATCAAAGAAATTAAATTATGTAAAAAAATTACTCTCTTTTGCTCATCGTCCATCTCTATTGGGAAAGAGCTAAGCAGAGAGACAGCAGAATGGAGGACTGAGAGAAGATGACTACAAATGGAAGATAAAGAATTGAAACTAACAATGACCAGGTGTTGCATTAAAAATGTCCTTGACTGGTGTTAAAAAAAAAAAGAGTACTTGTGGCACCTTAGAGACTAACCAATTTGTTTGAGCATAAGCTTTCGTGAGCTATAGCTCACTTCATTGGATGCATGCAGTGAGCTGTATATTCTATTCTATTAAGAGTCTATTAAAATTAACAACATAGAGACCTGTAAAGCTTCAATGGCATTCTGATAACAGGTTAACTGCCCAACAATGTCTTTGGAGATTGGTGCCAGACGATGCCACATATGTGACAAATAGTCCTCACTTTCATCCTTGAATTTCTGAATGTCCATCATAAAATTACGTCCAAGTCTTGCTTTCACTATAACCATATGTTTGAAAATCAGGCTAAAAAAAAAGTTTAGAAATTATTCAATTTCTTATCTGTAAAATTATGCACCGTATCCTACAGTATGTTACAGTTGTGAAGGTAACTGCACTTCACTACTCATTTTTCTTTTATAGAAAAGTCAAATTCCCTGCTCCTCTGGATATTTATAAACCTTAACTTTAGAAAATAAATTAGACCCTGATCCTGCAAAGATGCACATATGTAACCTTATGCACTATGATCAGTTCCTTTGACATCAATGAGACTACACATAGGGGAGATCCTCAACTACTGTTACTTGTCATAATTCTGTGCTTAAGCCTTTGCACATGTGTAAGTCTTTGCAGGATCAGAGCCTTAGGCTGCTTATAGTCTAGTTTCAGAGTTTTATCCTATCTGGATTTAGAGCTGGGGAAAGTCCAAATTCCTGTTATTTTATCTTAAAAGGTGATAGGACCCCCTCCTCCACCCTCACT
Source organism: Dermochelys coriacea (assembly GCF_009764565.3). Taxonomy (NCBI): domain Eukaryota; kingdom Metazoa; phylum Chordata; order Testudines; family Dermochelyidae; genus Dermochelys; species Dermochelys coriacea. Next base: position 97,700,627 of record NC_050074.1, on the reverse strand, counting down.
CATCTAACATGAAATAGACATTCAGACATGTAAAAAGAAAAGGAGTACTTGTGGCACCTTAGAGACTAACAAATTTATTTGAGCATAAGCTTCATGCGATGAAGTGAGCTGTAGCTCACAATAGCTTATGCTCAAATAAGAAGTGAGCTGTAGCTCACAAAAGCTTACGCTCAAATAAATTTATTAGTCTCTAAGGTGCCACAAGTACTCCTTTTCTTTTTGCAAATACAGACTAACACAGCTGCTACTCTGAAACTATTCAGACATGTGAAATTGTAGTCCTGCCCCAAGCAACACACTTAGATGTAAATGTTGTCATGGATTTTTATGCAAAACAAACTGAACAATAACTAATCATTCAATTAGCCAAACAATGTTCTTCAACCAGACAACACATGCCTTGATGTTCAACAAGCCTGGTCATTAAATAAAAGATAGGTTAAATATAATGTTTTAATATAGTATTTTGACTTAATTATGAAATAAGCTATGTGAGAAGTCACCCCCTGCAAAACAACCTCAGCTGAATCCACTGTAACCAATGAAGAGACCTGACCTCAAAGTCAGGAACAAGAGACATAAGAATTTGACGGAGAAATATGAAACGTACCTCTGATGGGATACTATCTTAACTGGTTAAGCCACAGTGTTTGCTTGTCAACATTGTCTGGAAAGTTTACTTAGAGAAGTAACATATCATTAGCAAGCTCCTATCTTGGCAGATGATATAAAATAGACAGGTGTCATGAATACTAGTCAGGACAAAGAAATAATAAAGAGGGGAGCTGGAGAGGTTAAAACATGTGTGGAACTCTCATTGAAAAATGCAAGGATAACAAAATCGGGGGGAAATAACTGAGATTATATATTTTATATTATTATTTTATTACAGTAGTGATCAAAAGGAGCACAAAGTCTAAATTAGAGGTACATATGCATAGAGAGGGAAGACTAAGCTGCCTGAGATCTCATTCTCCTTAGCTCAACTTCATTTCAATGGGTAATTTGAATCCTAACTCATCCTGTGATCACATCTAAAAAGCTTTTCTTACAACATCTTGCTTTTAAAATCTGGACTTTAGATAGTAATTAGAAGAGAAGGAAACAGAGCAAAGTAAGATCCATAATCAAATAGTTGAAAAGGTTATATAGAACCTACTTAGGAACTTTTTTAAAAATGACCTATACAAACATTATAAACACTTTAATTACAAGAAGCAATCAAAGATCAAGCCTTTCTTTGATACTCAAAAGCAGTGTGAAGAAGCAGGCAAAGATATAATATTGTCTTCTGTTATAAAAATTGTCAGCTCAACAAAAAGGCAACCTCTATACTATTTTATTAATGTAAAATATATATTTAAATATCATCCATATTTTTATATTTCTCAAGAGTCAGGATGCTTAAAATGTTTCAGTAAAAAAAGAGATCAACCAACTTACAGTCTATGTTTAGTTCGAGGCAGAACTTGAATGGCTTCATCTAACACTTTTAGCCCTGTCTCCCAATCACTTTTATCAGCATACATGTGGAATAATAACCCATACAGGGATGTTCTTAATGTCAGATCCTCTTCAGTACCTTTGAAATACATTCAAATGATAAATTAACATTGTGAAATTAGTGCAGCCATCTCACAGAAATATTAGACTATTCATTTTTGCATGACAAAAATAAAATACATGCCTGGGAGAAAATGACCTTCTGATGATCCACTACTTTGAAAATCCTTTGTAGGCCACTGATGAAGCTGCAATGTATTTTCTGTTCCCTAAAAAGAAAAAAAAAAGTAGTGCATACATTTTTGTTAGCACAACTCTTCAAGCTCTGGTACTGTTTTCTATGTATAAATAGGATCAATTCAATTATAATATTTAAACTATTAATACACTAAGAGTAATAATCATTAATTGAGAGGGTGATTAGATCAGTTAATAAGCATATGGGAGTTGAAAACTACAACAACTATTTTCCTCTAAATCAATGTTTTTAATGGCATATTGTATTACACAATTGCACTGATTAATACAATGAACTACATAATACATTTCCATACCATAATGTTGCTTGAGGTAACTAAATTTTATCAGTCCTGTCTTGGCTTAGCTGGCTTTAGTTATGTAACTGGATGACCACAAATATCACAGAATTAAGGGATTTTTGGATGGATTTTTTTCATCTTGTTTCCAATGTGACCAACTCCAAAGATAATATTCTTTAAGAACCTGGCTGTTTCCATATGCAAACCCCAAAGGTATGGTTCTGCTGGTATACCAGCCACAAATTACATAGGGACTACACTAGTAAATCCTCTAGAGTTATAGCTGTTGGACAACGGATCAGTTTTGGACAGGCCAACACATGTCTTCCTAGAAGTGATGGAATATCTAGGCTTTACACTGAGAGTTGAGGAGAACCCCAACATAGCTTACAGAAAATTGGACATTGTTTTTAAAGCTCTTAGTCCTTAGCAGAGTTGGTCCTTATCTCAACTTCAAATTTTGTTTTGATTCAGATATCTCTCACTTTTCCAGGATGGTACACATTTTAAACTAGCTGTCAACTGTGCCTTTGCAGTGCTGGATCACTGAATTACCCTGCCCACCTGACATATATCTTAGGAACATATGAATTACTATACTGGATCAGTATACACAAGTTGTTAGTGTGTGCACCATTTTCTGTCTCTGATAGTAGCCAGTACAATATGCTTCAAAGAAATCCTGAAGTGGACATCTATGGACTGACCTGCCTGTAAGGGCAACTAACCACTATCACTCTGTGGCTGGCATATGCTCTGAAGCATGAGGGTTTATAACCTTTCTTTAAAAAAAAAAAAAAAAGGTTTGTTCTGTCTAATGCATATGTGTGGACGTTTTCATGATCCACATAAATGTCTAAATCTTTTTTATGACTCCTATTAAGGTTTTAGCCCAAATTATATCCTCTGACAATGAGTTCCATAAGTTAATTATGAGTCATATAAAAAGCATTTCCTTTTATCACTTTTAAATGAATTGCCTTGTTAAGCTCTGGAAATAACCAAACCCTTAGCAAAAAGTGTCTAGTGGCAGTAGCTACTGTGATGGGGCTAGGCCAGATGGCTATAGAAAAGTAGTCTTATTGGGATCCGGGAAGTGGGTGGGCGAAGCCCGTCCACTGCTAAAGGATCCCCCCTAGCCTAAAAGGGGGATCCACAGGACCTAGATACCCAAAAAATTCCAGGGGACAACTAATGAAATAACAGGGACAGGAGTGCGGTCAAAGGGCCAAACGAAGGGAACTGGATGGGGACACCGAGCAGAGAACCCTGGACAGCGCCCACTGCTCCTCAAAGGCGTCAAGGGAGTCAGAGGACGACGCCCAGAGGAACTCTGCCCGGATACGTGAACGGACCGAGGATCAGAAATAGGCCCCACAGTCACAGGAGACTCCATCGGCCAACCTCCTCACTCTGGTTTTGTAGATGGCCATTTTTGCTAGGGCCAGGAGGAGGTTGACCAGGAGATCCCGTGACTTTGTGGAGCCACGGATAGGGAGTACATAAATGAGAAGGTGAGGGGAGAAGTGTAACCAAAAATGTAATAAAATATTGGTGAGGAGCCGGAATAGGGGCTGCAGCCTGACACACTCCAAGTATATATGTGCCAGGGTATCCCTCACGCCGCAAAAGGGGCAGGTGTCTGGGATTGAGGTGAACCGCGCCAAATACATGCCCGTGCTCACAGCTCCATGAAGGAGCCGCCAACTGACATCCCCAGCGGGCCTTGGGACCAAGGTGGAATATAGGCTGGCCCACAGGGCTCCTCACCCTCCGAAGGTGGCAGGAGGTCCCGCCATTTTGTATCAGGGCGGGACACGAGGGTGCGGGCGTGAAGGGTGTGGAGCACGAGCGTGTAGAGATGTTTTCTTGGAGCGATTTGAAAGCAGACCAGCTGCATCATAGAATCATAGAATCATAGAATATCAGGGTTGGAAGGGACCCCAGAAGGTCATCTAGTCCAACCCCCTGCTCAAAGCAGGACCAAGTCCCAGTTAAATCATCCCAGCCAGGGCTTTGTCAAGCCTGACCTTAAAAACCTCTAAGGAAGGAGATTCTACCACCTCCCTAGGTAACGCATTCCAGTGTTTCACCACCCTCTTAGTGAAAAAGTTTTTCCTAATATCCAATCTAAACCTCCCCCATTGCAACTTGAGACCATTACTCCTCGTTCTGTCATCTGCTACCATTGAGAACAGTCTAGAGCCATCCTCTTTGAAACCCCCTTTCAGGTAGTTGAAAGCAGCTATCAAATCCCCCCTCATTCTTCTCTTCTGCAGACTAAACAATCCCAGCTCCCTCAGCCTCTCCTCATAAGTCATGTGCTCTAGACCCCTAATCATTTTCGTTGCCCTTCGTTGTACTCTTTCCAATTTATCCACATCCTTCCTGTAGTGTGGGGCCCAAAACTGGACACAGTACTCCAGATGAGGCCTCACCAGTGTCGAATAGAGGGGAACGATCACGTCCCTCGATCTGCTCGCTATGCCCCTACTTATACAACCCAAAATGCCATTGGCCTTCTTGGCAACAAGGGCACACTGCTGACTCATATCCAGCTTCTCGTCCACTGTCACCCCTAGGTCCTTTTCCGCAGAACTGCTGCCGAGCCATTCGGTCCCTAGTCTGTAGCGGTGCATTGGATTCTTCCATCCTCAGTGCAGGACCCTGCATTTATCCTTATTGAACCTCATTAGATTTCTTTTGGCCCAATCCTCCAATTTGTCTAGGTCCTTCTGTATCCTATCCCTCCCCTCCAGCGTATCTACCACTCCTCCCAGTTTAGTATCATCCGCAAATTTGCTGAGAGTGCAATCCACACCATCCTCCAGATCATTTATGAAGATATTGAACAAAACGGGCCCCAGGACCGACCCCTGGGGCACTCCACTTGACACCGGCTGCCAACTAGACATGGAGCCATTGATCACTACCCGTTGAGCCCGACAATCTAGCCAGCTTTCTACCCACCTTATAGTGCATTCATCCAGCCCATACTTCCTTAACTTGCTGACAAGAATGCTGTGGGAGACCGTGTCAAAAGCTTTGCTAAAGTCAAGAAACAATACATCCACTGCTTTCCCTTCATCCACAGAACCAGTAATCTCATCATAAAAGGCGATTAGATTAGTCAGGCATGACCTTCCCTTGGTGAATCCATGCTGACTGTTCCTGATCACTTTCCTCTCCTCTAAGTGCTTCAGGATTGATTCTTTGAGGACCTGCTCCATGATTTTTCCAGGGACTGAGGTGAGGCTGACCGGCCTGTAGTTCCCAGGATCCTCCTTCTTCCCTTTTTTAAAGATGGGCACTACATTAGCCTTTTTCCAGTCATCCGGGACTTCCCCCGTTCGCCACGAGTTTTCAAAGATAATGGCCAAGGGCTCTGCAATCACAGCCGCCAATTCCTTCAGCACTCTCGGATGCAATTCGTCCGGCCCCATGGACTTGTGCACGTCCAGCTTTTCTAAATAGTCCCTAACCACCTCTATCTCTACAGAGGGCTGGCCATCTCTTCCCCATATTGTGTTGCCCAGCACAGCAGTCTGGGAGCTGACCTTGTTAGTGAAAACAGAGGCAAAAAAAGCATTGAGTACATTAGCTTTTTCCACATCCTCTGTCACTAGCTTGCCTCCCTCATTCAGTAAGGGGCCCACACTTTCCTTGGCTTTCTTCTTGTTGCCAACATACCTGAAGAAACCCTTCTTGTTACTCTTGACATCTCTTGCTAGCTGCAGCTCCAGGTGCGATTTGGCCCTCCTGATATCTTTCCTACATGCCCGAGCAATATTTTTATACTCTTCCCTGGTCATATGTCCAACCTTCCACTTCTTGTAAGCTTCTTTTTTATGTTTAAGATCCGCTAGGATTTCACCATTAAGCCAAGCTGGTCGCCTGCCATATTTACTATTCTTTCGACTCATCGGGATGGTTTGTCCCTGTAACCTCAACAGGGATTCCTTGAAATACAGCCAGCTCTCCTGGACTCCCTTCCCTTTCATGTTAGTCCCCCAGGGGATCCTGGCCATCTGTTCCCTGAGGGAGTCAAAGTCTGATCTCTTGTGCAGCTGGCTTCCGCTGCATCTCGTGCAGCTGGCTTCCGGTGAAGGGGTCGGTTGGGTCCATGGGGCAGGGGTCCAATTAAAAGGTCCGGTGGGCCTGGGGTAGCAGGTGGGCGGGGAGTGCCCTCGTGCAGGACCCGGTCGAGATAAACCCGAGCAGCGGGCGGCAAAGCGGCCTTCACCTCCTGAAGTATGCGCCGGGGAATACAAGGTCTGGAAAGCCCCATGCGCTAAGCGAAGGTCAGGGGATCCAGGGGAGCCAGTCTCCCCAGTCATAGTCCAGGAGGTCTCCGACTCTTGTGACCTCTGCCAGGACCAAACTCTGGCGCACCGAGCGGGACTCCGCCACCTGCAAACGGAGCTGGGGGTTGTGTAGCAGGGGCTCCGCGAGGAGATCTGCCCCCTCCGTGGCCGCCACAGACCTGGTCGTTGAAAAGAGTTTCCAGGTCCGGAGGAGGTCCTGATAGAAGACCTGCAGCCCGGAGAGGTCTCACAGAAGACCTCTCGGATGGAGATAAAGGAGCTGCCGGTCGTATCGGAGCCCTCGGAAGCGGCGCAGGAAGGCGTGCGCCAGTATGCTCCACGCCGGACTACCTGCACCAAGAAGCCTCTGCAGGGTCTGGAGGCGGAAGACATGGACCTGAGTAAGCAGACATTTGAGGCCCTGCCCTCCCTCCTCCAGAGGTAGATGGAGAACCCCTGCAGGGACCCAGTGCAGTCCTGACCAAAAGAACTCCAGAATCGATGTCCGGAGGTTGGTCAGGAAAGCCGGGGCCGGGACCAGGGTGTTGAGCCGGTACCAGAGTATGGACAGGACTAGTTGATTAAGCACTAACGCTCTCCCTCGAAGGGAGAGGCACCGGAGTAGTCCTGTCCATTTCCGGAGCCGCTCTATCACCCCGCCCTCTAAATTCTGCCAGTTCTCCGGCGGAGAGGGATGCGTGGCAGAAAGGTAAATGCCCAGATAGAGCAGCGGACCCGTGCTCCACCGGATGGCTTGAAGCGCGGGTGGGAGGGAGCTCGCCTGCCGCCAGTCCCCTACCACCAAGCCAGAGCTCTTGACCCAGTTGACCCGCGCGGAGGAGGCTGCTGAATAGATGGCCTGGCAAGCCTCCACCCGCACCAAGTCGCCCGGGTCCTGGACCACGAGGAGCACGTCATCAGCGTACGCCGACAGGACCGGCCGCAGCTCCGGCTCCCGCAGCACCAACCCTGTCAACCTCCTTCGGAGGAGACAGAGGAAGGGCTCGATCGCCAGAGCGTACAGCTGGCCTAAGAGGGGGCACCCCTGCCGTACACCTCGCCCGAAGCTGACCGGTTCGGTCAGGGTCCAGTTGAGCCTGACCGGACACTCTGCGGAAGCGTACAGCACCCGGAGAAAGTTCACAAACCTGGCTCCGAAGCCAAACGCATGCAGAGTGCTCAGGAGATACCCGTGATCCACCCTCTCAAACACCTTCTCCTGATCTAAGGACAGGAGGGCGAATGACAGACCATCCCTACACCCAAGTTCCAATAGATCCCGGACCAGATATAGGTTGTCGAAGATGCTGCGGCCCAGGACGGTGTAGGTCTGGTCTGGGTGGACCACGTCCTCCAGCACGGACCCTAGCCTCAGGGAGATGGCTTTTGCCACGATTTTGTAGTCCGTGCTGAGGAGCGAGACGGGACGCCAATTTCGTAAATCGCGGAGGTCCCCCTTCTTCGGCAATAAGGCCAGCACGGCTCGCCTGCACGAAAGAGAGAGGACCCCGCTCTGCAAAGACTCGGCCCAGACGGTGACTAGGTCTGGGCCCAGGACGTCCCAGAACACGCAGTAGAACTCCACGGTCAGCCCGTCCATGCCCGGAGATTTATTGGTGGGCATGCGACGGAGGGCTTCCGAGAACTCGGCCAGAGTGAGAGGCAGCTCTAGCCAGTCTCGGTCGCCCACGCTCACCGTCGGAAGCTCCTCCCAAAGCACTCTGCAAGCGTTAGGATCGGTTGGATCCGGCTCTCGCCCTCTCGCACATCTCCACCGGATCCGTGAGGGGGGTGCCATCTTCTGCCAGTAGGCAGATGATATGTTTTTTAGCCCCCCTCTTTTTCTCCAGGGTGTAGAAGAAGCGGGAGCCGCAATCCATCTCCCGAAGGAGACGGATGCGGGATCGAACAAAGGCACCCCAGGCCCGAAGGTCCTCGAGGGTCCGGAGCTCCTCCCGCTTCTCCCGGCACGCTCCGCAGAGGGGTGGATCCTCGGGGCTGGCGGCCAGACGCCTCTCCAGCTCTAAGACCTCCCGTTCCAACTGCTCTATGGCCGCATCCCTCCGTCGGTTGGCGCCCCGGGTGTAGTCACGGCAGAAGAGCCGGGCGCGCACCTTCCCTACGTCCCACCACCGCCGTGCCGAGGGAAAGGCACGCCGCTGCCCTCGCCAGGCCAGCCAGAACTCCCGGAAGGACGCCACGAAGCCCGCATCCTCCAGCAAGCTGTTGTTAAAATGCCAATAGGCCGGCCCCGGCTTCTCCGTGCAGAGGGAGGCTGTCACGGTGGCTATGTGATGGTCAGAAAATGAGGCCGGCCGGATGCTGGAGGAGTGGGCTCGTGAAAGATGAAAGCGTGATAAATAAATGCGGTCCAACCGGGAGTGGCGCGACCGATGGGCCTCCACCCGGACAAAGGTGAACGTGGAAGTGTCATCCGGGTGGTGGTTGCGCCAGACGTCCACCAGGGAGTGGCGTTCCACTATCTCCTGGAGGACGGCGACGGCGGCCGAGCTCTGCTCGGTCCCCGAGTGGTCCCGCTCCTCAAGGGTGATGTTAAAGTCCCCTCCCAGGACCAAGCACTCCTGAGGATCCAAGGTGCCAAGGAAGGCGGATGCCTGCTGATAGAATTGCAGCCGCTCCGGGCTCGCTGCTGGGGCATAGATGTTGACGAGGTTGACTACGAGCCCCTCCATGCGGACACGGAGGTGCAGCAGGCGACCCGGCACAACCTCGGTGACCCCCAGCACCTCGGGCCGTAGGTCGGGGGAGAACAGGGTCGCCACTCCAGCCGTATGAACTGTGAGGTGGCTAAAGTAGACCCTGTCCCCCCAATCCAGCTGCCAGCTGTCTTTGGTGGTCGGATCCGTATGGGTCTCCTGCAGGAAAACCACAGAGTACCTCCCCTCTTGAAGGAAGGAGAGCACCTGGGACCTGCGGAGACCCATCTTACAGCCACGGGTGTTCAATGTTGCAATGGTAAAGGGTGCCATGAGGAGGGCTGGGGGGGATCCTCGCCGGCAGGGATGCTCGTGGCTCCCGGTGGGCCGCTCAACAGTCCGTGACCCACCCCGTAGGTGAGTAAGGAGTCACGGAAGTGGCGGACCCGCTGGTAGGCCGCGGCGCCCTGCCTCCCGGTCCTTTTCCCCTCCCCCATGAGGGCCCTTGCGGCCCGGAGGATTTGATTAAAGTCCCCCCATCGCTGGAGGGCAAGCTGGACTTTGTTGCGGGAGCTACGGATGTCTTCTAGGAACTCCCGCAACTCCTCTCGCAGCGCATGGGGGGCTGGGGTTATGGTCTGGTTGCTCTCCGATGGGGCCCTTGGTACAGCCCCCTGGCCCAGCGAGATGGGCAGACAGGGTGCGGACTCCCGACGGGGCTCTTGATGGGTTGACCTGAATGCTGGGGCGATAGGGGGCAGCGGAGGGAGGATAGCAGCCCCTGGTGGGTCGGGACGGGTAAACACAAAGGCCACTCCCTGGGAGTCATCTGTTGGAAAGGGGAAGGAGACTGTCCCAGGGGTGGCAATAATATCTCGGGAGGTGGGCGGGAGAAGGGCAGGGGCAGGGGTAGAGGTGAGAGTCTGGGTCGAGAGAGGGCTCTCACCGATGCCGGGCGCAAGCTGTCTGGTGGATTTGGCAGCCACGGCATCAGGAGGTGGACTTTCTTCTGTAGGGTCCTCTCCCGGAAAGGAGGTCGAATGTTCCTCACCAGCGAGGGATGCCCCTGGTGGCTCAGGTTCCAGCCGCGTGGCACTGGCCGTCGCCTCAACTGGCTCGGTGGCTCTCAGCAGGGTGCCTTCTGCAGCCGGGTTGATGGAGGAGTCCAGGGGCTCCTCGGAGGTGGGAGCAGAAGCAACGGTTAGGGGGAAGGAGTATGGGGAAAGGGGGGCTGGAAAGAAGTCGCCCAGATCGAGGCCCGCTGGCATAGGATCGTCCTCCCCCTGGGTGACCAGGGTCAGACCCAGGGCCTCGATCTCCTCATATATAGATAGGAAATTGTTTTCCGCTACCCCGGGATTCTCCCCGCCAGCACCTGACGCGACGGTTACTTCGGGGCACACTGGGGTTTCAGATGGTGCCTCGGGGGTCTTGGAGGGGAGGGACTCCCGTGGAGGGGAGATACTGCCTCCCAGTGCTGCCACGTCTTCCCCAGCCGGCTCTAGTGGATGGAGCACACCCGTGGGTAGAGCGGAAGGCTCGGCATTGGTGCCCCCCTTCCTGGTCTTCCGGGGGGCCTCCGCGTCAGGTGGGACGAGCGGAGCTCGAGCCTTCCGCTTGCCCCGCTTCCCCTGGACTAGGGCCCAGCCCTCCATGACATCATCCAGGGGCTGGCTAGCAGGGGTTGTGTCAGGGGGCAGAGGCGATGGCTCAGGGACTCGAGGGGGTAACGGTGGGGCAGCACAAGGGAGGGAAGATTCCCCTTGGGGCTGGCCCTCTCCCATGCTTGGCGGTGTCCCTGCCGCACCCTCCTCCACAGGCCCCGCCAGATTGCATACAGGGGGGGCGGGGTTCTCCCGCTCGTCTGGGCATAGTGGGGGGGGTGCCCCTTGGGCCTGAGCGGGAGCAATGGTGGACTGGGAAGGAGGAGGGGCGGTTTCGGGCGCCGGGCAGCCAGGGGCATCGGCGATGACGGGGCCGGTGCCTTGCCGGGGCTCGGGGGTCCTGGATGCCAGATGGTAGCGGAGGCGGTGGGCTGGAGAAATGATGTAGCGGCAGGCGGGGGGGCTGCCGCCACCTGGGCGTATGCTCTGGGGGCCGGGGGAGGGACACCTGCAGAGCTGGTGGAGGGAACAGCAGGGAGGGGCGCCCCAGCTGGAGATGGGGCCGGGGCATTGGGGGCAGCCCCTGCCATGGAGGGCCTGGTCTTTTTAGCGGGGCCCTTCCCCTTCTTCTTCCCCTGGCCCTTCCCGCCGGCTGGGAGGACTCCCCCCAAATCTGAGGGGGTGATAGACGTGGCAGCAGTGGAGGTCACCCTGGTGCCCGTCGCTGCTGGTGCCCCAGCGGGGGCGATGGCAGATGGTTTGGCAGCGGAGGTAGAAGCTTGGGGGGGGTGACGGAGGGGCAGGCGGGGGAGGGGGAGCTCGGGCTGCTGGAGGGGTCCCACCCGTCTCATCCCCCGCCATCATGAGCAAGGAGGAAAGGGGGGACACCAAAAGGAGGAGGGGAGAGGGGAAGCAGGTCGACCACTCCTCCCCGCTAGGCTGCAGGCAGGGGAGGAGGGCGCGAAAAGGGGTGGGCTGGACGGGGGGCAATCAGGGGTTAGGGTCAGTTACCGACACAAGATGGAATTCCGGCTCCTCTTGGTGCACTACGGGAGGGGGGGATACAACAACACTGAGGGTACAGTGAAGAGAGTTGCAACTAAAATGGGGAATTGCACAAGCGCATGGGAGGGGGCATGGGCACACGGAGCGAGGGGCTAAGCGGTCTGGGGGTAGAACAGGGAAACCAAGGGGCTAGCTTCAGAGGCTGGGGCGGGGCAAACAAACAAAGGCTGCAGAAGGAAATGGGCGGGGCAGGCAAACAAACTGAAGCTAGTAAGGGGGGCTGGAGCAAAAGAGAAGGCAAAGCTACAAGTGGCAAATGGGGCAGGTAGTAAAGGGCAAAGCTGGGGGGTAGGCAGTCCGGGGGGGGCACATGTGCCCATGTGCACTTGCACAAGTCTTTTTTTGGCTGGCTTCTGGCCCAAAGGGTGGAAAATAGGGCGTGGCAAGCCAAGCAAGCAGCTGAGTCCAGAGGCAGGAGCTGAGGCAGATGGTATACAGCCAGTGGGGGGGTGGAGGGGGCAGCGGTGGTGGTAATAGTGGTGGGGGTTGGGGGGACACACAGATGGATCGGGGGGCAGCTCCACGCCACACCCCCTGTGTCCCTACAAACACAGTCAAAACCCCCACCACAAGAGCACAGTTTGAAAATTACTCAGTCTTAGGGCCCCCTCCACGGTGGTCTGCAAAGTCTCTAGGTGCTGCCCCACTGGCAGATGATCCTCTTCTTCTCCTCCTCGGGCTTCAGCAGCTCCAGGCAGCGGCCTCTGCAGCAGCAGCAGCTCCAGGAACTCCAGGTGGTGGTCCAGGCAGGCAGAATGGACCCCTCGCAGGTGGTGGTGCTGTTGGTGGTATCCACAACAACAGCAGTGGCTGGGGTCCCTCACTCCTCCTCTCTGGGGAGTGGGCTAGCAGCCCCCCCCAAGGGCTGCAGTGGCAGCAGTAGTAGCACCCAAGAGTGGGGGGTCCAGCAGCCAAGTAGCAGAGAATGGGGGGTGTCTGGCCCAGCCAGGGGAGCAGCTGGAGCAGCAGAGAGAGCTCAGGGCCTAGCAGCAGCAGCAGGAGTAGCAGCTTCCCACCTCCCTCCAAGCTAGAAGGCTATGGGAGAGCAGTCTTATTGGGATCCGGGAAGTGGGCGGGCGAAGCCCGTCCACTGCTAAAGGGTCCCCCCCAGCCTAAAAGGGGGACCCACAGGACCTAGATACCCAAAAAATTCCGGGGGACAACTAATAAAATAACAGGGACAGGAGTGCGGTCAAAGGGTCAAAAGAAGGGAACCGGACGGGGACACCGAGCAGAGAACCCCGGACAGAGCCCACTGCTCCTCAAAGGCGTCAAGGGAGTCAGAGGACGCCGCCCAGAGGAACTCTGCCCGGATACGTGAACGTACCGAGGATCGGAAATAGGCCCCACAGTCACAGGAGACTCCATCGGCCAACCTCCTCACTCTGGTTTTGTATATGGCCATTTTAGCTAGGGCCAGGAGGAGGTTGACCAGGAGATCCCGGGACTTTGTGGGGCCACGGATAGGGAGTGCATAAATGAGAAGGTGAGGGGAGAAGTGCAACCAAAAACGTAATAAGATATTGGTGAGGAGCCGGAATAGGGGCTGCAGCCTGGCACACTCCAGGTAGACATGTGCCAGGGTATCCCTCACGCCGCAAAAGGGGCAGGTGTCTGGGATTGTGGTGAACCGCGCCAAGTACACGCCCGTGCTCACGGCTCCGTGAAGGAGCCGCCAACTGACATCCTCGGCGGGCTTTGGGACTAAGATGGAATATAGGCTGCCCCACCGGGGCTCTGCACCCTCCAAAGGTGGCAGGAGGTCCCGCCATTTTGTATCGGGGCGGGACACGAGGGTGCGGGCGTGAAGGGTGTGGAGCACGAGCGTGTAGAGATGTTTTCTTGGCGCGGTTTGAAAACAGACCGGCTGCATCTCGTGCAGCCGGCTTCTAGTGAAGGGGTGAAGGGATCGGTTGGGTCCACGGGGGAGGGGTCCAATTAAAAGGTCCGGCGGGCCTGGGGTAGTGGGTGGGCGGGGCGTGCCCTCGTGCAGGACCCGGTCGAGATAAACCCGAGCAGCGGGCGGCAAAGCGGCCTTCACCTCCTGAAGTATGCATCGGGGAGTACAAGGTCTGGAAAGCCCCATGCGCTGAGCGAAGGTTAGGGGATCCAGCCAGTCTCCCCGGTCATAGTCCAGGAGGTCTCCGACTCTTGTGACCTCTGCCAGGACCAACCTCTGGCGCACCGAGCGGGACTCCGCCACCTGCAAACGGATCTGGGGGTTGTGTAGCAGGGGCTCCGCGAGGAGATCTGCCCCCTCGGTGGCCGCCACGGACCTGCTCGTTGTAAAGAGTTTCCAGGTCCGGAGGAGGTCCTGGTAGAAGACCGGCAGCCCGGAGAGGTCTCGCGGAAGACCTCTCGGATGGAGATAAAGGAGCTGCCGGTCGTATCGGAGCCCTCGGAAGCGGCGCAGGAAGGCGTGCGCCAGTATGCTCCACGCCGGACTACCTGCACCATAAAGGAGCCTCTGCAGGGTCTGGAGGCGGAAGACATGGACCTGAGTAAGCAGACATTTGAGGCCCTGCCCTCCCTCCTCCACAGGTAGATGGAGAACCCCTGCAGGGACCCAGTGCAGTCCTGACCAAAAGAACTCCAGAATCGATGTCCGCAGGTTGGTCAGGAAAGCCGGGGCCGGGACCAGGGTGTTGAGCCGGTACCAAAGCATGGACAGGACTAGTTGATTAAGCACTAACGCTCTCCCTCGAAGGGAGAGGCACCGGAGCAGTCCTGTCCATTTCCGGAGCCGCTCTATCACCCCGCCCTCTAAATTCTGCCAGTTCTCCGGCGGAGAGGGATGCGTGGCAGAAAGGTAAACGCCCAGATAGAGCAGCGGACCCGTGCTCCACCGGATGGCTTGAAGCGCGGGTGGGCGGGGGCTCGCCTGCCGCCAGTCCCCTACCACCAAGCCAGAGCTCTTGACCCAGTTGACCCGCGCAGAGGAGGCTGCTGAATAGATGGCCTGGCAAGCCTCCACTCGCACCAAGTCGCCCGGGTCCTGGACCATGAGGAGCACGTCATCAGCGTACGCCGACAGGACCAGCCGCAGCTCCGGCTCCCTCAGCACCAACCCTGTCAACCTCCTTCGGAGGAGACAGAGGAAGGGCTCGATCGCCAGAGCGTAGAGCTGGCCTGAGAGGGGGCACCCCTGCCGTACTCCTCGCCCGAAGTTGACCGGTTCGGTCAGGGTCCAGTTGAGTCTTACCAGACACTCTGCGGAAGCGTACAGCACCCGGAGAAAGTTCACAAATCTGGGTCCGAAGCCAAATGCCTGCAGAGTGCTCAGGAGATACCCGTGATCCATCCTGTCGAACGCCTTCTCTTGATCTAAGGACAGGAGGGCGAACGACAGACCATCCCTACACCCAAGTTCCAATAGGTCCCGGACCAGATATAGGTTGTCGAAGATACTGCGGCCCGGGACGGTGTAGGTCTGGTCTGGGTGGACCACGTCCGCCAGCACGGACCCTAGCCTCAGGGAGATGGCTTTTGCCACGATTTTGTAGTCCGTGCTGAGGAGCGAGACGGGACGCCAATTTCGTAAATCGCGGAGGTCCCCCTTCTTCGGCAATAAGGCGAGCACGGCTCGCCTGCACGAAAGAGGGAGGACCCCGCTCTGCAAAGACTCGGCCCAGACGGTGACTAGGTCTGGGCCCAGGACATCCCAGAACACGCGGTAGAACTCCACGGTCAGCCCGTCCATGCCCGGAGATTTATTGGTGGGCATGCGACGGAGGGCTTCCGAGAACTCGGCCAGAGTGAGAGGCAGCTCTAGCCGGTCTCGGTCGCCCACGCTGACCGTCGGGAGCTCCTCCCACAGCACTCTGCAAGCATTAGGATCGGTCGGCTCCGGGGAGAAAAGGCTTGCGTAGAAGGCTCTCGCCCTCTCGCACATCTCCACCGGATCCGTGAGGGGGGTGCCATCCTCAGTCAGTAGGCAGATGATATGTTTCTTAGCCCCCCTCTTTTTTTCCAGGGCGTAGAAGAAGCGGGAGCCGCAATCCATCTCCCGAAGGAGACGGATGCGGGATCGAACAAAGGCACCCCGGGCCCGATGGTCCTCGAGGCTCCGGAGCTCCTCCCGCTTCTCCCGGCACGCTCCGCAGAGGGGTGGATCCTCGGGGCTGGCGGCCAGACGCCTCTCCAGCTCTAAGACCTCCCGTTCCAACTGCTCTATCGCTGCATCCCTCCGTCGGCTGGTGCCCCGGGTGTAGTCACGGCAGAAGAGCCGGGCGCGCACCTTCCCTACGTCCCACCACCGCCGTGCCGAGGGAAAGGCACGCCGCTGCCCTCGCCAGGCCAGCCAGAACTCCCGGAAGGACGCCACGAAGCCCGCATCCTCCAGCAAGCTGTTGTTAAAATGCCAATAGGCCGGCCCCGGCCTCTCCGCGCAGAGGGAGGCTGTCACGGTGGCTATGTGATGGTCCGAAAATGGGGCCGGCCGGATGCTGGAGGAGTGGGCTCGTGTAAGATGAAAGCGTGATAAATAAATGCGGTCCAACCGGGAGTGGCGCGACCGATGGGCCTCCACCCGGACAAAGGTGAACGTGGAAGCGTCATCCGGGTGGTGGTCGCGCCAGACGTCCACCAGGGAGTGGTGTTCGACTATCTCCTGGAGGACGGCCACGGCGGCCTGGCTCTTCTCGGTTCCCGAGCGGTCCCGTTCCTCAAGGGTGATGTTAAAGTCCCCTCCCAGGACCAGGCACTCCTGAGGATCCAAGGTGCCGAGGAAGGCGGATGCCTGCTGATAGAATTGCAGCCGCTCCGGGCTCGCTGCTGGGGCATAGATGTTGACGAGGTTGACTACGAGCCCCTCCATTTGGACCCGGAGGTGCAGCAGGCGACCCGGCACAGCCTCGGCGACCCCCAGCACCTCGGGCCGTAGGTCGGGGGAGAACAGGGTCGCCACTCCACCCGTATGAACTGTGAGGTGGCTAAAGTAGACCCTGTCCCCCCAATCCAGCCGCCAGCTGTCTTCGGCGGTCGGATCCGTATGGGTCTCCTGCAGGAAAACCACAGAGTACCTCCCCTCTCGAAGGAAGGAGAGCACCTGGGACCTGCGGAGACCCATCTTACAGCCACGGGTGTTCAATGTTGCGATGGTAAAGGGTGCCATGAGGAGGGCTGGGGGGGATCCTCGCCGGCAGGGATGCTCGTGGCTCCCGGCGGGCCGCGTAGCAGTCCGTGACCCACCCCGTAGGTGAGTAAGGAGTCACGGAAGTGGCGGACCCGCTGGTAGGCCGCGGCGCCCTGCCTCCCGGTCCTTTTCCCCTCCCCCATGAGGGCCCTTGCGGCCCGGAGGATTTGATTAAAGTCCCCCCATCGCTGGAGGGCAAGCTGGACTTTGTTGCGGGAGCTACGGATGTCTTCTAGGAACTCCCGCAACTCCTCTCGCAGCGCATGGGGGGCTGGGGTTATGGTCTGGTTGCTCTCCGATGGGGCCCTTGGTACAGCCCCCTGGCCCAGCGAGATGGGCAGACAGGGTGCGGACTCCCGACGGGGCTCTTGATGGGTTGACCTGAATGCTGGGGCGATAGGGGGCAGCGGAGGGAGGATAGCAGCCCCTGGTGGGTCGGGACGGGTAAACACAAAGGCCACTCCCTGGGAGTCATCTGTTGGAAAGGGGAAGGAGACTGTCCCAGGGGTGGCAATAATATCTCGGGAGGTGGGCGGGAGAAGGGCAGGGGCAGGGGTAGAGGTGAGAGTCTGGGTCGAGAGAGGGCTCTCACCGATGCCGGGCGCAAGCTGTCTGGTGGATTTGGCAGCCACGGCATCAGGAGGTGGACTTTCTTCTGTAGGGTCCTCTCCCGGAAAGGAGGTCGAATGTTCCTCACCAGCGAGGGATGCCCCTGGTGGCTCAGGTTCCAGCCGCGTGGCACTGGCCGTCGCCTCAACTGGCTCGGTGGCTCTCAGCAGGGTGCCTTCTGCAGCCGGGTTGATGGAGGAGTCCAGGGGCTCCTCGGAGGTGGGAGCAGAAGCAACGGTTAGGGGGAAGGAGTATGGGGAAAGGGGGGCTGGAAAGAAGTCGCCCAGATCGAGGCCCGCTGGCATAGGATCGTCCTCCCCCTGGGTGACCAGGGTCAGACCCAGGGCCTCGATCTCCTCATATATAGATAGGAAATTGTTTTCCGCTACCCCGGGATTCTCCCCGCCAGCACCTGACGCGACGGTTACTTCGGGGCACACTGGGGTTTCAGATGGTGCCTCGGGGGTCTTGGAGGGGAGGGACTCCCGTGGAGGGGAGATACTGCCTCCCAGTGCTGCCACGTCTTCCCCAGCCGGCTCTAGTGGATGGAGCACACCCGTGGGTAGAGCGGAAGGCTCGGCATTGGTGCCCCCCTTCCTGGTCTTCCGGGGGGCCTCCGCGTCAGGTGGGACGAGCGGAGCTCGAGCCTTCCGCTTGCCCCGCTTCCCCTGGACTAGGGCCCAGCCCTCCATGACATCATCCAGGGGCTGGCTAGCAGGGGTTGTGTCAGGGGGCAGAGGCGATGGCTCAGGGACTCGAGGGGGTAACGGTGGGGCAGCACAAGGGAGGGAAGATTCCCCTTGGGGCTGGCCCTCTCCCATGCTTGGCGGTGTCCCTGCCGCACCCTCCTCCACAGGCCCCGCCAGATTGCATACAGGGGGGGCGGGGTTCTCCCGCTCGTCTGGGCATAGTGGGGGGGGTGCCCCTTGGGCCTGAGCGGGAGCAATGGTGGACTGGGAAGGAGGAGGGGCGGTTTCGGGCGCCGGGCAGCCAGGGGCATCGGCGATGACGGGGCCGGTGCCTTGCCGGGGCTCGGGGGTCCTGGATGCCAGATGGTAGCGGAGGCGGTGGGCTGGAGAAATGATGTAGCGGCAGGCGGGGGGGCTGCCGCCACCTGGGCGTATGCTCTGGGGGCCGGGGGAGGGACACCTGCAGAGCTGGTGGAGGGAACAGCAGGGAGGGGCGCCCCAGCTGGAGATGGGGCCGGGGCATTGGGGGCAGCCCCTGCCATGGAGGGCCTGGTCTTTTTAGCGGGGCCCTTCCCCTTCTTCTTCCCCTGGCCCTTCCCGCCGGCTGGGAGGACTCCCCCCAAATCTGAGGGGGTGATAGACGTGGCAGCAGTGGAGGTCACCCTGGTGCCCGTCGCTGCTGGTGCCCCAGCGGGGGCGATGGCAGATGGTTTGGCAGCGGAGGTAGAAGCTTGGGGGGGGTGACGGAGGGGCAGGCGGGGGAGGGGGAGCTCGGGCTGCTGGAGGGGTCCCACCCGTCTCATCCCCCGCCATCATGAGCAAGGAGGAAAGGGGGGACACCAAAAGGAGGAGGGGAGAGGGGAAGCAGGTCGACCACTCCTCCCCGCTAGGCTGCAGGCAGGGGAGGAGGGCGCGAAAAGGGGTGGGCTGGACGGGGGGCAATCAGGGGTTAGGGTCAGTTACCGACACAAGATGGAATTCCGGCTCCTCTTGGTGCACTACGGGAGGGGGGGATACAACAACACTGAGGGTACAGTGAAGAGAGTTGCAACTAAAATGGGGAATTGCACAAGCGCATGGGAGGGGGCATGGGCACACGGAGCGAGGGGCTAAGCGGTCTGGGGGTAGAACAGGGAAACCAAGGGGCTAGCTTCAGAGGCTGGGGCGGGGCAAACAAACAAAGGCTGCAGAAGGAAATGGGCGGGGCAGGCAAACAAACTGAAGCTAGTAAGGGGGGCTGGAGCAAAAGAGAAGGCAAAGCTACAAGTGGCAAATGGGGCAGGTAGTAAAGGGCAAAGCTGGGGGGTAGGCAGTCCGGGGGGGGCACATGTGCCCATGTGCACTTGCACAAGTCTTTTTTTGGCTGGCTTCTGGCCCAAAGGGTGGAAAATAGGGCGTGGCAAGCCAAGCAAGCAGCTGAGTCCAGAGGCAGGAGCTGAGGCAGATGGTATACAGCCAGTGGGGGGGTGGAGGGGGCAGCGGTGGTGGTAATAGTGGTGGGGGTTGGGGGGACACACAGATGGATCGGGGGGCAGCTCCACGCCACACCCCCTGTGTCCCTACAAACACAGTCAAAACCCCCACCACAAGAGCACAGTTTGAAAATTACTCAGTCTTAGGGCCCCCTCCACGGTGGTCTGCAAAGTCTCTAGGTGCTGCCCCACTGGCAGATGATCCTCTTCTTCTCCTCCTCGGGCTTCAGCAGCTCCAGGCAGCGGCCTCTGCAGCAGCAGCAGCTCCAGGAACTCCAGGTGGTGGTCCAGGCAGGCAGAATGGACCCCTCGCAGGTGGTGGTGCTGTTGGTGGTATCCACAACAACAGCAGTGGCTGGGGTCCCTCACTCCTCCTCTCTGGGGAGTGGGCTAGCAGCCCCCCCCAAGGGCTGCAGTGGCAGCAGTAGTAGCACCCAAGAGTGGGGGGTCCAGCAGCCAAGTAGCAGAGAATGGGGGGTGTCTGGCCCAGCCAGGGGAGCAGCTGGAGCAGCAGAGAGAGCTCAGGGCCTAGCAGCAGCAGCAGGAGTAGCAGCTTCCCACCTCCCTCCAAGCTAGAAGGCTATGGGAGAGCAGTGGGAGGGAGAGAGATATTAGCTCCAGGCTAAACAAATCTCTGGTACCAGGTAAGTGAAATGGCAGATGCTCCAAATCAATTAAGACACCTAGGGCCATTTAAGAACCTTCCAGAAGGCAGGGTTGATTGGGAAACCTGAAGCCAATCAGGGGCTGGCTGAAACTAGTTAAAAGCCTCCCAGTTAGTCAGGTGGGAGTGCATGTCAGGAGCTGTGGGAGGAAGTTGTGCTGTTGGAGAGGCTGAGTAGTACACACTTTATCAGGCACAAGGAAGGAGGCCCTGAGGTAAGGATGAAGTGGAGCTTGAGGAAGTGAGGGCTGCTGTGGGGGAAGTAGCCCAGGGAATTGTACATGTCATGTTTCTAAAAGGTCAGCTACCATAGCTGATACTACTAGGGTCCCTGGGCTGGAGCCCAGACTAGAAGGTGGACCTGGGCTCCCCCCCTGCCCTTTGCCCCCTGATTAATCACTGAGACTAGGAAACAACAGAGACTGTGCAAGGAAGGATAACTTCTCCTCACCTCCCTCGCTGGCTTATGATGAAAATGGCTTAGTAGACTGTGACCTTTGTCTCTAGAGAAAGAAGGGTTATGTGGAGGGTCAGAGTGAACCTCTGAGGCTAGTGAAATCTGTCAGGAAATGCGGGACCCACAGAGGCAAGGACAGAGCTTTGTCACACTACCTTATCTATAAGACAGCAAAACTCTAAGTTTACAACTGTTCTCATCATTATACTTTCAAGTACAGAGTAACACTCATCAATTTTGTCTTCTAATCACTTTGAAACAGCAGACCAGACATCACGCTTCTGATTACTAATGATTTATATATTATTTGAGGAGGAAATAAAATTCAGTGTTTTGTTCTTTATTATACTCTGTTACTACATGATCAAAGATGCAGGCTGAGACTGAAATGGTACACTCTGGTATTACTGAGCCTGAATGCAAAAGATATGAACAAGATTTTAAGGGCCTGATGCAAAACCCATTGACATAAAAGGAAAGACTTCAATGGGAAATGTATTAGTTTTCTAAAGAAAGAATTCTAAAAACTCCAAGTGCTTTTGAAGTACAAAAAGAAAAGAAAATTTCTCAATAAATAGATGATTATGTTTCATCATGACAGTGTGCACATATCAGGAGATGATCTGGTGGTCCCTTCTGGCCTTAAACTCCATGGCTCTATGAGATTTGAAGAAAATTAATGTGTTACCATCTATTATGCAGCA